>NW_027361890.1:3977500-5177500 GCF_039654945.1 Dendrobates tinctorius
GGTTAGGGTCAGGGTTAGGGTTAGGGTTAGGGTTAGTTAGGGTTTAGGGTTTGGGTTAGGGTTAAGTATGGTTTGGTTAAGGGTTAGGGTTAGGGTTAGGGTCAGGGTTAGGGTTAGGGTTAGGTTTAGTTAGGGTTTAGGGTTTGGGTTAGGGTTAAGTATGGTTTGGTTAAGGGTTAGGGTCAGGGTTAGGGTTAGGGTTAGGGTCAGGGTTAGGGTTAGGGTTAGGGTTAGTTAGGGTTTAGGGTTTGGGTTAGGGTTAAGTATGGTTTGGTTAAGGGTTAGGGTCAGGGTTAGGGTTAGGGTCAGGGTTAGGGTTAGGGTCAGGGTTAGGGTTAGTAAAGTCATGGTTTGGGTTAGTGTGAGGGGCCACCTAATGTTGGAAAAAAATGCAAACGCGGTAAAAACGCACTAAAAACGCATACAAACGCATAAAAACGCTGCGTTTTTTTCATGCATGCTCATAAAAATGCTTGAAAAAAACGCAGCAGTTGTATGCTTTTGTATGCGTTTTTTCAATGCGTTTTTTTGCGGGAAAAACGCGCTGCAAAAAAAAGCAAGTGTGAAACTAGCCTTAGATGATGAAAGTGGCAGCTGACTCTGAGGTGTTGAGCCACTGCGAAAAGTTTATCCAGTGATTCACTCTGCTGCCTGATGACTGCAGCAGAGCAAGATAAGTGTGTTGGTGTTTTTCCCTTTTTCCTTTGGGTGTTGTGCAGTACACTTTATTCCCTGTCTCACCTCCTGGGGAGGGGGTTGGTGGTTTAGCTCAGGGCTAAACAGGAGATAGGGACAGGTCAGGGACTTGGGCCTCACTACCTTCAAGTGTACCCCCAAGTTAAGGAAAGTCAGGGCACCTCCTTAGCCTGAGGGGCAGTTCAGGGGCCCAGGTTCCACGTCTCCTGCTTTTTTCCTAACTGCCCCTTGACAATTTGTATGATTATTGATATGTATGCTTTTTTAAGCTATAATCTCAAGTAGTTAAATTATGTTTAACAAATAGATCTTATTTTATGTATTTTCAAGCAGTTCCTTTTTATATCAACTAGTGGACATTTAGGATATGTGTATATATTGATACAATGATGTGCCCTTCAGGTCAAAAGCCAAAGGAAATGCAATGTAGAGTGAAACAGTCATTGCCTTGTTTGCACCTCTCACCTTGCCTGTTCTCTTCCTGTTGCTGGGTCACTTATTCAATAAATCAAGATAAAGGACTGGCTAGTACCATGGTTTTCTTCTACTAAATGGCTTGAAACAAGCTAACTGACACTTATCCCTTTTTTGTTACCAAAAAAAGCAAGAAGTTTGCCATTTGTAAAGTGAAGAAGCAACAGTTTTTTTATAAAGCCATGCAAAAATTATTCTTTTAGAATTAGTTTCAGATTTATTTATTATAGCTGGGTAGAGTTACCACCAGCCATATAGTATAGATAAAGAATTAAATGGACAGGTAGATGTTTAGCTATCTTTTAGCAATGGCTGTAGCAGTATCAGCAGCTTCACAATAAGGAAATGATGGAACAGGCAAGTATCGTATATACTTGTGTATAAGGCAACCCGAGTATAAGCTGAGGCACCTTGCTTTTCGTGGCAAAATTGGGAAAACTTATTGACTCGAGTATAAGCCGGGTATACATTGTCCCCTCGTCCCTGTCGTTGTATGCATGGCTCCCCGTCCCTGTCGTTGTATGCATGGCTCCCCGTCCCTGTCGTTGTATGCGTGGCTCCCCGTCCCTGTCGTTGTATGCATGGCTTCCCGTCCTCGTCCATGTCCTTGTATGTATGGCTCCCCGCCCCTGTATGCATGGCTCCTTATGCCCTATCCTTGTATTCATGGCTGCCTATCCCTGTCCTTGCATGCATGGTTTCTATAAAAAAAAAAACCACATCCTACTTACCTTCCCAGTGCACCCTCGCTGCATCTCATTCCGGTGCCAGGAGTTCTTCTGGCCGAGCAATCGCATGTCTCCACTCATTAAGGTAATGAATATTCACTCCACACCTATGGGAGTGGAAAGAGGTTAATATACACTCACTGGCCACTTTATTAGGTACACCATGCTAGTAAGGGGTTGGACCCCCTTTTGCCTTCAGAACTGCCTCAATTCTTCGTGGCAGAGATTCAACAAGGTGCTGGAAGCATTCCTCAGAGATTTTGGACCATATTGACATGATGGCATCACACAGTTGGCGCAGATTTGTCGGCTGCACATCCCTGATGCGAATCTCCCGTTCCACCACATCCCAAAGATGCTCTATTGGATTGAGATCTGGTGACTGAGGAGGCCATTTGAGTACAGTGAACTCATTGTCATGTTCAAGAAACCAATCTGAGATGATTCGAGCTTTATGACATGGCGCATTATCCTGCTGAAAGTAGCCATCAGATGTTGGGTACATTGTGGTCATAAAGGGATGGACATGGTCAGCAACAATACTCAGGTAGGCTGTGGCGTTGCAACGATGCTCAATTGGTACCAAGGGGCCCAAAGAGTGCCAAGAAAAAATTCCCCACACCATGACACCACCACCACCAGCCTGAACCGTTGATACAAGGCAGGATGGATCCATGCTTTCTTGTTGTTTACGCCAAATTCTGACCCTACCATCCGAATGTCGCAGCAGAAATCGAGACTCATCAGACCAGGCAACGTTTTTCCAATCTTCTACTGTCCAATTTCGATGAGCTTGTGCAAATTGTAGCCTCAGTTTCCTGTTCTTAGCTGAGAGGAGTGGTACCCAGTGTGGTCTTCTGCTGCTGTAGCCCATCTGCCTCAAAGTTCGACGCACTGTGCGTTCAGAGATGCTCTTCTGCCTACCTTGGTTGTAACGGGTGGCAATTTGAGTCACTGTTGCCTTTCTATCAGCTCGAACCAGTCTGCCCATTCTCCTCTGACCTCTGGCATCAACATGGCATTTCCGGCCACAGAACTGCCGCTCACTGGATTTTTTTTCTTTTTCGGACCATTCTCTGTAAACCCTAGAGATGGTTGTGCGTGAAAATCCCAGTAGATCAGCAGTTTCTGAAATACTCAGACCAGCCCTTCTGGCACCAACAATCATGCCACGTTCAAAGGCACTCAAATCACCTTTCTTCCCCATACTGATGCTCGGTTTGAACTGCAGGAGATTGTCTTGACCATGTCTACATGCCTAAATGCACTGAGTTGCCGTCATGTGATTGGCTGATTAGAAATTAAGTCTTAACACACAGTTGGACAGGTGTACCTAATAAAGTGGCCAGTGAGTGTACATTACCTTAATGAGCTGGCACCCGTTATAGTCCAGAGGCTGCTAGAAGCCGGCAGCTGCGGCTATAACTGTGCGCACTATCAGAGAAATGAATATTCATTGCCAGTGCAGTGAATATTCATTTTCTTTAGCAGCGAGCACAGGATTTAGCCGCAGCTGCCAGCTCCTGCTGCTGTGACAAGCTGATCTGCCACCCCCCCCACGGCTTTCTGGAAAAATGACTCGTGTATAAGCCGAGGGGGGCGTTTTCGGCACAAAAAATGTGCTGAAAAATTCGGCTTATAAACGAGTATATAGGATACGGTAATTGTCCTTCTGCGTGAGGCTAGCACTGGCAGACCTGGCAGCCACATAGTATAGCTATAGAACACAATGACAGGCAGGATATGTGCATCTGTCTATTGGCAATGGCAGCAGCAACTGTACAGTATAACATACTATATGATGGGACAAGCAAAATGTTTGGCTGTGTAGTACCAGTACTGACATCCTCCCCTGAAGAAGCCACACTGAGTGGCGATACGTGTGAGGCCTTGCTCCCCCCCACCTTTCTATCCCACAGCTATTTTCAGCACTTTAATCCTTTCATGCACTTTTTTGCTCTCTTGAGCCTATAGGCTCAGGGTTAGTGTTGAGCGACTTTTGTTTTTTTAGGGTTGAGTTTCGTTTCATGAAACCCGACTTTCCCATATAGGGAAAAGTCGCGGTCGTCCCGAAACACGAAACCCAATGTAAGTCAATGGAGAATTAAAGTCGGCAGTGAGAGGAGGACAGGAAACACACCAACAGTGCCCATTTGAATGCCAAAAGCATAAATTCTTGTTACTGAAGCTTGTCAACCTTAATTAACTTCATAATACTAGATACGCACTGAAAAATGGGGGTTATTTGGCTACAGTTGTGGGGGGGGGAGGGCTGACTCCAGGTTCTCGTGGGTCCAGGGCCAAAGAGCGCCCCTTTAACACATACCACAACTCATGATGCTCTGATACGGCAGAGAAATAGCAGTATAGTACAATGAAAAATACTTCACTTCTTACATCTCCATCTCCTATCCATTTTAAATTCTCCAATACCTCCAAAAACAGACAGTATAAAACTCCATACAGTATTATGGCCAGCGCTTAGTGCGCTATACAGAGTAATGAGGCCCATATATTTCTCCATACGGAATCATTATTCCCATATAATGTTTCAAACCGTATATGATGAGCTCCACATAATGCTACAGTATATGTTGGTCCCAATGGATGAAGCTCCACTGTCTTATGGGCCCAAATAATGCTCCATATATAATGGGCCCCATTTCTACTGCTCTAGTGTATAATGGGCCCTGTAAATGCTGCTCCAGTGTCTGATGTCCACCTTTGGAATGCTCCAGTGTATGGTGAGCCCCATATATCATTCACCAGAGTATAGTGCTCCCCAAAAATTGCTGTCCCAACTTTGAAAACAATTACATAAGTCTCCTTGCTAGGGAATCCCTGCACTACTCTGAACTCCTTGTTGTCCCCATCTTCCATCTCACTGCACTTGGCTGTTTAGGCCCTCCCACCGGCAGAGACACTTTTGCGTACTATGCGGTGCCCTGTGCCAGTGCCATCGCCCATGAGTATGCCCCCCCACCTGCTCAAGGAACCTGCACTTTCATCTGCACCTTCCTCTTTGTCACCTTGTAAGGTGGTATAGTATGCGAGAAGGGGAACCTGAGTTTCCTCTGGGTCAGATTCTGGATGTGTAGTGTGCGAGGGGAATGTAGTGGTCTGGGTCAATGTACCAGCAGCATCATCCAGCAGTGGCTGGGCCTCAGTGCACTTGTGGCATCCCCAAGAGTACGGTCGCCACTGTGGCATTGCCTTCCTCCTAGGGAGTGTGTTGTCAAGCTTGGGAGCAACGAAGGATCTCTCTAGCAGTGAAACCAACACACAACACATTTCCCACTCCAGGCCAGCAGGGAGACCTCTGAACCTGACTGCTGAGGAGCTGCTCTCTGTGGTCAGGAGGAGGTAAGTTAGGGCACTCTGTGCAGGGAAGGGGAAGTGTGTGGATGTGAGAAGGGGAGCTGGAGGATGAGCAGAGTTAAGGCTCACTCCTAGCTGGAGTGCATGGTCCGGATTCCGGTCTCCGAGTTTGTAGGGACACTGACGTTCCTGAAGCAGAAACCGGGGGAAGTAGCAGCTATAAATGCTCTGTACCCAACTAAGGCTCGGAGGCCCCAGCATCGACGTGTGCGAGGCAGAAGGAAAAGGCTACAGCTGTCTGCCATACATGTAAAGTCTGAGGAACATCTGTTAGACAGGAGGCGTTTCAGTGAACCACGGTCCTGTGAGTGCTTCCCCCACAAGCGCTATAAAGGAGACGTTCAGGAAGGTACATGTTGGCAGAGTGTTGGAAGGGAGCTTTGCATTCTGGTCCCGGAGGTTGGCAGAGGTCCTGACCCGGAGGACACAGCACCTAGGCAGGCAACTGTGTAACCTGCAGACTGTGAGTAAAGCTTTGCAACTGCACGCTCTGGTGTCCTACAGTTATTCCAGCACCGCTACATCTGGGTACCAGCACCTACACCGCCTGTGCCTTTCCCCCATCACTACATCTACACTTCCCTGGGACTCCAGCTCCACCTGTGGGGAGCTTCACCATCTTTGCTGCACAACACCATCAATCCCAGAGGATCTGCATGCAGCGTCGGCCTAACATCTATGTTGCCGAACACCACAGGTGGCGTCAAACTATCTACATAAACTCTTTACCATTATACCACGCCATTTACATGGGCTCCCAGGGCCACTGTCCAGGTCACCGCTGCTGTGACACATCCCACTGACACCGGCCCGGTACCGAGTACCACACAGCCCTGGGAGGGCGACCCATATGCCGACTGCTGATCGGGCGGCGTTATTCCCACGAACCTCCAAACAGCGTCCCTGAAGGCAAAGTTTTTGGTTTCCGGGGGTAGTATGATTGCAAAGCTGAACCTTAAAGGAATGTCCAAAAGGGCACCACCAGGAGTGGGAGCCTGTGGCTTAATTGGACTGCACCCGGGAAACCACTACCATACAAGCTACAGAAAAGATGGACAGATTGCAAGCTTTGTCGATTCTGTGTGTGGTGTGGTATGTCCGTTTGTAGTTGTGCTAGCGATTTCTCAGCTTTATTCCGTTAACGACCGAGACTCCGGCATGGCCCCGCTGTACGCGTCAAGCTTACTAGAGGGATACGCGAGGCTCTGGCACGTGAGATCGAGCAATAACAGGTCTAGCATTCCAGTACATGTCCGGGGCTGCATGCACGCTACACTGAAAGGACCAGCTTTTGTCGCTTACAGGTGCAGATAACCTGCTGAACTCCGTTAGTGATGGGGATCTGGGATTCAGATTATTCCCCGCGAATTATGATTTCCCAGTAAGTTCAGGTCAACCGCAATTCCGGAGTTAGGCCTAACAACAATTCCTGAAAAATATTACGTGTCCAAACCACAGGTGCTGTAGCTTGCTTAACAGCTCGGCAGCCGTTCTCAGGCCCAGTATGGATTCAACAACATCGTAGAAAGTTGATAAAGGGTACAGTTTCACTGGATAACACGTATATATGTAGCCTAGTTTACACATTAAAAATATATGTCTATAGATCAGGAGGCAGACTCAGATGTTCTCAGGCCCTGTGTGGATTTGACCAGATTGTAAAAAGTTGAGAAAGGGTACTTTATCACTGGATGGCAGGTATATATAGCATAGTTTAAACATGTAAAATCTCTGTGTTCTCAGTATGGATTACACAGCAATCTAAAAAGTGGAAAAAAGGAAATGCATTTGAGGCGTACACAACTATATACTTTTGGTGTTATTTTTAAATCTTCATATATATTTCTGTCTCAGTAATACAGTCCAGCCTAAAGGCTATTGATTGCAGAAATCTAGGAATTATTATTCACGGGAAAAACTTCCGTCACAATTCTCATAGGCGATGCTGACAATTAATTTGTGTGTTGAGACAGTGAAAACATTTTTTTGTGAATAAAGTCTTGCTGTATCGCACTTCCGTTGATTCCATCACTGTTACTCATCTCAATCCAATTTTTATCACAGGGAGCGATGTAAACATGGTGCTCACTGGCTATCATGATCTGTCACGTAACTTTGGAGTGCAAAAGACAGAAGCCACAGGCCGTAGGCGATTCTATTTGATTGGCATGAGAGGGCACATTTTGAAATGTGCGCCGGAATGTCACACGTTTGTGAGTAGGAAAACTGTGAAAGCTGATGATAAACCACCACTGCATGTAATTGTGAGTTGACGTCCATAAGAAATGGAAGTCACTGATCATCTGGAGCTAGAGCCCGGCCAGCAGGACAGGGCATAACTACATCTTAACCATCATCTTTCAGTTCAATCAATTTGTAGTGGCAGTCCCAGTGAAGGATTTGACAGCCCAGACTACACAGCGAAGGAGCAGGGAGAGGTAAACATTGCAAATGCTGGGGCCCTGCCCAAGCAAGGGGGGCACACTCGTGGGCGTTGGTACTGGCACTGGGCCCCTCATAGTACGGCGGTGTGTCTGAAGGCGGGTGTGCACCACCACTGTCAGAGACACTTGATTGCACTATGAGGGACCCTATGCCAGTGCCCGCGCCCAAGAGTCAGCCTACCCACCTGTCCAGGGCAACGGCACTCGCACGGTTTTGTGCGCTAGGTGGTGACCGCGGCCATGGGGGGGGGCGCCCACTTAGGGAGGTTTACAAAGTGGAATATGTAGATGTGGGTCATTCAGCTGCTGCAAAAGGCGAAATAGGTCAAGTTCGCGGAATAGGAGGAGGACCAAAGCAAGCCATTTTTCTGGCAACCTATGTGTCATCAAGGGAAGGTGGGACAAAATCCTTGGAAACCCATGCATGGTTCATTTTAATGAAGGTTAGATCATCCACGTTTTGGGTTGACAGACGGGTCCTTTTTTCTGTCATGATTGATCCAGCTGCACTGAAGACTCTTTTCGATAGCACACTTGCAGCTGGGCAAGCGAGCTCCAGTAAGGCATATTGTGCCAATTCAGGCCAGGTGTCCAGTTTAGCGGCCCAATAGTCAAAGGGGAATGACCTGTGCGGGATAACATCGATATGGGAGGAAAAGTAGTTGTTAACCATAGTTGACAACTGCTGTCTCCTGTCACTTTCCATCGATGCAGTATTACCAGTTGTGTGAGCGGTCTGTGAAAAATCAGTCCACAACATTGTCATGAAACCCCTGTCTCCAACGCCACTTCTGCTGTGTGCACCACGAACACCTCTGCCAAGCTGCCCCCGGCCCGCACGGCTCGTGTGAGAACCATCACCGCTGCTGTGTGCTGGGAATGCCTCAACCAACTGGTTTACCAGAGTTGCTTGTTTAGTAGCCAATATTAGGTCAAGGTTCTCCTGTGGCATGATGTTTTGTAATTTGCTTTTATAGCGTGGATCCAGGATGCTGGCCAACCAGTAGTCGTCATCGTTCATCATTTTGGCAATGCGTGGGTCCCTTTTTAGGATCTGCAAGGCATAATCTGACATGTGGGCCAATGTTCCCGGTGTCAATGATGCACGGTGAGTGCTGGGTGGAGGAGCACTTTCTGGCAAATCCACATCCCTCCAGTCACGCACAAACCCTGTACCAGACCTTGCCACGCCAACATTTTCACTTGCCCCACGAGATGCATCCTCCTCCCCTAAGTAATCATCCCCATCATCATCCTCCTCCTTCTCTTCTTCCTCCACCTCGTCCAGGAGAGGTCCCTGAGCAGACAATGGCTGAATGTCATCAAGGATTCCCTCCACCTCTTCCTCCTCGTCAACATTGGCTGCAGACACCTGCTCCTTAAGGTGCATCAAAGTTTGCATGAGCAGACGCATAAGTGGGATGCTCATGCTTAGGATGGCGTCGTCTGCGCTTACCAGCCGTGTGCATTCCTCAAAACATTGAAGGACTTTACAGAGGTCTTTCAGCTTCGACCACTGCACACCTGTCAACTCCATGTCTGCTCTCAAAGTGCCTGGCCGTGTATCCTCCCAAAATGCATTATGGCCTGCCTCTGTTCGCACAGCCGCTCAACCATGTGCAGGGTGGAGTTCCACCTTGTTGCAATGTCGATAATGAGGTGGTGGATGGGAAGGTAGAGCAATCGCTGCAGCTTCTGCATAGGAATGGAGTGTACAGGCAACCGGCGGATGTGCGCGCACAGTCTTTGCACCTTCTGGAGCAGGGCTGTTAACTCCGGATAATTATTGAGGAAGCACTGCACCACCAGGTTCAAGGTGTGAGCCAAGCAAGGTATGTGGCTGAGTTTTGAAAGGGCTATGGCTGCCACAAAATTACGGCCGTTATCACTAACTACCTTGCCTGCCTCAAGATGTGCACTGCCCAGCCATGACTCAGTTTGTCGCTGAAAGTACTCGGCCAGCACCTCGGCGGTGTGTCTGTTGCCCAAACACATCATCTGCAACACAGCCTGCTGACGCTTTCCACTAGCTGCTCGATAGGGGGACACCTCGTGTGCAACAGTGGCAGCTGCAGATGGAGTGCTCGTACGACTGCGCTCTGTGGACGAGCTTTCGCTTCTGGAGGAGGAGGAGGAGGGTCGAACGCCTACAGCCAACTGTTTCCTATACCGTGGGCTAGTCAGCACTGTCCCACCACCGCTGTCCCCTGTGGACCCTGCATCCACCACATTTAACCCAGTGCGCAGTGATGGACACGTAACGGCCCTGGCCATGCCGACTGGACCATGCATCAGTTGTGAGGTGCACCTTTCCACTCACTGACTGCTTGAGTGCATGGACAATGCGGTCTTTCACATGATGGTGGAGGGCTGGGATGGCTTTGCGACAGAAGAAGTGGCGACTGGGTAGATCATAGCGTGGTACTGCATAGGCCTTGAGTTCGCGGAAAGCTGCGCTTTCCACCAACCGATAGGGCATCATCTCTAACAAAATTAGTTTGGCAATGTGGGCGTTCAAACCCAGTGTACGCGGATGAGAGACTGAGTACTTTCTTGACCTACTCATAGTGTCTGGGAGGGTGAGCTGGACTTGAGAGCTGCATATGGTGGAAGTAGCGGTGGACAGGGCGGACTGAGAGAGGGTTGATGATGGTGATGGAGATGGTGTTCTTTCTGATGGCCTAGATTCAGTATTTCTTTGATATAACAGTGGGATTCCCTGACTGCTGTGGCCTTGCAACTACACCTCAACATTTGCTGCTGTGCTAACCGGTGGGCTTACAGTGGGGGAAACAATGTAGCGTTGCTGACTACCTTCTTTGTGATCAGTTGCACATGTGGTACTTGAGGTTTGGTGTTGTGTCCACGCTTGCAAGTGCATGCTGGTTAAATGTCTAAGCATGCAACTGGTATTCAAATTTTTCAGATTTTTCCCTCGGCTAAAGGTCTTTGCGCACTTCTTACAGATAACATTGGCCTGATCATGAGGATTTTGTTAAAAAAAGTGCCACACTGCACTCTTCCTACTTTGGCAGACATTTTGCGGCCTAGCACGCTGTGATCCTTTGACCCTCTGGACAAGCTGTCCAGCAACTCTTTTGATTTTTGGAACCTGTCTTTGGAGTGCTCCGGTCCTGCCAGATAACAGCTGTTGCGATGTCGATGTCTGCTGTGGATGCTCCTCCTCCTCATCTGAGCTATTGGAAGCAGCACCCTCTTCCCCCAATGGATGCCAATCTGGGTCAACAACTGGGTCATCCATCACCTCCTCTTCAATGTCATGTGCACCTTCCTCTGTGTCCCGTGTATGGTGGTATAGTGTGCGGGAAGCGGCAACTGAGTCTCATCAGGGTCAGAATCTGGCTCTGTACACTGTGAGGACAATGTAGTGCTCTGAGTGAATGTACCAGCAGAATCATCTATCATTGGCTGTGCATCAGTGCACTCCATGTCAGATTCATCTTGGCCTGGGTAATTCACCATTTCACTTGATAATCCAGGCATGGTATGTGAAAACGGCTCCATGGAGTAATCAGTAGTATGGCCTGCGTCATCCTTCAATCTTGGTTGGGGTGAAAGACACAAGGAAAGGTGTGGTTCATGAACATGAGCCTCCAATGACGACTCAGTGCTTTTATTTTTTAACAACTTCAGAAGAGGAGGCGATAGAGCTGGAGGCTGAGTCAGCAATGTAAGCCAAAACTTTTTCCTGAAGCTCTGGCTTTAAAAGCGGTTTGCCAACTCCTAGAAAACTAAGCCTTCGAGGCCTTGTGGAGCAAGACGATGACACAGGCTCAACACCTCCTGCATTCAGTCCTATTTTGCTTTTGCCACTACCATCAGATCCATCACCAACACCATCATTACCAGCTGCCAACCCCCACCCTATTCCACGGCCTCTTCCACCAGCCTTCCTCATTTTTGGTAGAAATGTAGACAAAATCCATCAAGCTATATAGTAATGTAAAACAAGGTACAAGGTGTCTATAGGACAGGGGAGATTTTGAATTTCTGCACACACTTGTGGACACTGGACACTTTTGGAAATTGGCTAGTGTATGACAAACTACAAGGTGTATATAGAATTGGGCAGAATAGGAATCTCCCTAGAGTGTAGGTCTGTTAGAACGGAATAAGTCCTCGACTTATCCTTGCAGAGCGACACACAGATAGCTTCACTGTGGCAGTGATAACAGCCATTACACGGTAGTGAGAGAGGAGCGTGCACGTACACGGCTGTCCGGTGTACATAAAATTGTCAAGCTCCGTGTTTTTTAAGTATACGGACTGACACATGCTGTCTCTCTATAGTTTTGAATGTGATCAAACAGCAAATATATTTAACTGTTTGAAAGCTAGACAAAACTAGAAGGTGCAGGTCTGTAAGAACGGAACATGTCCTCGACTTATCCTTACAGAGTGACACACAGATAGCTTCACTGTGGCTGTGATAACAGCTGTTACACGGTACTGTCTGAGGAGTGTGCACCGCTGTATGGTGTGAAAAAATGCACACTCAGTACCTCACCAGGACAAAAAAGAAAAATTGGGATTGCTTTTAAAAAAGCAGTTTGTAGAGCAGTGGGTAAACAGCAATGCAGCCGTCAGGAAGCCTTAGAAGGCAGCCTAACATCCAACAACGCTGATCCAGCAAAATATAGCCTCCACTTGCACTGCACACACAGTGACTGGTGTGTTGTACAGGCAAAATCGCTAGCAGCAGAAGCAGTTTTTGGTGTCTTCTTCCCTGCCTAACGCTCTCCCTACAAAATCATCAGCAGCAGCAGCTCTCCTATTGTGAGATCAGCATGAGTAACATGGCGGTCGGCGTGCACGCCCTTTTATACCCCCTGTGACGCCCACCAAAGCAAGTCAATCACTTGCATGCCCTTCTGAAAGATGGTGGTGACCCCTGCCTATGTCATCACGTTGCCCACAGTGTCCGTGGATCCTGATTGGCTGAAAGAGCGCAAAACAAACTTTTGAAACGCGACTTTGGCGCTTAAGTCGCCGACCTCGTGGCCGACCTCATCCTAGGGTCGGGTTTCGTTTCATGAAACCCGACTTTGCCAAAAGTCGGCGACTTTTGAAATTTTTCGACCCGTTTCGCTCAACTCTAGTTATGGCCTTTTGGGAATATAATTTTTTGTATTCTGCATCCAATGAATTTGTTTTTCACATCGTCTGGTATGGTAGATACATTGATGATACCTTAATCATTTGGAGAGGAGATGTTTCTGCCATACCAGACTTTGTGGATTATATTAATTCTAATGAATATAATTTAAAATTCACTTTTGTGCACAATAAAAATGAGATTTCATTTTTAGATCTATTTTTGCAGGGTGTTCCAGGTCAACTTATTTCCACTCGTACCTACTCCAAACCAATGGCAGGAAATACTATCCTGCATGCCAATAGTGGTCACCCGAGACAGTAAAGTCGATCCCTGTTGGTGAGCTTACAAGAATTAAAAGAAATTGTAACAATAACAATAATTTGCAGCAGGAACTCAATAAATCTTGCAATAAATTGAGAAATAGAAATTATCCCAATTGGATGTTGAATAGAGCATTGGATATAGTAAAAGAAGGCAGTTGTGCTTTAGTTGATAATAAAGAGAAAAAATCTGTTATGTCTAAAAATCCTTTCATATGCTTTCAATTTAGTTCTCAATTTATTGAAATAAAGAATATCATTAATAAATTTCTACCTCTATTATATGCGGATCCTATTCTGGCTGCAGTATTGGAAGATGGATGTAATGTGGTGGCACGTAGAGCCCCCACTTTAGGTAATATTTTATGACCGAGTCTTTTTTCATCTAGGAATAATAGGGGTACATGGTTGGATAACAAAGGGAATTATAAATGCGGAGGCAGTAATTGCAGGACTTGTAAACATATGGTAAAAACCAAATTATTTTATAATAATGACAATTCTGCATCATTTAAAATTAATAATTTTATTAATTGCAATACTGATTTTGTGGTGTATAAAATTGATTGCACTATTTGCATTAAATCTTATATAGGCTGTACATCTAGGAAATTAAAAACTAGGATAGCTGAACACCTATATGATGTGATTAATGTTACAAGCGGAGTCCGTAATATCTCTTCTGCAGCTAAGCATTTTAATAATTTCCATTCTCGCAGTATTGCTTCTTTGCAGGTGACAGGTTTTGAAAAAAATCAAGAAATCTTCTAGGGGTGGTGACATCAGAAGGACACTGCTCACCCGGGAGGCTTTCTGGATTTTTAACCTGGGAACAAGATTTCCTGACGGATTAAACAAAAAGAACGAAATCATGTTTCATTACTAATATTTCAGAGCATTCTTGGTGTTTATAATGTTTTTTACTTTTGTATGTATATATTTGCATGGTTTTTTCATGAATCTTGATAATTATATGTAATATCGCTAATAGATATATGCGCTGGTGAGGTGAGCCTTTATGGTCACATGATTCATGATTTTATATATGCAGTTGTATTGTTTTTGATAAAATTGTGAATTTTTTCTATCATAGATGTTTTTTACATTTATGTGGTCCTTCTTTTGTATATTTGATATGCAATATTGAGGTATTCTTCACAAATTCGTTGTTTGTTCTTATTGTATTATTGGAACAGGACCTTCCAATCATGTGACTTGTATCAGTCTCAGGATTGGTCTTTGCTCATTTTTAACCTGTGTGTGATTTTGATATGGCAGCTGTGATAAAGATCGCATGTAGCGATCGAAACGCGTTGCTGATGTCGCTCCTGTGTGAGCTGATGCAGTCCTGGAGTTGATCTGTATATTGTCTTCATTGGAATAAATCCTTAAATTGATTCTCATGTGGAGCTGGATAATTTTCTCCTTTCTTCTTAGGCAAAATTTTAACCCCGTGCATTCCAATTCACCAAACAATTTTACCCCTATCTACATAATTAGGAAAAAGTGTATATTTTGGCATCTGCACCGTCGTAGCTACAGCCACAAAATTTTGCACAGTCACACGTCTAGACCCCGAGAGCAATAATGAAAATAATTTGGCACTCAACTATTATAAAAATAGAAAAGAATTTTATTTATGCAGTCTGCAAAAACGTTTCAGCCTACATGGCCTTCATCAGTCTCCTCACTTGTTTTGCATGAGTGTGTCAGTACAGCAGGTCATAATGAGGCACTGGTGGTTAGTAGAAGTGGGCATGGGTCCGGACGCGGTTTCCACCGCTTGTCACATGTCAATTCACCAAACAATTTTGCCCCTATCTACATAATGGGGAAAAAGTGTATGTATGTATTGGCATCTGCACCGTCGTAGCTACAGCCACAAAATTTTGCACAGTGATACGTCTGGACCCCGAGAGCGTCATAGGCTACAGTTGTGGCCAAAGTATTGACACCCCTGCATTTCTGTCAGGTAATACTCAGTTTCTTCCTGAAAATGATTGCAAACACAAATTCTTTGGTATTATTATCTTCATTTAATTTGTCTTAAATTAAAAAACACAAAAGAGAATGAAGCAAAAAGCAAAACATTGATCATTTCACACAAAACTCCAAAAATGGGCCAGACAAAAGTATTGGCACCCTCAGCCTAATACTTGGTTGCACAACCTTTAGCCAAAATAACTGCGACCAACCGCTTCCGGTAACCATCAATGAGTTTCTTACAATGCTCTGCTGGAATTTTAGACCATTCTTCTTTGGCAAACTGCTCCAGGTCCCTGATATTTGAAGGTTGCCTTCTCCAAACTGCCATTTTTAGATCTCTCCACAGGTGTTCTATGGGATTCAGGTCTGGACTCATTGCTGGCCACCTTAGAAGTCTCCAGTGCTTTCTCTCAAACCATTTTCTAGTGCTTTTTGAAGTGTGTTTTGGGTCATTGTCCTGCTGGAAGACCCATGACCTCTGAGGGAGACCCAGCTTTCTCACACTGGGCCCTACATTATGCTGCAAAATTTGTTGGTAGTCTTCAGACTTCATAATGCCATGCACACGGCCAAGCAGTCCAGTGCCAGAGGCAGCAAAGCAACCCCAAAATATCAGGGAACCGCCGCCATGTTTGACTGTAGGGACCATGTTTTTTTTCTTTGAATGCATCTTTTTTTTCTCCTGTAAACTCTATGTTGATGCCTTTGCCCAAAAAGCTCTACTTTTGACTCATCTGACCAGAGAACATTCTTCCAAAACGTTTTAGGCTTTTTCAGGTAAGTTTTGGCAAACTCCAGCCTGTCTTTTTTATGTCTCGGGGTAAGAAGTGGGGTCTTCCTGGGTCTCCCTCCATACAGTCCCTTTTCATACAGACTCTGACTGATAGTACGGGTTGACATTGTTGTACCCTCGGACTGCAGGGCAGCTTGAACTTGTTTGGATGTTAGTCGAGGTTCTTTATCCAACATCCGCACAATCTTGCGTTGAAATCTCTTGTCAATTTTTCTTTTCCGTCCACATCTAGGGAGGTTAGCCACAGTGCCATGGGCTTTAAACTTCTTGATGACACTGCACACGGTAGACACAGGAACATTCAGGTCTTTGGAGATGGACTTGTAGCCTTGAGATTGCTCATGCTTCCTCACAATTTGTTTTTTTAAGTCCTCAGACAGTTCTTTGGTCTTCTTTCATTTGTCCATGCTCAATGTGGTACACACAAGGACCCAGGACAGAGGTTGAGTCAACTTTAATCTATGTCAACTGGCTGCAAGTGTGATTTAGTTATTGCCAACACTTGTTAGGTGCCACAGGTAAGTTACAGGTGCTGTTAATAACACAAATTAGAGAAGCATCACATGATTTTTCGAACAGTGCCAATACTTTTGTCCACCCTCTTTTTTATGTTTGGTGTGGAATTATATCCAATTTGGCTTTAGGACAATTCTTTTTGTGTTTTTTCATTTAAGACAAATTAAATGAAGATAATAATACCAAAGAATTTGTGTTTGCAATCATTTTCAGGAAGAAACTGAGTATTATCTGACAGAATTGCAGGGGTGTCAATACTTTTGGCCACAACTGTATGTTGTGAGGCAAAATTTTAACCCCGCGCGTTCCAGTTCACCAAACAATTTTGCCCCTATCTACATAATGGGGAAAAAGTTTATGTATTGACATCTGCACCGTCGTAGCTACAGCCACAAAATTTTGCAGTCACAAGTCAGGATCCCGAGAGCGTCATAGGCTATGTTGTGAGGCGAAATTTTAACCCTGCACGTTCCAATTCACCAAACAATTTTGCCCCTATCTACATAATGGGGAAAAAGTGAAAGGAAAAGTGTTGGAGGCAAATTGACAGCTGCCAGATGTGAACAAGGGGGACCTAAAGAATGAGAGCGATGGCGCCAAAGAGTATTTACCGTACAGTTGCTAAGGTGGGGCCCTGACATGGGATACTCACCACACACAGGGATATGAATACACACACAAAATGCGCCACAAACTATCACGTGTTTCAACACATATACCACCCTCAGCACACATTTCACCACACATACACCAACCTCACCACATAAAAGTCAAAACACAAAAGTCGCCACTCAAAACTCACCACGCTGTCCCAGAGCTGTTTAAAAGATGAAAAATGAGCTGTGATTGATTGCTATCAGCAACAGTTTTCTTTGTAGACAGTTGTGGTAACAGAGGCCTATTATTCTTATCATTTCTATGGTGTTATCGTCCTTCTGTAAAGCTGGAAATAACACAATTTATTACCGTGCCAACACAGACCACCCTCTGACACAGACTGCAGGGGGAGCCCAGTATCACACAGGATAGGATTAGATACACGGCTCAGCAGTCAGTATCACACAGGATAGGATTAGGTACACAGCTCAACAGTCAGTATCACACAGGAGAGGATTAGACATGGCTCAGCAGGCGGCAGTATCACACAGGATAGAATCATAGAATCATAGAATCGTAGAGTTGGAAGGGACCTCCTGGGCCATCTGGTCCAACCCCCTGCTCAAAGCAGGATTTGCTAAATCATCCCAGACAGATGTCTGTCCAGCCTCTATTTGAAGACTTCTATTGAAGGAGAACTCACCACCTCTCATGGCAGCCTGTTCCACTCATTGTTCACTCTAACTGTCAAAAAGGTTTTTCTAATGTCTAATCTGTGTCTCCTCCCATTCAATTTCATCCCATTACTTCTAGTCTTACCTTGTGCAAATGAGAATAAAGTTGATCCTTCTACAATGTGACAGCCCTTGAGATATTTGTAGACAGCTATTAAGTCTCCTCTCAGTCTTTTCTTCTGCAAGCTAAACATTCCCAAATCCTGCAACCTTTCCTCATAAGAAGGGGTTTGCAGACCGGTCACCATTCTAGTCGCTCTTTTCTGAACTTGCTCCAGTTTGTTGATGTCTTTTTAAAATGTGGTGCCCAAAACTAGACACAGTATTCCAGATGAGATCTGACCAAAGAGTAGAGGGCAATAATGATTTCACGTGATCTAAACTGTATGCTTCTGTTTATACATCCTAGAATTGCATTTGCCTTTTTTGCTGCTGCATCACACAGTTGACTCATATTCAGTCTGTGATCAATTAGTATACCCAAGTCTTTTTCACATGTGCTGTTGCTTAGCCCTATTCCTCCTATTTTGTATATGCTTTTTACATTTTTATTGCCAAGATGTAGTACTTTGCATTTTTCCCTGTTAAAAACCATTCTGTTAGTTGCTGCCCTGTTGTGAATTCACTTTCTGGCCTGCCTCTGGTTGCTAGTGAAGGTAGTCGAGCTGGTTGTATTGACAGAGGAGTCGCGAGTTCTCTTTCCGGGCTCCCTCTGGTGGTTACAGGAGGTAATGGAGCTGATCTAATTGACAGAGGCCTGCCTCCTGATAATGAGGATGACGATTGGACATCTGGAGTCTCTGACTGGATTTAAGACAGCCGACTCCCTCTATCCCTGCTGGTGATTTTTCCTGCCTCCTGAGGTCTTAGTTTCCAGTTCAGTCCCTGCATGCTCAAGCTAAGTGTTCTTTGCTATTTTTCACATTTGATTTTTCTCTATTCAGTCTTGTGTGGTCAGCCAGCCCCGGCTGGGGCTGTGCTGAATTTCCATCCTTATGTTACTGTTTGTGTCAGTTTGTTTTTTGTCCCTTATTAGATTGGCCTCTTTTTGCTCTGCTTTCAGAATATGCCAGAGTGCTGATATAGTGGGAGAAGTCTAGTGACTTCAGAGTTTTTGCTATCAGAAGTGTTGGACATTTTTGCAGGGTATTTTGCGTAATTGCAGACAGTGTCTTTCCTTTCTTGTCCTTTCTAGTTAGTGTGGGCCCCATCTTTTGCTCAGCCTATTTTCCTACCTGTGTTTGTGTTTTCATCTTATCTCACCGACAATATATGTTTGGGGGATGTCTACTCCTTTGGGGTCTGCTCTGGGGCAGTTTAGGTTTTCCCTTTTCTTGCTTTAGGCCTATTTAGGTCTCCGGCTATGACGAGGCGTCTAGAATCATCGTAGGCACGCTCCACGGCTACTGCTAGTTGTGTGGATAGGATCCGGGGTCTGCAATCCGTTCAGTTACCAACCTCTCTGGTTTTCTGTAGCTTACCTTGGTCTGGTTTTCCTCCTCGGTGACCCAATCATAACACTGCTCCAGTTTATTTATATCTTTTTGAATCCTCTCTCTCTCTCTTCTCTAGTTAGTAGTAGAGATGAGCGACTTTGCCTTTTTTCGGGTCGAGTCGGGTTTCACGAAACCCGACTTTCGCAAAAGTCGGGTCGAACGAAATCAGCCAATTATTGTGAAAAGTCGAAGTCCGACTTTGTTGCCACTCTGCTAGGATTAGACACATGGCTCAGCAGGCAGTATCACACAGGATAGGGTTAGATGCACAGCTCAGCAGTCAGTATCACACAGGATAGGATTAGATGCACAGCTCAGCAGTCAGTATCACACAGGATAGGATTAGATACGCAGCTCAGCACTCAGAATAGTATTAGATACATGGCTCAGCAGACAGTATCACACAGAATAGGATTAGATACACGGCTCAGCAGTCAGTATCACACAGGATAGGATTAGATGCACGGTTTTTATGTGCAATATAATCATTATAATTTGTTATAATTAACCACAGTTGGTTGCTGTGCCCAGGCAACGCTGGGCACTTCAGCTAGTATATATATATATATATATATATATATATCTAACATATTAAGCTCAAAGTGTGTGTGTATGTATGTATGTGTGCATGTTTGTGTGTGTGTATGTCCGGGATAGGCATCCGCACCGTCGCAGCTACAGCCACAAAATTTTGTACAGTCACACGTCTGGACCCCGAGAGCGTCCTAAGCTATGTTGTGAGGCAAAATTTTAACCCCGCGCATTCCAATTCACCAAACAATTTTGCCCCTATCTACATGCTGGGGAAGAAGTGTGTGCGCGTCAAGCCCCGACCCTCATTATGATGTCATAATGCCCCTATTTGCATACTGGGGAAACAGTGTGTGCGTATCAAGCCCCGCCCCTCATTATGTTGTCACAATGGTTGCCATGGCGACGCTGATGTCATCATAGGTTGCAAGCCCTGCCGCCGCTCATTATGCTGTCATAATGGTTGACTATGGGATGGAGGATGTGTGATGGGTATATGGGCACTGGACTATTGGATGAAGGATATGTATGACGGGTATATGGGCACGGGACTATGGGATGGAGGATGTGTGATGGGTATATGGGCATTGGACTATGGGATGGAGGATATGTATGACGGTTATATGGGCACGGGACTATGGGATGGCGGATATGTATGATGGGTATATGGGCACGGGACTATGGGATGGAGGATATGTACGATGGGTATACAGGCACGGGACTATGGGATGGAGGATATGTATGATGGGTATATGGGCATGGGACTATGAGATGAAGGATGTATGATGGGTATATGGACATTCGACTATGGGATGGAGGATAGGTATATGGGCACGGGACTTTGGGATGGCGGATATGTATGATGGGTATATGGGCACGGGACTATGGGATGGAGGATGTGTGATGGGTATATGGGCATTGGACTATGGGATGGAAGATATGTATGACGGTTATATGGGCACGGGACTATGGGATGGCGGATATGTATGATGGGTATATGGGCACGGGACTATGGGATGGAGGATATGTACGATGGGTATATGGGCATGGAACTATGAGATGAAGGATGTATGATGGGTATATGGACATTCGACTATGGGATGGAGGATATGTATGATAGGTATATGGGCACGGGACTTTGGGATGGCGGATATGTATGATGGGTATATGGGCATGGGACTATGAGATGAAGGTTGTATGATGGGTATATGGGCACTCGACTATGGGATGGAGGATATGTATGATGGGTATATGGGCACGGGCCTATGGGATGGAGGATATGTATGATGGGTATATGGGCACGGGCCTATGGGATGGTGGATATGTATGATGGGTATATGGGCACGGGACTATGGGATGGAGGATAATTATAATTTGTTATAACTAACCACAGTTAGTTACTATGCCCGGGCAGCGCCAGGCTCTTCAGCTAGTGTGTGTGTGTATATATATATATATATATATATATATATACATACACACACACACACACATATATAAACTGCACCTGACCTATGTGGGCTATGCACAGCGATTGCAGTACATTTACACACAGTGGTATAACCTATATAGCATACATACCAAACCTAAAAGAGAAAAAGTGAGCAAAAACCCTGCTGTAAGTAAATAAAAAGTAAAGAAGTGCATTTAAATAACAGCTTTTAGTAATACTATTTTCTTGATCAAAAAATAGCATAAAAGCCACATACATACCGCAGTCGCATTTTCACCTACAGTGGGGCAAAAAAGTATTTAGTCAGTCAGCAATAGTGCAAGTTCAACCACTTAAAAAGATGAGAGGCGTCTGTAATTTACATCATAGGTAGACCTCAACTATGGGAGACAAACTGAGAAAAAAAAATCCAGAAAATCACATTGTCTGTTTTTTTTTTTCATTTTATTTGCATATTATGGTGGAAAATAAGTATTTGGTCAGAAACAAAATTTCATCTCAATACTTTGTAATATATCCTTTGTTGGCAATGACAGAGGTCAAACGTTTTCTGTAAGTCTTCACAAGGTTGCCACACACTGTTGTTGGTATGTTGGCCCATTCCTCCATGCAGATCTCCTCTAGAGCAGTGATGTTTTTGGCTTTTCGCTTGGCAACACGGACTTTCAACTCTCTCCAAAGGTTTTCTATAGGGTTGAGATCTGGAGACTGGCTAGGCCACTCCAGGACCTTGAAATGCTTCTTACGAAGCCACTCCTTCGTTGCCCTGGCGGTGTGCTTTGGATCATTGTCATGTTGAAAGACCCAGCCATGTTTCATCTTCAATGCCCTTGCTGATGGAAGGAGGTTTGCACTCAAAATCTCACGATACATGGCCCCATTCATTCTTTCATGTACCCGGATCAGTCGTCCTGGCCCCTTTGCAGAGAAACAGCCCCAAAGCATGATGTTTCCACCACCATGCTTTACAGTAGGTATGGTGTTTGATTGATGCAACTCAGTATTCTTTTTCCTCCAAACACGACAAGTTGTGTTTCTACCAAACAGTTCCAGTTTGGTTTCATCAGACCATAGGACATTCTCCCAAAACTCCTCTGGATCATCCAAATGCTCTCTAGCAAACTTCAGACGGGCCCGGACATGTACAGGCTTAAGCAGTGGGACACGTCTGGCACTGCAGGATCTGAGTCCATGGTGGCGTAGTGTGTTACTTATGGTAGGCCTTGTTACATTGGTCCCAGCTCTCTGCAGTTCATTCACTAGGTCCCCCCGCGTGGTTCTGGGATTTTTGCTCACCGTTCTTGTGATCATTCTGACCCCACGGGGTGGGATTTTGCGTGGAGCACCAGATCGAGGGAGATTATCAGTGGTCTTGTATGTCTTCCATTTTCTAATTATTGCTCCCACAGTTGATTTCTTCACTCCAAGCTGGTTGGCTATTGCAGATTCAGTCTTCCCAGCCTGGTGCAGGGCTACAATTTTGTTTCTGGTGTCCTTTGACAGCTCTTTGGTCTTCACCATAGTGGAGTTTGGAGTCAGACTGTTTGAGGGTGTGCACAGGTGTCTTTTTATACTGATAACAAGTTTAAACAGGTGCCATTACTACAGGTAATGAGTGGAGGAAAGAGGAGACTCTTAAAGAAGAAGTTACAGGTCTGTGAGAGCCAGAAATCTTGATTGCTTGTTTCTGACCAAATACTTATTTTCCACCATAATATGCAAATAAAATGAAAAAAAACGGACAATGTGATTTTCTGTTTTTTTTTTTCTCAGTTTGTCTCCCATAGTTGAGGTCTACCTATGATGTAAATTACAGACGCCTCTCATCTTTTTAAGTGGTGGAACTTGCACTATTGCTGACTGACTAAATACTTTTTTGCCCCACTGTATGTGTGAGTGTGTGTGTCTGTATACAGTATATACACATACACATATATATATGTGTGTATACACACATCACTCTGATTAGTTGTGATAAAGGTGGCGGACTCTTTATTAGCCCAAGTGGCAATGTTTCAGTTCAATAACAGAACATTTCTCTGATATGGAACTGAAATGTTGCCATTTGGGCTAATAAAGAGTCCACTGCTTAAAGGGATTGTCTCCCACTACGACAACCTCATCTTAAACTTAATGTTCGGCCCCGACAAATTAATAAAGCCTATACTCAACTCCCGTGCCTTTCCCAGTTGCCACATTGGCTGTGATGACTCCCCGGGGCTGTGATGCGATGTTGTGACACATGATGCCCGGTGCCAATCAGCGCTGGAGTCACTGTCTCCGCCTTCGGATAAACTGAACATGAAGAGGAAGTCCAGGATGAGCTACTTGATCCCGGACTTCCTCTTCATGTTCAGTTTGTCCAAAGATGGAGACAGTAACACCAGCGCTGATTGCCACCGGGCATCATGTGTCACAACACCGCATCACAGCCCCGGGGAGTCAACATAGCCACTGTGGGAACGGTACCTGCACGGGAGGTGAGTATAGGTTTTATTATTTTATCAGGGCCTAACATTTAAGGAGTTGCTCTAGTAGTGTACAACCCCTTAAAGATTTGGTGCAGTCAGTTAGGCAGTCAGTCAGTCAGATATATATATATATATATCCTGTATATATACACTGTACAGTACCACTTCTCCTGTCCTGTATATATACACTGCACAGTACAAATTCTCCTGTCCTGTATATATGCACTGCACAGTACTAATCCTCATGTCCTGTTTATATACACTGCAAAGTACTGCTCCTCCTGTATATATATACTGCACAGTACCACTTCTCCTGTCCTGTATATATACACTGCATAGTATCACTCCCGTCCTGTTGTTGGAGAGGAGACATTGGTTTTGGGAGGGTTAATATTGGTTTATTATTTTCGGGAATACTATGGGAAAAAAAAAATACAGTATTTTTCAGACTATAAGATGCACTTTTTTCCTCCCAAAATGTGGAGGAAAATGGGGGTGCGTCTTATAGTCCGGATGTACCAGCTCTGGCTGTGGTGGGGAGGTGGGTGAGCGGCATCGGCAGAGCAGCAGGTCACAGAGGCAGGAGCCAGTGGCTGCAGCTAACTCCTGTGCCTGCTGCTAAAGAGAAATAAATATTCACTGCATTCCACGCCCATGGGCGTGGAGGACAATGAATATTAATTTCTTTTTAGCATTGTGGTATGATTGGCCCCATCTCGGTCCTGCTATGATTGATCCATCCTTATTCTGGTATCATTGGCCCCCACCCCATCCTGGTATGCATGGCCCCATCCTTATCCTGATATGATTGGTCCCATCCTTTCCTTATCCTGGTGTACAGAAAAGCTTAAAAACAACAAACCCTTACACTTACCTTCCCAGTGCTACCTTGCAGCGTCCTGCTCCATTGCCAGCAGCTGCTTAATGCTTGTAAGCAGCGCAAGGCAGGGATGTCATGCGCTGCTTGCAAGCCGAAGGGCACCTAGGCCAGATTATACCCCTCTGGGTCAGAATATTTCCCAGCTGCTGTAGATCAGATTTTTCACGCTTTTGAGAACCATCAAAAACGGGGCCCCAGGCAGCACACGGGACCCCAGGCAGCACACGGGGACCCCAGGCAGCACACAGGGGCCCCAGGCAGCGCACGGGGCCCCAGGCTGTGCACGGGGCCGCAGGTAGCACACGGGGACCCCAGGCAGCACACGGGGGCCCCAGGAAGCACACAGGAGCCCCAGGCAGCACACAGGAACCCCATACAGTGCACAGGGGCCCCAGGCAGCACACGGGGCCCCAGGCAATGTACAGGGACCCAGGCAGCACACAAGGCCCCAGGCAGAGCACAGGGGCCCAGGCAGCACACGGGACCCCAGGTAGCACAAGGGGGCCCCAGGTAGCACACAGGGGCAGAGACAGCACACAGGGTCCCAGGCAGCGCACACAGTTGCAGGCAGCTCACAGGGCCCCTGAAACCACACAGGGCCCCAGGCAGTGCACATGGGCCCCAGGCAGCATACAGGGGCCCTTGGCAGTGCACAGGGGCCCCAGGCAGCGCACAGGAGGGCAGAGACAGCGCGCAGAGGGGAAAGAGACAGCGCGCAAGGGGTGGGAAGAGACTGTTTCTGCCCCCCTGTGCGCTGTCTGGGACCCCCTGTGCAGTGTTTGGGACCCCCTGTGCAATGTCTGGGTCCCCGTTCTTGAGTATATCACTCAATCCTGTGCGATGTCTGGGGTCTCTGTGCAATGTCTGAGGCCCCTGTGTGATGTCTGGGGCCCCTTTGTGATGTCTGTGGCACCTGTGTGACATCTGGGGCCCCGTTCTTGAATATATCACTCAATCCTGTGTGTTATCTGGGGCCCCATATGCTGCCTGGAGCCCCGTGTGCTGTCTGGGAACCCATTCACTGTCTCTGCCCCTGTGTGCTGCCTGGGACCCAGGTGCACTGCCTGGGGCCCACATGTGCTGCCTGGGGCCCCCGTGTGCTGCCTGAGGCCCTGTGTGCTGCCAGGGGTGCTTGTGCATTGCCTGGGGCTCCCATGTGCTGCCTGGGGCCCTGTGCGATGACTGGGGCCCCGTGTGCTGTCTGGGGCCCCTGTGTGTTGCCTGGGGCCCTGTGTGCTGTCTGGGAACCCATTTGCTGCCTCTGCCCCCTGTGTGCTGCCTGGGGCCCCCGTGTGCTGCCTGGGGCCCCCGTGTGCTGTCTCTGCCCCCGTGTGCTGCCTGGGACCCTGTGCACTGCCTGGGCCCCTGTGTGCTGCCTGGGGCTCCGTGCACTGCCTGTGGTCCCCGTGTGCTGCCTGGGGCCCCGTGTGCTGTCTGGGCCCCTGTGCACTGCCAGGGGCCCCGTGTGCTGTCTGGGGCCCCCATGTGCTGCCTGGGACCCCGTTCGCTGTCTCTGCCCCCCGTGTGCTGCCTGGAGCGACGTTTTTGATGGTTCTCAAAAGCATGAAAAATCTGATCTACAGCAGCTGGGGTATATTCTGACCCGGAAGAGTATAATCTGGTCGAGGCCCATTTTTACCCCGGGGTATAGTGTGGCCTAGGACAGAATATACCTGGGGTGTATTCTGGCCCAGAGGGGTATAAACTGGCCTAGGACAATTTATACCCCAGTGAATAGTATGGCCTAGGCCAAAATATACCCGGGGGTTAATCTGGCCTAGGCCACTTTAACCCCAGGTATATTCTGGGCGGGGGGTTAATCTGGCCTGTTACACCATCACAGCAGCTGACATCCGAAAGCTACAGATGTGCTGAAGGACCTGTGAGTGACGTCATCATTATCACAGGCCTTAACCATTGATCCGCTCCGCCCCCTAACCACATGATGATGACGTCACCACAGGTCCTTCAGCTCACACAGCAGCAGCTTCATCTTCGCTGCAAGAGCCTGGCCCAGGTAATAAGAAAGTTTTTATTTTATTTTATTATTGAAAGGGGCAATATGTTTCCCTGACAGGATGGAGACACACAGGGGCAATTAAGGAGACAGAATGTGAGACATGGGGTCAGAATGTGGCAGTGAGACACGGGGGCATAATCGACATTGGGCAGAATGTGAGACACGGGGGCAAAATGTGAGACATGGGGGCAGAGAATGTGAGACATGGGGCAGAATGTGAGACACAGGGCAGAATTTGAGACACAGGGTCAGAATGTGACAGTGAGACACAGGAGGGGGCAGAATGTGAGACATGGGGCAAAATGTGAGACAAGGGGACAGAATGTGAGACACGGGGGCAGAATATGACAGTGATACACAGGAGGGGGCAGAATTGACATGGGGCAGAATGTGACAGTTAGACACAGGAGGAGGCAAAATGTGAGACACGGGGGCAGAATGTGAGACACGGGGGCAGAATGTGACAGTGAGACACAGGAGGGGGCAGAATGGACATGGGGCAGAATGTGACAGTGAGACACAGGAGGGGGCAGAATGTGAGACACGGGGGGCAGAATGTGACAGTAAGACACAGGAGGGGGCAGAATCTGAGACACGGGGGGCAGAATGTGACAGTAAGACAAAGGAGGGGGCAGAATGGACACAGGGCAGAATGTGAGACACAGGAGGGGGTAGAATGTGAGACACAGAAGGGGGCAGGATGGGAGACACATGGTGCAGGATCATGGGGCAGGATGGATACGATGTAGACAGATGGGGCAGGATGGGGAGATCATATGGGGCAGAATGGATACTTATGAGGGCAGGATGAGAGAGCATATGGCTGGAGTCAGGAATGAGACACACGGGGGCCAGGATGGGGGATATTATTACTATAGGGGTAATTAGGGGATATTATTACTACAGTGATGTATTTATTTTATTTTTTTGAGGATACTATTTTAAATGGGGAGGTCTTGTTACTGTCCAGAGCGACTCTATGTTGCCTTTTTTTTACATCTGGTGTAGTGTAGAAGTTTGGAAAAAAATTAAGTAATGTGTTCTGCAAGTGGAGCTCTAGATAACTTTGTTATTTCCTGCAGAGACAAGCCCTGGCTGGAAGACGTGATGGCAGTCTGTGCTGGATGAAAGATGAAAAGCATAGCTGAAGGACTTCATCTAGAGGCGTCACTCGTGAGTCAGTGTATTACCTGTACACTGACACTATATACTATATACAGAGTATCAAAAAATTCCCATATACCGCTATATAGGACAATGAAGAGATCCCAAATATTATAAAAACAATGTTTATTTCACAATAAGATTAAAATACAGCCAATTAAAAAAAGCAAAATGCCATATAGGGGACACTAGAGCACACAAAAATACAGGTAATGGTAAAAAAAGGGGAACCACAATAATGAATGGAAAAAATGTTATAAATATAACAAGACAAAAGGCATATTTAACAGGGCCACAAAAAGTATTCATATGCAGCTGTAAAAATACAATTATTTTACCATTGCTCAAATGAGCTAATGTGTAATGGCATAACAACAGGACAATAATGCAATCAAAAAATATACCCATGCATGAATACTTTATAGTGCATAACTATACAATATACAATGCCATAATATATAGTGCAAAAAGTGGTACCCCATATACAAGTAGTAAGCCTGTGGGAAGATTAGAGGCAGACAATAAAACTTAAGTGTATTGTAACACTATAGGATCCTAACTAGGATGGAAAAATCCCAATTCCCATTAGTTAACTAAGCCGAATATCAATATGACCAAACAAGTAAGTGAGAAAATATTTACCATTGTATGAAGCAGGTTCTTGTGGCGTCCCATCACCCCACTTTTTACACCTGCATATGAATACTTTTTGTGGCCCTGTTAGGCTACTTTCACACTTGCGTTAGGAGGCGCAGCGTATTCTCGGCCTGAAGCTCCGCCCCCTGCCGCACCTCCTCCGGTCAGCTTCGCCTATGGGAGCATGACGCTGCATGTGACCTGCACACTCTATCTTTAGCATTGGGTACACAGGCAGTGCGCAGGTATGCTTTTGCCGGCGCATGCGTCCTTTTGACGGTGCGCCGGCTGCACCAAAATGCAACACGTTGCATTTGGCGCAGGTCAGCGCACCGTCAAAAGGACGCATGCGCCGGCAAAAGCATACATGCTCATGGCCTGTGTACCCAATGATATTATTTGTGAAAAAAAACAGAAATTTGGCAAAAATTTTGAAAATTTCGCAATTTTCCAAATTTGAATTTTCATACCCTTAAATCACAGAGATATGTCACACAAAATACTTAATAAGTAATATTTCCCACATGTCTGCTTTACATCACCACAATTTTGGAACCAAACTTTTTTTTGTTAGGAAGGGTTAAAAGTTGAACAGCGGTTTATCATTTTTGCAACATCATTTTTTATAGGGATCACATCACATTTGAAGTCACTTTGAGGGTCTATATGATAGAAAATACCCAAAGGTGACACCTTTTTAAAAACTGCACCCCTCAAGGTGCTCAAAACTACATTCAGATGTTTATTAACCCTTCAGGTGCTTCATAGGAATTTTTGGAATGTTTAAAAAAAATTAACATTTAACTTTTTTCACAAAAAATTACTTCAGATCCATTTTTGTTTATTTTACCAAAGGTAACAGGAGAAATTGGACCCCAAAAGTTGATGCACAATTTGTCCTGAGTACGCTGATACCTCATATATGCAGGTAAACCATTGTTTGGGTGCGTGGCAGAGCTCAGAAGGGAAGGAGCGCCGTTTGACTTTTCAGTGCATAATTGGCTGGAATTGAGATCAGACGCCTTGTCATGTTTGGAGAGCTCCCCCTACAAGTCACACCATTTTGGAAACTAGACCCCGAAATGAACTTATCTAGATATGTGGTGAGCACTTTGAACCCCCTAGTGCTTCACAGAAGTTTATAACACAGAGCCGTAACAATAAAAATTCATATTTTTCCACAAAAATCACTTTCAACCCCAATTTTTTGTTTTTCCAAGCATAACAGAAGAAATTGGACCGCAAACAATGTTGTGCAATTTGTCCTGAGTATGCTGATACCCCATATGTGGGGGTAAACCACTGTTTGGGCAGAGCTCGGAAGGGAAGGAGCACCATTTTACTTTTTCAATGCAAAATTGGGGAGCCCTGATGTGCCTAAACAGTGGAAACCCCCCACAAGTAACACTATTTTGGAAACTAGACCCCCTAAGGAACTTATCTAGAGGTGTGGTGAGCACTTTGAACCCCCAAATGGTTATCAAGAATAGAGGGGTCTCCACGCTTTTTTTTAATTGTTTAAATAAATAATTTAAAAATCTAATAATTTAATTAATTCATTGGGCACACGATTGCTCAGACGTACTATACAATCTATGGGCAAATTTGCCTAGGTCACATGGACGGAATAGTACGTCTGATGGCAGAAAGAGGTTAAATGGAACATGCCAAGTAATCCTCTTTCCCAAGAACTTTGTAGTTGCTGGGGTCAAACCGCTGGGACCCCCATGATCCCGAGCGCCACAGTGATTGCGTGCAGGTGTCAGCTTTACGTGGCATTTAACCCCTCTGATGCCGCTGTCAGTACTGAAAGCGGCATAGAGAAGCATCGTGCAGGGAGGGGGCTCCCTGCGCGCTTCCACCGGGACATCGCGATGTCTCGATGTTCTCCTTGGAGACCCCTGGCACCAAGATGGCCGTGGAGTCCTTCCGAGTCCTGCAGGGAGGTGGCACCTCAGTGACTGCTAAGAGCAGGACCTGAGTAGCCTCATTCCCTGCCTGTCAGATCGCTGATCTGATATAGTGCAGTGTTTCAGATCATCAAATCTGATGTAATATAGTAATGCCCCATACAGGGACAATGTCAAGAAGTAAAAAAAAATTACAAAGTGTAAAAATATTTTTTTAAAAATCCATAAGTAAAGAAAAAATATTTTTCCAATAAATACATTTATTTATGTAAATAAAAAAACAATAAAAGTACACATATTTGGTATCGCTGCATCCGTAACAAACCGCTCTATAAAACTGTCCCACTAGTTAACCCCTTTAGTGCACACCATAAAAAAATGCAAAAAACAATGATTTATCATCATCATACCGCCGAACAAAAAGTGCCATAAAGCATGATCAAAAAGACGGATGTAAATAAAAATAATACCGCTGAAAACATCATCTTGTCCCGCAAAAAAGCAAGCTGCCATGCAGCTCCATCAGCAGAAAAAGAAAAAATTATAGCTCTCAGAATAAAGTGATGCAAAAATAATTATTTTTTCTATGAAATAGTTTTTATTGTGTAAAAGCGCCAAAACATAAAAAACTATATAAATTGGGTATCTCTGTAATCGTACTGACCCAAAGAACAAAGCTGTATTATCAATTTTATCATACATGGAATGGTATAAAAAAAAAATAAAACAAAAAGCAATTCCTGAAATGCTGGTTTTTGTTCATTCTGTCTCCCAAAAATCAGAATAGAAAAAGATCAAAAAATGTCATGTGCCCGAACATGGTACCAATAAAAACGTCAGCTCGTCCTGCAAAAAACAAGCCCTCACATGACTCTGTGTGCCAAAATATGGAAAAATTAAAGTGCCTTTTAGGCCGGGGTCACATGCGAGAAACTCGCACGATTCTCGTGCGAGTCTCTCGCTTGAACACCCGGCACTGCCGCTGACGTTCAAACCGGAGCGTGCGGCTGCATAGAAATACATGCTGCCGCACGCTCCGGTCCGAGTGTCGGCGGCAGTGCCGGGTGTTCATGCGAGAGACTCGCACGAGAATCATGTGAGTTTCTCGCATGTGGGACCCCGGCCTTAGTGTGTGACAGCAGCCAAACATAAAAAACAGATATAAATCTGGTATCGCAGTAATCGCACCGACCTGAAGAATAAAGTCGCCTAATCACTTATACCGCATGAGGAATGGTGTAAAAATAAATAAAACCAATGCTTCACATGCTGTTGATTTTTTCATTCTGTCTCCCAAAGATCGCAGTAAGGCTCGGCGCACATTTATCCTGTGCTTTGCGCTGAGTGCATACACCAGGTTTCCATGTAAATCTCTGAAATACGTGATTGAGATGGAACCTCCAGAGGAAGATTCCCAATATTGAGGCAAATGGAGGCACTGTGGATACCATATGACCTGTGATCCGGTCGTGTCCGACTTTTTAGGATTGCACAGTTTTATACACTTCTGAAAAGGACACCGCAGAACAGAGGCTTTGCACTGTGCCTCAAAACTAGTTTTCAACCACATATGGGGTATTGGTGAACTCAGAATAAATTGAACAACAAACTTTGGGGTCCATTTTCTCCTTTTGCCCTTGTGAAAATACAAAATTTGTACCTAAAAAATTTCCCTAAAGGGTCTAGTTTCCAAAATTGTGTCACTTGTTGGGGGTTTCCACTGTTTAGGCACATCAGGGCCTCTCCAAACACAACATGGCATCCACTAATTATTCCATCAAATTTTACATTCAAAAAGTGAAATAGCTCTCCTTCCCTTCCAAGCCCTGCCGTGTGCCCAAACAGTAGTATTGCCCCACATATGGGGTATCGGTGTACTCAGGAGAAATTGTACAACAAATTTTATGGAGCAACGTCTCCTTTGATCCTTAGAGAAATGCAAAATTTGTAGCTAAAAAAGATTTATCTGGGAAAAATTTGATTTTTTTATTTCCATGGCTCTACGCTATAAACTTCTGTGAAGCACCTGGGGATTCAAGGTGCTCAGTACCCATCTAGATAATTTCCCTAAGGGGTCTAGTTTCCAAAATGGTGTCACTTGTTGGGGATTTCCACTGTTTAGGCACATCAGGGGCTTTCCAAATGCGACATGGCGTCCGCTAATTATTCCATCAAATTTTGCATTCAAAAAAGTGAAATGGCACTCCTTCCCTTCCAAGCCCTGCAGTGTGCCCAAACAGTATATTTCCCATGCATTTGATGTATCAACATGCTCAGAAGAAATTGCACAACAAATTGCATCATCAATTTTCTCCTTTTACCCTTTTGAAAGTAAAAAAAATTATGTCTAAAGGAAAATTTTTGTGAAAGAAAACTAAATGTTTATTTTTTTCTTCCACATTGCAAAAATTCCAGTGAAGCACCTGAAGGGTTAATAAACTTCTTGAAAATGGTTTTGAGCACCTTGAGGGGTGAAGTTTTTATAATGGTGTCAATTTTAGGTATTTTCTGTCATATAGGCCCCTCAAAGTGACTTCAAATATGAGGTGGTCCCTAAAAAAAAATGGTTTTGTAAATTTTGTTGTAAAAATGAGAAATCCCTGGTCAACTTTTAACCCTTATAACTTCTTAGCAGAAAAAAATTATGTTTCCAAAATTGTGCTGATGTACAGTAGACAAGTGGGAAATGTTATTTAAAAACTATTTTGTGTGATATGACTCTGATTTAAGGGCATAAAAACTAAATTTTGAAAATTGTGGTATTTTCAAAATTTTCATCAAATTTCCATTTTTTTCACAAATAAACGCAAGTCATATCGAAGAAATGTTACCACTACTATGAAGTACAATATGTCATGAAAAAACAATATCTGAATCACCAGGATCCGTTGAAGCATTCCAGAATTATGACCTCATAAAATGACCATGGTCAGAATTGTAAAAATTGGCCTGGTCAGGAAGGTAAAAACAGGCTTCGGGGTGAAGGGGCTAAAGCTTTACCTTTATTCAATTATTGAAAAAAAAATTCATTACTTTTTGGAACTTGAGCCTTGCTGAGATCATGAGTTGCTTTGCAGTTCAGCTACAACGTTCCTTGCAGTGACGCTCACAACAATGCAAAGTTCCAGTTGCTGGGGATCCGTCCGGCCTGAGATTTCCTGCTTGATGTATCACCCATAATCACAAGCTGTAAAACAGCTTGACAGTGCTTAAACTTTCAAGAATGAATAGCCTCAGTACAGGAAGTGCATGCCACATTTTGCTCTGTTACGGTTTCTGATGGGGTCCAATCATGTCCAAAGAGGAAGGAGTAGGAGGAGTTGGTTACCACCTAATGTTGAAACCAGACTCAGCAAACAGCCCTGGAAGCTTCTTCACCTCTCATGGTTGTGGTTGTACATTTCTGACACTCAAACCATTAACCCAATAGGCTGTGAAAGACATGGACTGTCCCAGTCCAAAATTACTGCTCCACACGTCGATGTTGCAGTGCACACAATAAAGAGAGCGATCTCCTGTTCATAAAAGCACAGATCAATCACACCTTTTTGAGATAATTTATGGTGGTTGGTTACCTTTCAGCAATACTGAGTGAATACCATTATTTTTCAAAATGCACTGGAATCTGAGTGGTGCGGCAGCAACTGCACCCCCAGTAGCTCTACCAGGTGCGAGTTGTGGTGGCACACAAGTGGATAACTGGTAAAATAAGTTTGTCTCCTGGCCAACCAATCAGGTGTGGATATGGAGAGTGCGATGGAGAAGGAGGAATGCAACAATCAGATGATGAGGATGATGACTCCAACCATGCAATACTTGAATATGCAGCCATGCTATCAAAAAGATGAGCACATTGAAAAGGGTTAAGAGGACAGCCTGATCCTTGCCTACGTTGCTGACCAGCATTTAAACAAGTGATTTCATTTCTTCCAAAAAGTAGTTACATATTCAGAAAGCCAAATATAGGAATAAACCCCAGCATTGGTGTGGTGTGTATGGTTGTCATATTTGACTACTGAAACAGGTGTGCCAAAAAATAGTCTGGATTTTTTTAAAACATTTTTATAATTTTTTTCTAAGTATTATCTTTCCCTTCCTTTAAAGCACATAAGATATTATATACAGACAGGTATCCACCATCCACCCAAAAAACTCTCATTTACGGTACTTAAAGTCATTATTTATTGGTGTGCTCTAAAAATAGAAGTAGTTAAAAACAAAGCAAAACATTTAGCCAAATAAGAGATTTTTGGGCGGATGTTGAATATAGGTTTGTATATACTGAATTGCTTCACCTGGGAACTGGACCTATCATTGTGAAAAACTACTCGTTCTGGCAAGTTGATGTGATTCTTTGTTAATTGTATACTTAATAAATGCATATATACGTATACATAATAATATATGCCAGCTACGTAGCATTTCCAACTAGCCAGTAAAAATGAATCCAGTAACTGCAACAGGCCGCTGAATTGGTATAGCATGAATAGATGTGAAGTTTGACTGGTAAAACATAATAACAAAACACTAGTTTGCGACATGCACCCTTCGTGAGGTAGACAATCGCAGCTATATGTCTGGATTTTGGCTAATTTCCTTTTGTATTTTTGAATACAATTAGCTCTTCCTTCACACAAAGGATTACACAAGCAATGAAAAAAACTCATTTTCACTGACACGGAGTTTACTTTTTTGGAAGAAATGTTGTGTTGACTTCCTGTTTTCTAGTCCACTAAGAATGTAGAAAAGTGTGTTATTCATGCAAGATGCCAGGAACACTGTATCAGTGATCAATCACACTGGCACCTCTCCTTTCTCTCGGTATCAGTTCCCCTGTCAGTTGATACCTCTTTATTAAAGCTCATGCGGATATCTGTCGATTTCGGTCCGATCTTGGACCACGATGTGCGGACTGCTTGTAGTTCTCCCGATCTGAGCGTGATAGCCTCATAAGAGCTGTCACGATGTTGTCGGGAGTGCTATGGCCAATCCGTGCATTAGCAATCCACAGACTACTACTCTCATCTTCTGCACTGCTGTAGCTGTGAAACTCACACTGTCTCCAATGTTTTTAGGCTTTTTTTAATTTCTAGGGCTGAGCTGTAAGCTCTTAAGTTCTTCCATAATCACCCTAAAATTATTGCATTCTCTGCCCTCATTTTTCATGTAATATATGTTGTGGCATTCTGTCCTGATTAGCTGTGCTCTATAGTGTGATGTTTTAGCTGCAATGCATTATAGGTCATGTGAATTTTCTCTGACTGATGCAGTTTTCTTCTTTCTGTAAAACGACAGTGGGCAATTTTTTTTATGGTTGGAGCTAATCGAATTGCAAATTGTTCAAATTTACTAAGATGGCTTTAAAAAAAATTCTACAGAAATTTGGTTTGCACCAAAATGATTTTCTCATCTCTAGTATACAGTGTTACACCTTTATGGACTGTTAGAGAAGACATTTGAACACATTGGCCAGTGCAATACCAGAATTTTTAGGAACATTTGCATAACATTCAACATTTCCACAAAAAAAAAAAAAAAAGAATAGAGTTTCAATTATCCCCTTTTGCCTCAGATGCCTCTACATAGTTTTTATCCCTTAGGCAGGGGTAAGACTTGCGAGAAATGAGCACGAGTCTCACACCTCAATGCCCAGACCTGCCGCCGGCACTCAGACCTGAGCATTCAGCTGCATGGAAATACACACAGCCGCTCACTCCGGTCCCGAGTGCTGTCGGCAGTGTCAGGCATTGAGGTGCGAGAATCGTGCAAGTTTCTCGCAAGTCTGGCCCCGGCCTTAGGCTGGAGTAGGTCTCTTCACTGAGTTTGACAAAGCATGGCATAGTTGCCCTACAGTTGCAACAACTGGAAAATGATGGCTCAGTGGATAGCACTGTAAACTTGTGCTACTGGGGTCCTGGATTCAAATCCCACCAAGGACATCTGCCAGGAGATTGTGTATTCTTTCTGTGTTTGTGCGGCTTTGCTCCATGTTCACTGTTTTTTTTCCACACTCCAAAATCATACTGATATGGAATTTAAATTGCGAGCCCCAATAGGTACAGTGATGATAATGTGGTAACATGCTATGGAATATAATAGCGCTATATAAGCAAGTAAAATAAATAAATTTCCATTCTTAGAGATTCAGACCATTATTCTTTTTTAAACTTATGCTTAGATACTTTCGAACTTACTGATATCAGCTGCATACATATCCTTGACCTTCTTGCTGAATGCTACAATAATCTACCTTATAATGAATTCTTCTAAAGTACCTTATCACAAAAAACAATTAAACACATCCTATTTTTTAGTACAGACATAGGATGTTCAAACTATATCGACTAATTATTTCAATTAAATAATGCTATGCTTTTTGATCATAAAAATAGCAAAGTAGTGTACAACTTGTAGATTGTGAGCCCTCGCGGGCAGGATTCTCTCTCCTCCTGTACCAGTCGTTACTTGTATTGTTTAAGATTACTGCACTTGTTTTTTTATTATGTACACCCCTTTTCACATGTAAAGCGCCATGGAATAAATGGTGCTATAATAATAAATAATATTCATATTCAGATAATAGTAATGTGAGATATCATTTGGAGAATAACGCAAGGTTTAAGGTAGATTTACTCTGGCCGATTATAATTATCATGGACAAGTGTTCCTTGGAATGCTTGTTTCCCGATAATCGAGCAGTGTAAACAGGCTGACAATTGTCCGACGAACGAGCAAAACTCTCATTCATCTGGTGAAATTATTTTTAAGCTGGCTTAAAATTCATTGTCCGTGGCAGAACATCGTCTTGTGTGAACAGGACAATTTGCAGTTGAGAACAATGGCAGTCTATGCCCTTAGAACATATAACATAAGAAATGCGGCCTGCCTGTCTATACAGGTGATTTAACAACTGCTGATCAGCACTCAAGTAGCAATTGCTGTAAGTTTGGTAATGTAAAATTGCCCTTAATCGCTAAACTCTCCAAATGTCAGCATTGCATTCATATTACTTACCTTTTTCAAATCATGCACAGAATTTGCTTGTCTTTTAGTTCATCTTTTAGTGCAAAACAGAAATGAACTGATAGCGAGCCTTATATAATGAACCCAATTGCAACCTATAATCCTTCTTAGTGAGAACAATGTAAAATTCACTGAGGTCACTTGTGATTTCCAAAACAATTAACTATAGGAAATCAGAGGAGATTACAACATAACAGGTCTGGTGTTTTTCTGGATTATAGCCATTTTTATTGCACAGTCACAAGGGCAAGAAAGTATTGCCCATGCCTTTAGCAGAAGTATATTCACTGGACTTCAAACTGAATAGAAAATGTAAAGAACCTGTGTAGCTCTCTAAAGTCAAAAATACTTACCTAGGTCTTCTCATAAGGCCAGGATCACACATGCGAGGAATACGGCCGAGTCTCGCATGTTAATACCCAACACTGCCGCCGGCACTGAGGAGCGGAGCGTGCGGCTCCATGCATTGCTATGCGGCTGCACGCTCCGCTCCTGAGTGCCGGCGACAGTGCCGGGTATTAACATGTGAGACTCGGCCGTATTCCTCACATGTGTGATCCTGGCCTAACTGTTATGTTTATCAACACACCCCTTTCATGGATGCACAATAAATGAGGCTGGTGTACACAGTCCATAAGGGTCCCGTTTCACATAGTGACGCACCAGCAATCCCGCCAACGATACGACCTGGCAGGGATCGCTGGTGCGTCGCTACAAGGTCGCTAGTAAGCTGCCAAACAGGCAGATCTCTTCAACGACGCACCAGCAATTCCGACAACGATGTGACCTGGTATGGATCGCTTCTGCGTTGTCACACAGCAGCTATTCTGAACGATTCCAGCCTGCGTCCCTGAGTTCTGCATCGCCAACGAGCAGGGGCGTATCTAGGGGGGGCAGCCGGGGCAGTTGCCCCGGGAGCAGGCGGTAGGGGGCGCAGTCCGGGCCGCCTAATGCAGTGGTTCACAGTGTCCTCCCTGGCGGCTGCGTTCTGCCGCCCCCCCGGCCTGAGAGTCGGCGGTTCTCTGTGTCAGCTGACAGCTGGCGCAGAGAAGGTGCACGTGCCGGCTCCCAGGGAACAATTGTACCTGCATCTGTATAGACGCCAGTACAATTGCAGCTCTGACCGCCGAGCCAGAGCGACGTCAGCAGCGTGACGTCATGTGATCACGCTGCTGACGTCACTCCCCGGCGCCCAGAGCGAACGCTCAGTGCTGGTGGTAAGTGTGCTCCAATGTGGAGCTGAAGAAACCACCGAAGATGGGAGATGGGGTGGTGTTAATGTGTGGCGATGGGGGTTAATGAGTGGGGATGGGGTTAATGTGTAGTGGGGTTAAAGAGTGGGGATGGGGTTAATATGTGGGGGGTTAAAGAGTGGGGATGGGGTTAATGGGTGGGGGATTTGGAGTGGGGGGTACATAATGTGTGTGGGGGTTTGGAGTGGGGATGGGGTTATTTAATGTGTGGGGGATTTGGAGTGTGAATGGGGGTTACTTAATGTGTGTGAGGGATTTGGAGTGTGGATGGGGGGTATTTAATGTGTGTGAGGGATTTGGAGTGGGGATGGGGGGATTTAATGTGTGTGGGGAGATTTGAGGACACAGAGTATGTATGAGGAAACAGTATGGGGGTTGGGTGCAGACAGTATGGGGAGCGAACGGGTTTATGTATGTGGACACAGTATGGGGAGTCAGGGGTATGTGTGAGCAGACAGTATAGAGCGTGAGGGGGTAAATATATGATGAGACAGTATGGTGAACAGAGGGATGTTAGAGGAGTGAGGGGAATAGTGTGAGGCGACAGTATATTGCAGATATTTTTATTTAGGAGCATTATAATGACACTTCTATCTTTAAGGGCATCGTGTGGAGATTTGCTGCAGAAGACTGGAGAAGATGGACATCTACAGAGACAGCTGTGGATGAGAAAACTCATCATGGTGTCTGGACCAGAAGAAGAAAAGGAAATCGACTCCAGAGACATCATCTATAAGGTACTTGGATGTAAATGTTATTTGTGATACTGACTTATTCTCATGTTTTTAATTGTTAGGAACATTAAAGGGGTTGTCCAGGTTTGTACAGAGTCTGCAGTCATTCTATGTGACTGCAGACTTCTGAATTCTCACAGTGCTCACTGAACGCTGTCAGGATTCTCTCATGCCGGTAATTTACATACATGCGGTCACATGCTGACTAGATGTGTGTGGCCTCACTCAATGAAAATGAACGGAGCGAGGCCGGGCACGTCTAGTCGGAATGTGGCCAGAAGTATATAAATCACATACTTGTGCTGTGCTGACTGTACATCGGCAAGGGAGAATCCTAAAAGTGTGCAGTGCATTCGTTGTGAGAATTCAGAAGCTGCAATGTCAGGATTCAGCTCTGCAGGTTCCAGTAGTCATCACACGGACACTTCACTCATATGCGATTTTCATACTTGACAACGAGCTTCTCTTCCTGCTTTCAGTTTTTTAATGAACATTGAGAGCATTAGGGAGAGCAGCTCGTGGGTACATGGCTAAGAGTGCAAGTCGCATATGTACTTGGGGGGGGCACCGAACCAAATTCTTGCCCCGGGTGCCAGGAAGCCTAGATACGCCTCTGCCAACGAGGTCGCTCGTCGAGGTCAAACAGTGATGCATGCTGGCCAGCGGGATGCCAACGATGAAAAAATAGCCCAGGTCATTCGAGCACGATCAGCAATATCCAGCAGGGGCAGGTCGCCGCTATGTGTCACATGTAGCGAGATCGCAGGCGAGATCGCTGTTGAGTCACAAAATCGGTGATGTGCTAGCGATCTCATTATGTGAGACGGGGCCTTTAAGCAGACTGTATGGGAAAGTTGGTGTCTTGTAAAGGTAAGCAAAACAAAGTAGACACATTTTGGCTTCAGCAGTAGTGTTTTAACCATTCAGAGTGTATAATGGTGTCCCAACTTTCATTAGATGGCATACAAATGAATAGGAATGTTGTATTTCAACATGCCCACTATTTTGTTTTCATGAAGATAAGCAGCTTCTAAAGGTGGTTTGCAATCTTTTATTCCTCAGTTCTCACCCTTTTCACTGACGAGGGGCAGTACCCCGAAACCGCGTGTCTGCAAATTGGGATTCTGATTTGGCTTTTATCCCAAGTCACATTTCAAGTCTTAATAAAGGGTTAATAGTGACTTGTAGGATTGCTTCTTCCAACAAGAGAGAAGTTCTAGAGTTGAAGTTCTCTTTCTCTTTGAAGAGGCAATTTGCATATTAAATCTCTCGCAGGAAAATTAGCTCCCAGCTAAAATATCGTCTGAAAAATTTGTGTCTTACGATTATCACAATGTTCTATGGAGACCGGTGATGTGGGTCAGAGTGAAGGCAAGGACACGATATTTCAGAATTCAATATAATATATATATTGTATCGAAACAAGCTTCAGGTAACAGATGAAAACAACAGTGGTTTAAAGCATCAGGCAGAGTCAGGAATAGGAGGGGTTATCAGTACAGACCAATGGTGCGAGTTCAAGTCCGGGAATGCAGGATCCAGAGGTTCGGAGCCTGGACCGGGCTCCAAGCGGAGAGCCAGTTGCAGTGGATGTGGGTGCAGAGCAGGTCCGAAGTAACAGAGTCTTTCAGATGGAACGTGAATCCGGAAGCAAGCGGGGTATCCCGAGGAACTGAAGAGACAAGCAAGATACTATGCAAATTGCCTCTTCAGAAAGAAAGAGGACTTTTACTCTACAGCGCCACCTATTGGTAGTAGCGATCCTACAAGTCACAATCAACCCTTTAACGAGTCTTGTAGTATGACTTAGGATACAAGCCAAATCAGAATCTCAATTTGCAGACACGGTGTTTCGAGCTGTTGGCTCTCGTCAGTGCAAAGTATGAGATCTGATTTGGCAAGGTGAGAGGCTCTGGACTAGGGTCTAAGAAGTAAGGTTTCTCCTTGCGGAGAGTGACATGCCAGCTGTGGCTTGTCAAGGTAAGGAGACTTATTCGCCGTGCAATGCTCCTCTGGGAAAATAATATGCAAATTGCCTCTTCAGAAAGAAAGAGGACTTTTACTCTACAGCGCCACCTATTGGTAGTAGCGATCCTACAAGTCACAATCAACCCTTTAACGAGTCTTGTAGTATGACTTAGGATACAAGCCAAATCAGAATCTCAATTTGCAGACACGGTGTTTCGAGCTGTTGGCTCTCGTCAGTGCAAAGTATGAGATCTGATTTGGCAAGGTGAGAGGCTCTGGACTAGGGTCTAAGAAGTAAGGTTTCTCCTTGCGGAGAGTGACATGCCAGCTGTGGCTTGTCAAGGTAAGGAGACTTATTCGCCGTGCAATGCTCCTCTGGGAAAATAATATGCAAATTGCCTCTTCAGAAAGAAAGAGGACTTTTACTCTACAGCGCCACCTATTGGTAGTAGCGATCCTACAAGTCACATGTAGATTGTGACTTGTAGGATCGCTACTACCAATAGGTGGCGCTGTAGAGTAAAAGTCCTCTTTCTTTCTGAAGAGGCAATTTGCATATTATTTTCCCAGAGGAGCATTGCACGGCGAATAAGTCTCCTTACCTTGACAAGCCACAGCTGGCATGTCACTCTCCGCAAGGAGAAACCTTACTTCTTAGACCCTAGTCCAGAGCCTCTCACCTTGCCAAATCAGATCTCATACTTTGCACTGACGAGAGCCAACAGCTCGAAACACCGTGTCTGCAAATTGAGATTCTGATTTGGCTTGTATCCTAAGTCATACTACAAGACTCGTTAAAGGGTTGATTGTGACTTGTAGGATCGCTACTACCAATAGGTGGCGCTGTAGAGTAAAAGTCCTCTTTCTTTCTGAAGAGGCAATTTGCATATTATTTTCCCAGAGGAGCATTGCACGGCGAATAAGTCTCCTTACCTTGACAAGCCACAGCTGGCATGTCACTCTCCGCAAGGAGAAACCTTACTTCTTAGACCCTAGTCCAGAGCCTCTCACCTTGCCAAATCAGATCTCATACTTTGCACTGACGAGAGCCAACAGCTCGAAACACCGTGTCTGCAAATTGAGATTCTGATTTGGCTTGTATCCTAAGTCATACTACAAGACTCGTTAAAGGGTTGATTGTGACTTGTAGGATCGCTACTACCAATAGGTGGCGCTGTAGAGTAAAAGTCCTCTTTCTTTCTGAAGAGGCAATTTGCATATTATTTTCCCAGAGGAGCATTGCACGGCGAATAAGTCTCCTTACCTTGACAAGCCACAGCTGGCATGTCACTCTCCGCAAGGAGAAACCTTACTTCTTAGACCCTAGTCCAGAGCCTCTCACCTTGCCAAATCAGATCTCATACTTTGCACTGACGAGAGCCAACAGCTCGAAACACCGTGTCTGCAAATTGAGATTCTGATTTGGCTTGTATCCTAAGTCATACTACAAGACTCGTTAAAGGGTTGATTGTGACTTGTAGGATCGCTACTACCAATAGGTGGCGCTGTAGAGTAAAAGTCCTCTTTCTTTCTGAAGAGGCAATTTGCATATTATTTTCCCAGAGGAGCATTGCACGGCGAATAAGTCTCCTTACCTTGACAAGCCACAGCTGGCATGTCACTCTCCGCAAGGAGAAACCTTACTTCTTAGACCCTAGTCCAGAGCCTCTCACCTTGCCAAATCAGATCTCATACTTTGCACTGACGAGAGCCAACAGCTCGAAACACCGTGTCTGCAAATTGAGATTCTGATTTGGCTTGTATCCTAAGTCATACTACAAGACTCGTTAAAGGGTTGATTGTGACTTGTAGGATCGCTACTACCAATAGGTGGCGCTGTAGAGTAAAAGTCCTCTTTCTTTCTGAAGAGGCAATTTGCATATTATTTTCCCAGAGGAGCATTGCACGGCGAATAAGTCTCCTTACCTTGACAAGCCACAGCTGGCATGTCACTCTCCGCAAGGAGAAACCTTACTTCTTAGAAGCAAGATACTAGTCCTTCTAGCTTGGTAGCAGGTGAGGTACAAGATACTCAAGCAGTGTATAGTGTGCAGAGTCCCTTTATATATGCAGCAGACAGGAAACAAAGCATCTCAAACAGGAATCAAGATGACCCCCGTGAAGCTATTAACTCCATCTCAGCAGAACTAAGGGTAAAACAGGTACACATTTCAGATCCATGCAATTTGGCTATTTGGCTATATAACCCTCTTATTCCAAATTGGGTTAAGGATCCTCTGAAGGAAGCACCTTGGAACATTCAATTTGATCATTTCACGTGGAGGAATTCTTTTCTGGTAGAGGAAAATCACCTCCATGATATTACTGACAGGCAGCATACGAGTGGAAGGATCACCCATAGGGTAAATACCCATATGCGAGGAAAACGAACGAGTGCAATCCGATAAAAAATCTGATTGCACTTGGACCAATGTCATTCAATGGGTGACATCTCATTTGCAATTTTTTTCTCAGCTGCAATTAGACTGACAAAAAATTGCAGCATGCTGCGTATCGTTGTGTATCTTGGACGAGACTCGCCAATACAACTCAATGGGTGTGAGAAAAAAATCGGACAGCACTCGCACCATGCCAGTGCTGTCAGATTTTTACGCACCTGTGTCCTTTGAAAGACGGCAATTCATAAGCGGCTACAGTAAAATCACACTGACAGGTTAGAATAGAAAAGATAGAATACAAATATACACATAGAATAGGTATATATATATATGTCAGTGACACACATATACTGTATATATATGTCTATATATTTCATATAGAGATAGAAGAATAGCCGGTAATTCATTTGTCGGCTTCTGTAAAATCAATACAGGAGCCGACAGGATAGAAGACATGGTTTACATACAGTAGATCCATGCAGAATAGTTTGATATATAGATGTCAGTGACCAATACAGTTAATAGTGTGTGTGTGTGTGTGTGTGTGTGTGTGTGTGTGTACAAATTAGGGGACATGTATGTAATTAATAAAAGATTCTTTTTGGAAAAAAAATGGCGTGGGTTCCCACGCAATTTTCTGCGCCCGAGAGGGAAAGTCAGTGACTGGGAGGCCGATGTTTATAGCCTAGGAAGGGGTTAATATCCATGGATCTTCTAAGTCTATGAATATCAGCCCGCAGCTGTATATTTTACCTTTACTGGATATTAAAATAGGAGGACCCTCCCAAAAAAATGACAAAAAAGGTTATGCAAACAGCTGCGGTCTGATATTCATTGCCTAGGAAGGGACCATGTTTATTGGCCCCCACCCTGGCTATAAACACCAGCTCATAGCCACCCCAGAAATGAATTGAGCGTGAGAAAATGCCAGTTTATTTTCCCACGCTCAGTAGTTCAGCCTTGGTCAGGCTGTGAGGCAGCGTAGCATCAGTGACGTCAGCACTAGTCACTGATGCTGCCGCCAGGAGCTTCTCATTCATTCATTCATCAGTGGTTACAGCCGGGGTGGTTGCATCTTAGCAACGCTCCTGGTTGTAAACTATATATCCCTCAGATATGGATTACAGCACGCGACTGAACGTCAGACAGGTATGGTATATTGTTAACTTATTATTTTTTCTTTATTACAGGAGAATGAGGGCATCACATGGATTAGTTGAATAATAAAGATGGCAAACCGTGTTTAGTGCTTTATTTTATTAAAAGACTTTATTCCGGCTGTGTCTTTATTTAACCCTTTACCAACTATAGGATTAGTAATGGATAGCTGTGCGAGTGACAGGCAGACTGAGACACAGGGCAAGAAGGTACTACAGATACAGGGCAAGCAGGCATGGCTTGAGACACAGGACAGGTGGGCACGGCTTGAGAAGGAACAGGTAGGGACCTGTTCACACAGCAGGTGCAGGTATGGATGCAGGCAGGAATGGAATATGGAGGAACGGGTATGGACCTGTTCACACAGGAGGTGCAGGTATGGATGCAGGCAGGCAGGAGTGGAATATGGAGGAACGGGTTTGGACCTGTTCACACAGGAGGTGCAGGTATAGATGCAGGCAGGCAGGAGTGGAATATGAAGGAACAGGTTTGGACCTGTTCACACAGGAGGTGCAGGTATGGATGCAGGCAGGCAAGAGTGAAATAAGAAGGAACAGGTTTGGACCTGTTCACACAGGAGGTGCAGGTAAAGGCAGGAGTGGAGAGAGAAGCTGCGGAAAGAGGTTCTGCAGCAGGAGTGGAGCAAAGCTGAACCACAAGGTCTGTGGAGAGAAGCTGCAGCAAGAGATTCTGCAGTGGCAGCAGGAATGGAGCAAAGCTGAACCACAAGGTCTGTGGCGAGAAGCTGCAGCAAGAGGTTCTGCAGCGGCAGCAGGAGCCGTGCAGACAGAGCGGCTAGAGTGCAGATGCACAGATAAAGCTGCGAGAGTGCAGACGCACAGATAAAGCTGCGAGAGTGCAGACGCACAGACAAAGCTGCGAGAGTGCAGACGCGCAGACAGGGAGGACACAAGGAAAGACACAGCAGAGAAAGAACCACAAACAAGGAGACTGACAGACAGAGGTAAGACTGAGTTCAGACAGAGACACAGGGACAAAGACACAAGGACCAGGAGGTCGCATCGGCAGACTTGGCAACAGATGATGGCTGGACAGTCATAGGTGGTTGAGATGTTTCACCCACAGGTTCCTCTTGTCTGGTCTGTCTCTGGAAGCTTGGAGGGGAAGACTTTTCAGGAGTAGCTTGACGAGGCACATCAAAGACTTTACGGAAGGCCACCAGGAAGGCCCCTAGGTTCATGACGATAGGATCCCTTGCTTCCCAGAGGGCAGTAATCCATATCAGAGCATCTCCTGCTAGGTAGGACATGATGTATCCCACCTTGAACTGGTCAAAGGGGAACCAGGCTGCATTCTGCAGGATCTGGTGCAGGCACTTTTTCAGGAACCCTTGGCACTCAGTAGGATTCCCATAGAACCTGGGCGGGTCTGCTGGGTCATGCTCTTCATAGGCCAGGAGCTGATTGTAGAGGGCATTGGAGATGATGATTGGTTCAGAGGTCTCCACAATCGGAACCACGCAGGACGGAACAAATTCCTCTGGTTGCTCATACTGGCGGAACACAGGTTCATGACGCTCTGCGATCGGAAGGACATGGGACTCAGCGGGGACCATGGCCTGTGCAAACTGTCACGCTCGCGCCTTGGCTGAATGGCGCGAGCCGGGGGGTTGTGGCCCCACTGTGCCACAAACCAGACTACCCTGGAAGGGGCGTAACTACGGCAGCTACCTTGGTCTTCACTGGAGCCTCTGATGGTGAGGTCAGGCTTGTGCGGCAGGTAGCTGCCGGGTGCGACTCCAGGGTGGTGTCTGGCTGTGGCTGCTGATCCCACTCGGGAACAGGACACCTGGACAGGTGCGAGTGACAGGCAGACTGAGACACAGGGCAAGAAGGTACGACAGATACAGGGCAAGCAGGCACGGCTTGAGACACAGGACAGGCGGGCACGGCTTGAGACACAGGACAGGCGGGCACGGCTTGAGACACAGGACAGGCGGGCACGGCTTGAGACACAGGACAGGCGGGCACGGCTTGAGAAGGAACAGGTAGGGACCTGTTCACACAGCAGGTGCAGATTTGGATGCAGGCAGGCGTGGAATATCGAGGAACGGGTTTGGACCTGTTCACACAGGAGGTGCAGGTATAGATGCAGGCATAGATGCAGGCAGGCAGGAGTGGAATATGAAGGAACAGGTTTGGACCTGTTCACACAGGAGGTGCAGGTATGGATGCAGGCAGGCAAGAGTGAAATAAGAAGGAACAGGTTTGGACCTGTTCACACAGGAGGTGCAGGTGAAGGCAGGAGTGGAGTGAGAAGCTGCAGAAAGAGGTTCTGCAGCGGCAGCAGGAGTGGAGCAAAGCTGAACCACAAGGTCTGTGGAGAGAAGCTGCAGCAAGGGGTTCTACAGCAGCAGCAGGAATGGAACAAAGCTGAACCACAAGGTCTGTGGAGAGAAGCTGCAGCAAGAGGTTCTGCAGTGGCAGCAGGAATGGAGCAAAGCTGAACTACAAGGTCTGTGGAGAGAAGCTGCAGCAAGAGGTTCTGCAGTGGCAGCAGGAATGGAGCAAAGCTGAACCACAAGGTCTGTGGAGAGAAGCTGCAGCAAGAGGTTCTGCAGCGGCAGCAGGAGCCGTGCAGACAGAGCGGCTAGAGTGCAGATGCACAGATAAAGCTGCGAGAGTGCAGACGCACAGATAAAGCTGCGAGAGTGCAGACGCACAGATAAAGCTGCGAGAGTGCAGACGCACAGATAAAGCTGCGAGAGTGCAGACGCGCAGACAGGGAGGACACAAGGAAAGACACAGCAGAGAAAGAACCACAAACAAGGAGACTGACAGACAGAGGTAAGACTGAGTTCAGACAGAGACACAGGGACAAAGACACAAGGACCAGGATATTCTGCCTCCTGGCTGGCGGACAGAGTACAGACAAGGTACTGGAAACAAGACTCAAGGGCCAGGATATTCTGCCTCCTGGCAGGCGGACAGAGTAATGCTAGGCAAGGTACCGAGACACAGGAATACAGACTAAGAGCCTTCAGAGAAGGCAAGACATAGGACAGGGCCTGGCTAGCTCAGCAGCAAGGAGCTAACTGAGTTTAGACATTGCACAGGCAATGTTTCAGTGGGAGTGGTGAAACTAAATAGTCAAGGGCTCCAGGTGATTGGTCAGGGACAGATTACACAGGTGCACCCTGACTGCATAAGAACCAGAGAGTTCAGGCGCCGCCCCCCTATACACACAGTCTGGAAACATGGAGAGCAGAGGCACAGAGCTGGCAACAGACAGAATTCACAGCATGGCTTGAAGCAGAAAGTAAGTTGGTGTGCGGGGGATGGGAGGCTATGCAGTGATGCCAGCAGGGTTGTTACAATGAGCAATATAATAACGATAAATTTTTGAGATTGTTTTTGGAGGATTATATGCCAACGAAATGTACTCCAGACCACTGAATAGTCTATATGTTAGCAATATAATACCGATAAATTTTGGAAACATTTTTTGAGGTTTATATACCAATGAAATGTACTCAAGATAGATGCTGCTGAGCAGGCGAGGCCAGCGCCATTTTGTGAAATAATTTTTTTTCTCAATACATTAATATCACTAAATAAAATAATGAAATGGCTAAAAATGATGCAATCATGTTACAGTTCAGGAGCCGCCGCCTGCCTGCTGAATGTGATTTTTTTTTCCAAACATATTATCGTCAGTATGTAAAATAGGGGGCAGGTCACTGAGGGATCAGTGACCTGTCATTAGTTATACAGATGAATATGTAAGCAGAGCACTACATAAAGATCCCCCCACAGGCCTGCCCCAAAGCATGAGAATCTAATTAACTGAAAACTACAAACAAAACTTAAACAAACAACCACAAGACAGATTTCATCAACTCAGGTATCATTTTAATCCTTATATCAGGGTCAACCTGACACTATCTGCAGGTTACTCAGCACAATCCTGCTGACAGGTTCGCTTACATTGAAACTTCAGTTCAAATCTGGCCTACACCCTGATACCTCATGCATGGCCCATGGATGACTGCTGTTTTGCCATTCTAAAATTTCTACTGTGGGTGAATTGATCATCAGTCAACTACCTGTGTTACTATCCTTAAAATTTTCTACCAATAGTAGTCTATGAAACTCATGTCTGTGGCACCTGAGTGTGGCTGAGCAAAAATCCAGTTTGAGTTGTTGCATGAGGCATCAGGGCTCCTCGCAATGAAAGCTTTCAACTGTCCCTCACCTACCTCATCTTAATTGAAACTTCAATTCAAAGCTCTTAATTCTGGCCCAGACCCTGATACCTCATGCATGGCACATGGCTGACTACTGCTGTATCATTATCAAATTTATACTGTCTATTACTGCGATGCACACTGTGTGCCTCACTTCTGTCTTGGGAAAAAAAACTATAAGGATTGTCTACAAACATATTTTGATACTCCAGCATGCGTGCGTCCCTTTCCAGTGAGGAAACATCTGGCAAAATTTACGCTTGTACTGTGGCTCTAACAGAATGGCAACCCTGTAGCCAGCCCTATTTCTAATCCTAACAATATGGCATCATGTTGCAGATAGTGCAGCAAAAACACACTCGTGTTGCATGCTTCCATGAGGTCCAAGTCCATGGTGTATTGGTGGCAGGGTAATACTCAAGCTTGCTTCCTCCAACCCCTCCCACCAACAATGGACAACTGAGAGGTGATCATTAACCTCTTCATCTCCTGAATGTGGCACGCCAATCATCTATTCTTCCTCTTATTCCTCCATTTGTTCTCCTACACCTTCAATAACTGTTTGTCTGGTACCATGAACCCCCTCAATCACTGTATTCTACCCTTCCATGGCACCTGCCTGTGCGACAACCATCTGGAAGTTAGTGATATTGTTATCCCTTCCGCATCCTCCTCTGATTCCACCTTTTCCTCTGGGACCACCATCTCCTCACATATACTATTCAAAGTGTGCTCCAGCATGTAGATGACTGGAATACTGATGCTGATGATGACATCGTCACCAACAACCATATTAGTAGCCATTTCGAAACTGCATAAGGGAGCAAAATTCTTTTATCTGTGCTCACTCCACAAGCATGATTTGCATCATGTCCGTACTGACCTAGGATATGCAAAAGGACATACTGCACCAGGGGAGCTTGTTGCTGCTGCCACAGTAGCTGCAACATGTGCAGAGTGGAATTCCACAATGTAGGGCCATCTCCTATCAAACGGTTAACTGGTAGGCCGAAAGACCTCTGTAACGATGGAAGTCGATGACCTGCATGGAGTGAATGGCAGAATTGAGAACACAGTTGCCGTGCTTTCTGCAGCAGCGCATCCATGCCGGGATAGTGGCGGAGAAAGTTTTGCATGTGAGGTTGCCCCAGCGTAGGGCCACCACCAGATTCACACCATTATCGCACATGGCTCTATATTCAGTGGAAACAGCCATTGCTCTAAGTCAGCCTGGATAGCCATCCAAAACTCTTGAGCTGTGTGACTGATATTTCCAAGGCATATTAATTTGAACACTGCCTGATTGCGATGAGCCCTGGCTGCACAGTATGGCGGTGGGGTGATTCTCTCTGCACTACTGGAACACATGTCTGATGAAGGGAGAGGTTGAGGGTGCAGGCAGAGGTCCTAGGGGAAGTGGAGGAGGCAGAATCAGTGGAGGAAGTGTTGGATACAGACGTTTGTTCTGGAAGCCTTGAGGATTCGAAGACTTGTGGAGCAGCACACTGCCTGCCTGCCTGCAAAGCTACCAGAGTCACCTAGTTCCCAGTGAAATGCAACGCCCCTGCCCATGTTTGCTTATCCAGGTGTCAGTGGTGAAATGCACCCTGGCAGAGATACACAGCTTTTTTAGAGAAATAATGGAGACTCGGAAACTTTTGTGCTATGGAGCTGCGATGGACATCAGCTTTCGGAAATCATCTGTAGTCACCGTGAGGAAAGGCATGATTTCCATGGACTAAATATTTGAGATGGTGGAGTTCATGCTCTGAGCTTTAGCATGTGTAGAAGAAATCATTCGTTTACATGACCAGTCCACAAATACGTGACCGAAGCCTGGCTGTTGTGCTAAGAGAGAGTGGAGTAGGGTGAACGGGACAAACTCCTGGACAGTGAGGGCGGTGCAGGCATAACTGTTAAGGGGGCTTTACACATAGTGATATCGCTACATGTGATACTTACCTCCGACCGGCTCCCCCGCTGGCTATCGCTGATTGCACGAGATCGGCCTGGTCCATTTCTCGTCATCGGCTTCCTGCTGGCGCTGACGAGCGAGCCATGGACGCAGGCGGAAGACGGTCATCTTCGCCGCGTCTGAAAGGTAAGAGCTACCGCCGAGCGCTGCTGCGTCGCTGGTGAGATCTGCCTGTTTAGCAGCTCACTAGCGACCATTTAGCAATGCACCAGCGATCCTGGCCGGGTCATATTGTGGTCGAGATCGCTCGTGCATCGCTAAATGTAAATGGGCCTTTATGGTGGATTGAGAAAAATGTGTGCTAGGCGAAACAAAAACATCAGGCATCTCCATTTCCATAACAGCTGATGGGCTCTCACTCACCCTGACTGCAGGGGTAAACAAGTGGATGTTCATCAGCCGCAGACCTGTGTGACATACGGTGATGGATGAGGAAGAATCAGCAGATGCAGTTGAGCAGCAGATACGGTTGATGGAATGGCCTGTCATTGGTGATGCCCGTTAGTCCGCATTTTAGCACAATGAGATTACCAGACTAAGGCATGTTGATTGCACATGTGCTGGTTCATGCATGCAGAAGTCAAATTATTGCACATGTGCCGGTTCATGCATGCAGAAGTCAAATTATTGCATTTTGCCTCCACTAAGTCATTGTTTGCAAAGTTGACAGATTACGTGAGTTGGGTCATCCTTTGCGTTCTCTAAAAAGGCTTAGGCTAGGCAACCCTTGCCAACTCTGCGAAACTGCAGACTCACGACTGCAGTTGGCCACAGTTAGAGTTATGGCTGAGGATGCAGTGCTTGTTGTGGTTGCATCCTTCCGTATCAGTGCGGCAATCAGCAACATAACCTCCTCGTCTTCCTCCTCCACATCCTTTGCTGAGCTACTCAGCTGCATAGCACTGGGTTCACACCAAGTGTGGTCTACAACCTCCTTGTCATCCTCTCTGTTCTCCTATTCCCTACTTCGTCCAGCCCCGGATCCAACAGGAGAAAAATGTTGGGCATCGGTGCAGATACTTTCCTCCTCTGGATTCTGTGAATCTTTGGAGCAGACCTCTGATGCCCATGGAATAGGTTGTGTGAACAGCTCTGCAGACTCGCCCATCTGTGGTTCCTAACAGTCAATTGAGCTGTTGGAAAGTTGTGACGTGAGGAGGAGGCAATGGTAATTGGGGTGCCGTGTCTGAGAATTGTACTGTGTGTGATATTAAGGTGTAGGAAGAGGAGGAGAGGCCACTTGATGCAGCGCTTGATATCCATTTTAGCACATCCTCTTTCTGGCCCTTATCTTTGGTGTACCACTTTGTGGCTGCCAAAAAATGGGAGTCGAGCAGCCCAACCAGTAACAGATGTTGTCACTTGTCTTTGGATAGGATGAGCCGGTGTTTGTTCAGTAGAGCTTTCAGTAACATTACCATCTAGCCCTCATACACCTCGGACACCAATCCTATTCTACCATCCACTATGACCTTGCTTTTTCCCACTGATGTTTTCCCCTCTTTTAACCAGCTGTTTCACAACCCTAGGCCCAGACCTGTCAGTCACCTGTCACTAAATTAACAATCAGTATTTATCCTCTGAGACCGTGTGCTTGCACAACAATATTTGCCCAAATGATTTTGGTTAGGAAATGTGGACTACTGCTTGCACCCCAATATTAGCCACATGATTTTCATTAGGACATGGGGCATTTTAATTAGGAAATGGGGATTTGTGCCTGCACCCAAATATTAGCCCACATTTATAGGAAATGGGGCTTCCTGCATGCACCCCAATATTAGCCTTAACAATTTTAAAGAGGAAATTTTGCCTAGTGCCTGCACCCCAATATTAGCCCAAGCAATTTTGATTAGCAAATGGAGCCTGCTGCCTGCACTACAATGTTAACCCAAACAATTTTACTTAGGAAATGGGGCTGGTGCCTACACCCCAATATTAGCACAAATGATTTTAAATAGTGTGAGATAGCGCTGTCATTTAAGTAGGGGATCACTCGCTTGGCAGCCACAAAATTAGATCTGGCACAGGTTTTCCATAAACTCAGAACGGTCCGTGCGGTTTATTAAACATCATAAACCATGACAAGCAATATATAAACGGCATAGAGTCCATGACAGAGCTTCACTCTGTTAGCAATGTCCATACGCCGGCTTTTCAGCCTCACAGTTATATCTCACCCCGTCAAGGTTCTCTCATGGCTGCTTCTCCATACTGCAGACATTCATTCCCTCCAGGGAACTCTCAGGCACTTGTAGCCATTAAACACAGCGTCCACACGTGCTGTAAGGCAGGAAGCCCCATCTCAGTGGGACCTTCCACACTGGACCAACCAGGTCCCAGCATTCACCCCCATGTGACCTACCCTGGCCACATTAAATGGTCCATAGCCACGCCCACCGGGTCACATGACTATGACCTCATCACAGGTCCTTCACACACATATATAAACTTTACAATAGCGCTATTAAACACCCCCTGGGTGGGTTTGTAGGTAACTAGTCCCTGACACATTGAACCAGCACCTCAGCAGTATCACTGCTGATTAACACATATACATCTCCATCTCAAGGCCACCCACCTTGAGATACATAACGGTCATTCAGTAGCTTGCCATTCATCCACTCTCCTGGGACATCCATACAGTGCCCCCTAGTGGACATAGTGGTCACTACACCACAATAGGAAATGGGGCCTGATGCCTGCACCCCAATATTAGCCCAAACAATTTTGATTAGCAAGTGGGCCACCTGCCTTCACACCAATATTAGCCCACACGATGTTGATTAGGAAATGGACCCTCCTGTCTGCACTACAATGTTAGTGGGTCGCCCTCCCAGGGCTGTGGGGTACTCGGTACCGGGCCGGTATCAGTGGGATGTGTCACAGTGGCGGTGACCCGGACCGTGGCCCTGGGCGCCAAGTAATAGGAAGATGTGAATGTTATTAAATGAATAGTTTGTGACGCCACCTGTGGTGTTCGGCAAGGGAGGTGTTAAGCCGACGCTGCATGCAGATCCTCCGGGACAGATGGTGTGGTGCAGCAATGATGGTATAGCCCTCCACAGGCAGGGCTGTTGTCCCAGGGCAGTGCAGATGTGGAGACACTTAGGTGATGTAGTGTCTGGCGCAGGGGATGTAGCAGTGTCAGGCAGATGGATGCAGGAAGGAATGGAGTACACCAGGGCATGTAGTTCCAAAGCTTTACTCACAGTCTGTAGTGCCCACTTCTGTGCCATGTCCTCCGAGTCAGGGACTCAGTCAACCTCCAGGCAAGATGGAAAGCTCCCTTTCACACTCCGCCAACTTATGTGCCTTTGCTGAATGTCTCCTCTATAGCGCCTTTAAATGTGAAGATCTCCAGTACCGTGGTACCCTGGAGTTCCTCCTGACAGATGTTTCCAAGAACTCTACTTGCATGGCAGACAGCTGTAGCCTGCTTCGGGGACTCTCTACTCCTAAGTCCCGGCTCTCTATCTGTATTGCTGTTGTGCCCTCAAGTCTTAGATGGGAGTAGTGCATTTACAGCCCACTACTCCACCGGTGTCTGCTGCAGAACCATTAGTGTTCATACAGCCTCGGGGACCGGGCCCCGGCCTTGCGCTTAGAACTTCTAGGCAGGGTTCTTCCTCTAACCCACGTCCTCTGTGTTCCCTTTTACTCCTACATTCCGTACTTGTCCTTTCCCTTCTATGGAAGCTCAGGCTTCAGGTCAACGACCTTCTCCTTCTTTCCTTTCCTTTCCAGTGCCAGCTGGCTCAGGTCACTGTGGCAGCTGCAGCACTCCTTCCTCCATCCCTTCTTCCAGGGATCCCCACTCCACCCGAGTGGCTTCCTTCCTCACTGACCTTCTGTCAGACTGACCGACTGACCGACCTCTAATCCTAAACCATCCCGCTCTTTTATATGTTCTCAACTCCACCCACCTCCCAGCACGTCTAGTATTCCAATTAGGGAACCACCAAAGGTGCTCTGCTTCTCTCTAAGCAAGGAGCTGCAATGTGGTTATGCTGAACTACTCTATTGTGTGGGGTGTGAGTGTTGGAGCATGGTCAGGAGCCTCCAACTTACCTGGATAATGGGGCACCACACCTTAGGAGAAGGTGCAGTACCTCTGTGGCGACTGAGCCTCCGGGGCGACACATACCCCCCCCATTAAACACAGCATGTCCGCGGGCTGCCAGGTAAACAAAGTTGACAGTACAGGAACATACAAATTTTTCAATGCTGAATAAACATTTCTTATACTAAACTTCCCAATGTGAGAGGCACTCATTCTTGAACGTTGCAAACTGTTATTAATTAACTACCTACAATTCTAAGTCAAAAAGTGCAATTTTTCCATACCACACTTAATTCAAAGTGCTATTATCTGTTGCTCACTATCACTTCAGTATTCTTCATCTTTCCATCTCTAGAACACATTTTCTCTTCTCTCTCTAGTGCACATTTTCTACCTTCTCTCAAGCGGCAATCGGGATGCCTGGTTCATCATCTACATTTTTAATTCTTTATTCAAATCTCTCATCTCTGCATCAAAAACATTCCTAATTCTATACAAGACACATTATCAAATACTTCACATTAAAACTTTCAACAATAATTCTTGTAAGTGCTGGATACCGCTCCCAGCCGGGATGTCTTGCAGTGTCCTTTGATTGGAGTCATGCTCCAAATGAGGTAGACGTAATCTTCGCAAAGTGTCTATATGTAAAACCAAGAGAGGGCACCTAAAGAGGTGCAACTATTTACAAGTAAAAGTTTTTGGATCACTCCAAGTTCATGATCGCTAGCTCAATATGAAGGCTGCCAACCGAAACAGGGCAACAATGGTAAAACAAAACTGAATCATGTTGGTAAAAAATAAAACAAAAGGCACAATGGTGCAAATAAACCCTCCTGGGTCACGAGAGTTAGTGCAAATTTTTAGTGTTGGTCCCCTCCTGGGGTTCTGGAAGCTGCTGATGGGGTACTGCTACCAGATGAAATATTTTGGGTTTCTTCATCCTGCTGATTACTGGCTAATTGCATATACTCTGCTTCCCACAAGGAGAGATAGGGACTGGTTGGGGTAATTGAAAGGGCCATAGAAATGTCTACCGCCTGCGGGGACGGCATATCCGCTATCTCCGATGGCGCTTCTGCTGCCGTTGGTGACTCAGCCAGCGCTGTCACCAGTTCCTCGGGATCCGAAACCTCAGTGTCCATCGGGATCTCGGGTGGCAGCACCACAGCCTGGGGCTTCCGGCGGAGGTCAATTGGGCCATTCCTATCTGTGGGTTCCGTTCCCAAGGCTAGGGTCAGGTCGGGGGCAGTGGTTGTACCTTGTGCCTCCAAGCGCGGCTCCAATCCAGGCACCTGGTAGTGGACAGCGGCCGCCGCAACTCCCAGAGTTGTAAATGGGATGGGCCACAGTTGGATCCGGACAGGGACAAGGCCAGTTCTGGCTGGGGTCGTCGGTGGAGCCAGGTGCAACCGCGCCCGGTCCAGTCGGGGACGCGGTCCTGGCCCTCCGTTCTGCTCCAGAGCCCTTATATATCTCCTTTGGACGGGGCTCACCCAATGGCAATATTAGTTGTAAGGTGGTGGCGGGTGCTGCAGAGGATGTATCAGCGGTTGCAGCCTCCGCAGGGGCGGCCTGGGGGCAAGTGACTTCTCCTCCCCGTTCTTCTGTCTTCTCTTCCCTTTTCATCATGGCGTTCTGGCCTTCTTCTCCCTCCTCTCTCGGCCCCATTCCTGCCACTGGCTTCTGCACCTCCTTCCGGGGGCGGCGTCTTCTTCCAGCGCCTCCATACCAAGCCAGTATACGAACCCCTCAGGGGGGTGGGCCATGTTGCTGTTACATACTAATTCAGGCAGGGGAGGCCCAAGACTCTTCGCGGTCTTTTCCTAGGACCTCCCATCTCTTCATGCCCTTCTTCTCCACGCCAACGGCCATTTTTAAGGTTCATTTCACAGTCTATTAAACTGGGTCTTCTGCACATTCTCAAAAGTTGTAAGTCCAACAAATCTCAGGTGCACAGAACCCGATGGCATCCTGTTCGTGATGCCAAGTTGGGTCGCCCTCCCAGGGCTGTGGGGTACTCGGTACCGGGCCGGTATCAGTGGGATGTGTCACAGAGGCGGTGACCCAGACCGTGGCCCTGGGCGCCCAAGTAATAGGAATATGTGAATGTTATTATATGAATAGTTTGTGACGTCACCTGTGGTGTTCGGCAAGGGAGGTGTTAATCCGACGCTGCATGCAGATCCTCCGGGACAGATGGTGTGGTGCAGCAATGATGGTATAGCCCTCCACAGGCAGGGCTGTTGTCCCAGGGCAGTGTAGATGTGGAGACACTTAGGTGATGTAGTGTCAGGCGCAGGGGATGTAGCAGTGTCAGGCGGACGGACGCAGGAAGGAATGGAGGACACTAGGGCATGTAGTTCCAAAGCTTTACTCACAGTCTGTAGTGCCCACTTCTGTGCCATGTCCTCCGGGTCAGGGACTCAGTCAACCTCCAGGCCAGATGGAAAGCTCCCTTCCACACTCCACCAACTTATGTGCCTTTGCTGAATGTCTCCTCTATAGTGCCTTTAAATGTGAAGATCTCCAGTACCGTAGTACCCTGGAGTTCCTCCTGACAGATGTTCCCAAGATCTCTACTTGCATGGCAGACAGCTGTAGCCTGCTTCAGGGACTCTCTACTCCTAAGTCCCGGCTCTCTATCCGTATTGCTGTTGTGCCCTCAAGTCTTAGATGGGAGAAGTGCATTTACAGCCCACTACTCCACCGGTGTCTGCTGCAGAACCATTAGTGTTCATACAACCTCGGGGACCGGGCCCCGGCCTTGCGCTAGAACTTCTAGGCAGGGTTCTTCCTCTAACCCACGTCCTCTGTGTTCCCTTTTACTTCTACATTCTGTACTTGTCCTTTCCCTTCTATGGAAGCTCAGGCTTCAGGTCAACGTCCTTCTCTTTCTTTCCTTTCCTTTCCCGTGCCAGCTGGCTCAGGTCACTGTGGCAGCTGCAGCACTCCTTCCTCCATCCCTTCTTCCAGGGATCCCCACTCCACCCGATTGGCTTCCTTCCTCACTGATCTCCTCTCAGACTGACCGACCTCTAATCCTAAACCATCCCGCTCTTTTATATGTTCTCAACTCCACCCACCTCCCAACACGTCTAGTGTTCCAAGCACGGAACCACCAAAGTTGCTCTGCTTCTCTCTAAGCAAGGAGCCACAATGTAGTTATGCTGAACTACTCTATTGTGTGGGGTGCGAGTGTTGGAGCGTGGTCAGGAGCCGCCTCCAACTTACCTGGATGGTGGGGCACCACACCTTAGGAGAGAGGAAGGTGCAGTACCTCTGTGGCGACTGAGCCTCAGGGGCGCCACATTAGACCAAACAATCTTACTTAGGAAATAGGATGATGCCTACACCCCAATATTAGCACAAATGATTTTAAATAGGAAATGGGGCCTGGTGCCTGCACCCCAATATTAGTCCAAACTATTTGGATTAGGAAATGGGGCCTCCTGCCTGCACTTCAATGTTAGCTCAAACAATTTTACTTAGGGAATGGGGCATTGTGCCTGCACCCAAATATTAGCCCAAACAATTTTGATTAGGAAATGGGGCCTCCTGGTTGGCCCTCAATTTTAGTCCAAACAATTTGGATTAGGAAATGGGGTCTGGTGCCTGCCCTCCAATATCAGCACAAATGATTTTGATTAGTAAATGTTACCTCCTGACTGAAACACAGTATTACATTAACATAATCTATTATGCTAAAGTGCCATATAGATGAGAAGTGATAAGAGACAAAAATACTAGTAAAAGAATATAATTATTAAATAACAATATTAAAAAACTAATTAAAAAGACAAGGCAGGAAGGGGTCTCCAATTGGTGTGGAAAGAATACAGCAGCAAATAATGGTAAAGTGCATAGTGGAAAATGATGCAAGCGCCACAAGTAAAAGGACTGGGCAATGATATAATTCCTAAATTCCTAGAAAAGGCAGAGAAAGAGAAGACTTAGGCCTCTTTCACACATCAGTTTTTTGCCTTCAGGCGCGATCCGGCTTTTTTTGTAAAACCGGATCCGGCAAAATGCAATGCCGGATCCAGTTTTTCCCCATTGACTTGCATTAGCGCCGGATCGTGCCGGATGGCATTGCGTTTCATCCGTTTTTTGCCGGATCCGGCAACTTGTCTCATTCCGGCGTCAGGAAAAAACGGCTACTGTAACGTTTTTTGTCTCCGGCGAAAAAGCCGAAAGCGCCGGATCCGGCGCGTCCAGCTTTTCGCTACAATGAAAGTCTATGGGCACCGGAATGCGCCGGATCCAGAAAAAGACGGATCCAGCCACCGGATCCGGTTTTTTTAAGTCTGCGCATGCTCAGATCCAATTGGCCAGCCCCCAGGAACAGATATAACCTGCTAGACGGATCCAGCAAAAAAACGGATCCGTTTCTACAGTTCTCCAAAATTTATGCCGGATCCGTTTTTTCTAAAAATAGCCGGATCCTGCCTGACGGCAAAAAACTGATGTGTGAAAGTAGCCTTAGCAAGCACGAGACAGTTGCTTTATGTATGCTAAGTTTTGCAAAGGCAATATTGATAGCTGCCTATGAAAGGAGAAAAAGAGACAAAGCCCAGCTTTTCTGCCGCATATTTCTGCATGCGTTGTGTTTTCCTATCTTTAACATTGTGGACGCAGGTACATGCATTTGTATGCTTTTTGCCATGTTTGCTTACGCATGCGTTGTTTTCGGGGTGTGCGGCGGGGCGCGGTTAACGCAACTTGTTGCAATTTTGGAGGCGGCAAATTGCCACCTCCAAATGCATGCAGATGCTTGCGGAAGGAATGCATCTAAACAACGCATTACATTCTATGGGAACGCATGTGTACGCAAGCACATGCGTACGCTTTGCGTTTGCATATGCAAGAATTTACATAAGACACGCCCATTGGGCGTGGCTTGTGTACATTAAAAAAATTGACGGGAAAATAACACTTGCCAATCATCCGCAAACGCGTGCATTTTTGCATGCATTTGAGGTTGCGGACGATACGCTGCAGGTTCAACCGCAAATGTGAAACTAGCCTTACACAATTTCTTGACACCATTTTGCTGAATGCCAAAAAAACCACACTCTAGTTATATACAGCACTATTTTGCACTTTTTTTTAAAAAAAACAGGACACATATTTTACCGTGTGGTATATCTGAGACACGCCACATACATCCATGTGCTAAAAATTTGGGCATTTTAGGCCTAAATTCCATTTTTTTTTGCGGTCTCTCACTCCAGATATATACAGCACTATTTTGCATTGAAAAAAACAGGCCACATATTTGGCAGTGTGCTATCTCAGTGCCAGGCCTCATATATCTGCATGCTCTAAGTTTTGGCATTTAAGGCCGGTATTCCATTTTTTTTTTTGCTGTCTGTCACTCTAGTTATATATACAGCACTATTTTGCATTAAAAAAACAAAACAGGCCACATTTTTGGCAGTGTGGTATCTCCGTGCCAGGCCTCATATATCTGCGTGGTTCAAGTTTGGCCATTTTAGGCCGACATTCAAGTGTTTTCCTGTCTGTGACTCTAGTTATAAAAAAGAAAAAAATACAGGCTACATATTTGTCAGTGTGACATCTCCGTGAAAGGCCTCATATATCTTTGTGCTCTAAGTTTGGGCATTTTAGCCTGGTATTACAGTGTTTTTCCTGTCTGTCACTCTAGTTATATACAGCACTATTTTGCATTTTAAAAAAGCAAGCCAAATATTTGGTAGTGTGATATCTCTGTGCCAGGCCTCATATATCTGTGTAGTCCAAGTTTGGCCATTTTTGGCCAGTATTCCAGCGTTTTCCTGTCTGTCACTCTAGTTATATACAGCACTTCTTAGCATAAAAAAGAAAAAAATACAGGCCACATATTTTTTGGCAGTGTGGTATCTCCGTGCCAGGCCTCATATACAGTATCTGCGTGCTCTAAGTTTTGGCCATTTTAGGCCGGTATTCCAGTGTTTTCCGGTCTGTCACTCTAGTTATATACAGCACTATTATGCTTTTTTTTTTTAAAAAAAAACAGGCCACGTATTTGGCAGTCTAGGATCTCCGTGACTGGCCTCATTTATCTGTGCAAAAACTGTGGCCATTTTAGGCCTATATATTCTAGTGTTTTTGCTGTCTGTCACCGTTCTTATTGACACCAATTTGATAACCAAAAAAACCATTTTTAACTACAGTCCAGATAGTTTTAAGTGTGGTTTTCCCGCACATGTAACACATACAAGTTCGCTGCCAATTTAGCAATTTGTAGTGAACGTGTATAATATTCTAGTCCATTTACAATGAGCAAGTTGTGTGGCAAGGGACGGGGAAATGGCCATGATGGTGATGGTGCATGGCGAGGCTAAGGCCGTGGGCAAGCTGAAATTGGGCCACCAAAAACACCCACATCTTGTCACTGGACCTTAGTGTCTAAAGTCCTAGGGGACCGCAGCAAGACAGCACTATTGAAGCCAGAGCAGTGTGAAAAGGTTGTTGGTTGCATAGCGGTTATTACTTCCAGTTACTTATCCACCACCACCAGCACCCTGTCTTCCACACGGTCAAGTCTGAGTAGCCGTGAATCTGGACCGCATATTCCTCACCCTGATCCTCCTTCCTCCCACCATGCCGAGTGCCCTGAGACAACTGATCCCACACACGGACTCGCCAAAGAGGTGTTCAGTTTTCCATTTGGAGATTCGTGCCTCTCGCCTAGTTCACTTGAAGAGGGGCAAGATGAGGTTCCATGTAGCGATGCACAAATATTTGAGCAGCCACGGTCACAAGAGATGGACGATGATGAGACACAATTGCCAGAAAGTCAGGAGGAGGACAAGGGAGCGGAAGTGGAAGATGAGGTACTTGTATATAGTAAATGACCCAACCTGGCAGGAGGACATGCAGAGTGAGGACAGCAGCACACAGGGTGAGTGAAGCGTAGCACCCCTTCAGGTGTGAAGATGCAGTGTGGTGTTTGCAGACAGAAGGAGGGCAACCGTTCCCCATAATATCAACATGATGGAAATTGCCAGTCCAACTGTTAGGTCTTCCCTAGTCTGGTTATTTTTTAAAGACTCTGCTGATAACCCTAAACAGGCCATTAGAAACACTTGTCATGCCAGCATCAGCAGGGGTAGCAAAACTGCCAGCCTTGCCGCCACCAGCATGATCATGCACATGGCAGCAAAGCAACCTACTTTGTGGGCCCAACCCCAGGCTCCAGGAACAGTGTCTGCGGGTGACACCACTGCTTCTTTCACTGTTGTGCATGCAAACCAGTCCCCTCTGTCCGCGGTGCATGCGAAGATGCCTCCTGCCCTGCACCTGCCGTTGCCCACAGTCAAATAGCTCCATCATCAAGCACGTCCTTGTCCCAGCGCAGCCTTCAGGTGTCCATACCCCAGTCATTGGAACATAAGCGGAAATACACAGCCAACGCCCCACAGACCACAGTACTAAATTCACACATTTCTCGTCTGCTTGCGCTCAAAATGTTGCCTTTTAGCCTCGTGGAGACATAAGCTTTCAACAACCTGATGTCGGTACTCAGTCCCCAGCCGCCACTATTTCTCCCGGTGTGCCGTCCCAGCATAACACAAGCACGTGTCCCACAACATTACCCGTGCTCTCAACAATGCAGTTACTGGGCAAGTACACCTAACCACGGACATGTGGACAAGTGCTTGTGACCAGGGATGGTACATCTCGCTGACGGCACACTGGGTTAACATAGTGGAAGCCGGGACCCAGTCAGAACTTAAGATGGAACACGTCCTTCCGACACCAAGGATTGCAGGCACTACGTCACTCAGGGTTGCCCCCACAGTGTACAGCTCCATGTTATGAATGAGTCACCGGAGGAGGAGGAGAAAACAAAAATTCAAGCTATGTCCAGAAAACCGGAGAGGTTGGTAGCTATCGGATTGCAGACCCCTGATCCTATACACCACAACTAACAGTAGCCGTGGGGGGCTCCTACGGTGCCTTAGACCCCTTGTCACAGCCGGAGAACTACATAAGCCTAAAGAAGGAAAGGGGAAATCTAAACTGCCCCAGAGCAGACCCCAAAGCAATAGACAGCCCCCAACATGTATTGCCGGTGAAATACAGATGAAAACACAAACACAGACAGAAAGACAGGCTGAGCAAATTATGGGGCCCAACTAACTAGATAGGACAGGACAGAAAAGATGCTGGCTGCAATCCGCAAAAAACCCTACCAAAAATGTCCCAACGGTCTGATAGGGAAAAAGGCCATGAAGTCGCTAGACTTCAAAATCACTATATCAGCACTCAGGTATATTCTGAAAACAGAGCAAAGAGATCAACTGATCAGAGACAAAAATGGAATTCAGCCAGTCCCAACCAGGACTGGCTGAATACAAACACTAAGGAAACCAGACAAAATCTCATGGAATAATAGCAGGGCAAAAACTTAGCTTTTAGTAGACAGGAACTAAACTGGATGCAAGAGCTCAGAGCAGAAAGGATCACCAGCAGCCCCGCAGTGCGTCGGCTGCCTTATATCCACTCAGAAATTCCAGATGTCCAATCACACTCCGCCTGTTCAGATGACATGTTCTTCCCATCCCAATCAATTTCACTACCTCTCTTCACCAGCAGAGGGAGTTCATCAGACATCAAAGGTGAAGGGGAGAATGAACTCACAACAGTACCTCCCCCTTGAGGAGGGGTCACCGAACCCTCATCCACGCCACCAGGGCGATCAGGATGGGCCCGATGAAAAGCACGAACCAATCTTTTGGCATGAATATCGGATGCAGGGACCCAAGAATTATCCTCCTGGCCATAACCCTTCCATTTAACCAAATACTGGAGAAGACTCCACCTGCCCTGAAGAGAATCGAGGATGAAACCCAAAGTTACAAAAAAAAGGTGACATCAAAGTGGCAGAACTAGCTCTATTATTTAAAGCAAATTCGGCCAAGGGCAAAAATGAAACCCAATCATCCTGATCAGCAAAAATAAAACATCTCAAATACGACTCCAAAGTCTGGTTTGTTCTCTCCGTCTGCCCATTAGTCTGAGGGTGAAACGCAGAGGAGAAGGACAACTGAATTCCCAGCTTGGAACAGAAAGTCCTCCAAAATCTAGAAACAAACTGAACTCCTCTGTCAGATACAATGTTCTCAGGAATCCCGTGCAAGCGAACCACCTGTTGCAAAAACAAGGGCACCAACTCTTAGGAAGATGGCAACTTAGGGAGTGGTACAAGATGGACCATCTTAGAGAATCTATCACATATCACCCAAATAACAGTCATTCTCTGAGAGGCAGGCATATCAGAGATAAAATCTATTGAAATATGGGTCGATGGCCTCCGGGGCACCGGCAAAGGCATCAACAACCCTCTAGAGCGAGAACCAGGTTTAGACCGGGAGCAAGTCCCACAGGACTGCACAAAATTCCTGACATCACGAGACAAGGCAGGCCACCAAAATGACCGACTCACCAAATCTCTAGTACCAAAAATACCAGGATGACCAGCCAATGCGGAGCAATGAACCTCAGACATCGCTCTCTTCCTCCACTGGTCAGGAACATACAATTTTCCAATGGGACAACGCTCAGGTTTGTCTTCCTGAAACTCTTCCAGAACACGTCTCAAATCGGGCAAGATGGCAGAAAGAACTACCCCCTCACCTAAGATGGTAGCAGGCTTGGTCACAATAGGAGAATCAGCAAAGAAACTCCTAGAGAGGGCGTCTGCCTTGACATTCTTAGTGCCCGGAAGAAAAGAGACCACAAAATCAAAACATGTGAAAAACAAGGCCCACCTAGCCTGTCTAGGATTCAAGCATTTGGCCGACTCCAGGTAAATCAAATTCTTGTGGTCAGTAAGGACCACGACTTGATGTTTAGCTCCCTCCAACCAATGTCTCCACTCCTCAAATGCCCATTTCATGGCTAACAGTTCCCGATTCCCCACATCATAGTTATGTTCGGATGGGGAGAACTTTCGGGAAAAGAAAGCACAAGGATTCATTTCAGATGTTACAGGATCTTTTTGGGACAAAACAGCTCCTGCATCAGTCTCAGAAGCGTCCACCTCTACCTGAAACGGGAGTGAGACATCAGGTTGCCGCAAAACCGGAGCAGAAGTGAACCTTCACTTCAGCTCCTGAAAGGAAGAAACAGCCTCCGGAGACCAATTCAGCACATCAGCCCCCTTCTTAGTCAAATCAGTCAATGGTTTGGCAATACCAGAAAAATTAGCTATAAATTTACGATAAAAATTAGCAAAACCCAAAAACTTCTGGAGGGCCTTCAAAGAAGTGGGCTGAACCCAATCATAAATGGCCTGTACCTTGGCCGGGTCCATTTCAATAGTTGACGGAGACAAAATAAATCCCAAAAATGAAATCCTCTGTACACCAAAAAGGCATTTCGATCCCTTGACATACAGGGAATTCTCCCTCAAAATCCGGAACACATTCCGAACATGTTCCACATGAGAGTCCCAATCCTTGGAAAAGATCAAAATATCATCCAGATAGATGATCAAAAATTTATCCACAAAGTCTCGGAAGATATCATTCATGAAGCACTGGAAGACAGAAGGGGCATTAGTGAGCCCAAAAGGCATCACCAGGTACTCAAAATGTCCCTCCGGAGTATAAAATGCCGTCTTCCATTCATCCCCCTGTTTAATGCGAATAAGATTATACGCCCCCTGAGGTCAAGCTTGGTAAACCAGCAAGCACCTTTAACTCTGGAGAATAGATCAGAAATCAGGGGTAACGGATACTGATATTTAACAGTAATTTTGTTGAGGGAACGATAGTCAATACAAGGCCTTAATGAACCATTTTTCTTGGCCACAAAAAAAACAGCACCTAAGGGTAAAGAGGATGGTCTAATATGACCCTTCTCCAACGACTCCTTAATATAGGATCGCATAGCCTCGTGCTCGGGTACAGATAATTTGAAAAGTCGACCCTTGGGAAATTTACACCCAGGGCTCAGCTCAATTGCACAGTCATAGCTCCTATGAGGAGGAAAAGACGCAGACTCATTCTCACTAAATACATCATAAAAATCAGCCAAATAGTCAGGAACATCATATGACTGGGGAGAGGTGGAGAAAATAGGAGTGTCACTAAGGGCACACCGACAACCCCAACTCACCACAGACAAAGATTTCCAATCCAAAACTGGATTATGGATTTGCAACCAAGGAAACCCCAGAACGATGGTATCATGCAAATTATGCAACACCAAAAATCTGCAATTTTCTTGATGGTCTGGGGCGACCAGCATTACCACCTGGGTCCAAAACTGAGGTTTATTCTTCGCCAAAGGGGTAGCATCAATACCCCTCAAAGGGATAGGCATCCGCAGATGTGTCATAGGAAACCCACAATGTTTAGCAAAATCCAAGTCCATCAGGTTCAGAGCTGCTCCCGAATCCACAAAAGCCTTAGCGGAAAATGTGGACAGGGAGCAGATCAGAGTAATTGCCAGAAGAAACTTAGGTTGAACACCATCCACAGCAAATGTGTGTGCAAAACGTTTCTCTTGTTTAGGGCAGACAGAAATAATATGAGAGGCATCTCCACAGAAAAAACACAGCTTATTACGCCTTCTGAACTCCTGACATTGTGCCCTAGACAAAACTCTATCACATTGCATAGGTTCAGACATTTGTTCAACAGGTGGCAACACCTCTCGGGCAGTTTTGCGTTCACGCAAACGCCGATCAACCTGAATGGCTAATGACATAGAATCGTCAAGACCAGAGGGAACAGGAAATCCCACCATAGTATCTTTTACGGTTTCTGACAAACCCTTCCTAAAGAGAGCTGCCAAGGCACCATCATTCCAGGTAGTAAGGACCGCCCACTTTCGGAATTTTTGACAGTACAACTCTGCAGAATCCTGACCCTGGCTCAATGCCAACAGGGCCTTTTCAGCCTGATCAATGGCATTAGGTTCATCATACAACAACCCCAAGGCCTGAAAAAATGCGTTCACATCAGTCAGAATAGGATCATCAGGTTTCAAAGAAAACGCCCAATCCTGGGGATTGCCGCGCAGCAAAGAGATGACAATTTTAACCTGCTGCGCGGAGCTCCCCGATGAGTTAGGCTTCAAGGCAAAAAATAATTTACAATTATTCTTAAAATTCAGAAATTTAGACCGATCCCCATAAAACACATCAGGAATAGGGATCTTTGGTTCAGCAGCATGTGAATGAGCAAGATAGGTGGAAATTCCCCGCACTTCAGCAGGAAGCTGCTCCACACAATCAGACAATTGCTTAATCTCCATTGAGAAAAAATTCCCCCTACGGCCTCAGAGAAATAGAGGAAAAAATATACACAAAAAAAAATAAATTCTGACACTTTTTTTTTTCTTTTTTTTTTTTTTTTACAATTCTTTCCTGCTATTGAGTACCCTAGAATCTGCCGTATGGCTGGTGATTCTGTTATGAATGAGTCACCGGAGGAGGAGAAAACAAAAATACAAGCTAAGTCCAGAAAACCAGAGAGGTTGGTAGCTATCGGATTGCAGACCCCTGATCCTATACACCACAACTAACAGTAGCCGTGGGGGGTTCCTACGGTGCCCTAGACCCCTCGTCACAGCCGGAGAAATACATAAGCCTAAAGAAGGAAAGGGGAAATCTAAACTGCCCCAGAGCAGACCCCAAAGCAATAGACAGCCCCCAACATGTATTGCCGGTGAAATGCAGATGAAAACACAAACACAGACAGAAAGACAGGCTGAGCAAACGATGGGGCCCAACTAACTAGATAGGACAGGACAGAAAAGATGCTGGCTGCAATCTGCAAAAAACCCTACCAAAAATGTCCCAACCGTCTGATAGGGAAAAAGGCCATTAAGTCGCTAGACTTCAAAATCACTATATCAGCACTCAGGTATATTCTGAAAACAGAGCAAAGAGATCAACTGATCAGAGGCAAAAATGGAATTCAGCCAGTTCCAACCAGGACTGGCTGAATACAAACACTAAGGAAACCAGACAAAATCTCATGGAATAATAGCAGGGCAAAAACTTAGCTTTTAGTAGACCGGAACTAAACTGGATGCAAGAGCTCAGAGCAGAAAGGATCACCAGCAGCCCTGCAGGGCGTCGGCTGCCTTATATCCACTCAGAAATTCCAGATGTCCAATCACACTCCGCCTGTTCAGATGACAGGTTCTTCCTATCCCACTCAATTTCACTACCTCTGTTCACAAGCAGAGGGAGTTCATCAGACATCAAAGGTGAAGGGGAGAATGAACTCACAGCAGCTCCTCCTCCTCTCCTTCTGCCTCCATCTCCGAAATGAGCACATCAATCACAAGCTGGAAGCACTGCCAAAGCCAAGCTGCACAATGCTGAAGAGTTGTTGACCACTCTGAAAGAGCAGACAGATGTGTGGCTGACACTGCTGAACCGCCAGCCTGGCATGGTTGTGTGTGACAATGGCAGGAACCTGGTGTGGCCAATGTGCTTAACCTTGTTGTTCAACATTTTCTAAAAAGCTACCCGGAGCTGCTGGATCTGCTTGTGAAAATACGCCGCCTGTGTGCACATTTTTGAAAGTCGGCTACAGCTTCAGCCGCCCTTGCCGTGTTTCAGCAGCGATTGCAGCTTCCGGCTCACTGACTGGTGTGTGATGTCCCCACGCGTTGGAACTCTACACTGCATATGTTGGAAAGGATTTGTGAGCAAAAGAGGGCAGTTGTTGAATACCAGCATCAACAAGGCTGTCATTATTCAGGTGTGACTCCACTCATAAGACCTCAGGAGTGGACATGGATGTAAGGCATAACATCCTCCAAAAGTTTGAGGAGTCCTCCGAGATGGTGAGCGGCGATGATGCCATAATTAGCGCCACCATCCCGCTTCTCTGCATTCTGAAAAGCTCTCTGCTCACATTGAAAAAGGATGCATTGTGAAAAAGGATGCATTGCAGGCAGAGCACGAGGACATGGAGCAAGGAACCATGCAGGGTGATTACACACAGCCCAGCCTCATGGCATCCCAACATGGATTGGTTGACAATGAGGAAGAGGAGCAGAAGGAAGAACAGGAGTTACTTTCATGCGCTATAGACAGTACTACAAGCACAACTGTCATACCGTCTGTTCAGCGTGGATGGCCTGAGGACAGAGAAGAAGAGGAAGAGGAGGAGGACACCTTGGTCGGTCGTCCTATTGCTGAGGACATGGAAGGGTTGCCTGTTACCAATCTGGCATGCATGGCTGACTTTATGTTGCGCTACCTTTCCCGTGACCCTTGTATTGTAAAAATTTTGGGTGACAGTCATTACATGGTAGTGACACTTTTAGACCCATGCTACAAGGAGAACTTTCAATCTCTTGTTCCAGAGGCAGACAGGTGTACTAAAATGGTGCAGTACCAGAGGGCCATTGTTGCAGAATTATTTAAAAAAATTCCCATCTCAAAATGCTGGCGGCAGAACTAATAGTTCGTTGGACAACCAAGGAGTACAGGCGAGAGAGACACAACTCCAATCCAGAGGAACACTGGCAAAGTTCTGGGACAGTTTTCTCAGATCCTCCCATCACCCTGGCCATGAGGTGCAGGGTAATGTGTCAAGGAATGGAATGTTTTCTGAGATGCTGGGGAGTTAGGAGTGGCAGAAGACACTAAATAAAAAATAAATAAAGTGTCTTCGCCACCCGGGGTCCACCGTGCGGTGGATGGAAAAACCGCTGCTAGAGAGGCAGAGCACAAGGCGGTAATGTGCACAAGGGTTAGACGGCACCCAGTGCACTAAAGCAAGCTCTGTTATACTCACAGAGCTGCAGGCAAATAAGCTCAAATTAAACGCTGAGTCTGTTCAGAGTCACAGACACACAGCGATATAAAGTAGTCGCAGTTTTCGCGGTCACAGGAGTAGCCTTAAACAGCAGGACTACTCCGTCTAGACCTACCATCAAATAAGGTGCGAAGCGTCGCAACCACGGACGCCGAGAAAGCTGCAACTGCAGTGCGGCAAGAACTGATCCGCTGGCAAGGCGCTGCAATAACGCTGGCGCAATGTATACGCTAAGCTGCTGAGCATGATGGAGCATATGCGCGCTGGCGCTAGCGCTGCTACTGGCTGAACCCAAACACTCACACAATCGTATTATCAGAGGGAAGGGGTTTCTTAATAAGTCAGTCACCAGTCCAAGCATCCATCACCATACATACAGCAGCAAGTATGAAATACTAGCGCATGGCAGCACAGCCATGAGCGCTTTTTATACCAAACGGGACCTTCCGGAAGTCTCCAAGGCTCCAGGAGGAGCCAATAGGATTAGACACAGGACCTGAGCATGTGACTCCCGAACTCCAATGCGAGCTCATCCCATGAGCATGCTCAGTGGAGGGAACAGAGGACTTAGCCTCTGGAGAAAGTTGCCACAAGGCACTCTCCTCTGCAATCTCCCCTCCCGCAGATGAAACACAGGAGACTGCAGCATGTAAGGGTCTAGATTTCATCATAGGGAAGGAAGAAATCAGACTCCTAACATGGGGAAGTAACTTGCTGACCGTACCAACGTCCTCCGTGATTCCTCTGTGCCTTTTAATTATTGGGTATCCAAGCTGGACACGTGGCATGAACTGGCTCTCTACGCCTTGAAAGTCCTGGCCTGCCCTGCCGCTAGCATTTTGTCAGAGCGGGATTTTAGTGCCGCTGGTGGAATTATCACAGATAAGTGCATTTGCCTGTCAATGGAAAATGCAGACAGGCTGACTCTTATAAAAATGAATAAGGGCTGGATTGGGCCAGACTTCTCGACACCACCAAATGATGACAGTGAAACATAACCTCCAACACAGTGTCTCTTTGGCAGGTGTATTCCCATGCACCTCTTCACACCCACACATGGGTTTATGCTTCCTGATTTTGGCTATTTGGTGTCCTCCTCCTCATCCTCACCATACACCACCACTAGAACACCAGGGGGAATGTATTCCATCATGCTCCAGCCACTCTAGTTTTTGTCAAGTGTGCTATGATGCCCGTCACCAAATTAAAAAAAATATGTACCCCCCAGTGGCAAATGTTTGTCAGCCCATACACTTAGTGTATGGGCATTACAAGTCTCGGAGACATGCTCCTTTAAATTGGGCATAATTTTTAATGAGGCCTTCCTCAACATCCACCGCCACTAGATTACCAGGGTTAACGTGTTCCGTGCTAGTACAGCCAGTGTCGAATTCTTAGCAAGGGTGGGTGGTTATGCTGGCCGTAAAATACTTGTTATAAAAAGGTTGAGGTGTATCCCACAGGGGAAAATGTTTGCCAGCCCATACACTTAGTGTATGGGCATTACAAGTCTAGGAGACCTGCTCCTTTAAATTGGGCATAATTTTTAATGAGGCCTTCCTCCACATCTCATCATCCACCGCCACTAGATCACCAGGGTTAACGTGTTCTGTGCTGCTACAGCCAGTGTTGAATTCTTAACAAGGGTGGGTGGTTATGCTGGGCATAAAATACTTGTTATGAAAAAGGTTGAGGTGTACCCCACAGGGGAAAATGTTTGCCAGCCCATACACTTAGTGTGTGGTCATTACAAGTCTAGGAGACCCGCTCCTTTGTAATGGGACATTTTTCTTATGATGCCCTCCTCCAAGTTTACTCCAAGGGGTGATTGGGGTGCGTGCAAATTTGGGTCAAGGCGGCCCTTGCATTCAATGCATTAGGAAACTGTATGGCAGGACCACCTGAAGAATGTGAAGTGTATTTTCCTGTGCCCATCCAGTATGTGCGTTCAAAAGCTTATCAGGGTGCATATAACTTGGTAGCGGAGCAGGCCTTCCAGTCAATGCATAAGAAAACAGAATGGGAGCACAAATGAATAATGTAAAGTGGATTTTCCTGTGCCAATTAAGTACCTGGGTTCAAAGGCTTATTGGGGTGCATATGACTTGGCAGCAGGGCAGGCCTTGCTGTCAATGCATAAGAAAAGAGTATGGGAGTACAAAATGAAAAATGTGAAGTGGATTTTCCTGTGCCCATCCAGTACCTGGGTTCAAAAGCTTATTGGGGTGCATGTAACTTTGGGGCAGGCCAGGCCTTGCATTCAATGCAACATTTTTTCAGGAAGCCTTCCTGTACCTCTCGTGAAAGGGGTATTGGGGTGCGTCGTAATTCGTGGCAGTCCATCCACTCACTGCATAGGCAAAAACAGCATAGGAGACCCACTGCTTAATAATGGCCCTTTAAGCAGAGTAATGCTGCCTGATGCCCCTGTAAAAATAGGCTCTGTGACTTTGAGTCCCTCCTTCATAAATGAAACAAGATGTGTCTCCTTATGTATCACACATCACATGGCCAGCTATGATTGTTAAATGTTACAATGACATTTCCCAGTGAATGCATTTGTATTGGTTGAAAGCAATACTAAAGTTGCAGAACGCTTGAAAAACGCTGTGTGTGAACATAGTGGCAGAGGAACATTTTTGTTTTCGGTTAATTTTTTTGGCTTAGATAAAAGTCATTACCCTGGAAAGGATGTTCCTTAACATATTTCCCAGCAAAATCCATTTTCGTTTCGTTTTTGTAGGTTTTTTGGTGCGCTTGTAAAAAGGTCGTGAAACTCTGACAACATTGTTTAGAGCTGTGACCTAGGAGTGAGAAATGCTTCCAGGGGCAGTTGCCATGATGTTCCTGTGTCATTTGAGCAGTGTTTCCATCATTTTCTGATGTTTTTAGACCTTGAATGGACCCCTGGGGGATATCGCGGTAAAAATGCTTGGGTCTCCCATAGACGTACATTGGGCTAGTTGTTCTGTCTGAGTACCCGAGTAATCCAATTTGCTCGACCCGAGCAACGAGCATTTTAGTGCTTGCTCATCACTACTTCTCATTTATATGGCATCATATGATAATAGATCATGTTAATCATATACTGTGGAAGTGCTTTCAGTCTCCTTAAATTAGGACTATGGGAATAATGAAACATTGTATTAGCCCAAATGATTTGGAGTAGGAAATGGGGCCTGGTGCCTGCACTCCAATATTAGCCTTAACGATTTTGATTAGTAAATGTGACCTCCTGAGTCCTGACTGCAACACACTATTAGCCCAAATGATTTGGATTAGGAAATGTGAACTACTTCCTGTACAGCACTATTAGCTCAAGCTAGTTAGAAGCTGGAAGGTCGATTTCACACAGGACAGAATCCTATCTAGATATTTGAAAACTTGCAGCAGCAGCATCAGTAGCAACCTCTCTGTGCTGTTACACCGACAAAATGGGGCCAGCAAAACAACATGTCTGCTTTTTATATGGAGAGAGACATGTGACTTTGGCAGCCAATGACAGAATCCCTTGTTTCTGGATGTTGTGGATGGTTTCTGCTCCTTGATTGGTTGCTGGAATGTACACACATTAAGTTGATTAAAAAAATAAATTAATTAAAAATTACGCTCCGCTGCTCCTCTGACCTATAAACACCCTGTCCCCTCATAAAACACATCCCCCCATTCATCATACAGCACCACTATCCTAACCAATGTTCTAACAAAAGCATTAAAGGAGACATGAAAATTTACTGAACTGTGTCCGAATTTTACTGACTTTGATGGAAAATGCTCGGGAATCTGAGCACGAATCCGAATTAGCTACTTTTGGCCTGAATCTGAGATTAGCGTTTCTCAAACAAGTTTGCTCATCTCTAGTTAAGACCTCTTCGGATTGTCCTAGTTTGGGATTACTAATCTCCTGAGACTCAATATAGTGGGAGGAAGGAGGATCAGGGTGAGGATTTAGTGAGCACAATTTAGGCTGGTGAGACTGGACCGTGTAGAAGCCTGTGTGGTGCTGCCATGCCTGCTGTAAGCATTATCTGCATTATTTGCATTGGACGGCAAAAAAAACATTTCAGATATCCCCCACCAGGGGCGGGCTGGGCCAGGTGGCAGGGAGGTAAATGCCCCCCGGGCCACTCACCCAGCAGCTGTACAGGGCCGGCCGCCTGATGGCTGCACACAGCAAACTGCGTGTGGCCATGTCTGCTGTGTAGCACAGTACTGTCTGTGTGATGCGGCTGGCAGCAGTGTTTGTGTCTAGATCGGAGTTGATTTCTTGAGGTAATGATGTCACTGGAAGCGGCGGGGCCTCCTTCAGTCCAGTGACGATCCAATAGCAGGAAGTGAAGCTGTGTTTTGGCAAGGCTGCTGGAGAAGGAAGCTGAGGGGCTGCAAATGGGAGTGAGGATGCAGAACTTGGTGTGAGGACCCTGAGGATGTATTTTGGAAAGGGGTTAATGCCACTTGAGTGGGCCTGCAAAGGGAAGATTGTGATGGGGGGCTGTGTGTGCTGAGAAGGGATGATGAGGGGCTGTGGGGAGATGATAAGGGGCTGTGGGGAGATGATAAGGGGCTGTGGGGAGAAGGGGGGATGATAAGGGGCTGTGGGGAGATAAGGGACTGTGGGAAGAAGGGGGATGATGAGAGGCTGTGGGGAGATAAGGGGCTGTGGCAAGATAAGGGGCTGTGGGGAGAGAGGGGGATGATGAGGGGCTGTGGGGAGAAGGGGGATGATGAGGGGCTGTGGGGAGAAGGGGGATGATGAGGGGCTGTGGGGAGAAGGGGGATGATAAGGGGCTGTGGGGAGAAGGGGGGATGATGAGGGGCTGTGGGGAGAAGGGGGGATGATGAGGGGCTGTGGGGAGAAGGGATGATGAAGGGCTGTGGGGAGAAGGGGGGCTGTGGCGAGATGATAAGGGGCTGTGGGGAGAAGGGAGGATGACAAGGGGCTGTGGGGAGAAGGGGGATGATGAAGGGCTGTGGGGAGAAGGGGGATGATGAGGGACTGTGGGGAGAAGGGGGATGATGAGGAGCAGTGGGGAGAAGGGGGATGATGAGGGGCTGTGGGGAGAATGGGGATGTGAATGATGAGGGGCTGTGTGAGGAATTGGGGGTGATGAGAGGTTGTGAGGGGAATTGGGGATGATGAGGGGCTGTGTGGGGAGAAGGGATGATTAGGGGCTTTGTGGGGAATGGTGGGTGATGAGGGACTGTGTGTGGAATGGGGGAATGATGAGGGGCTATGTGAGGAATTGAGGGATGAACAAGGGCTGTGTGGGAAATCAAGGGATGATGAGGGACTGTGTGGGGAATGGGGGGGTGATCAGGGGCTGTGTGGTGAGTAGGGGGATGATGAGGTGCTGTATGGGGAATGCGGGGATAATGAGGGGCTGGGTGGGGGATGATGAGGGGCTGTGTGGGGAATGGGGTGATGAGGGGCTGTGTGGGGAATTTGTGTGGAGAAGGGGGGATGATGAGGTGCTGTGTGAGGAATGGTGGGGGTGGGGACCTTCATAATGTGTGTGTGTGTGTGTATATATATATATATATATATATATATATATATATATATACACATACATACATACAGTGGGGGAAAAAAGTATTTAGTCAGCCACCAATTGTGCAAGTTCTCCCACTTAAAAAGATGAGAGGCCAATTGACATCATAGGTAGACCACAAGTATGAGAGTCAAAATGAGGAGACAAATCCAGAAAATCACCTTGTCTGATTTGGCAAGATTTATTTAGCAAATTATGGTGGAAAATAAGTATTTGTTCATTAATAAAAGTTCATCTCAATATTTTGTTATATCCTTTGCTGGCAATGACAAAGGCCAAAGAAATTCTGTAAGTCTTCACAAGGTTGGCACACACTGTTGGTGTTATGCACTCCTCCATGCAGATCTCCTCTAGAGCAGTGATGCTTTGGGCCTGTCACTGGGCAACACGGACTTTCAAATCCCTCCAAAGGTTTTCTATGGGGTTGAGATCTGGAGACTGGCTAGGCCACTCCAAGATTTTCATATGCTTCTTATGAAGCCACTCCTTCGTTGCCCTGGCGGTGTGCTTGGGATTATTATCATGCTGAAAGACCCATCCTCGTTTCATCTTCAATGCCCTTGCTGATGGGATGAGGTTTGCATTCAAAATCTCACAATACATGGCCCCATTCTTTCTTTCATGTACACGGATCAGTCGTCCTGGTCCCTTTGCATAGAAACAGCCCCAAAGCATGATGTTGCCACCCCCATGCTTCACAGTAGGTATGGTGTTCTTTGGATGCAACTCAGCATTCTGTCTCCTCTAAACATGACGAGTTTTGTTTCTACCAAACAGTTCTACTTTGGTTTCATCAGACCATATGACATTCTACCAATACTCTTCTGGATAATCCAAAGCTCTCTAGCAAACTTCAGATGGGCCCGGACATGTACTGGCTTAAGCAGGGGGACACGACTGGCACTGCAGTATCTGAGTCCCTGGTGGCATAGTGTGTTACTGATAGTAACCTTTGTTACGGTGGTCCCAGCTCTATGTAGGTCATTCACTAGGTCCCCCGTATGGTTCTGGGACTTTTGCTCACCGTTCCTGTGATCATTTTGACCCCACGGGGTGAGATCTTGCGTGGAGCCCCAGATCGAGGGAGATTATTAGTGGTCTTGTATGCCGTCCATTTTCTTATTATTGATCCCACAGTTGATTTCATCACACCAAGCTGATTGTGATTGCAGATTCAGTCTTCCCAGCCTGGTGCAGGCCTATAATTTTGTTTCTGGTGTCCTTCGACAGCTCTCTGGTTTTCACCATAGTGGAGTTTGGAGTGTGACTGTTTGAGGTTATGGACACGTGTGTTTTATATTGATAACAAGTTCAAACAGTTGGCATTACTATGGGTAATGAGTGGAGGACAGAGGAGCCTCTTAAAGAAGAAGTTACAGGTCTGTGAGAGCAAGAAATCTTGCATGTTTTTAGGTGACCAAATACTTATTTTCCACCATAATTTGCAAAATAAATCTTAGCAAATCAGACAAGGTGATTTTCTGGATTTGATTTCTCTTTCATTCTCATAGTTATGGTCTACCTATGATGTCAATTACAGGCCGCTCTCATCTTTATAAGTGGGAGAACTTGCACAATTGGTGTCTGACTACTTTTTTTTTCCCCACTGTATAAAACATATAGGACAGTGAGGACCTTCATACTATATATAGGGGGCAGTGGGGACATCATATTGCATATAGGGGCTATGTAGCCATTTTACTATATATAGGGAGCTTTGGGGTACTCAATAGAATCATAGAATCATAGAATCGTAGAGTTGGAAGGGACCTCCTGGGCCATCTGGTCCAACCCCCTGCTCAAAGCAGGATTCGCTAAATCATCCCAGTCAGATGTCTGTCCAGCCTCTGTTTGAAGACTTCCATTGAAGGAGAACTCACCACTTCTCGTGGCAGCCTGTTCCACTCATTGATCACTCTAACTGTCAAAAAGTTTTTTCTAATATCTAATCTGTGTCTCCTCCCATTCAGTTTCATCCCATTGCTTCTAGTCTTTCCTTGTGCAAATGAGAATAAAGTTGATCCTTCTACAATGTGACAGCCCTTTAGATATTTGTAGACAGCTATTAAGTCTCCTCTCAGTCTTCTCTTTTGCAAACTAAACATTCCCAAATCCTGCAACCTTTCCTCATAAGACAGGGTTTGCAGACCGGTCACCATTCTGGTCGCTCTTTTCTGAACTTGCTCCAGTTTGTTGATGTCTTTTTTAAAATGTGGTGCCCAAAACTGGACACAATATTCCAGATGAGGTCTGACCAAAGAGGAGTAGAGGGAAATAATGACTTCACGTGATCTAGACTGTATGCTTCTGTTAATACATCCTAGAATTGCATTTGCCTTTTTTGCTGCTGCATCACACTGTTGACTCATATTCAGTCTGTGATCTATTAGTATACCCAAGTCTTTTTCACATGTGCTGTCACTTAGCCCTATTCCTCCCATTCTATATATGCTTTTTCCATTTTTATTGCCCAGATGTAGTACTTTGCATTTCTCCCTGTTAAAAACCATTCTGTTTGTTGCTGCCCACTTCTCCAGTTTATTTAAATCTTTTTGAATCCTCTCTCTCTCTTCTCTAGTATTAGCTATCCCTCCTAGCTTTGTGTCATCAGCAAATTTAATCAGTTTACCCTCAATTCCTTCATCTAAATCGTTGATAAAGATGTTGAACAATACAGGGCCCAGGACAGAGCCCTGTGGTACCCCACTTGAGACATTCTTCCAACTGGATGTGCAGCCATTTACGACCACTCTTTGGGTCCGATCACTAAGCCAGTTATGAATCCACCTAACAGTTGCCTTGTCCATTCCATACTTAATCATTTTTTCAATAAGGATTGTATGAGAGACTTTGTCAAATGCTTTGCTGAAGTCAAGATATACTATATCTACAGCATTTCCTTGATCCACCCAATCAGTGATACCGTCATAGAAGGAAATTAAGTTAGTCTGACATGACTTATTAGTTACAAACCCATGCTGACTCTGTTTAATCACTTCATTCTTATCCAGGTATTGACATACATGTTGTTTAATAATTTGTTCAAAGTTCTTTCCTGGTATAGAAGTCAGACTCACCGGCCTATAGTTACCTGGGTCCACCTTCTTCCCCTTTTTGAAGATAGGAACAACATTTGCTCTTCTCCAGTCTTCTGGCACTTCTCCTGTTCTCCAAGAATTTTCAAAGATTATAGAGAGGGGTTCAAAAATTTCTTCTGCTATCTCCTTCAGTACTCTGGGGTGTAATTCATCTGGACCTGGAGACTTGAATTCATTTAGGCTAGCTAAGTGTTTCCTCACTATCTTTCTGTTTATAGATATCCTGGATTCTTCTATTCCCTTAATAGGACAGTGAATAACAGTTGATGTTACATTTCCTTTCTGAGAGAAAACAGATGCAAAATAGGAATTTAAAAGTTCAGCCTTCTCAACATCCTGTCTTACCATTTCATCATTTTCATCCTGTAAAAATCCTATAGCATCTTTGACTTTTCTTTTACTTTTGACATATCCCCAAAATCCTTTATTATTGCTTTTGACATCTCTTGCAAGCCTCAATTCATTTTCAGCTTTAGCTAATCTGATTTGTGCCCTGCAAGTTCTGCAGACAGCATTATATTCTTCTTTAGATATGCCTCCCTCTTTCCATTTTATAAACATTTTTTTCTTCCTTTTTAGCATGTGCTTAAGTTCTGTGTTCATCCATCCTGGTTTCCTTAACTGCTTCCTATTCTTCCCTCTTTTCGGAATTGTTAACAACTGTGCTTTGAGAATTTCATTTTTCAAGATTTCCCATCCTTCCTGGACATTTTTGTCTTTAAGGATATCCAGCCATTGGATTCCTCCAATTCTCTTTCTGAATCCCTTAAAATCTGCCTTTCTGAAATCTAACCTTGACGTCTGAGTCTTCACAGGTCTTCCGCCTCTAGTTATCCAAAATTCTAAAATAGCATGGTCGCTACCTCCTAGGGTCCCAGCCACTTTTACCTCCTCAACCATTTCCTCCCTGTTTATAAGGATTAGATCCAAGGTAGCAGTTCCCCTTGTTTTCTCCCTTACCTTTTGGAAGATAAAGTTGTCAGCAAGAGAGGATAAGAATTTCCTTGACCTGTTAGTTTTGCCTGAGAGAGATTCCCAACAAATGTCTGGATAGTTGAAATCTCCCATGACAACTATGTCATATTTTTTGGAGAACTTGGCCATTTGATGCATAAAGAGTTCATCCATAGCTTCAGCTTGCACAGGCGGCCTGTAGTAAATGCCTACAATGGTGTCCTTTCCATTGTTCTGTCCTTGTATTCTTACCCAAACAGTTTCCACAGAACTCCCAGTCTCTGAAGCTTCAATCTCTGTGCAGATATACGCGTTTCTAACATACAATGCGACACCCCCTCCTCGTTTATCAAGTCTGTTTCTTGCAAATAAGTTGTATCCTTCTAGTCTTGTATTCCAATCATGTGTATTGTCCCACCAAGTTTCAGTGATTCCAATGACATCATATTTCTTTTCCTGTGTTAGCAGTTCCAATTCTCCTTGTTTGTTGCCCATGCTTTGTGCATTAGTATAGAAACATTTTAGTTTGTGATTGGTTTCTATTTCTCCAATATTTTTATTAATTAGATTCTTTCGTCTTTGTTCTTCCTTTCCACTTCTAATAGCAGAGTTCTCAATAGCATTTGTCAGGTGTATGGCTTTTTCTGGTCTTTTGCTTCCCTTCCCATGTTGTTCTAGTTTAAAGCTCTCCTTACAAGTGTAGCAAGGCGACTTCCAAATACATGCTTACCAGTCTTCGTAAGGTGCACCCCATCTCTAGCAAGTAGTCCATCGTATAAGTAGTTCACTCCGTGATCCAGAAATCCAAATCGTTGCTGACGGCACCATCGACGTAGCCAGTTGTTCACCTGCAGAATCTTATTCCACCTCCTTGTTCCATGGCCATCCACTGGGAGGATGGAAGAGAAGACCACCTGCGCTCCCAGTTCTTTCACTTTCTTGCCTAAGTCTTCAAAGTCTCTGCAGATGGTTTCCAGGTCGTTTCTTGCAGTGTCATTTGTCCCCACATGTAGTAGCAGGAATGGGTAGTCATCTGTAGGTCTGAAGAGTCCTGATATCCTGTCAGACACATCTTTAATTTTTGCACCTGGAAGACAACACATTTCTCTTGAAGTTATATCCGGTCTGCAGATAGCGGCCTCAGTTCCTCTCAACAGGGAATCCCCCATGACCACCACTCTCCGTTTCTTCTTCACAACATTTTTCTTTCTCCATCCAGGAGGACTCTGAAGGCGTACAAGGTTGCTGCTTGTTGGTAAAGTCTTATCCTGATGTATTTCTTCATTGTTTTCCTGCGTGAGAGCCTGGTACTGGTTTCTGAGCAGTATGGGTGCTGACTGCCTCCTGATCCTCCTGCTTCTCTGGGTCACATGTCTCCATTCCTCTGTTTCTTCAGGTGCACTTCGAATTTCTTCTCTTTCTGTAACATGAAGAGATAATTCTGCTCTGTCCAAGAACTCTTCACCTTCCTTAATGATCTTCAACGTAGCTAACCTCTCTTCGAGATTTTGCAACTTTTCCTCCAACAGGGACACAAGCTTGCATTTGTGGCATGTGAAGTTTGGCTTTTCCACTGGTAAGTCTGTGAACATGTAGCAAGAAATGCAGCTCACCAAATGGCTCCTGGCCTCTTCCATCTTGAGATTTCTTAAAAACGATGAAAGATGAGCGCGGTTTTTCCGATTTCCTCTTTTCAGCTGCAACGGCCAAAACCCAGTGATCGTTGAGCTCGCGGAGACTCTTCACTTATCCCAGAAGGCACTGGGAATATGCAAATGATCTCCTCAAGACTCTTCCCCTGGTTTTCCGATTTCCTCTTTTCAGCTGCAACGGCCAAAACCCAGTGATCGTTGAGCTCGCGGAGACTCTTCACTTATCCCAGAAGGCACTGGGAATATGCAAATGATCTCCTCAAGACTCTTCCCCTGGTTTTCCGATTTCCTCTTTTCAGCTGCAACGGCCAAAACCCAGTGATCGTTGAGCTCGCGGAGACTCTTCACTTATCCCAGAAGGCACTGGGAATATGCAAATGATCTCCTCAAGACTCTTCCCTCTTCCCCAATGTATTATAAAGTGCTTTGGGGACCATCATATTGTGTATTGAGGGCTGTAGGACCATCATTCTGTATATACAGAGCTGTGTGGGTACTCAGAGGACATTATTTGTTATAAAAGGACATTATTAGTTTTGATAGGGGCACTCAGGTACCATTATTTATTCATTTCTGTTGGGGGCATTATTAACTGGACACTCAAGGGTATTTGTTGCTGGAAGGGGGCACTTGGGATATTATATAGAATACAGGCCTTTGCACAGTAGGGGTATTAATACTTTCTATGGGACACTTTCATTTTTTGGGGAGGGAGTAATCCTAATAATGGCACAATTTTTTAAATATTGGGGTCAGTGCTCGACACCGCAAGTGCACGCAGAGTGGGGAGTTTTTGTAGGTTGAAAATAGATGGCGACGTTGCTGAAAATGTGTTTTTGTTGTGCAGACAAGCTGTGGCTGGAGAAGTGGTAATGGAGGTCTGGGCCAGATGGAAAAGACTGGAAAAGTGAACGACCCGAAACATGTGTAAATTAAACTGTACTGCAATCACGTGTATGATCTGTGGGACTGGTATCTACCAGTATATGGTTACTGTAAGGTGGGAATATTGCTCTTTTTAGTAGTGTTTTTATTTTTTTATTTAGTAACAGCTAGAGTTGAGCGACTTTTGGTTTTTTAGGGTCGAGTTTCGTTTCGTGAAACCCGACTTTTCCAAAAGTCGGGTCGAGCAAGATCGTCCGATTATAGGGAAAAGTCGGGGTCGTCCCGAAACACGAAACCCAATGTAAGTCAATGGGGAATTAAAGTCGGCAGTGAGAGGAGGACAGGAGACACACCTACAGTGCCCATTTGAATGCCAAAAGCATCAATTCTTCTTACTTAAGCTTGTCAACCTTAATTAACTTCATAATACAAGTTACGCACTGAAAAATGGGGGTTATTTGGCTACAGTTGTGGGGGGGAGGGCTGGCTCCAGGTTTTCATGTGCCCTGGGCGAAAGAGCGCCCCTTTAACACATACCACAACTCATCATGCTCCGATACGGCAGAGAAATAGCGGTATAGTACAAAGAAAAATACTTCACTTTTTACATCTCATGACGAGGCCCATCTATTTCTCCATACAGAATCATTGGTCCCATATAATGTTTGAAACAGTATATGATGAGCTCCACATAATGCTACAGTATATGTTGGTCCCCATGGATGAAGCTCCACTGTCTTATGGGCCCAAATAATGCTCCAAACATAATGGGCCCCATTTCTAATGCTCTAGTGTATAATGGGCCCTGTAAATGCTGCTCCAGTGTCTGATGTCCACCTTTGGAATGTTCCAGTGTATGGTGGGCCCCATCTATCATTCTCCAGAGTATAGTGCTCCCCAAAAATTGCTGTCCCAACATTGAAAACAATGAAATAAGTCTCCTCGCTAGGGAATCCCTGTACTAGTCTGGACTCCTCGTCGTCCCCATCTTCCATCTCACTGCACAGTATTTCAACCTTGCAAGTGCTGTGATCCTGAGCAAGCAGGGGGGGCCCACTCGTTGGCGACGGGACTGGCACAGGGCCCCTGATAGTACAGTGGTGTGTCTGATGGCAGGTGGGCCGAACCTGCACTTTCATCTGCAGTTTCCTCTTTGTCACCGTGTAAGATGGAACTGTATATGGGAAGGGTAAACTGAGTTTCATCAGGGTCAGATTCAGGCCGTGTAGCGTGCGAGGGGAATGTAGTGGTCTGGGTCAATGTACCAGCAGATTCATCGAGCAGTGGCTGGGCATCAGTGCACTTGTGTCGCCCCCAGGAGTACGGTCGCCACAGTGGCATTACCTTCCTCCTAGGAAGTGAGATGTCATGCTTGGGAGCAACGAACGATCTCTCTAGCAGGTTAACTGATTGGGCGGCGTTATTCCCACGAGTCATGACCCTCCAAACAGCGTTCATGAAGGCAAAGTGTTTGTTTTACGTGGGCAGTATGGTTGCAAAGCTGAACCTTAAAGGAATGTCCAGAAGGGCACCACCAGGAGTGGAGCCTACGGTTAAATTCGACTCCACCTGGGAAACCTCAACCATGCCAGCTACAGAAAAGATGCACACATTGCAAGCTTAATTCCGTTAACGAACGAGACTCCGTCATGCCCCGCGGTCCGAGTCCGGCTTACTAGAGGGACACATGAGGCTCTGGTACATGAGATTGGCCAATAACTGGTGTGTCATACCCTTACATGTCCGTGGCTGCATGTGCGCTACACTGAAAAGGCCACCGTTTGTCGCTTACAGGTGCAGATAACCCGCTGAACAACGTTAGTGATGGGGATCACTGATTACAATTATTACCCGCGAACAATGATTTCCCAGTAAGTGCAGGTCAACCGCAGTTCCGGAATTAGGCCTAACCGTCATTCCTGAAAAAATGAAAAACTTACGTGTGCAAACCACAGGTGCTGTAGCTTGCTTAACAGCTCGCCAGCCGTTCTCACGCCCATTATGGATTACATGTGATTGCACAAAGGTGAGAAAGGGTACCGTATCCCCAGATAACATGTATGGATAGCGTACACATTCAAAATATATGTCTATAGATCAGGAGGCAGGCTCAGACGGTGTTAGGCCCAGTATGGATTGCACGTGATTGCACAAAGGTGAGAAAGTGTACCGTATCCCCAGATAACATGTATGGATAGCGTACACATTCAAAATATATGTCTATAGATCAGGAGGCAGGCTCAGACGGTGTTAGGCCCAGTATGGATTGCACGTGATTGCACAAAGGTGAAAAAGGGGACCGTATCCCCAGATAACATGTATGGATAGCGTACACATTCAAAATATATGTCTATAGATCAGGAGGCAGGCTCAGACGGTGTTAGGCCCAGTATGGATTGCACGTGATTGCACAAAGGTGAGAAAGGGTACCGTATCCCCAGATAACATGTATGGATAGCGTACACATTCAAAATATATGTCTATAGATCAGGAGGCAGGCTCAGACGGTGTTAGGCCCAGTATGGATTGCACGTGATTGCACAAAGGTGAGAAAGGGTACCGTATCCCCAGATAACATGTATGGATAGCGTACACATTCAAAATATATGTCTATAGATCAGGAGGCAGGCTCAGACGGTGTTAGGCCCAGTATGGATTGCACGTGATTGCACAAAGGTGAGAAAGGGTACCGTATCCCCAGATAACATGTATGGATAGCGTACACATTCAAAATATATGTCTATACATCAGGAGGCATGCTCAGACGGTGTTAGGCCCAGTATGGATTGCACGTGATTGCACAAAGGTGAGAAAGGGTACTGTATCCCCGGATAACATGTATGGATAGCATAGTGTACACATTCAAAATATATGTCTATACATCAGGAGGCAGGCTCAAACTTTGTCAGGCACAGTATGGATTTGACGGCCCAGACTACACAGCGGAGGAGCAGGGAGAGGTAAAGATTGCAAATGCTGGGGCCCTGCCCAAGCAAGGGGGGCCCACTCGTGGGCGTCGGTACTGGCACTGGGCCCCTCATAGTACGGCGGTGTGTCTGACGGAGGGTGTGCACCACCACCGTCAGAGACACTTGATTGCACTATGAGGGACCCTGTGCCAGTGCCCGCGCCCAAGAGTCGGCCTACCCACCTGTCCAGGGCAACGGCACTCGCACGGTGTCGTGCGCTAGGTGGTGACCCCGGCCATGGGGGGGGGCAGCACAGTTAGGGAGTTGTAGAAAGTGGCATATGTTGATGTTGGACATTCAGCTGATGCAAAAGGCGAAATAGGTCAAGTCCCAGGAAGAGGTGGACCAAAGCAAGCCATTTTTCTGTCACCCTATGTGTCATCAGGGGAAGGTGGGACAAAATCCTTGGAAACCCATGCATGGTTCATTTTAATGAAGGTTAGATCATCCACATTTTGGATTGACAGACGGGTCCTTTTTTCTGTCAGGATTGATCCAGCTGCACTGAAGACTCTTTCCGATAGCACACTTGCAGCTGGGCAAGCGAGCTCCTGTAAGGCATATTGTGCCAATGCAGGCCAGGTGTCCAGTTTAGCGGCCCAATAGTCAAAGGGGAATGACCTGTGTGGGAGAACATCGATATGGGAGGAAAAGTAGTTTGTAACCATAGTTGACAACTGCTGTCTCCTGTCACTTTCCATCGATGCAGTATTACCAGTTGTGTGAGTGGTACTTGAATAATCAGTCCACAACATTGTCATGAAACCCCTGTCTCCAACGCCACTTCTGCTGTGTGCACCACGAACACCTCTGCCAAGCTGCCCCCGGCCCGTACGGCTTGTGTGAGAACCATCACTGCTGCTGTGTGCTGGGAATGCCTCAAGCAACCGATTTACCAGAGTTGCTTGTTTATTAGCCAATATTAGGTCAAGGTTCTCCTGTGGCATGATGTTTTGTAATTTGCCTTTATAGCGTGGATCCAGGATGCTGGCCAACCAGTAGTCGTAATCGTTCATCATTTTGGCAATGCGGGGGTCCCTTTTTAGGATCTGCAAGGCATAATCTGACATGTGGGCCAATGTTCCCGGTGTCAATGATGCACTGCGAGTGCTGGTTGGAGGAGCACTTTCTGGAAAATCCACATCCCTCCAGTCACGCACAAACCCTGTACCAGACCTTGCCACGCCAACATTTTCACTTGCCCCACGAGATGCATCCTCCTCCCCTAAGTAATCATCCCTATCATCCTCCTCCTCCTCCTCCTCTTCTTCCTCCACCTCGTCCAGGAGAGGTCCCTGAGCAGACAATGGCTGAATGTCATCAAGGATTCCCTCCTCCTCTTCCTCCTCATCAACATTGGCTGCAGAAGCCTGCTCTTTAAGGTGCGTCAAAGTTTGCATGAGCAGACGCATAAGTGGGATGCTCATGCTTAGGATGGCGTCGTCTGCGCTTACCAGCTGTGTGCATTCCTCAAAACACTGAAGGACTTTACAGAGGTCTTTCAGCTTCGACCACTGCACACCTGTCAACTCCATGTCTGCTCTCAAAGTGCCTGGCCGTGTATCCTCCCACAAATGCATTATGGCCTGCCTCTGCTCGCACAGCCGCTCCACCATGTGCAGGGTGGAGTTCCACCTTGTTGCAATGTCGATAATGAGGCGGTGGTTGGGAAGGTGGAGCAATCTCTGCAGCTTCTGCATACGAACGGAGTGTACAGGCCACCGGCGGATGTGCGCGCACAGTCTTCGCACCTTCTGGAGCAGGGCTGTTAACTCCGGATAATTTTTGAGGAAGCACTGCACCACCAGGTTCAAGGTGTGAGCCAAGCAAGGTATGTGGCTGAGTTTTGAAAGGGCTATGGCTGCCACAAAATTACGGCCGTTATCACTAACTACCTTGCCTGCCTCAAGATGAACACTGCCCAGCCATGACTCAGTTTGTCGCTTCAAGTACTCGGCCAGCACCTCGGCGGTGTGTCTGTCGCCCAAACACATCATCTGCAACACAGCCTGCTGACGCTTTCCACTAGCTGTTCGATAGGGGGACACCTCGTGTGCAACAGTGGCAGCTGCAGATGGAGTGCTCGTACGACTGCGCTCTGTGGATGAGCTTTCGCTTCTGGAGGAGGAGGAGGAGGGTCGAACGCCTACAGCCAACTGTTTCCTATACCGTGGGCTAGGCAGCACTGTCCCACCACCGCTGTCCCCTGTGGACCCTGCATCCACCACATTAACCCAGTGCGCAGTGATGGACACGTAACGGCCCTGGCCATGCCGACTGGACCATGCATCAGTTGTGAGGTGCACCTTTCCGCTCACTGACTGCTTGAGTGCATGGACAATGCGGTCTTTCACATGATGGTGGAGGGCTGGGATGGCTTTGCGAGAGAAGAAGTGGCGACTGGGTAGGTCATAGCGTGGTACTGCATAGGCCATGAGTTTGCGGAAAGCTGCGCTTTCCACCAACCGAAAGGGCATCATCTCAAACGAGATTAGTTTGGCAATGTGGGCGTTCAAACCCAGTGTACGCGGATGAGAGACTGAGTACTTTCTTGACCTACTCATAGTGTCTGGGAGGGTGAGCTGGACTTGAGAGCTGCATATGGTGGAAGTAGCGGTGGACAGGGCGGACTGAGAGAGGGTTGATGATGGTGATGGAGTTGTTGTTCTTTCTGATGGCCTAGAATCAGTCTTTCATTGATATAACAGTGGGATTCCCTGACTGCTGTGGCCTTGCAACGACACCTCAACATTTGCTGCTGTGCTAACCGGTGGGCTTACAGTGGGGGAAACAATGTAGCGTTGCTGACTACCTTCTTTGTGATCAGTTGCACATGTGGCACTTGAGGTTTGGTGTTGTGTCCACACTTGCAAGTTCATGCTGGTTAAATGTCTAAGCATGCAACTGGTATTCAAATTTTTCAGATTTTTCCCTCGGCTAAAGGTCTTTGCTCACTTCTTACAGATAACCTTGGCCTGATCATGAGGATTTTGTTAAAAAAAGTGCCACACTGCACTCTTCCTACTTTGGCAGACATTTTGCGGCCTAGCACACTGTGATCTTTTGACCCTCTGGACAAGCTGTCCAGCAACTCTTTTGATGTTTGGAACCTGTCTTTGGAGTGCTCCGGGCCTGCCAGATAACAGCTGTTGCGATGTCGATGTCTGCTGTGGATGCTCCTCATCTGAGCTATTGGAAGCAGCACCCTCTTCCCCCAATGGATGCCAATCTGGGTCAACAACTGGGTCATCCATCACCTCCTCTTCTATGTCATGTGCACCTTCCTCTGTGTCACCGTGTATGGTGGTATAGCGTGCGGGAAGGGGCACCTGAGTCTCATCAGGGTCAGAATCTGGCTCTGTACACTGCAAGGACAATGTAGTGCTCTGAGTGAATGTCCAAGCAGAATCATCTATCAGCGGCTGTGCATCAGTGCACTCCATGTCAGATTCATCTTGGCCTGGGTAATTCACCATTTCACGTGATAATCCAGGCATGGTATGTGAAAACAGCTCCATGGAGTAATCAGTAGTATGGCCTGCGTCATCCTTCAATCTTGGTTGGGGTGAAGGACACAAGGAAAGGTGTGGTTCATGAACATGAGCCTCCAATGACGACTCAGTGCTTTTACTTTTTACAACTTCAGAAGAGGAGGTGATAGAGCTGGAGGCTGAGTCAGCAATGTAAGACAAAACTTTTTCCTGATGCTCTGGCTTTAAAAGCGGTTTGCCAACTCCTAGAAAACTAAGCCTTCGAAGCCTTATGGAGCCAGACGATGACGCAGGCTCAACACCTCCTGCATTCGGTCCTATTTTGCTCTTGCCACTACCATCAGATCCACCACCAACACCATCATTACCAGCTGCCAACCCCCGCCCAATTCCACGGCCTCTTCCACCAGCCTTCCTCATTTTTTGTAGAAATGTAGACAAAATCCAACAAACTATATAGTAATGTAAAACAAGGTACAAGGTGTCTATAGGACAGGGGAGATTTTGAATTTCTGCACACACTAATGGACACTGGACACTTTTGGATTGTGTGAGGCCCACTGAATATCTGAGCGCTATGTCACAGGCTTGATGGCACAGGTGTGAAAAAAGTGACTAGAGGATAAGAGAGATTTTGAATTTCTGTACACACTTGTGGACACTGGACACTTTTGGATTTTGTGAGGCCCACTTAATATCTGAGCGCTATGTCACAGGCTCGATGGCACAGGTGTGAAAAAAGTGACTAGAGGATAAGGGAGATTTTGAATTTCTGCACACACTTGTGGACACTGGACACTTTTGGATTGTGTGAGGCCCACTGAATATTAGAGCGCTATGTCACAGGCTCGATGGCACAGGTGTGAAAAAAGTGACTAGAGGAAAAGGGAGATTTTGAATTTCTGCACACACTTGTGGACACTGGACACTTTTGGATTGTGTGAGGCCCACTTAATATCTGAGCGCTATGTCACAGGCTCGATGGCACAGGTGTGAAAAAAGTGACTAGAGGATAAGGGAGATTTTGAATTTCTGCAGACACTTGTGGACACTGGACACTTTTGGATTGTGTGAGGCCCACTTAATATCTGAGCGCTATGTCACAGGCTCAATGGCACAGGTGTGAAAAAAGTGACTAGAGGATAAGGGAGATTTTGAATTTCTGCACACACTTGTGGACACTGGACACTTTTGGATTGTGTGAGGCCCACCGAATATTAGAGCGCTATGTCACAGGCTCGATGGCACAGGTGTGAAAAAAGTGACTAGAGGATAAGGGAGATTTTGAATTTCTGCACACACTTGTGGACACTGGACACTTTTGGATTGTGTGAGGCCCACTTAATATCTGAGCGCTATGTCACAGGCTCGATGGCACAGGTGTGAAAAAAGTGACTAGAGGATAAGGGAGATTTTGAATTTCTGCACACACTTGTGGACACTTTTGGATTGTGTGAGGCCCACTGAATATTAGAGCGCTATGTCACAGGCTCGATGGCACAGGTGTGAAAAAAGTGACTAGAGGATAAGGGAGATTTTGAATTTCTGCACACACTTGTGGACACTTTTGGATTGTGTGAGGCCCACCGAATATTAGAGCGCTATGTCACAGGCTCGATGGCACAGGTGTGAAAAAAGTGACTAGAGGATAAGGGAAATTTTGAATTTCTGCACACACTTGTGGACACTGGACACTTTTGGATTGTGTGAGGCCCACTTAATATCTGAGCGCTATGTCACAGGCTCTATGGCACAGGTGTGAAAAAAGTGACTAGAGGATAAGGGAGATTTTGAATTTCTGCACACACTTGTGGACACTGGACACTTTTGGATCGTGTGAGGCCCACTGAATATCTGAGCGCTATGTCACAGGCTCGATGGCACAGGTGTGAAAAAAGTGACTAGAGGATAAGGGAGATTTTGAATTTCTGCACACACTAGTGGACAATGGACACTTTTGGATTGTGTGAGGCCCACTGAATATCACAGCGCTATGTCACAGGCAGAAATTGGCTAGTGTATCACAAACTACAAGGTGTATGTAGAATTGGGCAGAATAGGAATCTCCCTAGAGTGTAGGTCTGTAAGAACGGAACAAGTCCTCCTCTTATCCTTCCACAGTGACACACAGATAGCTTCACTGTGGCCGTGATAACAGCCATTACACGGTACTGAGAGGAGCGTGCACGTACACGGCTGTCCGGTGTACGTTAAATTGTCAAGCTCCGTGTTTTTTAAGTATACGGACTGACACACGCTGTCTCTCTATAGTTTTGAATGCGATCAAACAGCAAATATATTTAACTGTTTGAAAGCTAGACAAAACTAGTAGGTGCAGGTCTGTAAGAACGGAACATGTCCTCGACTTATTCTCACAGAGTGACACACAGATAGCAGCTTCACTGTGGCTGTGATAACAGCCGTTACACGGTACTGTGTGAGGAGCGTACACCGCTGTATGGTGTGAAAAAATGCACGCTCAGTACCTCAGCAGGACAAAAAAAAAAATTGGGATTGCTTTTAAAAAAGCAGTTTGCAGAGCAGTGGGTAAACAGCAATGCAGCTGTCAGGAAGCCTTAGAAGGCAGCCTAACAACCAACACCACTGATACACCACAATATAGCCTCCCCTTGCACTGCACACACAGTGACTGGTGTGTTGTACAGGCAAAATCGCTAGCAGCAGAAGCAGTTTTTTTTTCTTCTTCCCTGCCTAACGCTCTCCCTACAGAATCAGCAGCAACCTCTCCCTATGCTAAGATCGGCAGAAGTAAGATGGCGGTCGGCGTGCACGCCCTTTTATACCCACTGTGACGCCCACCAAAGCAAGCCAATCACTTGCATGCCCTTCTGAAAGATGGTGGTGACCCGTGCCTATGTCATCACGTTGCCCACAGTGTCCGTGGATCCTGATTGGCTGAAAAAGAGCGCAAAACAAACTTTTGAAACGCGACTTTGGCGCGTAAGTCGCCGACCTCGTGGCCGACCTCATCCTAGGGTCGGGTTTCGTTTCATGAAACCCGACTTTGCCAAAAGTCGGCGACTTTTGAAATTTTTCGACCCGTTTCGCTCAACTCTAGTAACAGCTTAATGTGTTTCGGTCATTATGTAGTAGAAGGTGTATGGTGGTATCATTGGTCTTTGTATAGAGTGTCTTGTTATGTAGAGGTAATGGTCATATTATTATGTATTCGCTGTGTAGTGGTGATCGTAGTGGACATTGTGCAGCCGTTTTGTTTTGGTCTTTTATAGTAGTCATTTTGATAATATTGGTCTTTGCATTGTGTGTTGTTGGCTAGCATCAGTGGTATACTGTAATTACATATATACAGATGCTATTTTATATGGCTATAGGGGGGTCATATGGGGAAACATGCACTTTGGGGCTTGGACCCCTGATGTTTTAGGACCCTAGCAACGCCCCTGCATACTGTGTGTTTACATGTCCGTGTTTCTGGAGTTGTATATATGTTTGAAGGTAAGCTCAGTTATGGTACCATATCTAAGCAGTAAGCTTGGTTCTGGTACTGTATCCGATGTAGTAATCTAGATTCTGGCACCATATGTATGCCATAAGCTTGGTATTGTTTCCGTATTTATGTAGTAGACTTAGTAAGCTCGGTTCAGCTCCCTTATGTCTGTAGTAAGCTCTGTTCTGCCCTCATATCTCTGTAGTAAGGTTCTTTCAGATCCTATATTTCTGTACCTCGGTTCTGCTCCCATATCTCTGTAGTAAGCTCTGTTCTGCTCCCATATCACTGCAGTAAGCTCGGTTCTGTTCCCATATCTCTGTAGTAAGCTCTATTCTGCTCCCATATCTCTGTAGTAAGCTCATTTTTGCTCCCATATCTATGTAGTAAGCGCCGTTCTGCTCCCATAACTCTATGTAAGCTCAGTTCTGCTCCCATATCTCTGTAGTAAGCTCGGTTCTGCTCCCATATCTCTGTAGTAAGCTCATTTTTGCTCCCATATCTCTGTAGTAAGCTCCGTTCTGCTCCCATAGATCTATAGTAAGCTCGGTTCTGCTCCCATATCTCTGTAGTAAGCTCCATTCTGCTCCCATAGCTCTATAGTAAGCTCAGTTCTGCTCCCATATCTCTGTAGTAAGCTCCATTCTGCTCCCATAGCTCTATAGTAAGCTCAGTTCTGCTCCCATATCTCTGTAGTAAGCTCCGTTCTGCTCCCAAAGCTTTATAGTAAGTTCGGTTCTGCTCCCATATCTTTGTAGTAAGCTCTGTTCTGCTCCCATATCACTGTAGTAATCTCGGTTCTGCTCCCATATATCTGTAGTAAGCTCTATTCTGCTCCCATATCTCTGTAGTTAGCTAGGTTCTGCTCCCACATCTCTGTAGTAAACTCCTTTCAGTTCCCTTAACTACATAAAAATCTTGGTTCCGTTCTCATGTCTATGTAGTTAGATTGCTTCTGTTAGGCTATGTGCACACGTAGCGGAACTCTCGCAGAAGTTACCGCAAGAATTCCGGAATTCTATTCAGCGGGAAAAATCGCATTTTAAATTCCCGCGATTTTCCTGCGGAAAAACTAGCGATTTGCAAGCGTAATTAGCTTGCAGAATGCTAGCGTTTTCCAAGCGATCTGGAGCATCGCTTTGAGAACTGATTGACAGGTTGGTCACACTCATCAAACATAGTGTTTGACTAGTGTGACCAACTTTTTACTATTGAGGCTGCCTATGCAGCATCAGTAGTAAAAGATAAAATGTAAAAAATAATTTAAAAATATAAAAAATATTGTTATTCTCACCTTCCGGCATCCCGCGCAGCCTTCCCACCTCTCTCCACTCTCCCGGTCCCAGTAATCCTTTGCGAGAATGACCGCGAGACGTCGCGCTCCTGCGAGATCGTGACGTCATCACGGTCATTCTCGCAAAGGATTACTGGGACCGAGAGCGTGGAGAGGCGGGAAGGCTGCGCGGGATGCCGGAAGGTGAGAATAACAATATTTTTTATTTTAATTCCATTTTTTACAGGGATATGATACCTACAGCCCGGAGGACAGTCCCCTCTCCTCCGGACCGTGGGTACCATCCGCAAATGTTCTGCTTACTTTTCGCATGGTGGGCACAGCCACATGCGGAAAGTAAGCAGAACAATGTATTCCTATGTGGGCGGAATCGCCGCGATTCCGCTAAATTAATGAGCATGCTGCTTTTTTTACCGCAAAGTGATTCCACCGCGGAAAAAAACGCAGCATTAGCACAGCATTGCGGAATCCCATAGGATTGCATGGGATGCTTATTTTTCGAGGCAAAATCGCGCGTTTAAAACCGCCGCAAAAAAACTGTGACGTGTGAACTCCGCCTTACAGTATCTATGTAGGCAGTAAGCTTTGTTCTGCTCCCATATCTATGCAGCAAGCTTTGTTCTGTTCCCATATCTATGTACCAGCCTATCTTTAAAGCTTGTCATCTCTGCTGCTTTAATGTAGCGGCCAGAGATAAGTTGGGCAGAGGTGGGCCACCACAATTCGAGGGCCACTGCCTTGTGATTGCCCCCAGGCTGAAAAGTGCCAGCCAGCCCCTGTCCCCCACAATAAATCATCAGATATCTACTTTTATTAATTGTGATACCAAACATGTGGTGTACTGCATCCAGTGTTCTTCATGCCATGTCAAATACATTGGATGCACGATCCATAAATTCAGAAAGATGATCGCCGAACATATCACTAATATCAATGCCAACAATAGCTCCTACTCTGCAGCAACAAAACATTTTGTTTCTATTGATAAGGGTGACCGCACTAATTTGACATGTTTTGCCATAGAAAAGGTCAGTTGTCCTAGACGAGGAGGGGACTGGCATAAACATTTATTGATGAGGGAAACTTATTGGATATTGCGCCTAGATACGAATTTCCTCAAGGGAATCTATATATATATATAAAAAATGAGTGTGTGAATTTGTGTGTGTGTATCAGCCACTCCCACTACCCATAGCAACCAATCACTAAGCATCTTTCAGTTCACCAGAGCTGTTTAAAAGAAGCCGAGCTGTGATTGGTTGCTATGAGCAACAGTTTTCCTTGTAGACAGTTGTGGTGACTGAGGCCTATTATTCTTATTATTATCAAGCTGTAAATAACACAATTTATTACCGGGCCAACACAGACAACCCTCTGACACAGACTGTAGGGGAAGCCCAGGGGGAGCCCTGTATCACACAGGATAGGATTAGATACATAGCTCAGCAGACAGTATCACACAGGATAGGATCAGATACACAGCCCAGCAAAATGTAACACACAGGATAGGATTAGATACACAGCTCAGCAGACAGCATCACACAGGATAGGATTAGATACACAGCTCAGCAGACAGGAACCCAAAGAATAGGATTAGATACATAGGTCAGCAGACAGCATCACACAGGAGAGGATTAGATACACGACTCAGCACAGTACCACAGGATGGGATTAAATACACAGCTCAGCAGACAGTATCACACAGGATAGGATTAGATACACAGCTCAGCAGACAGTAACCCAAAGAATAGGATTAGATACATAGGTCAGCAGACAGTATCACACAGGAGAGGATTAGATACACGACTCAGCACAGTATCACAGGATGGGATTAAATACACAGCTCAGCAGACAGTATCACACAGGATAGGATTAGATACACAAACCAGTGTCACACAATATAGGATTAAATACACAGCTCAGCAGACAGTATCACAAAGGATAGGATTAGATACACAGCTCAGCAGACAGTATCACACAGGATAGGATTAGATACACGGCTCAGCAGACAGTATCACACAGGAGAGGATTAGATACACGGCTCAGCAGACAGTATCACACAGGATAGGATTAGATACACGGCTCAGCAGACAGTATCACACAGGATAGGATTAGATACACAGCTCAGCAGACAGTATCACACAGGAGAGGATTAGATACACGGCTCAGCAGACAGTATCACACAGGATAGGATTAGATACACGGCTCAGCAGTCAGTATCACACAGGAGAGGATTAGATACACAGCTCAGCAGACAGTATCACACAGGATAGGATTAGATACACAGCTCAGCAGACAGTATCACACAGGATAGGATTAGATACACAGCTCAGCAGACTGTATCACACAGGATAGGATTAGGTACATGGCTCAGCAGACAGTAACACACAAGACAGGATTAGATAGACGGCTCTGCAGACAGTATCACACAGGATAGGATTAAATACACAGCTCAGCAGTCAGTATTACACAGGATAGGATTAGATACACAGCTCAGCAGTCAGTATCACACAGGATAGAATTAGATTCATAGCTCAGCAGATGGTATCACACATGATAGGATTAGATACACGGCTCAGCAGTCAGTATCACACAGGATAGGGTTAGATACACAGCTCAGCAAACAGTATCACACAGGTCAGGATTAGATGCACAGCTCAGCAGACAGTATCACACAGGACAGAATTAGATTCATAGCTCAGCAGATGGTATCACACAGGATAGGATTAGATACACAGCTCAGCAGCAGAATGTGCCAAATGAGAGGACATTTTCATTCCATTTAATACTAAGTGCTCAAATGAACTTTTTTAACTGGTCAGTGTGCCAGAAACACATCCTGTCCTTTTCCTAAGCATTATCTGCTATCCAACCAGCCACCTGTTTGTACTGTTCTGGCTTCAGAATAGGTTTACCGTGCCTTCTTGCAAAGTGGGACAGGAACCTATGTGTCATGGAAGGGCACAGGCATATTCGCATCTGCTCCATGTCCTCGGCATCTGCGTATACCATCATCAGCATTTCCTCTTACCCATCTCTTAACACACGCCTTACATATTTTGCAATTGCTAGGTCTCTTGAAAACAAGTTTATTTTTAATAAAAAAGAAAAATTAGTCACCTGTAGCAATTAAAGCATTTTTGTGACTTTACTCTACCATAATGTAACAGAAAGAACACAAAAGTGTATGGATGATAATCAAATTCAATCCAGAAAAAATGTTTCATGCATTTTTCAGTTTTATAGATCACAGAAATGTACCCAGATCACATAATACTGTATGGCTGAGAAATGTAATCTTACAACATTTTAAAAGCTTTTTTGCAGTTTTAGAGATCACAGAAATGTTCCCAGACCACGCAACACTGTATAGCTGAGAAATGGAACCATACAACATTTTAAAAGCTTTTTGTCTGTATTATAGATCACAGAAATATAAAAGAAGTAAAGAAAGTGCAACATGTGCGCATCAACCAAGGTCGCCAATGATAAAGGTTAGTCAAAGTCTCATCCAGGCAGCAGGAACAACTCTGAAATGCTTAGTAAATAAAGTTTTTAAAACCTACATTTCTTGGTCTGTACTGGGCATTCGTAGGCAGTGCTGTAAGATCACCTCATCAAGAAACCTCCCTCTTCAAGATCAAAGAAATGCCCTCCACACTACAATATACTGTATGGCTGAAAATGTAGCTCAGTAAAATGTTCCAACAATTTTTGGTTGTGTTATATAACACAAAAAAAGCATTGCTCACCGAGTAATGAGCACATCTGAGCACCGTGATTCTCGAGTGATGTCCGAGTATCACAAAGAAGGTTCGCTCATTCCTAGTTGCTAGCTAATGTCTTTACTTTTTGGAGACTGACAACAAGAACATACATTAGGGATGAACGAGTACTAAAATGTTTGGGGGCTCGTTGCTCGATCCGAGCAATTCCTAATACTCGCATGCTCCTATAGTATAATGGGAGTCAATGGGAAAGCTGAGACTTTTGGAATGGATGGAAAAGTGCTGAATGGAAGGAGAACGGCATGGGGAAGACCCCTGGAAGCATCACTGACTCCAAGATCTCTGCTGAGAACAGTGGTGTCACACTTTTACTCCACTGTAACGATAACAATAAAACATTACAAACTCATTCCAAACCCATGAGAAATTTCATTTTACAAGAGGAAAAATGAAACATTTTTTCCTGTATAATGACTTGTATATAAGGTAAAATTGATAACAGATTTAAACATCTATATGATTTAAGTAAACAAAAATTGTATTTTTTATTAAAATATAGGAAATTTCAGAATTTCAGTTAATTTATGAAGGAACAAGAACTGCCAAAAAATAAGGGACTCAGATACACCCTGTATTAGGCATAAAGGATGGCCTCATACACATTCTGTTCAAATTATCATGTTTTGGTACTCCTAGACTCATGAAGGCTGTGCACTTTTGAGAGTTATATAGCAAGGAAATGCACTCCAGACCACATAATAGTCTATGGGTGAGCAATATAATACCAGTAAGAGTATATGCACACGTTGAGTAAAATTTTAACACAATTCCTGCTTCTCTTGGCAGAAAAACACCGTTTTTTTGCTGCGTTTTTGTTTTTGTTTTTTTTTTGCTCCGTGTTTCTGGTTGATTTGAGTGAAGTGAATGGTGAAAATACTCAGGGCAAAAACACACAGAGAATTGACATGCTGCAGATTATTTTCTGCACCAAATCTGCAAGGCAAAAATACTTAAAGTGTGCATGACACTTTTCTCATTCACTTTGCTATCATCAGGTTTTGATACAGGTTTTGTCACAAATCAGAGCTGGAAAAACACAACAAAAATGTACCCAACTGCAACGTCTGCACACAGCCTAAAATTTTAAGCAATTTTGTTAGAGGCTAATATAGCACCTAACTATTCCCTAAAATACCCTCTGTGTGAGCAATATAATACTGTTACATTTTTTGCCAAGTTTTTTGATGCTTTTATACTAACAAAATACCAAGGAATAGTCTACATGTGAGCAATATAATGCTGACAAATTTGGAACAAGTTTTTTGGGTCTTTTGTTGCAACAAAATGTACCCAAGAAAATGTAATACCTTATGGGTGAAAAAGGATACCTATGCATTTGTAAAAAGATACTGATAAATTTGAAACAAGTTTTTTGAGGCTTATACAGCAACTAAATGTATAAATATTTCCTTAAAAAATAAAGTTTCATTTTAATATACGGTAAACTAAAAAACATCTATTCCCTATGTAGCAAAAAGTAGTCAAAAATGGAGTCTTCACCTAAGGAACAATTGTGTCCTTATAAAGGAAGAACAAGACCACTAAAATATGTACCTAGATATCAAGTTTTATCAATTAAGATAAAAATAAATCCTGGTATTCCCTATCTTGTTACCTAACATAGCACTCCCATAAAGCGGAGGTTGGCACACTGTGAGATATGAGATTGGTGCCACCCGCTCCCCGAAAACTCTCCCTCCCTCACCCTGGCCCTTTTATATCTTAAGGGCAGATAAAAGTATATGTGAGGTAAAAAGAGATGAGAAAATAATTTTTTTTGTTGTCTTATAATCCAGCGTACTTTTTATGAAAGACACATTGAGGTCACTGACCCATATACAGTGCGCTCCCTGGAACTTTTCAACCTTTTCCCACATATCATGCTTCAAACATAAAGATACGAAATGTAAATTTTTGGTGAAAAATCAACAACAAGTGGGACACAATTGTGAAGATAAGTGGAATTTATTGGTTATTTTAAATTTTTGTGAAAATTCAAAAACTGAAAAGTGGGACGTGCAATATTATTCGGCCCCTTTAACTTAATACTTTGTTGCGCCACTTTTTGCTGCGATTACAGCTGCAAGTCACTTGGGGTATGTCTCTATCAGTTTTGTACATCGAGAGACTGAAATTCTTGCCCATTCTTCCTTGGCAAACAGCTCAAGCTCAGTGAGGTTTGATGGAGATCATTTGTGAACAGCAGTTTTCAGCTCTTTCCACAGATTCTCGATTGGATTTAGGTCTGGACTTTGACTTGGCCATTCTAACACCTGGAAACGTTTATTTGTGCACCATTCCATTGTAGATTTTGCTTTATGTTTGGGATCATTGTCTTGTGGAAGACAAATCTCCATCCCAGTCTCAGGTCTTTTGCAGACTCCAACAGGTTTTCTTCAAGAATGGTCCTGTATTTGGCTCCATCCATCTTCCCATCAATTCTAACCATCTTCCCTGTCCCTGCTGAAGAAAAGCAGCCCCAAACCATGATACTGCCACCACCATGTTTGACAGTGGGGATGGGGTGTTCTGGGTGATGAGCTGTGTTGCCTTTACGCCAAACATATCGTTTGGCATTGTTGCCAAAAAGTTCGATTTTGGTTTTATCTGACCAGAGCACCTTCTTCCACGTTTGGTGTGTCTTCCAGGTGGCTTGTTGCAAACTTTAAACAACACATTTTATGGATATCTTTGAGAAATGGCTTTCTTCTTGCCACTCTTCCATAAAGGCCAGATTTGTGCAGTGTACGACTGATTGTTGTCCTATGGACAGATTGTCCCACCTCAGCTGTAGATCTCTGCAGTTCATCCAGAGTGATCATGGGCCTCTTGGCTGCAACTCTGATCAGTCTTCTATTTGTTTGAGATGAAAATTTAGAGGGACGTCCAGGTCTTGGTAGATTTGCAGTGGTAAGATACTCCTTCCATTTCAATATGATAGCTTGCACAGGGCTCCTTGGGATGTTTAAAGTTTTGGAAATCATTTTGTATCCAAATCCAGCTTTAAACTTCTCCACAACACTATCACCGATATGCCTGTTGTGTTCCTTTGTCTTCATGATGCTTTCTGTGCTTCAAACAGAACCCTGAGACTATCACAGAGCAGGTGCATTGATATGGAGACTTGATTACACACAGGTGGATTATATTTATCATCATTAGTCATTTAGGACAACATTGGATCATTCAGAGATCCACAATAAACTTCTGGAGTGAGTTTACTGCACTGAAAGTAAAGGGGCCGAATAATATTGCACGCCCCACTTTTCAGTTTTTGAATTTCCACAAAATTTAAAATAACCAATACATTTCGTTCAACTTCACAATTGTGTTCCACTTGTTGATTCTTCACCAAAAATTTACATTTGGTATCTTTATGTTTGAAGCATGATATGTGGGAAAAGGTTGAAAAGTTCCAGGGAGCTGAATACTTTCGCAAGGCACTGGATATCTATCTATCTGTGATGACTCCTGGAATGGATCCTCTGGGTTGTGGCACCAACCCAGCTTGGGTGAGCTGACCTAGTGAGGACCACTCCCTATACAGGTAGTGTCAGGGGCAAGCCCAAGGGGGTGAGGTACCAGGACTTCAGGAACCAGGTGGCCGGCTCATGGGAGGCACGAGAGAGTGTGTCTAGCAAGATGCAACTTGGAGTGTGCAGAAAACAGGAGTGTGCAAAGCATGGACACAGGGGCACGCAGGGCATATGACAGTACAGGGCAAATACTCGGGAGCACGAAGGGTACTGGACAATACAGGACATGTACATGGGAGTGCGATAGATACTGGATAGTGCAAGGCAAGTACACGGGGGCACGTATGGCACGCACAGGGAAGCATGCCTGAGAGCAAGGCCAGGCAGAAGGTGTGCTAAGAAGCACGACAGGGCACGGAGCAGAGCGTGTGGCAAGAGGCACGACAGAACACAGTGCAGCAGCATAGCATGTGCTAGGAAGTACGGCAAGGCAGAGTACAGGAGCAGAGCACGAGGCAGAGTACAGGCACAGAGTACAAGGTACGGAGCCCAAGGCAGAGGACCGGAATACAGCGCACAGCCAGGCAAGGGCCAAGCAGACCAAGACAGGAAGCACAACAATAATCAGTCACCTCCCATAGGAAGAAGTAGACTGATATTGGGCAAGAGCAGAGGGACTTCCGGGTCAGGTCATCCAGGACCATAGAGAGGACATGGCTGCAGCTAGAGCCGAGAAGAGCGCACATACGCACTAGCAACATTGTGCAGCCATGGAACTAAGAGGTGCACGTGTGCTCCCGATGAGACCCCTGGAGTGGCTGTGGCACCGGAAGTGGTGACGTCAGGCACGAGGTCCCCCCCCCAGGTAGGCGTAGCGTAACAGTACCCCCCTTTATGCCCCTTTTTTCTAAGGCTGGAAAGCCACACCTTGACATCAGGGAAAAAGGAAAGAATTCCAGGCGCCTCTAATCAGCAGGTGGTTTCATTTGATACAGAGCTTTTTCAAGAGAAAATTTGGTCTCCTGCCATACCCTGGAGAACTCCACAGAGAGAGAGTCGGCGGCGGGTACACCCGAGACAGGAAGGACCAGTAGAGGAACACTGGGATGCTGTCAGAAGAAGGAAGACCTGGAGGGCGATTCGCTGGTGTGGTCAGCCCAAGGAAGCAAGTGTCATGCCTGTCATGCCACTTGCGCCGCATGATCCCCGGAGCCGGGCCCCCGTGAGATCGCACGCGCGTCTTGCCCTGTGGCTGTACGCCGTAGCGAGGGCGCACGCGCTTCTCACCTTTTGCTGCATGCTGTTGCTGGTGCGCATGCGCATCTCCTGTTCTGGATCCTTTGGCTGGTGCCTGTGCCCGTCACGTGTGCATGCTTGCCTCTGCTCTGCCTGCAGCCGTTCCTCTCTATGGTCCTGGAGGACCTGACCTTAAAGTCCTCTATGGTTATGGAGGACCTGACCCAGAAGTCGAAGTGCTCATGCCCTATATCAGGCCACCTCTTCCTATGGGAGGGACCTAATTATCGTGTTGCTTCCCTGCTAGGCCTGTTTGGTCTCTGTTTGGTCGCTCCCAGTATTCAGTGCCCCTGCTCCCTGTCCTGTTGTGTTCCCTTGCACATGCTTTGTGCTTGTACCTTGTCTCATGTCTTGTCCCCTTTCCTGGTTCTTGTCCATGCTCTTTAGCACAAGCTCTGTCTTTCCTATACCTTTCCTCTTTGTGCTCTCTTGCACAAGCTCTGCTTTCCTGTACTCTTCCTTATTATACCTTTTTCTTTGACCCGGCTCTGTGCTTTAGCCTACGTTCTGCCTCTAGCCTTGTATTTACTCTGTACCTTGCCTTGCCCTGCCTTGGATCTTCGCGTGCCCTTTGCATGTGCCTGGTCTTAACCGTGCCCACCTGCTAGTGCCTCAGCCGTGCCCTTCTCGGTCGTGCCCGCCTGCTTGTGCCTCAGCTGTGCCCGCCTTAACCATGCCCGCCTGCCTGTTCCTCAGCCGGACCAGCCAGCCAGTGCTCCAGTCGTGCCCTCCGTGCTTCCTTGCACACACGCTGTTCCTGCACTGTGCGCTTTGTGCTTCTTAGCACTTCCTGCCTATCCTCTGTTGTTTGTCCTGTACCTCATTTGGTGCCCTAGCATATGCTCCGCTTTTTCCTTGTACCCGGCTCTGTGCCTCAGCATATGTTCCGCTCCCTGCCTGTACTCTGCGCACTGTCTTGTACTTTGTGTTCTTTGTCTGTACCTTACCTTGGGCTATATTCCTATTCTCTTCCTTGCTATGTTCTCTTACACAAGTTCTGCTTTCCTGTACTCCTTCTTGTTGTGCTCTCTTGCACAAGCCCTGTTTCTGTACTACGTTTCGCCGTGCTGTCCAGCACACGCTTTAGCTCTGTACTTGGACCCTGGCGTGTCTCCTGGCACGCACCATACCTTGGACCCTGGCATGCCCGCCTGCATGTGCCCTGCTTTCCTTCGTAACCACTGTGCCCTCATGACTATGTCTTGCACTGTCTTGTACCTGGCGTAACCCTGTGACCACGCTTTGCACTTATTTGTACCCTGCACATTCCCTGCTGCTCGACACACACTCGTGTCTCCCGTGAGCCGGCCATCTGGTCCCAGCAGTCGTGGTGGCTCACCCCCTTGGGCTTGCCCCTGACACTCCCTGTATAGCAGGTGGTCCTCACTAGGCCATCTCACCCTAGGTGGGTGGGTGCCACGACCCAGAGGGTCCACTCCAAGAGAGTCGTCCACACCACGTCTCGTCGCAGCACGAGACGTCACAACTCCAGAAACCGTCACAGTATAATCAGGCCATGGACTCCACTGGTACCTCAGCTACTCAAAAAGGACTGGTGTTTACTACAGAAGAATCGGACCACGTTTATGTCCTCTGAACTCGGTTGGAATATTGAGGCAGCCAGAGAAAGAAGACTTCCTCGTCTACTCGCAGTCCTCCCCACTTGCTACCCATGTCTTCATCTGCGGTTCCTGGATCTCAGCCAATGCAAGTGACCGTTTCAAGATGGTGAAACAATGCTGTGAGGAGTGGCTTGCACAAAGACTCTGGATTCTGTCTAAACAAATTTTTTTTCCAGCCCTGGTAAGAGGGGCTTAAAGAGGGGGATACTTTCATGCCACTTGCACCGCATGATCCCCGGAGCCGGGCCCCCGTGGCCGCTTCGGGGGCCCCCGCAAGTGCGCACACGCATCTCGCACTGTGGCTGTACGCCGTAACGAGGGCACACATGCTTCTGACCTTTTGCTGCATGCTGTTAGTGGTGCACACGCACGTCTCCAGTTCTGGATCCTTTGGCTGGCACCTGTGCCCATCGCGTGTGCGCGCCTGTCTCTGCTCTGCCTGCAGCCGTTCCTCTCTATGGTCCTGGAGGACTTGACCTGAAAGTACTCTCTATGGTCCTGGAGGATCCAACCTGGAAGTCCTCTCCATGGTCATGAAGGATCTGACCCGGAAGTCCAAGTGCTCATGCCCTATATCAGGCTACCTCTTCCTATGGGAGTGCCTGATTATCATGTTGCTTCCCTGCTAGGCCTGTTTGGTCTCTGCTCGGTCGCTCCCAGTATTCAGTGCCCCTGTACTCTGTCCTGTTGTGCTCCCTTGCACATGCTTTGTGCTTGTACCTTGTCTCATGTCTTGTCCCCTTTCCTGGTTCATGTCCAGCCGTGCTCTTTAGCACAAGCTCTGTCTTTCCTATACCTTTCCTCTTTGTGCTCTCTTGCACAAGCTCTGCTTTCCTATACTCTTCCTTATTATACCTTTTTCTTTGACCCGGCTCTGGGTTCTAGCATACGCTTCTCTTTCTTGTACCCGGCTCTGTGCTTTAGCCTACGTTCTGCTTCTATCCTTGCATTTACTCTGTACCTTGCCTTGCCCTGCCTTGTGTCTTCGCATGCCCTTAGCACGCGCCTGGTCTTAACCGTGCCCGCATGCTTGTGCCTCAGCCGTGCCCACCGGCCAGTGTCCTAGCTGTGTCCACCTGTTTGTGCCTCAGCCGTGCCTGCCTTAACCGTTCCTGCCTGCCTGTGCCTCAGGCATACCAGCCAGCCAGTGCTCCAGTCGTGCCCTCCGTGCTTCCTTGAACGCATGCTGCTCCTGAACTGTGCGCTTTGTGCTTCATAGCACTTCCTGCCTATCCTCTGTTCTTTGTCCTGCACCTCGTACTTTGTCTGTACCCGGCTCGGTGCTCTGGCATACGCTCCGCTTTTTCCTTGTACCCAGCTCTGTGCCTCAGAATACGTTCTGCTCCCTGCCTGTACTCTGCTTACTGTCTTGCACTTTGTGTTCTTTGTCTGTACGTTGCCTTGGGCTATATTTCTATTCTCTTCCTTGTTGCTCTCTCTTGCACAAGCTCTGCTTTCCTATACTACTCCTTGTTGTGCTCTCTTGCACAAGCCCTGTTTCTGTACTATGCTTCGCTGTGCTGTCCAGCACGCGCTTTAGCTCTCTACTCTGCCTTGTGCTCTGTACCGTACCCTGCCTTGTGCCTGTACTCTGTTTTGTGCACTGTACCGTACTCGGTCCTGTGCTCTGTGCCTGTACTCTGCCCTTAGCTTTATTCTTGTACTCTGATCTGTCGTGCTTCTTTAGCATATGTCCTGTCTGGAAATCATCTGCAGAGACTTTGAAGACTTAGGCAAGAAAGTGAAAGAACTGGGAGCGCAGGTGGTCTTCTCTTCCATCCTCCCAGTGGATGGCCATGGAACAAGGAGGTGGAATAAGATTCTGCAGGTGAACAACTGGCTACGTCGATGGTGCCGTCAGCAACGATTTGGATTTCTGGATCACGGAGTGAACTACTTATACGATGGACTACTTGCTAGAGATGGGGTGCACCTTACGAAGACTGGAAAGCATGTATTTGGAAGTCGCCTTGCTACACTTGTAAGGAGAGCTTTAAACTAGAACAACATGGGAAGGGAAGCAAAAGACCAGAAAAAGCCATACACCTGACAAATGCTATTGAGAACTCTGCTATTAGAAGTGGAAAGGAAGAACAAAGACGAAAGAATCTAATTAATAAAAATATTGGAGAAAGAGAAACCAATCACAAACTAAAATGTTTCTATACTAATGCACAAAGCATGGGCAACAAACAAGGAGAATTGGAACTACTAACACAGGAAAAGAAATATGATGTAATTGGAATCACTGAAACTTGGTGGGACAATACACATGATTGGAATACAAGACTAGAAGGATACAACTTATTTGCAAGAAACAGACTTGATAAACGAGGAGGGGGTGTCGCATTGTATGTTCGAAACGCGTATATCTGCACAGAGATTGAAGCTTCAGAGACTGGGAGTTCTGTGGAAACTGTTTGGGTAAGAATACAAGGACAGAACAATGGAAAGGACACCATTGTAGGCATTTACTACAGGCCGCCTGTGCAAGCCGAAGATATAGATGAACTCTTTATGCATCAGATGGCCAAGTTCTCCAAAAAATATGACATAGTTGTCATGGGAGATTTCAACTATCCAGACATTTGTTGGGAATCTCTCTCAGGCAAAACTAACAGGTCAAGGAAATTCTTATCCTCTCTTGCTGACAACTTTATCTTCCAAAAGGTAAGGGAGAAAACAAGGGGAACTGCTACCTTGGATCTAATCCTTATAAACAGGGAGGAAATGGTTGAGGAGGTAAAAGTGGCTGGGACCCTAGGAGGTAGCGACCATGCTATTTTAGAATTTTGGATAACTAGAGGTGGAAGACCTGTGAAGACTCAGACGTCAAGGTTAGATTTCAGAAAGGCAGATTTTAAGGGATTCAGAAAGAGAATTGGAGGGATCCAATGGCTGGATATCCTTAAAGACAAAAATGTCCAGGAAGGATGGGAAATCTTGAAAAATGAAATTCTCAAAGCACAGTTGTTAACAATTCCGAAAAGAGGGAAGAATAGGAAGCATTTAAGGAAACCAGGATGGATGAACACAGAACTTAAGCACATGCTAAAAAGGAAGAAAAAAATGTTTATAAAATGGAAAGAGGGAGGCATATCTAAAGAAGAATATAATGCTGTCTGCAGAACCTGCAGGGCACAATTCAGATTAGCTAAAGCTGAAAATGAACTGAGGCTTGCAAGAGATGTCAAAAGCAATAATAAAGGATTTTGGGGATATGTCAAAAGTAAAAGAAAAGTCAAAGATGCTATAGGATTTTTACAGGATGAAAATGATGAAATGGTAAGACAGGATGTTGAGAAGGCTGAACTTTTAAATTCCTATTTTGCATCTGTTTTCTCTCAGAAAGGAAATGCAACATCAACTGTTATTCACTGTCCTATTCTGGGAATAGAAGAATCCAGGATATCTATAAACAGAAAGATAGTGAGGAAACACTTAGCTAACCTAAATGAATTCAAGTCTCCAGGTCCAGATGAATTACACCCCAGAGTACTGAAGGAGATAGCAGAAGAAATTTTTGAACCCCTCTCCATAATCTTTGAAAATTCTTGGAGAACAGGAGAAGTGCCAGAAGACTGGAGAAGAGCAAATGTTGTTCCTATCTTCAAAAAGGGGAAGAAGGTGGACCCAGGCAACTATAGGCCGGTGAGTCTGACTTCTATACCAGGAAAGATCTTTGAACAAATTATTAAACAACATGTATGTCAATACCTGGATAAGAATGAAGTGATTAAACAGAGTCAGCATGGGTTTCTAACTAATAAGTCATGTCAGACTAACTTAATTTCCTTCTATGACGGTATCACTGATTGGGTGGATCAAGGAAATGCTGTAGATATAGTATATCTTGACTTCAGCAAAGCATTTGACAAAGTCTCTCATACAATCCTTATTGAAAAAATGACTAAGTATGGAATGGACAAGGCAACTGTTAGGTGGATTCATAACTGGCTTAGTGATCGGACCCAAAGAGTGGTCGTAAATGGCTGCACATCCAGTTGGAAGAATGTCTCAAGTGGGGTACCACAGGGCTCTGTCCTGGGCCCTGTATTGTTCAACATCTTTATCAACGATTTAGATGAAGGAATTGAGGGTAAACTGATTAAATTTGCTGATGACACAAAGCTAGGAGGGATAGCTAATACTAGAGAAGAGAGAGAGAGGATTCAAAAAGATTTAAATAAACTGGAGAAGTGGGCAGCAACTAACAGAATGGTTTTTAACAGGGAGAAATGCAAAGTACTACATCTGGGCAATAAAAATGAAAAAAGCATATATAGAATGGGAGGAATAGGGCTAAGTGACAGCACATGTGAAAAAGACTTGGGTATACTAATAGATCACAGACTGAATATGAGTCAACAGTGTGATGCAGCAGCAAAAAAGGCAAATGCAATTCTAGGATGTATTAACAGAAGCATACAGTCTAGATCACGTGAAGTCATTATTTCCCTCTACTCCTCTTTGGTCAGACCTCATCTGGAATATTGTGTCCAGTTTTGGGCACCACATTTTAAAAAAGACATCAACAAACTGGAGCAAGTTCAGAAAAGAGCGACCAGAATGGTGACCGGTCTGCAAACCCTGTCTTATGAGGAAAGGTTGCAGGATTTGGGAATGTTTAGTTTGCAAAAGAGAAGACTGAGAGGAGACTTAATAGCTGTCTACAAATATCTAAAGGGATGTCACATTGTAGAAGGATCAACTTTATTCTCATTTGCACAAGGAAAGACTAGAAGCAATGGGATGAAACTGAATGGGAAGAGACACAGATTAGATATTAGAAAAAACTTTTTGACAGTTAGAGTGATCAATGAGTGGAACAGGCTGCCACGAGAAGTGGTGAGTTCTCCTTCAATGGAAGTCTTCAAACAGAGGCTGGACAGACATCTGACTGGGATGATTTAGCGAATCCTGCTTTGAGCAGGGGGTTGGACCAGATGGCCCAGGAGGTCCCTTCCAACTCTACGATTCTATGATTCCTCCTGGTTCTTGTCCTGTCCACGCCTTGTACCCTGGCGTGCCTGCTAGCATGCACAGGCCCTAGTCTTGAACCCTGGCATGCCTCCTAGCACATGCAGGACCATGCAAGGAACCTTGCACCCTGGTGTGTCTACTAACACGCACCATGCCCTGTACCTTGGACCCTGGCGTGTCTCCTAACACGCACCATGCCTTAAACATTGGCATGTCTCATAACATGCACCATGCCTTGAACCTTGGACCCTGGCGTGTTTCCTAAGATGCACCATGCCTTGAACCTTCGCATGTCTCCTAACACGCACCATGCCTTGAACCTTGGACCCTGGCGTGTCTCCTAACATGCACCAAGCCTTGAACCTTGGCCTGTCTCCTGGAGCGCACCATGACTTGGACCCTGGCATGTCTCCTGGTGTGCACCATGCCTTGGACCCTGGCGCTCCCAACTGTAACCACCGTGTCCTCATGACTATGTCTTGCACTGTCTTGTACCTGGTGTAACCCTGTGGTCACGCTTTGCACTTGCTTGTACCCTGCACATTCCCTGCTGCTAGACACTCGTGTCTCCCGTGAGCCGGCCATCTGGTCCCAGCAGTCGTGGTTGCTCACCCCCTTGGGCTTGCCCCTGACACTCCCTGTATAGGGGTGGTCCTCACTAGGCCAAGTTGCCCTAGGTGGGTGGGTGCTATGCACCAGAGGGTCCACTCCAAGATTTTTGTCCACACCACGTCTCGACGCGGCACGAGACGTCACAACTCCAGAAACCATCACAGCAAGCTGCCGAAGGGTGGTTGCTTGGGTACTTTGTTCTTGGAGCAGAATGGACAAGAAGCCACAAAGTCTTTGACATCCTGAGAAATAGATGGCCACCAATAGTAACAGGATAACCGGGAGAGAGTCTTCTTGACACCAACATGGCCGGCAACCTGGGATGAATGTCCCCAGCATAACACTCATTTTCGGTTATTCTCTCACAGTAAAAACAGAGTCCTTGTGCAAGCCTCTTCTCATGGCGCTGTTGAGCCATCTTGAGACGATCCATCTGCATAGGGAAAGGAGACTGTTATCTATCGACGCCATATGGTTGAGAATATGGGCCTGGGTGTTGCGTTGCTGAGTGAGCTCTTGTTGGAGACTGGTCAACTGGGAAGCATTCCCAGGGTCAGAGGACTGTAATACTGACAAACGGGACTCCATGGATTTCAAAAAGGCATGATCTTAGTCTGATATTCCCGTAGAAACACCAGCTCCTTTTTCAGTGGAAGCCATGGTAACAGGGGGGTCCCTGGCCTGATTAAACTGTGACAACTCCTGGAGTGGACCTTCTGGGTTGTGGCACGAACCAACCTAGGGCGAGCTGATCTAGTGAGGACCACCCCCTATACAGGAAGTGTCAGGGGTAAGCCCAAGAGGGTGAGGTACTACGACTGCTGGAACCAGGTGGACAGCTCACGGGAGACACAAAATAGTGTGTCTAGCGAGATGCAACTGGGAGTGTGCAGAAAACAGGAGTGTGCAAAGCGTGGACAAAGGGGCATGCAGGGTATAGGACAGTACAGGGCGAGTACTCAGGAGCACGAAGGGTACTAGACAATACAGGGCATGTACATGGGAGTGCACTAGATACTGGATAGTGCAAGGCGAGTACATGGGAGCACGTATGGCATGCACAGGCAAGCACGCCTGAGAGCAAGGCCAGGTAGAAGGTGTGCTAAGAAACATGACAGGGCACAGAGCAGAGCGTGTGCAGAGGCAAAACAGAGCACAGTGCAGGAGCAGAGCATGTGCTAGTAAGCATGGCAAGGCAGAGTACAGGAGCAGAGCACGAGGCAGAGTACAGGCACGGAGCACAAGGCAGAGTACAGGTACGGAGCACAAGGCAGAGGGCCCGAATACAGCGCACAGCCAGGCAAGGACCAAGCAGACCAAGCCAGGAAGCACAACAAAAATCAGGCCCCTCCCACAGGAAGAGGTAGCCTGATATTGGGCAAGAGCAGAGGGACTTCCAGGTCAGGTCCTCCAGGACCATAGAGAGGACATGGCTGCAGCTAGAGCTGAGAAGAGCGCACATGCTCACTAGCAACGTTGTGCAGCCATGGAACTAAGAGGTGCACGTGTGCTTGACAATGACCGTGCTGTGAGTTCGAAATGTTGCACCATTTGGCGCTGGATTAAAGTCCACAATTTTACTTTGAACTGGAGTTTTTCCATTTATCTATCTGTCTATCTGTGTGTGGGTTGGTCAAATGTTAAAGAGGAGGTTGGACCAGAAATGACATCACAAATATTTTTTTTTTGTTAAATAATATTTCTTTATTTAGCTTACAAAAAAACGCATCAAAAACGCATGTAAAAATGAATCAAAAACACAGGTAACCTGCCAGTGACCTCGTGCAGATTTGGTGCAGATTTTACCTTCGTCAAATCCTGAGCAAATCGTGATGCAATCCTGACCGTGGAAACATACCCTAAGTATGCCAGGGACAGAACGAGAGCACAAGGCGGCGTAAGACGTTCGACCGGGCTGTGATTGGTTGAAATTTCCATGCTTTTTGTATGAAGTATAATCATGTATTTGCACTATAGCACTTTCTTTATTATGTGATACCATTGGACACCTGAGAACTTATAGTTCTTTGTCATTCTTATACTCTACATGTTTATCTATGTATATTTTCCATCTAATAAATGATTACATTTTTTGCCATCAGTACTCCTCATTTCTTATCGCATACACGTCTTACATTACATGAGTGATATTTATTGTACATTCTGAAATAAGTTAGAAACCGGACAGTATAGTCCTCCGTACAGTATTATGGGCATCACATAGTGCTCCATATGGAATAATGTGACCCCATATATTGCTCCATACAGAATAATGGACCCCCATATAATGCTCCATACAGTATTATGGGCACAACATAGTGCTCCTTACAGAATAATGAGTCCTATATATTGCTCGACACAGAATAATGGACCCCATATAATGCTCCATACAGTATAATGAGCCACATATATTTCTCCATTCAGTATAATGGACCCCATATATTGCTCCATACAGTATAATGAGCCCCATATAATGCTCCATAAAGAATTGTGAGCCCCATGTATTGCTCCGTACAGTATAATGAGCCCTATATAAAGCTCCAAACAGTATAATGCGCTCCATATTATTCTTCACGCAATATAATGAGCCCCATATATTGTTCCATACATAACAGGCCCGTGTAATGCTCCATACAGTGTATGATGGGCCTCATATATAATGGGACACATATAATGCTCCATGCATAATGAGCCCCATATAGTGCTCCATACAGTATATGATGGGCCACATATAATGCTCCAGTATACAATGGGCCCCATATTTTGCTCCATATATTATAGCCCCAATATAATGCTCCAGTATATGATGGGTCCAATATAATGCTCCATTATATGATCGGCACAGTATATTGCTCCAAACATTAAAAAAATGAAATATTCACATCTCCTCTCTGGCTACTGCTCTGCTCCGGACTCCTCAGCCTCGCCTTCTTCTGGCTCTCTACGCTGTGACTGTTTAGAGCAGAGGGCGCACACTAGTCACATCATCACGCCCTCTGACCTGAAACATCACAGAGTCAGAAGATGCTGCAGCGGAGGAATGGGGACGGGTGAGTATTGCAAGTACCAGGGCCCTAAGCAAGTGGGGGGGGCACTCATGTGTGCACCGCTGTCCTTCACAGCGAGTGGGCTCCCCAGCCAATGCCTATGACCAGAGGTTTTTACCTCCACTCACAGATGCGGGCTGATGTTATCTGGCAGCGTGGGAACCGCAGTGCTCTGACTGGTGGTTATAAGCATACCACAGATAAGAGCTGTCAGTATTTCTCGCTCTGACATGCAAATGACTATACGAGAAACACTCAGTGTTTGGGGTGCAGAACCCAAACAGTAACCTTCCTGTTGAAGTCCGTGTTCAGGGTCCGTGCCCGAACAGTAGATGAGTAGATGTTTGGTATGGACCCCGAACTTTAAACTGTTCGGGTTCACCCATCTCTACCCACCTCTCCCAAGGCTGGCACCGGAGAATCCTCACAGCACACAGTGTGCGCGATGTGAGGATTCACAAGTCTGCAGTCAGTCACATAGATTGACTGCAGATCTGAAGCCTAAGAACTGACAACCACCTTATCGAAACTATGTCATGTGAAGGGATAGCTAGGAAGCATTATACAGAAGTCGCTCCTGAAATCATGTGAGACTTCTGTGACTGATGCAATCTTCTGTAATGCGTAAAATGGTGGCAGGTATTTTTTTGGTAATACATGCAAATTGAATTACAATATGGAGACATGCAAATTTCATAAAATTCATTTCAAATTTGATATACATCAAATCAATTTGACCATTGTTTAGCTAATATGAAAATAGAGGTGAGGTTACAAATGAAATGAGAATGGATAGGATTTAGAAAGCTTAGTGCCTTATATATATAGCTCTGCTCAAAGAAGGAAGACCATACATGTTCTAGATAGCTGTGTCATAAATAGCATTAGCAGAAACACAGGAATTCATTAATACTTAATGTAACCCCCATAGCAACATACATCTGCAGTGGATGTCCTTCATAAGTACTACAGTATATGCATAGACAAGTCCCATTTCCAGTTATAATTTGTCTGATAATACAGTACAACCTAATAGCAACCTAGATTGGTGGAGAATATTTGGTAACTATCCCATTTTGTCTGTTCTGCTGCTACTTCATCAAGACTTCTTGTCTCATTACCATCACATGAGCAAATAATTTTGATAACTATTAATGCTGTGGATTGTCTAATCATAAGATAAGGAAACTGCAAATACAATGTGCTTTTCTCCTTTTTCTATTTGATAGCATATACTGTACGTATATTTCCATAATCTGTTCTAGAAGTCATATTTTATTTCTCCTAATCCATTTATCAAATGTACGTAGAGTGAATTACCGATGATGTAATCATATTGCTGTACTTATCATCCAGTAACGCATCAGTATTAATGTTAGGAAACTGGCACTAAATCTAGTTTATTAAAATTTGATTCCAGTATATCTGATAAAATGCTTAACCAGTGCATAAAAGTATGACACAAGCCAAGAGCATGTTTAATACTGGAATATTTTTTCATTCTAATATCGCTTAATCTTCAGCGACGTGTCGCAATACATTGCACATCTTGGGCAAAAAAAAAATTAGTTTTAAAGATGTGTAAAGCTATTATCTACAAATAGTTTAACTTGCAGCTAGCTTAAAAATTAGTTTTCTTAATTTGGGTATAACATTTTTAAACTTTTCATGACATTAGACTTACCTATAAGTCATGGTTGGGAAGGGGTTCCTGCTCTGTGACGTACAGTTATGCCATGGCGATCATGCGGGCACATAAACGATGCCTGTTCAATTGCCATCGGGAGCTCGGCGTAAGTGACAACCGAGCTCCAGTTATCCCAGGTTATTAAACACCCTAAATACCGTGATGGCAGCATTTACAGTATGACGCTTTATTAAAAGGTTAGTAAAAAAATAAAAATACAGTACCACACAAAGAAATAATATCTAGTCTGTGTCACTGGAAGCAAGAGACTTTGAATAATTGGATTTGGTAGTGAGTCTGTCACTGGAAACAATAGTTACAGAATATTATAATTTCCAGCATAGCACTAATTTTCATCTTGAATCTGTGATATTGGAAACAATAATTGTTAAGCATGATATTTTTCTGCACAGTGCTGCTTATCATACTGTAAAATTGTAAAATACTGATGTAATATCAATTTACATTAAGGTTACCATTACTATTAGGTGTTACTACACCTCCTATTATAGGATTGTAGACCCGTGATGTTTATATTTGGCTGTTGCTAACGTTCAACACTAAGGTTATGTTCTGTGTTTAGTCCTTTAGGGGTTTTTTAGGGAGTATGGAGTTATCAATCTCTGAGTGGGGGCGCCATTTGCGTTTCAAGAGTGCAGGTTGCAACATGGATACAATAGGATAAACTTTGCTGCACTTCCCTAGTCCCATGTGACCCGGTTTTTTATCTAGTGGTGAACGTACTGGGTAGCCCACGATTTATTATTTGTATATTTTTTTTCTTTGTGTTGGTATTTGTAATTTTTACTAAATTTTTAAATGAACAAATAATGTTAGTTTTTGTAAAGTACATTTTTTCATTTAGATAATCTAGACTAATACACGTACTGATCATCACTCTCCTTTGGTGATGCTCCCTCTCTCATCCAATCGGCACCTCATTCATAATTTAGGGCTGATCATTGTTGTCATGGCAACCCAAGGTCAAATAATGATTTCCAAATCTGCCAGCTATGGTGGCCTTTTAAAGCCACGCCAGGAGGTGTCAGTGTCAAACTGACATATATTGTCAGGACTAGAACCCAGCAGCTCTTGTGCACCAGGCGGCAGCTCTTCCCTCTGAACTATTCAGCTGTGCCAACCTACATATACCTGTGTTGGTTCTGATTGTCTCCACATTGAGTTTCTGATTGGGCCCACAATGAATGAACACCCTATTTAAACCTGGCATTGCACTCCCTTCCTTTCAAGATTACTGAGCTACCAGCCCCTAGTCAAGCTTCCTTTCACTTGCTCCTCCATTATTAGATTATACTGCTGCTTCCGTGTATTGAATCCTTGGCTATCCCTGACTATGCTATGTGCTGCTCCTTTAAACTACATTGCTGCTGCTTGGATAGCCCTGACTATGGTACCTGCCAATGCTGCCCCTAGTGGTTGCAATACCACTACTACAACCCAGGTCAGTCCATAACAGATTAATCTCATGCATAAAATGGAATCTGTTGAAGCCCAACTGAGGCAATCAGTTGCTGAACTTAAGATTTTTTTGGGCCACATAACAAGAAAAATTTTCTAAGTTGCAAATTTAGGTGTTGGGTCAGAAAAAAAACAAATTACTGAGTTATAGAGGCAACTTCTCGATTTGTGCGACTCTTGCCTGGAATCAAATACACACATGTCACTGCCCGCAAAGTTCAGTGGTGATCGTTATCATTTCTGTGGATTTCTAAATTAATGCCACACCTATTTTCAGAAGCAACCTTCTCCATTTACCAGTGACAAGAAAGATTCTGTTCATCATTAATCTCCTGACTGATGAGGCTCTTGCATGGGCCTCACCTTATGTGGAAAAGATTTCTTACCTCCTTAACAACTTAGATTCCTTCATCACAGCTATGGATCAAGTGTTTGATGATGACCCTAATTGTTGTGCTATAGCTGAAACCAAATTGCATAACCTACATCAAGGGCTGCATTTTGTAGCTGAATACACCTCCGAATTCCGCTGCTGGGTGGCAGACACCACATAGAATTTAGCTGCCCAGAGGATTCAATTTCACAGAGGATTATCAGAGCTAATAAAGAATGAACTTGCAAGGGTCGAGACCACTGATAATTTAGTGGACTTTATGTAATCGTGCATCCGAATTGATCAGAGACTCACTGAACGAAGAAAGGAAAGATTGCAAGTATTTAGAAACAATCCTAACTACTCCTTTATTCAATCTGCATAAAAAAAACAACAAGACATGGAAAGTGTGCCTGAACTTTGCAAATTAATCAAAATGAGAAAAATGGTTGCACTCAATTGCATTAAGGCATGTCAATATGAAATCTAAGAAGTGTGAATAGTATAATGACTTTGGAAATTTAGAAAAGAAACATGAGATACTTAGCACAAAATGTGGCCAAAAATTATGAGCCCATTCACCAACGTCAAGGTAATCTCAAAATCGAATGGGTCCCTAATCTAACTGCCTAGTGTGAACACTTACCTCTGGCTAATGACTAGGTAAAGCCTATATTTATAGGAGGATAGGAACCAAATGATTGGATGTAATTAAAATCACAGCTTAGTGAAGGGCGGAGTGCTCAGTCAGAAAGCTAGTATACAAATAACAGAAAAACTGACGGCACATCCAAGTCTGAATAGGTGCAAACCAAAAACAGCTTATATATCAAAATGAGAAACATGGTTGCACTCAATTGCAATAAGGCATGTCAATATGAAATCTAAGAAATGTGAGTAGTATAATGGCTTTGGAAATTTAGAAAAGACACATGAGATACTTAGCACAAAATTTGGCCAAAAATTGTGAGCCCATTCACCAACGTCAAGGTAATCTCAAAATCGAATGGGTCTCTAATCTAACTGCTTAGTGCAAATTGATGTCTTCTAAGAACCTCTTTCTACAGTAGAGAAGGAGAGGCAACGTACAAAAAATGTATGCCTCTAATGTGGGGGCTCTGGACATTTTGTCATTAATTGTCCTAGTAAAATGACCATAGCCTTCACAAATGCCCAAACTGCAAGCAATTTAGACCTTTCTGAATGCCTAGATCCGGTTATGCAGACCATCTGTAATTCAGGATAAGGGCAAAGAGCAATTGCCATCTTCAATTCAGACATTTGTAGTGAGTGTGGAAAATATTGTCCTCCATGTACCTGAGATATAAGAGAATAGCATCCCCACACAGGTGACAATCCAGCAGCTGTCAGCTGCACACTATAGCTGACAACTTGCTGCATCAGCCATGATCAGTGTTGTCACCATACATATCTGTTTAACCCCTTAGATGCTGCTGTCAGTAATGAGTATATCATATAAATATTTAAAAGAGTGTGGTTTCTCCCTCTTTATCCCCGTTGGCACTTTGAGATCATGCGACACTTAGGTGGTAAAAATCAACTTTTTCATTCCTATCATGCCACTGTGTATTATTTCCTGAAAAGCACCTGAAGGGTTAATAAACTACCTGACTGCAGTTTTCAGTATGTCGGGAGGAGTTGTTTTAAATTGGTATCACTTTTGCATTTTTTTCAATATATAAGAACCCTAAAGTCACTTCAAACCTGGATAGGTCCCTAAAAAAATAATTTTGGAAATTTCCATGAAAAATTAAAAATGACTGCTACATTTTTAAATCGCATAAAATGCTAACAAAATAAAATAATATTTTACAAATGGTGCTGATGTAAAGCAGACGTGTGGGAAATATTATTTATTAATGTTTTGCTATGGTATGACTATCTGAATTAAAAGGAAATATGGAATCATTGATCCCATATAATGTTTCAAACCGTATATGATGAGCTCCACATAATGCTATAGTATATGTTGGTCCCAATGGATGAAGCTCCACTGTCTTATGGGCCCAAATGTCCACCTTTGGAATGCTACAGTGTATGGTGGGCACCATATATCATTCACCAGAGTATAGTGCTCCCCAAAAATTGCTGTCCCAACATTGAAAACAATTACATAAGTCTCCTTGCTAGGGAATCCCTGCACTACTCTGAACTCCTTGTCATCCCCATCTTCCATCTCACTGCACTTGGCTGTTTAGGCCCTCCCACCGGCAGAGACACTTTTGCGTACTATGCGGTGCCCTGTGCCAGTGCCATCGCCCATGAGTATGCCCCCCCACCTGCTCAAGGAACCTGCACTTTCATCTGCACCTTCCTCTTTGTCACCATGTAAGGTGGTATAGTATGTGGGAAGGGGAACCTGAGTTTCCTCTGGGTCAGATTCTGGCAGTGTAGAGTGCGAGGGGAATGTAGTGGTCTGGGTCAATGTACCAGCAGCATCATCCAGCAGTGGCTGGGCCTCAGTGCACTTGTAGCGTCCCCAAGAGTAAGGTCGCCACTGTGGCATTACCTTCCTCCTAGGGAGTGTGTTGTCAAGCTTGGGAGCAACGAAGGATCTCTCTAGCAGTGAAACCAACACACAACACATTTCCCACTCCAGGCTAGCAGGGAGACCTCTGAACCTGACTGCTGAGGAGCTGCTCTCTGTGGTCGGGAGGAGGTAAGTTAGGGCACTCTGTGCAGGGAAGGGGAAGTGTGTGGACGTGAGAAGGGGAGCTGGAGGATGAGCAGAGTTAAGGCTCACTCCTAGCTGGAGCGCATGGTCCCGATTCCGGTCTCCGAGTTTGTAGGGACACTAACGTTCCTGCAGCAGAAACCGGGGGAAGTAGCAGCTATAAATGCTCTGTACCCAACTTAGGCTCGGAGGCCCCAGCATCGACGTGTGGGAGCCAGAAGGAAAAGGCTACAGCTGTCTGCTATACAAGTAAAGTCTGAGGAACATCTGTGAGACAGGAGGCGCTTCAGTGAACCATGGTCCTGTGAGTGCTTCCCCCACAAGCGCTAGAAAGGAGACGTTCAGGAAGGTACATGTTGGCGGAGTGTTGGAAGGGAGCTTTCCATTTTGGTCCTGGAGGCTGGCTGAGGTCCTGACCCGGAGGACACAGCACAGAGGCAGGCATCTGCGTAACCTGCAGACTGTGAGTAAAGCTTTGGAACTGCCCGCTCTGGTGTCCTACAGTTATTCCAGCACCGCTACATCTGGGTACCAGCACCTACACCGCCTGTGCATTTCCCGCATCACTACATCTACACTTATCTGGGACTCCAGCTCCACCTGTGGGGAGCTTCACCATCTTTACTGCACAACACCATCAGTCCCAGAGGATCTGCATGCAGCGTCGGCCTAACATCTATGTTGCCGAACACCACAGGTGGCATCAAACTATCTATATAAACTCTTTACCATTATACCACGCCATTTACATGGGCGCCCAGGGCCACCGCCCGGCTCACCGTTGCTGTGACACATCCCACTGACACCGGCCCGGTACCGAGTACCCCACAGCCCTGGGAGGGCGACCCATATGCCGACTGCTGATCGGGTGGCGTTATTCCCGCGAGCCTCCAAACAGCGTCCATGAAGGCAAGGTTTTTGGTTTCCGGGGGCAGTATGATTGCAAAGCTGAACCTTAAAGGAATGTCCAAAAGGGCACCACCAGGAGTGGAGCCTGTGGCTTATTTGGACTCCACCCGGGAAACCACAACCATGCCACCTAAAGATGCACACTTTGAAAGCTTTGTCGATTCTGTGTGTGGTGTGGTATGTGTGTTTGTAGTTGTGCTACCGATTTCTCAGCTTTATTCCGTTAACAACCGAGACTCCGGCATGCCCCCGCAGTACGCGTCAAGCTTACTAGAGGGATAAGCGAGGCTCTGGCACGTGAGATCGAGCAATAACAGGTCTAGCATTCCCGTACATGTCCAGGGCTGCATGCACGCTACACTGAAAGGACCAGCTTTTGTCGCTTACAGGTGCAGATAACCTGCTGAACTCTGTTAGTGATGGGGATCTGGGATTCAGATTATTCCCCGCGAACGATGATTTCCCAGTAAGTTCAGGTCAACCGCAATTCCGGAGTTAGGCCTAACCGTCATTCCTGAAAAAATTACGTGTCCAAACCACAGGTGCTGTAGCTTGCTTAACAGCTCGGCAGCCGTTCTCAGGCCCAGTATGGATTCAACAACATTGTAGAAAGTTGATAAAGGGTACAGTTTCACCGGATAACACGTATATATGTAGCCTAGTTTACACATTAAAAATATATGTCTATAGATCAGGAGGCAGACTCAGATGTTCTGAGGCCCAGTATGGATTTGACCAGATTGTACAAAGTTGAGAAAGGGTACTTTATCACTGGATAGCAGGTATATATAGCATAGTTTAAACATGTAAAATCTCCGTGTTCTCAGTATGGATTACACAGCAATCTAAAAAGTGGAAAAAAGGAAATGCATTTGAGGCGTGTACAACTATATACTTTTGGTGTTATTTTTAAATCTTCATATATATTTCTGTCTCAGTAATACAGTCCAGCCTCTCCACAATAGGAAATGAGATGCATACAATTGCTGACATAAAGGCTAGTGATTGCAGAAATCTAGGAATTACTATTCACGGGAAAAACTTCTGTCACAATTCTCATAGGCGATGCTGACCCTCAATTAATTTGTGTGTTGAGACAGTGAAATCATTTTTTTGTGAATAAAGTCTTGCTGTATCGCACTTCCGTTGATTCCATCACTGTTACTCATCTCAATCAAATTTTTATCACAGGGAGCGATGTAAACATGATGCTCACTGGCTATCATGATCTGTCACGTAACTTTGGAGTGCAAAAGACAGAAGCCACAGGCTGTAGGCAATTCTATTTGATTGGCATGAGAGGGCACATTTTAAAATGTGCGCCGGAATGTCACACGTTTGTGAGTAGGAAAACTGTGAAAGCTGATGATAAACCACCACTGCATGTCATTGTGAGTCGAAGTCCATAAGAAATGGAAGCCATTGATCATCTGGAGCTAGAGCCCGGCCAGCAGGACAGGGCATAGCTACTTCTTAACCATCATCTTTCAGTTCAATCAATTTGTAGTGGCCCTCCCAGTGAAGGATTTGACAGCCCAGACTACACAGCGGAGGAGCAGGGAGAGGTAAACATTGCAAATGCTGGGGCCCTGCCCAAGCAAGGGGGGCACACTCGTAGGCGTCGGTACTGGCACTGGGCCCCTCATAGTACGGCGGTGTGTCTGACGGCGGGTGCACACCACCACCGTCAGAGACACTTGATTGCACTATGAGGGACCCTGTGCCAGTGCCCGCACCCAAGAGTCGGCCTACCCACCTGTCCAGGGCAATGGCACTCGCACGGTTTCGTGTGCTAGGTGGTAATCCCGGCCATGGGGGGGGGCAGCCCAGTTAGGGAGGTTTACAAAGTGGCATATGTTGATGTTGGACATTCAGCTGCTGCAAAAGGCAAAATAGGTCAAGTTCGCGGAATAGGAGGAGGACCAAAGCAAGCCATTTTTCTGGCAACCTATGTGTCATCAAGGGAAGGTGGGACAAAATCCTTGGAAACCCATGCATGGTTCATTTTAATGAAGGTTAGATCATCCACATTTTGGGTTGACAGACGGGTCCTTTTTTCTGTCAGGATTGATCCAGCTGCACTGAAGACACTTTCTGATAGCACACTTGCAGCTGGGCAAGCGAGCTCCTGTAAGGCATATTGTGCCAATTCAGGCCAGGTGTCCAGTTTAGCGGCCCAACAGTCAAAGGGGAATGACCTGTGCGGGGGAACATCGATATGGGAGGAAAAGTAGTTTGTAACCATAGCTGACAACTGCTGTCTCCTGTCACTTTCCATCGATGCAGTATTACCAGTTGTGTGAGCGGTACTTGATAAATCAGTCCACAACATTGTCATGAAACCCCTGTCTCCAACGCCACTTCTGCTGTGTGCACCACGAAAACCTCTGCCAAGCTGACCCCGGCCCGTACGGCTCGTGTGAGAACCATCACCGCTGCTGTGTGCTGGGAATGCCTCAACCAACCGATTTACCAGAGTTGCTTGTTTATTAGCCAATATTAGGTCAAGGTTCTCCTGTGGCATGATGTTTTGTAATTTGCCTTTATAGCGTTGATCCAGGATGCTGGCCAACCAGTAGTCGTCATCGTTCATCATTTTGGCAATGCGTGGGTCCCTTTTTAGGATCTGCAAGGCATAATCTGACATGTGGGCCAATGTTCCCGGTGTCAATGATGCACTGAGAGTGCTGGTTGGAGGAGCACTTTCTGGCAAATCCACATCCCTCCAGTCATGCAGAAACCCTGTACCAGACCTGGCCACACCAACATTTTCACTTGCCCCACGAGATGCATCCTCCTCCCCTAAGTAATCATCCCCATCATCATGCTCCTCCTCCTCTTCTTCCTCCACCTCGTCCAGGAGAGGTCCCTGAGCAGACAATGGCTGAATGTCATCAAGGGTTCCCTCCTCCTCTTCCTCCTCGTCAACATTGGCTGCAGATGCCTGCTCCTTAAGGTGCGTCAAAGTTTGCATGAGCAGACGCATAAGTGGGATGCTCATGCTTAGGATGGCGTTGTCTGCGCTTACCAGCCGTGTGCATTCCTCAAAACACTGAAGGACTTTAGAGAGGTCGTTCAGCTTCGTCCACTGCACAACTGTCAACTCCATGTCTGCTCTCAAAGTGCCTGGCCGTGTATCCTCCCACAAATGCATTATGGCCTGCCTCTGTTCGCACAACCGCTCAACCATGTGCAGGGTGGAGTTCCACCTTGTTGCAATGTCGATAATGAGGCGGTGGTTGGGAAGGTGGAGCAATCGCTGCAGCTTCTGCATACGAATGGAGTGTACAGGCGACCGGCGGATGTGCGTGCACAGTCTTCGCACCTTCTGGAGCAGGGCTGTTAACTCCGGATAATTGTTGAGGAAGCACTGCACCACCAGGTTCAAGGTGTGAGCCAAGCAAGGTATGTGGCTGAGTTTTGAAAGGGCTTTGGCTGCCACAAAATTACGGCCGTTATCATTAACTACCTTGCCTGCCTCAAGATGTATACTGCCCAGCCATGACTCAGTTTGTCGCTGAAAGTACTCGGCCAGCACCTCTGCGGTGTGTCTGTCGCCCACACACATCTGCAACACAGCCTGCTGATGCTTTCCACTAGCTGCTCGATAGGGGGACACCTCGTGTGCAACAGTGGCAGCTGCAGATGGAGTGCTCGTACGACTGCGCTCTGTGGACGAGCTTTCGCTTCTGGAGGAGGAGGAGGAGGAGGGTCGAACGCCTACAGCCAACTGTTTCCTATACCGTGGGCTAGGCAGCACTGTCCCATCACCGCTGTCCCCTGTGGACCCTGCATCCACCACATTAACCCAGTGCGCAGTGATGGACACGTAACGGCCCTGGCCATGCCGACTGGACCATGCATCTGTTGTGAGGTGCACCTTTCCACTCACTGACTGCTTGAGTGCATGGACAATGCGGTCTTTCACATGATGGTGGAGGGCTGGGATGGCTTTGTGAGAGAAGAAGTAGCGACTGGGTAGGTCATAGCATGGTACTGCATAGGCCATGAGTTCGCTGAAAGCTGCGCTTTCCACCAACCGATAGGGCATCATCTCTAGCGAGATTAGTTTGGCAATGTGGGCGCTCAAACCCAGTGTACACGGATGAGAGACTGAGTACTTTCTTGACCTACTCATAGTCTCTGGGAGGGTGAGCTGGACTTGAGAGCTGCATATGGTGGAACTAGCGGTGGACATGGCGGACTGAGAGAGGGTTGATGATGGTGATGGAGTTGGTGTTCTTTCTGATGGCTTGGATTCAGTCTTTCATTGATATAACAGTGGGATTCCCTGATTGCTTTGGCCTTGCAACGACACCTCAACATTTGCTGCTGTGCTAACCAGTGGGCTTACAGTGGGGGATACAATGTAGCGTTGCTGACTACCTTCTTTGTGATCAGTTGCACATGTGGTACTTGAGGTTTGGTGTTGTGTCCACGCTTGCAAGTGCATGCTGGTTAAATGTCTAAGCATGCAACTGGTATTCAAATTTTTCAGATTTTTCCCTCGGCTAAAGGTCTTTGCGCACTTCTTACAAATAACCTTGGCCTGATCATGAGGATTTTGTTCAAAAAAGTGCCACACTGCACTCTTCCTACTTTGGAAGACATTTTGCGGCCTACCACGCTGTGCTATTTTGACCGTCTGGACAAGCTGTCCAGCAACTCTTTTGATTTTTGGAACCTGTCTTTGGAGTGCTCCGGGCCTGCCAGATAACAGCTGTTGCGATGTCGATGTCTGCTGTGGATGCTCCTCCTCCTCATCTGAGCTATTGGAAGCAGCACCCTCTTCCCCCAATGGATGCCAATCTGGGTCAACAACTGGGTCATCCATCACCTCCTCTTCAATGTCATGTGCACCTTCCTCTGTGTCACCGTGTATGGTGGTATAGTATGCGGGAAGGGGCACCTGAGTCTCATCAGGGTCAGAATCTGGCTCATTACACTGCGAGGACAATGTAGTGCTCTGAGTGAATGTACCAGCAGAATCATCTATCAGTGGCTGTGCTTCAGTGCACTCCATGTCAGATTCATCTTGGCCTGGGTAATTCACCATTTCACTTGATAACCCAGGCATGGTATGTGAAAACAGCTCCATGGAGTAATCAGTTGTATGGCCTGTGTCATCCTTCAATCTTGGTTGGGGTGAAGGACACAAGAAAAGGTGTGGTTCATGAACATGAGCCTCCAATGACGACTCACTGCTTTTATTTTTTACAACTTCAGAAGAGGAGGCGATAGAGCTGGAGGCTGAGTCAGCAATGTAAGCCAAAACTATTTCCTGAAGCTCTGACTTTAAAAGTGGTTTGCCAACTCCTAGAAAACTAAGCCTTCAAGGCCTTTTGGAGCTAGACGATGACGCAGGCTCAACACCTCCTGCTTTCGGTCCTATTTTGATTTTGCCACTACCATCAGATCCACCAACACCATCATTACCAGCTGGCAACCTCCGCCCAATTCCACGGCCTCTTCCACCAGCCTTCATTTTTGGTAAAAATGTACACAAAATCCCACAAACTATATAGTGATGTAAAACAAGGTACAAGGTGTATATAGGACAGGGGAGATGTAGAATTTCTGAACACACTTGTGGACACTTTTGGATTGTGTGAGGCCCAGTGAATATCACACCACTATGTCACAGTCTCAATGTCGCAGGTGTGAAAAATGTCACTATAGGACAGGGGAGATGTAGAATTTCTGAACACACTTGTGGACACTGTTGGATTGTGTGAGGCCCAGTGAATATCACACCGCTATGTCACAGTCTCAATGTCGCAGGTGTAAAAAATGTCACTATAGGACAGGGGAGATGTAGAATTTCTGAACACACTTGTGGACACTGTTGGATTGTGTGAGGCCCAGTGAATATCACACCGCTATGTCACAGTCTCAATGTCGCAGGTGTGAAAAATGTCACTATATGACAGGGGAGATGTAGAATTTCTGAACACACTTGTGGACACTGTTGGATTGTGTGAGGCACAGTGAATATCACACCGCTATGTCACAGTCTCAATGTCGCAGGTGTGAAAAATGTCACTATAGGACAGGGGAGATGTAGAATTTCTGAACACACTTGAGAACACTGTTGGATTGCGTCAGTCCCAGTGAATATCACACCGCTATGTCACAGTCTCAATGTCACAGGTGTGAAAAATGTCACTATAGGACAGGGGTGATGTAGAATTTCTGAACACACTTGAGGACACTGTTGGATTGTGTGAGTCCCAGTGAATATCACACCGCTATGTCACAGGCAGAAATTGGCTAATGTATGACAAACTACAAGGTGTATAAAGAGTTGGGTAGAATAGGAATCTCCCTAGAGTGTAGGTCTGTAAGAACGGAACAAGTCCTCGACTTATCCTTAGAGTCACACACAGATAGCTTCACTGTGGCCGTGATAACAGCCGTTACACGGTACTGAGAGAGGAGCGTGCACGAACACCGCTGTCCGGTGTCCGTAAAATTGTCAAGCTCCGTGTTTTTTAAGTATACGGACTGACACACGCTGTCTCTCTATAGTTTTGAATGTGATCAAACAGCAAATATACTTAACTGTTTGAAAACCAGACAAAACTAGAAGGTGGAGGTCTGTAAGAACGGAACATGTCCTCGACTTATTCTTACAGAGTCACACACAGATAGCTTCACTGTGGCCGTGATAACAGCCGTTACACGGTACTGAGAGAGGAGCGTGCACGTACACCGCTGTCCGGTGTCCGTAAAATTGTCATGCTCCGTGTTTTTTAAGTATACGGACTGACACACGCTGTCTCTCTATAGTTTTGAATGTGATCAAACAGCAAATATACTTAACTGTTTGAAAACCAGACAAAACTAGAAGGTGGAGGCCTGTAAGAACGGAACATGTCCGCGACTTATTCTTACAGAGTCACACACAGATAGCTTCACTGTGGCCGTGATAACAGCCGTTACACGGTACTGAGAGAGGAGCGTGCACGTACACCGCTGTCCGGTGTCCGTAAAATTGTCAAGCTCCGTGTTTTTTAATTATACGGACTGACACACGCTGTCTCTCTATAGTTTTGAATGTGATCAAACAGCAAATATACTTAACTGTTTGAAAACCAGACAAAAGTAGAAGGTGGAGGTCTGTAAGAACGGAACGTGTCCTCGACTTATTCTTACAGAGTCACACACAGATAGCTTCACTGTGGCCGTGATAACAGCCGTTACACGGTACTGTGTGAGGAGCGTACACCGCTGTATGGTGTGAAAAAATGCACGCTCAGTACCTCACCAGGACAAAAATTTTTTGAAAATTCCGTTCTTACAGACCTGCACCTTCTAGTTTTGTCTAGTTTTCAAACAGTTAAATATATTTGCTGTTTGATCACATTCAAAACTATAGAGAGACAGCGTGTGTCAGTCCGTATACTTAAAAAACACGGAGCTTGACAATTTTACAGACACCGGACAGCGGTGTACGTGCACGCTCCTCTCTCTTAGTACCGTGTAACAGCTGTTATCACGGCCACAGTGAAGCTATCTGTGTGTGACTCTGTAAGAATAAGTCGAGGACATGTTCCGTTCTTACAGGCCTCCACCTTCTAGTTTTGTCTGGTTTTCAAATAGTTAAGTATATTTGCTGTTTGATCACATTCAAAACTATAGAGAGACAGCGTGTATCAGTCCATATACTTAAAAAACACGGAGCATGACAATTTTACAGACACCGGACAGCCGTGTATGTGCACGCTCCTCTCTCAGTACCGTGTATCGGCTGTTATCATGGCCACAGTGAAGCTATCTGTGTGTCGCTCTGTAAGGATAAGTCAAGGACATGTTCCGTTCTTACAGACCTGCACCTTCTAGTTTTGTCTAGTTTTCAAACAGTTAAATATATTTGCTGTTTGATCACATTCAAAACTATAGAGAGACAGCGTGTGTCAGTCCGTATACTTAAAAAACACGGAGCTTGACAATTTTACGGACACCGGACAGCCGTGTACGTGCACGCTCCTCTCTCAGTACCGTGTAACGGCTGTTTTCACGGTACTGACCCCAAAGGAATAGATAGCCCCTGCACATGTATTGACGGTGAAACAAGATGAAGGCACAAACGCAGGCAGGAAAATAGGCTGAGCAAACGATGGGGCACAAACTAACTAGAGAGGAAAGGAAAGAAAAGACACTGTCTGCAACCTGCAACAAACCCTACAAAAATAATGTCCAACACTTCTGCTAGCAAAATTAACCCTGAAGTCACTAGACTTCTCCAACTATATCAGCACTCTGAAATATTCTGAGACAGAGCAAAAAGAGACCAAACAAGTAAGGTACAAAAAGCAAATTGGCAAAATACTGACAAATAAGAGTGGAAATTCAGCACAGCCCCCAGCCGGGGCTGGCTGACCACACAAAAAACTGAATAGACCAACAAAATCAAGTGTGAACATTAGCAGAAAAACTTAGCTTTAGATGACTGGAACAGAGCTGAAAACCAAGAGCTGACAAGCCAGAAGGAATCACCAGCAACAGAATAGGGCGTCGGCTGTCTTAAATCCAATCTGAGAATCCTGAGGTCCAATCGTCATCCTCATTCTCAGGTGGCAGATCCCCACCGATCAAATCAGCCTCACTACCTCCTGTTACCACCAGAGGGAGTCTGGAAGGAGAACTCACAACTGGTGAACCAGAGAATGAACTCACAACACATCCCCATCATCATCCTCCTCTTCCTCTTCTTCCTCCACCTCATCCAGGAGAGGTCCCAGAGCAGACAATGGCTGACTGTCATCATGGCTTCCCTCCTCCTCTTCCTCATCCTCTTCGGCTGCAGACGCCTGCTCCTTAATGTGCGTCAAAGTTTGCATGAGCAGATGCATAAGTGGGATGCTCATGCTTATGATGGCGTCATCTGCGCTTACAAGTCGTGTGCATTCCTCAAAACACTGAAGGACTTTACAGAGGTTTTTGAGCTTTGACCACTGCACACCAGACAACTCCATGTCTGCCCTCAAACTGCCTGCCCGTGTATCCTCCCACAAATGCATTACAGCCTGCCTGTGTTCGCACAGCCTCTCAACCATGTGCAGGGTGGAGTTCTACCTTGTTGCAACGTCGATAATTTGGCGGTGCTTGGGAAGTTGGAGCAATCGCTGCAGCTTCTGCATGCGACTGGAGTGTACAGGCGACCGGCAGATGTGCGAGCACAGTCTTCGGACCTTCTGGAGCAGGCCTGTTAACTCCAGATAATTTTTGAGGAAGCACTGCACCACCAGGTTCAAGGTGTGAGCCAGGCAAGGTATGTGTCGGAGTTTTGAAAGGGCTATGGCTGCCACAAAATTCCGGCCATTATCACTAACTACCTTGCCTGCCTCAAGATGTAGACTGCCCAGCCATGACTCAGTTTGTCGCTGCAAGTAGTCGGCCAGTACCTCTGCGATGTGTCTGTTGTCGCTCAAACACATCATCTTCAACACAGCCTGCTGACGCTTACCACTAGCTGTTCGATAGTGGGACACCGAGTGTGCAACACTGGCAGCTGTTCGTGCGACTGCGCTCTGTGGACGAGCTTTCGCTTCTAGAGGAGGAGGAGGAGGCGGGTCAAACTGTTTCCTATACCGTGGGCTAGGCAGCACTCTCCCACCGCCGCTGTCCCCTGTGGAGCCTGCATCCACCACATTAACCCAGTGCGCAGTGATGGACACGAAACGGCCCTGGCTATGCCTACTGGACCATGCATCTGTTGTGAGGTGCACCTTTCCACTCACTGAATGCTTGAGTGCATGGACAATGCGGTCTTTCACATGAAGGTGGAGCGCTGGGATGGCTTTGCGAGAAAAGAAGTGCCGACTGGGTAGGTCATAGCGTGGTACTGCGTAGGCCATGAGTTCGCGGAAAGCTTCGCTTTCAACCAACTGGTAGGGCTTCATCTCTAGCGAGATTAGTTTGGCAATGTGGGCATTCAAAGCCAGTGTACGCGGATGAGAGGATGAGTACTTTCTTGTCCTACTCATAGTCTCTGGTAGGGTGAGCTGGACTTGAGAGTTGCATATGGTGGAACTAGCGGTGGACATGGCCGACTGAGAGAGGGTTGATGATGGTGATGGAGTTGGTGTTCTTTCTGATGGCCTAGATTCAGTCTTTCGTAGCAATAACATTGTGATTTCCTGACTGCTTTGGCTTTGCAATGACACCTCAACATTTGGTGCTGGTGGTGTGCTAACCAGTGGGCTTACAGTGGGGGAAATGATGTAGCGTTGCTGACTACCTTCATTGGGAGCAGTTGCACATGTGGTACGTGAGGTTTGGTAGTCCGTCCACGCTTGCAAGTGCATGGTGGTTAAATGTCTAAGCATGCAACTGGTATTCAAATTTCTCAGATTTTTCCCTCGGCTAAAAGTCTTTGCGCACTTCTTACAGATAACCTTTGCCTGATCATTAGGATTTTGTTCAAAAAGTGCCACACTGCACTCTTCCTACTATGGAAGACATTTTGAGGCCTTGCACGCTGTGCTAATTTGACCGTCTGGCCTAGCTGTCCTGCAACTCTTTTGGCTTTTGTAACCCGTTTTTGGACTGCTCCAGGCCTGCCAGATAACAGCGGTTGCGATATCGATGCCTGCTGTGGATACTCCTCCTCCTCTTCTGAGCTATTGGCAGCGGCACCCTCTTCCCCCAATGGATGCCAATCTGGGTCAACAACTGGGTCATCCATCACCTCCTCTTCAATTTCATGTGCACCTTCCTCTGTGTCACCATGTAAGGTGGTATAGTATGCGGGAAGGGTTCACCTGAGTTTCAGCTGGGTCAGATTCTGGCTTAGTAGACTGCGAGGGCAATGTAGTGCACTGGGTCAATGTACCAGCAGAATCATCTAGCAGTGGCTGTGCATCAGTGCACTCCATGTCAGATACTTCTTGGACTGGGTAATTCACAATTTGACTTGATGACTCAGGCATGGTATGTGAAAAGAGCTCCATGGAGTAATCTGTAGTGTGGCCTGCCGCATCCTTTACTTTTGGTAGGGGTGAAGGACACAAGGAAAGGTGTGGTTCCTGACCATGAGCCTCCAATGATGACTCAGTGCTTTTATTTTTTGAAAGTTCAGAAGAGGAGGCAATAGAGCTGGAGGCTGTGCCAGCTATGTAAGCCAAAACTTGTTCCTGAAGCTCCGGCTTTAAAAGCGGTTTACCTACTCCCAGAAAAGGGAGCCTTCGAGGCCTTGTGGAGCCAGACAATGACGCAGGCTCAACACCTCCTGCAATAGGTGGTATTGTGCTTTTGCCACTACCAGCAAATCCACCACTAACACCATAATTACCAGCTGCCAACCCCCGCCCACTTCCACGGCCTCTTCCAACACGCTTCCTCATTTTTGAGAAAATGTACCCAAAATGCAACCAGCAATGTGGTACTGTAAAACAAGGTACAAGGTGTATATAGTATTGGGGAGAATTTGAATCTCCCTACAGACTTGAGGACACTGAACTAATATCTCAGGCCCAGTGTAGATTACACCTCAATATAACAGGCTGAAATTGGATGGTGTATAAAATGTCTATATAGGACTGGGGAGAATTTGAATCTCCCTACAGACTTGAGGACACTGAACTATTATCTCAGGCCCAGTGTAGATTACACCTCAATATAACAGGCTGAAATTGGATGGTGTATAAAATGTCTATATAGGACTGGGGAGAATTTGAATCTCCCTACAGACTTGAGGACACTGTACTATTATCTCAGGCCCAGTGTAGATTACACCTCAATATAGCAGGCTGAAATTGGATGGTGTATAAAATGTCTACATAGGACTGGGGAGAATTTGAGTCTCCCTAGAGATTTTAGCAAGCTGACAATGATGCTCTCAGTCCCAAGTATGGCAGCAGGCAGCCTAATAAGCAGGACTGCTGCACACAAAAGTGTGGAAAAATGAACGCTTGGTAACTGGGCAAAAAAGAGGATGAAAAGTATTTTTGCTTTTAAAAAAGCAGTTTGCACAGCAGTGTGAAAACAGCAATGCAGCTATCAGGGAGCCTTATAAGGCAGCCTAATAACCAACAGAGCTGATGCACCAAAATATAGCCTCCCCTTGCACTGCACACTAACTGGTGTGTTGTACAGGCAAAATCGCAAGCAGCAGAAGCTGTTTTTGGTGTCTTCTTCCCAGCCTAACGCTCTCCCTACAAAATCAACAGTAGCAGCAGCTCTCCCTATTCTAAGATCAGCATGAGTAACATGGCGGTCGGCGTGCACGCCCTTATATACCCCCTGTGACGCCCACCAAAGCAAGCCAATCACTTGCATGCCCTTTTGAAAGATGGTGGTGACCCCTGCCTATGTCATCACGTTGCCCACAGTGTCCGTGGATCCTGATTGGCTGAAAAAGAGCGCAAAACAAACTTTGAAACTTGACTTTGGCGCTTAAGTCGCCGACCTCGTGGCCGACCTCATCCTAGGGTCGGGTTCCGTTTCATGAAACCCGACTTTGCCAAAAGTCGGCGACTTTTGAAATTTTTCGACCCATTTCGCTCAACTCTAATTACTATCTATATGAAGAATTTTGGAAAATAATACACCGAAAATGGAAATTATTTAAATGAAGAGCGTTGAAATATAATGCACAAAGGATGAAAAAATGTATTTCTTCTTTCGAATTTGGACACTTTAGTATGACGCTTTGTGGTAGCTTTTCATTTTCTGTGACTGATAATGATATATATACATTTGTGTATAGTATAAGAAATGGGGTATTGAAGGTTAATTTTCCATCATATTTAAGGAATGGAGCCGAATATTGGTTTTTTTTTACTATTGTATAGGGTAATTGTAAAAATTAGTATAAATTTAATATAATAAGGTTTTTTTATTATTTATGAGGATTGTTCCATATAGCACTTATTTTTATTTTATTACACAATTTTTTCACTATTTTGTTTAATATTCATATTTCACTTAATTCTGTTTTTTCATATTTATTACTTTTATAAGTTGCATACACTTGTAATTTTTATTGTATTTTATAAGGTGTATAGTCTTGTAATATTTATAAACATTGAGATGAATTACACATCACTCTTCATCATATATATTATACATTACACTTATAGAGATGATTGGTCTTATCTGATCTTTTGATATATGGAATGCTGTACTTGGATACTACCTGCAGGAGGGCCAATCAGTATTCATAGCTTCATCAGACGGCAGGGCTAACATCTTCTTTATATTAATATTTATTTTTATTTTCATAATTATGTGTGTTTCTCACATATTATTAATTTTTTATTTTATTTTTTTTCTTGGGTTTGCACAATTTATAGCAATAATATTTTTCAATATATATTTATTGCTGTGAAATTATATAGATAAAAAGGCAAAAAATTTGCTTCATTACCTTTTTGTTGCAAATAATGTTGTTTGTTTAAATTAGTAACATCTGTTCCCCTGATTTTTTGTGAACCAAACTGACAACTATCAAAGAAAAGAACATATATACTTGTTTGCATATGAATGAGTATATCTTGTTATACCGTGTTATCTATTTATAATTGTATATAGTGCAGTCATTTAATGGCAGTGGAGTCTGGCTGTTGTCTTCGTTGTCTAGTAACAAATAAATGCGGTATATTGGTATGCACTGCTTTGACTAAATAGAAAGATTTTCGCAACACAGTAGCATCGCATTATTATGATATAATTTGGTTTGGTAGCTGTCAGTACTGAGTTACAACTGTGGTGTGGTGTAATGATGGTCAATATTTCATCTGCCTTTATTTATTCTGATTAGGCTGCAATTAGTGAGTAAATCTATGAATGAATGAGCTACGATAGTCAAACCTTGTACTTTGGTCCAGCAGCTGTCAGCGCTGCTGAGTAACAACTGAGTGTGGTGTAACGATGGTCAATATTTCATCTGCCTTTATTTATTCTGATTAGGCTGCAATTAGTGAGTAAATCTATGAATGAATGAGCTACGATAGTTAAATCTTATACTTTGGTCTGGCAGCTGGCAGCGCTGCTGAGTAACAACTGAGTGCGGTGTAATGATGGTTAGTACTTCACTTGCCTTTATTCTGATTAGGCTGCACCTAGTGAGTAAATCTATGAATGAACGAGCTACGATAGTCAAATCTTATACTTTGGTCTGGAAGCTGTCAGCGCTGCTGAGTTACACCTGAGTGCGGTGTAACGATGGTTAGTACTTCATTTGCCTCTACTTTGATTAGGCTGCAACTAGTGAGAAAATCTATGAATGAACGAGCTACAATAGTCAAACCTTATACTTTGGTCCAGCAGCTATCAGTGCTGCTGAGCTACAACTGAGTGCGGTGTAATGATTTTTATTATTTCACTTGCCTTTGTTTTGACTAGGCTGCAACTAGTGAGATAATCTATGAATGAACGAGCTATGATAGTCAAACCGTATACTTTGGTCTGGCAGTTGTCAGCGCTGCTGATTTACAACTGAGTGCGGTGTAACGATGGTCAGTATTTCACCTGCCTTTATTTTGATTAGGCGGCAACTAGCGGAAAAACCTATGAATGAACGAGCTACGATATTTAAACCCTATACCTTGGTCCGGCAGCTATCAGCGCTGCTGAGATATAATTGAGTGAGGTGTAACGGTGGTTAGTATCTCACCTGCCTTCTATTCTGATTTGATTACAAATTTATGAATGAATGAGTAATTATGGTTAAACCTGACTTACTGTGATTGGTCAGTGGCTGATACAAATATGGTGGTGGCCCATTATATAGACACACCCCCTGGAGGAAGCATTGACAGCGAAACGCGCGTCGGGGTCTAAGATCTTTAGCGAGCCATTTGGCATTTATGAGGCAAGAGCTGGGAATAGGTAATATGCCTTTATGAGACATTTATAATGTGAATGATATGTCTAGTTGTGAGCCGTGACACAATGTAGCGTTATATGCAATGCAACGGCAGTATTTGTAGCTGTAATTACCTGCTCTGGTCTGCATTTCTAATGAGGTTTTGCATTGTGCAAGGCACACAGCAATTTTGGGAACTGCTTCAGTGTGCTTTTTGCTCTTTTTTGTGTAGAATTAATGTGCTATAAGGAATTTTTCTAATGAATATATAAATTAAATAGAAGGTTGATAAATTTTGGTGGCACTCTCATCAGAATGTTATCTCTATTTGTGGAGCACACAATTTATAAACTGATGCGGTTTTCTATTATTCTATTTTGTTAGTTTTGTAACGTCAATTTGAATCTATTTTATGTGAATTATCACTAATCAGGCCATGTGTTTTTTTGCAATATTTATGTGATAAAGAAGATTTTATTGAGAAATATAAAATTAAATTTAAAGATGATAATTCATCACTGTATAATAATTATATGATGTGCTTCCAAAGATATTTTCTGCTTTATATTTTTAAAGATATTTTCACAAAAAATTGCAGAAAATATTTATGCACAACTCTGATATATAGCTTACAATATATGTCTCTTTTATGTCCCTTGAACTTTTGTATTCACTAAATTTTGATCTTTTGTATGGTATGAGGCACTTCATTTATTTTATATGTTGAAATAAAAATTGGAATTTTATCTAATGTATGTTTCTATCACACTTTTTTCGTCTAGATGTAGCGTATTGTCTACAAGATCAGTATGTTTCAGTATGGATTAGACACGAATATAAAAAGCTGAAAAGGGTACTGTATCAGAAGATACCAGGTGTATATAGTGTTGGGGTAATTTTAAATCTCCGTATATACTTCAGGAGTCACACACAGATGCTCTCCGGCTCAATATGGATTAGACAAGAATATAAAAACTGAAAAATGGTACTGTATCACAAGCGTACAGCTGTATACAGTCTAGGGGTAATTTTAAATCTCCGTATATATTTCCGGAGTCACACACAGATAGTCAGCATGCATTTGTCCGTGATACCAGCCGGTACATGGTACTGAGAGGAGAGTACAGCTCTATATGGTGTGGGAAAAAAATGGACGCTCGGTAAGTGTGCAGAAAAAAGAATAATAGTATTAGTGCTGTGTAAAAAGCAGTCTACACAGCAGTGTACACACAGCAATACAGCTAGCAGGCAGCCTATTAACCAGCTCTGCTGCTGCACAAAAGAAAATCCTCCCCTGTCACTGGCAGGCAGCCTAATAACCAGCGCTGCTGCACACAACAAAATCCTCCCCTGTCACTGCACACTAACTGTATAGCACAACTGCTATCAGCACAAGCACAGAATCACTTTTCTTTCCTGCCTAACTCTCTCCCTACTGAGAAACAGCGGCAGCAACCTCTCCTTACGCTAAGATCGGCAGAAGTAAAATGGCGTTCGGCGGTCAGGGCTTTTATAGCCACTGTGATGCCACACAAAGCAAGCCAATCACTGCAATGCCCTTCTCTAAGAAGGTGGTGGTCGCTGCCCATGTCATCTCATTGCCAACAGTGTGCATCCTTGCTCATTGGCTGAGAAAAGGCTCCTGCAAGCATTATGGGAAAACTGACTTTGGCGCTTGGCTCGACGACCGCATGGCCGACTTCACGCTATGGTCAGGTTTTGCTCGGCGAAACCCGACTTTGGCGAAAGTCGGCAATTTTTTAATCTGACTGACCTATTTTGCTCAACTCTAGTGGTGTGGTGTGGTCCCCTAGAAACTGGGACAGGAATTTTGAGCGCAAACATGTGGGTCTTTGCTGTGGTCCACTGTCAGCTTGGCCACGGCCTCGTCCTCTGCATGCACCATCAGCATCATGTCCACTTCCCTGTCCCTTGCCCCTTGCTTTGCTCATTTTAAATGGACTAATGAAATATGTGAAAAGCTGCCTACAAATGGATGTCTTTGGAGAAAAATTAAATGTGGTAAGTAGGCCTGCAAAGCAAAGATACACCAGGCTTCATCCTGAGATAACAGATTGTATTCCTTAATTTTTTTTTATTTTTTGGATACAAAAGACTGCTGTATATGTCAACAGTGACAGCCAGGCCAAAAAGAAATAAGCCGTAAACTGGCCAAACTTTGAGCACACACAGATAGGAGATGACACGGACAGAGCACACCAAACAATGTGTGGCCTGTATGTTTTTCTTTTGACTAAATAATACTATATTTTGACAAAAATGAGAGCCGGGTAAAACAGAAAAATAAGCCGTAAACTGGCCTAAATTGCTGCACACACAGATACGAGCTGGCACGGCAGACCACACCAAACAATGTGTGGCCTGCATTTTTTTGGGGAGGACTAAATAATGCTGTATTTTAAAAAAATGACAGTCAGGAAAAAAAGGCAAAAAAAACAGCCTTAAACTGGCCAAAATTTCTACACGCACAAATATGAGCTTCACGGAAACACCACTACAATGAATGTGTGGCTTTTTTTTATTTTGTGGGCTAAATACGGCTGTATTTAAGCAAAAGTGACAGCTAGGACAAAAAAAAACAGCCGTAAACTGGCCAACGTTTGAGCATGTACAGATATGAGCTGCATGCAGATACCACTACAATGAATGTGTGGCTTTTTTTTATTTTGTGAGCTAAATACTGCTGTATTTAAACAAAAGTTACAGATAGGCCCAAAAATTAAAACAGCCATAAACTGGCCAACGTTTGAGCACGTACAGATATGAGCTGCACGGAGATACCACTACAATGAATTTGTGGCTTTTTTTATTTTGTGGGCTAAATACTGCTGTATTTAAACAAAAGTTACAGCTAGCCCAAAAAAATTAAACAGCCGTAAACTGGCCATAGTTTGAGCACGCACAGATATGAGCCGCAAGGAGATATCACTACAATGAATGTGTGGCGTTTTTTTTATATTTTGGGCTAAATACTGCTATATTTAAACAAAACTTACAGCTAGTCCAAAAAAATGAAACATCAGTAAACTGGCCAACATTTGAGCATGCACAGATTTGAGCTGCCACAGAGATACCACACCAAAAAATCTGCGGCCTGCATTCCAATTGCACCTGGTGCTAGCTATAGATGGCTAAAATAGCCCACAGGTAGCAGCAGCAGCACCAGAACACAGTAATGGAATGGACCCTCTTGATGTATGCAATGCTCTATATACACACATACAGTGCCTGCAGGCTTTGCACTGATGTGTATAGAACGACTCTACACTACCCTGCCTGCCTAACACTGGAACCTATAGACCCCAGAATTAGTCCTTAGAAGGACTGTTGGTTTAGCTGGATGTGAGGATATAGGATGGTAGACCCCACACTAACTAATAAAGCACCAATGCTGACCCAATATTGGCTGCAGCTCTCCCTACTCTTTCTGATTCCGGACATGACTGCGCCGAGCAGGACGGTATCGGGTCTCATACCCCTGATGATGCTGTGCGGCCAGCCAATCACTGCATGACCACAACAAAGATGGCTGCTGTGTTTCATAGCCTGGCAGACAATCCCTGCAGCGTGATTGGGTCTCTAAAGTCTGCCAAAATTGCTGGGTGGAGACCCAAGTTCCCGCCGAGCAATCCCAGAAATGCTCACTGCTCGCCGAGTCATCCGAGTACACTAATACTTGGGCGAGTAACAAGTAGTGGCAAACACGTTCGCTCATGACTACCCATCATCCAAAATTTTGAGAACGTGAGGGTGATGGGAAAAGCAGCGTAACATAAACTCAGCCATGCGTGTAAGACTGCTAACAGTCAATACTTCCATGTCCTCACCAAGAGGACGACTGACCATGCTCTCCTCCTCCTCCTCCTTGTCCTCAGGCCTCCACGACTTTCGACTATCCTCAGTAATATAATTGTAAATACATCATTGTAAATACTAAATACTTTATTGTAAATACACCCCTTTAGTTTTTATCCCCCCCACCTCATTGTAGATTGTAAGTTGTCATGAGCAGGTTTTTTTGGGGGGGGTTTATTTATTGTTATCGTTGTTACTTAGTGTAGATTGTAATCTGTCACGAGCAGGGTCATTTTATTTCTGTATAATTATTGCATTATTGTTATTGTTGTTAGTTGGTGTAGATTGTACGCTGTCATGAGCAGGGTCATTTTATTTTGGTTTAATTATTGTATTATTGGTATCGTTGTTACTTAGGACTGTTGTGTTTGAAAATGTTAAACTGTAAATATGTTTGCGTTACATAAATATCCATATTAGAAAACAGAGAAGCAGGATGGAGATGTTAATTATGGCGTCATTGATGCTCACCATCTTGGTGGATTCCTCAAAGTTTTGGAGGATGGTACATATATATGTTAGGCGCCGGGTTCCTGGCACTGCACAGCAGGAATCTCGAGCTTTGCCTTCAGCGGTCTCCCATTCCTCTCCAGCCGCAGTGGAGCCTGCTCAGCAGACTCGTCGATCCCGGCGCTCTGCCCACACCAGCATTGTGGGTTTGGTTGCTGCTGCTGCCACCTCTGGCCCAGCTATAGCAATGCATGCTGGCCAGCAGTGAATGATTCCAAGTCCTCCTTTCGGTCCACTGAGCATGCCCATAGAATGATCTCCCATTGGAGATCGGAGGTCACATGTTCAGGTCCTTCTCCAGCTCGGATTGGACCATCAGGAAGGCCCCGGAAGGACGCTGCTATAAAAGGTTTGCATGGCCGCCCCGCCATGCGCTATGATAGACTTTGATGCTATACTGTTTAGTGGTGTGAGTGATGACAGATGTATGAGACTGGTGACTGACTCATTAAGATCCCCTCCCTTTGATACGTGTGAGTTAGGTTCAGAGTCAGAGTTAGCACCTTAGCACTAGCATTGCTTAGCGCCGCAGTTTAGTCTGCTCTCCATCCTGTAGCACCTTGGGACATCGGCTCGTACAGGACTCTCATACCGCTGCTACCGCAGTGTCTGCCAGAGCAGCGCCGTGCACAGTTACGTGCGCTTACCAGCACACTTCTGCTGGTTAGTGGCGACCACCAGGGCAGACATTGTACCCGCTCTGAGCAGTAGTTTACATAGTCGTGACCTGTGACATTTAACAGGTCGCGCTTATATGCCAGCTGGTGCGGACTTCGTGAAGTAACAGAGTCTGTTCTTGCACGCATCGGGTCAGTGGTTACCCGCCGGTGTCCGGCTACTTCTTGTTATATATCATTCCTCATTGCTTAGCTGCAGTTTCTCACCTCTGCACGGTGGACCCTGGGCTGCGAACGCACCATATATCTTATACCATCTTTATTATTTGGTGCGTTCCGCCAGCCCATAACAATATTTGACATCCGTGTCCACTCCTGAGATCTTAAGTATGATGTCAGAACTGAATACCGACAACCTTGTTGATCCTGGTAGACGTGTCAAAAAATGCCCTCTTATCTGCACTGTAGAGTTCCAATGCCTGGGAACATCACACACCAGACGGTGAGCCATAAGCTGCAAGCGCTGCTGAAGCACGGCAAAAGCAGATGAAGCTGTAGCTGACATTCTAAAATGGGTCCTCAGAGCGTTGGACTTTTCCTAGCACATCTGGCAGCTCCGTGTCACTTTTCAGAGAACGTTGACCAATGAGGTTAAGCGCATTAGCCAGGCATGGCACGTGTGTGTGCTCGCCTTGCCACAGACCAGCCACCAGGTTCCACCTATTGTCACACACAACCATGCCTGGCTGTGGGTTCAGCAGGGTCAGCCACAGATATGCCTGCTCTTTCAGAGCTGTTCACAACTCTTCATCATTGTGCGGTTTGTCACCTAAGCATATTAGCTTCAGCACAGCCTGTTGCCGCTTTGACGAGGTAGTGCTGAGTGCCTCCAACATTTGACTGATGTGATAATTTTGGAGATGGAGGCTAAAGAGAAGGCGAAGGTGGAGGCGGAGGAGGTGCAAGAGCAGTAGTGTTATGAATGAGTCACCGAAGGAGGAAAAAACAAAAATACAAGCTAAGTCCAGAAAACCGGAGAGGTTGGTAGCTATCGGATTGCAGACCCCTGATCCTATCCACAACAACCAACAGTAGCCGTGGGGGGTTCCTACGATGCCCTAGACCCCTCGATCACAGCCGGAGAACTAAATAGGCCCAAAGAAAGAAAGGGGAAATCTAAACTGCCCCAGAGCAGACCCCAAAGCAATAGGCAGCCCCCAACATATAATGACGGTGAAGCAAGATGAAAACACTAACACAGATAGAAAGATAGGTTGAGCAAACGATGGGGCCCAAGCTAACTAAAAAGGACAGGATAGAAAAGCTGCTGTCTGCAATCCGTAAAAAACCCTACCAAAAAATGACCCAACCGTCTGATAGGAAAAACAGGCCCTGAAGTCGCTAGGACTTCAAAATGACTATATCAGCACTCAGGTAAATTCTGAAGACAGAGCAAAGAGACAAAAATGGAACTCACCACACCCCCAACCGGGGATGGCTGAACTCCAAAAAACAAGGTAAACAAAACAAAACTAATAAGTTCAATAGCAGAGCAAAAACTTATCTTTGGGAAGCAGGAGTCAGACTGGTCTCCAAGAATCCAGCAGAGAAATCACCAGCGACTCAGAAGGGCGTCGGCTGCCTTATATCCAGTCAGAAGTTCCTGTTACCCAGTCATCATCTACCAGATCAGGTGTTTGGTAATCAGCCTCACTACCTTCCTTCACCAAAGAGGGAGTTCATCAGACATCGACGGTGAAGGGGAAAATGAACTCACAACACAGTAGACTGTGGGAGCAACTCAGTTTGAGGTAGGGCCCGCAATACTCGGGGTTGGGAGTACGTGCACCATACCAAGTTCAGAGTCGGTCCGGGCCTCCACTATGTTAACTCAGTGTGCCCTCAGTGTTAGGCGTCGGGTTCCTGCTGTGGCTCAGCAGGAATCCAGAGCCTCACATTCTGTGGTCTCCCATTGTCTATCGACCACAGAGGAGATTGCTCAGCAGTCTCAGAGTTCCAGACGCTCTGCCCAGACGTGCTCTGTTGGTCTGGCTGTTACTGCCACCTTCGGGTCAGCAATAGCAATGCAGGCTGCTCATATCGCTCCAGAGGCTAAGTCCCTCCGTCACTCTACTGGACATGCTCACGAGACCATCTCCCATTGGAGATCGGGAGTCACATGCCCAGGTCCTTCTCGTGATCTGATTGGTCCATCTCTTGGATCTGGAAGCTTCCGGAAGGTCCCAGCTATAAAAGGTTCGCATGACCGCTCGGCTATGTGCTAGTATAGACTCTAGTTGCTAACTGTGTGACTGATGATGGATGCATGAACCTGTGAATGACTCATTAAGATCCCCTCCCTCTGATATTATGAGTGTGTATAGGGACTTAGGTTTAGAGTCAGTGCCAGCCAGTGGCAAGCTACAGGCCACAATAGCATCCTCCACAGTGCTAGCGTCTGACAGTGCGCCTGCTACCGGGCAGTCGATTAGCGGCAGTGTCTATTGCCGCTCTGCTGTCTGCAGCTTCTCTTGGCGTCCGCAGTTGCGACGTCGCACGCACGGTAGGTCTAGACGGACTCTGACTCTCTGCCTAGGGCCCAGCTCCTGTGACCATATACCGTGCGTGCATTTCTCTGAGCCCTGTGACGTCAACAGGCTCAGCCTTTTGTGTTTAACACTTTGGCATCTCTGTGAAGAACAGAGATCGCCCAGCGCACTTCAGGTGACGTTCAACCCGTGTGCGTTACTCCGCCATATAGCGTGTCTGCCATTACTTAGCAGCAGATTAACACCTCCTGCACGGTGGACCCCGGGCGGCAAACGCACTTATTATTATTTAATATTTAGTGCGTTCCACCATCCCTAACACTCAGTGAGATGTTCCGTCCCTGACCACAAGCACTTGTCCACGTGTTTGTGGTTAGGTGGACTTTCCAAGTAACAGCATTGTGGAGGGCATGGGTAATGTTGTGGGACACGTGCCTGTGTAATTCCGGGACGGCACTCTGTGACAAATAGTCCCGCATGTTCGTGGCCTTGGGGTGATCCTCGACTCTGCCCTCTATTTGAAGCCAAATATCCAAGCCCTTGCCTCCTCCGGCCTACTACAATTCAAACACATTTAATGGATCCGTACATTTCAGGAAACTTCTAAAATGTTTGTGCACGCCTTCATGGTCTTCCGCCTCGACTACTGCAACCTTCTTCTCTGGCCTCCCCTATAGCACTCTTGCACCACTCAAATCTATCCTAAACTCTGCTGCCAGAGTAGTCCAACTGTCCCTCCATTTTTCCCAGCCTCTCCTCTCTGCCAGGTCCTTCACTGCCTTCCTATTGCACACAGACTACAGTTCAAAACCCTAACTATGACATGCAAAGCCTTCCAGAACTTGTCTCTTCCATACATCTGTGACATCGTTTCCAACTGGCTCATGAATTATTCAACGCTATCACAGAGTGCTATCGGCAGAAATAGCGGCAGGTGGGGACCGACTACCTTGTACGGTCACTGCCATCAGGTTGCGGAAAGCTTCCGTCTCCCATGAGCCTAAAATGCAACATTTCGAGTGCAAGCAGACAAGAAATGTGTGAATTTAGTACTGTGGCATTGGCTGCGTATTTCCGCTTGTGTTCCAAGGACTGGCATATGGACAACTGAACGATATGCTGGGACAAGGATGTGGATGTCATTGTTAATGATGCTAGTTGAGTTTGTGTGCAACTACAGATGCAGGGCAGGAGGCATCTCTGCATGCATCATGGACAGGGGATTGACTTGCACATACAACAGCAGAAGAAGCAGTGGTATCACCCGCAGACAATGTTCATGGAGCCTGGTGTTCAACCAATAAAGTCGGGGGCTTTGCTGCCATGTGCCTGATCATGCTGGTGGTGGTAAGGCTGGTAGTTTTGCTACTCCTGCTGATGCGGGCATGGCTGGTGGTGCAAATGGCCTTATTGGGGTTATCGGCAGAGTCTTTAAAAAGCAACAAGACTGTTAGGGGGACATTCATTGTCTTCCTCTCCCACACCACATCCTCACCTCGACACCTGTCTTTCGGTGTTCCTCAAGGCTCTGTTCTAGGATTACCTACTCTCCTCCATCTACACCTTCGGCCTGGGACAACTGTTGTAATGGCACGGTTTGCAATATCATCACTACGCCGATGACACGCAGATCTACCAATCTGTACCTGACATCACCTCCATACTGACCAAAATCACACGTCTTCCCGCTATATCATCCTTCTTTTCTGCTTGCTTTCAAAAAGTGGACATGGACAAATCAGAATACATCATCTTTCAAGCATCTTACGCTGAGTAGACATGAATGCTATGTATGCATCATTCGGTACCACTTTAGTAAGAGGGAAACATTGCCCTAGAGAAAATGATTACGAAGATATTCATGACCTTTTTTCCACGTTTTGCAGCTGAGATCTTCATCTTCTTGGTGTGGTTGTGGTAAATTTCAAATTCGTCATCAATGCCATCATCGTCCATATCTTGTAAAAAGGAAATCTGGTGTTTATAAGGGTCATGGTTATGTACGTTTAGTGCCATTCCTTTAACAGTCTTCATTACACTATGATAAATTATTTTCGACTGGGACATTTGGATATTATTGGTAATATGTATGGGTGAAGATGAAGAAGCTTGTGGCACGGGTGTGTTTATAGTTATGGATGGTGCACTCCTCTTTAAACTTAGTGTGTCACGAGCATCCATCAGTTTGTTTGGTTTTCCTCCGACATTGATCTGCATTCTCTAATTCAGCATCTCACGAACATGTTACACTTTGTCCTTTATGCAGATACGTGTGTTTTTGGCAGCATATTTTATTCCTAACAAGGGTGGGTGGTTATGCTGGGCTTAAAATACTTGTTATGGAAAAGGTTGAGATGTACCCTACAGGGGAAAATGTTTGCCAGCCCATACACTTAGTGTATGGGCATTACAAGTCTAGGACACCCGCTTCTTTAAATTGAGCATAGTTTTTAATCAGGCCTTCCTCCATGTCTCATCATCCACTGCCAGTAGATCACCAGGGTTAACGTGTTCCATGCTGCTACAGCAAGTGTTGAATTCATAACAAGGGTGGGTGGTTACGCTGGGCGTAAAATACTTGTTATGGAAAAGGTTGAGGTGTACCCCACAGGGGAAAATGTTTGCCAGCCCATACACTTAGTGTATGGGCATTACAAGTCTAGGACACCCGCTCCTTTTTAATGGGACATTTTTTTTATGAGGCCCTCCTCCTTGTTTCTTCCAAGGGGGATTGGGGTTACTGGGGTGCATATGACTTGGTAGCAGGGCAGGCCTTGCAGTCAATGCATAAGAAAAGAGTTTGGGATTACAAAATGAATAATGTGAAGTGGATTTTCCGGTGGCCATTTAGTACGTAGCTTGAAAAGCTTATTGGGGTGCATGTAACTTTGGGGAAGGCCAGGCCTTGCATTCAATGCAACATTTTTTCAGGAAGCCTTCCTGTACTTCTCGTGAAAGGGGTATTGGGGTGCGTCGTAATTCTTGGCAGCCCATCCACTCACTGCATGGGCAATAACAGCATAGGAGACCCACTGTTTAATAATGGCCCTTTAAGCAGAGTAATGCTGCCTGATGCAACTGTAAAAATAGGCTCTGTGACTTTAAGAGTCCCTCCTTCATAAATGAAACAAGATGTGTTTGTTTATGTGTCACACACCACATAGCCAGCTAGAGTTGTTAAATGTTACAATGACATTTCCCAGTGAATGCATTTGTATTGGTTGAAAGCAATGCTAAAGTTGCAAAACACCTCAAAAACGCTGTGTGTGAACATAGCCCATGTGGAGGAGGAACATTTTTCTTTAGGGTTAATTATTTTGGCTTAGTTAAAAGTCATTAACCTGGAAAGGATGTACCTTAACATATTTCCCAGCAAAATACATTTTGATTTTGTTTTTGTAGGTTTTTTGGTGCTCCTGTAAAAAGGCCATGAAACTCTGCCAACATTGGTTAGAGCTGTGACCTAGGAGTGAGAAATGCTTCGAGGGGCAGTTGCCATGATGTTCCCGTGTCATTTGAGCAGTGTTTTCATCATTTTCTGACGTTTTTAGGCCTTGAAAGGACTCCCCGGGGGGGGATCGCGGTAAAAATGCTCAGGTCTCCCATAGTCTTACATTGTGCTCTTTGTTCTGTCCGAGTACCCGAGTATTCCAATTTGCTCAACCCAAGCAACGAGCACCCGAGCATTTTAGTGCTCGCTCATCACTAGTTTTGAGTTTTTGCCCTCCTGCAAAAAAGGTATAACCTTATAGAAAAGTAGGTATGGCTAAGCAAAAGTGTGGCCAACTGCGACTTTAGAAATTTACTCTAATGTATGCTAGAAAACTGGGATAAATTGAAGCTGAAATCTGTGCTAGGTTATGGCTGACATAGATTTCATTTTCTGGAGCATGGACAGCCCACGATGTATCAGATACATTAAACTAGCTGAAGAGCCCGGCGCTGCCCATTCATAGTAACTGACTATGGTTAATTATAGCAAATAATGATTATATTTATATATATAAAGCTGAGTGTAGAGCCCCACCCACTCCGCATAGCCACATTCACTATAATGTCCAACACAATCCCAGCCAGAGCTACCGGACTACTACCCCTAATATCCCACATCGTCCTGTCAGCCAGAGGTACCGGACTACTAATATCCCACATCATCCCGTCAAAGCCACCGGACTACTACCCCTAATATCCCACATCATCCTGTCAGCCATAGTCACCAGACTACTACCACTAATATCCCACATCATCCCGTCAGCCAGAGCCACTAGACTAGTCGCCCTAATATCCCACATCATCCCGTCAGCCAGAGCCACCGGACTACTCCCCCTAATATCCCACATCATCCTGTCAGCCAGAGCCACCGGACTACTACCCCTAATATCCCACATCATCCTGTCAGCCTGGGGTCAGAACCAGAGCGCTGAGTGGAATGGCCCTAATTTCCATACTGGAGATCACTTTAATAGAGGCCTGGGGTCAGTACCAAAGCCAGAGTGGATTTGCCCTCACTTCAATACCAGGGATCCCTTTAAGAGGGGCCTGGGGTCAGAATCAGAGTGCAGAGTGGATTTGCTCTCACTTCCATACCGGGGATCCCTTTAACAGAGGCCTGGCATCAGAACCAGAGCACTGAGTGGATTTGCCCTGACTTCCATACCAATGATCCCTTTAATAGAAGCCTGGGGTGAGAATCAGTGGGCTGAGGGATTTACCCTAAATTCCATACCAGAGATCACTTTAAGAGAGGCCTGGGGTCAGTACTAAAGACAGAGTGGATTTGCCCTCATTTCCATACCGGGGATCCCTTTAAGAGGGGCCTGGGGTCAGAACCAGAGTGCTGAGTGGACGCCCTAACTTCCATACCAATGATCCCTTTAAGAGGCCCTGGGTTCAGAACCACAGTGCTGAGTGGAACGGTCCTAACTTCCATACCAGGGATCCCTTTAAGAGAGGCCTGGGGTCAAAATCAAAGCATTGGATGGATTTGCCCTGACTTCCATACCAATGATCCCTTTAATAGAGGCCTGGGGTCAGTATCAGAGCATTTGAAGGCAATTGCCCTAACTTCCATACCGGGGATCCCTTTAAGAGAGGCCTGGCATCAGAACCAAAGCGCTGGATGGATTTGCCCTGAGTTCCATACCAATGATCCCTTTAAGAGAGGCCTGACATCAGAGCCCGAGCGCTGAGTGGATTTGCCCTGACTTCCCTACCAATGATCCCTTTAATAGAAACCTGGGGTGAGAATCAGAGCGCTGAGGAATTTACCCTAACTTCCATACCGGAAATCCCTTTAAGAGAGGCCTGTGGTCAGTGCCAAAGCCAGAGTGGATTTACCCTCACTTCCATACCGGGGATCCCTTTAAGAGGGGCCTGGGGTCAGAACCACAGTGCTGAGTGGACCGGTCCTAACTTCCATACCAGGGATCCCTTTAATAGAGGCCTGCAGTCAGTATCAGAGCATTTGAAGGCAATTGCCCTGACTTCCATATCGGGATCCCTTTAAGAGATACTGGGGTCAGAACCTGAGCACTGAGTGGAATTGCCCTAACTTCCTTACCGAGGATGAGAGGCCTGGCATCAGAATCAAAGCACTGGATGGATTTGCCCTGACTGTCAAACCAATGATCCCTTTAAGAGAGGCCTGGGGTCAGAATCAGAGTCCTGAGAGATTTGCCCTAACTTCCATATCGGAAATCCCTTTAAGAGAGGCCTCAGTACCTAAGCGCAGAGTGGATTTGCCCTCACTCCCATACCGGGGATCCCTTTAAGAGAGACTGGGATCAGAACCAAAGCACTGGATGGATTTGCCCTGACTTCCATTCCAATGATCCCTTTAAGAGAGGCTTTGGGTCAGAATCAGAGCGCTGAGGGATTTTCCCTAACTTCCATACTGGAGATTCCTTTAAGAGGGAAGATGTGCATATGGGATGGAGGATGTGTGATGGGTATATGGGCAGGGAGGGGGGATTCATTTCTGTCATGTGCTCTCTGCTCCTTTCTGGGGGGCAGACAATGGCTGGGAGCTTATTTTCCCGGGGATGCTAGATTTCTCCCACCATGTCAGTGTCTGCTGAGGTGTTGTCGAGTGGGAAAACTTTTGCTCATAGCAACCAATCACAGCTCAGCTTCTTTTAAATAGCTCTGTTGAAATGACAGATGCTTCGTGATTGGTTGGTGATACACACATACACATTCAATTTTATATATAGAGATGGCATGCGCCTCTTAATAGACTTGTGTAACGTGTACTAAATCTGACATTTTGTTCCTGACTTACGTTTGAAAGCACCAATTATTTAAATTCATGCCACATGCCTACATTACGCTTGTATAGTGCTAAACTGTGGCTGTACCGTGCCTAATACACAGTGCTTACATATTGCAAAACCGTGCCTAACAAGTGCAATCAGCCCAGATATGTAAAATATGGTGTCCACAGAGCCAGCTACCATGATTTTCACGTTCTCACACTAGAGAGTAAAAAAAGTGCAAAACCCATAGAATATAATGTAAACTTGTTTCATTCAACAGTAGTGCAAGGTTTGGAGGGTCAATTTGTGTTTTTAACTCTTTAAACGTAATAAAAACACACCACAAGAAGTTTGTTGCACTAAACTTATTTATTATGATCAAAGCATATGTCATTTTGGACAATTTAGATTTTTTAGATTTTTTTGGCAGAATTAATTATCAAATTCTAAAAGAACAGCTATGGCTTTTGTAGGTTTATCCACAAGCACCAGTAGAAAATTACACAGAGAAATTTTGATTCATTTAGGTTTATTACATTAATGTTAAGATTAATATTTCATAAGATCATTCTGTTGATTCTGCATTATGACATTTTCTCATCAGTTATTTATTTGCTCCAGCTGCCTTTTTTAGAAGGCTTATTATGACTCTTATATTTTTTAAAGCCATTTCCATCTCCATAAAATCCCCATCCACTTGCTGTGGACATCATAGATCCATAGTCACCTCCAGCAAATCCCCCTCCATTTCCTGTGATCTTTGTATATCCTAAGTTACCTCCACCAAACCCCCCTCCATGTCCTGAACTCTTTTGTTTTTGAAAATCACCTCCATTAAATTCCCATCCCTGTATTTCTTCTCCATATGTGCTAAAGGAAGATCCATCACTACCAAAGCCCATGCCTTCTGCTTTTCCACCTGCATTGCCATCAGACATACCTACAATAATATATCTTACTATCCCAGAGCCTTCATCATCACCAACTGTAGCAAATCCAGTGTGTTCTACTATTATTTCTTCATCTACATGTGGAATACTTTCAGAACCTGAGTCACCTCCAGCAAATCCCCCTCTATTTCCTGTGATCTTTGTAAATCCTAAGTTACCTCCACCAAACCCCCCTCCTTGTCCTGAACTCTTTTGTTTTTGAAAATCACCTCCATTAAATTCCCATCCTTGTATTTCCTCTCCATATGTGCTAAAGGAAGATCCATCACTACCAAAGCCCATGCCTTCTGCTTTTCCACCCGCATTGCCATCAGACATACCTAAAGTAATGTATCTTACTGTCTCAGAGCCTTCATCACCACCAACTATAGCAAATCCAGTTTGTTCTACTATTATTTCTTCAGCTACATGTGAAATACTTTCAGAACCTGACACGTCTATGATATCAAAGCCACTGTCCACAACTGCATTTTCATCAACTGTTTCATAATCATATCTCATATAGTGTAACTCGTTATCAGGTATTTCAACAAATGCAATGCTTTCCATTCCATAGCCAGTCTCTCCATGTCCTTTATAATGATCTGAATCATCATTGCTATAATACAATATTTCACCTATATAATTGCCTTCTGCAGAATTTTTCACATCTAGATCCTTAAAGTCATATTTACTTTCATCATTATGTTCCACGTCTTCGCTTGTAACTGAAAGCGAATCTACCTGTTCAGAGGTCATACCTAATTCATCATCTTCAGCTCCTTTTAACTCATCTTGATCAGAGTCAGAACCTTGTCCCATAGTTTCTGTTATATACTCATCATAGAAAATATAGCCGTAATCTATTACATTTGCAATATCCGCTCCTTCTGCCTCGTCATAACCAGAATCTACCATGGCAATGTCCATAACATATTCCTCTTTAAAGACTTCTTCCATACCTAAATCATGATTTTCCATGTCACTGCTCTCACCATATAAAGCCCAATATTCTGCCATAGATGATTCATTATCTAGGTCATTTACATCCATATCATCTGTTGACATCATTTCAGAATCATACAAATCATTAACATTTTCATTTTCATTCATCACGGAGTTCTGCGTGTCTTCTCCTCCTGATGCACCACCTCCGAGCGGAAGCATAGCCAAGATTTCCATGGGTATAAGGGCTGAAAAGAAAGTTTTGGTAGGATTTAATATATGAAATGACTTAAACAGTATTTTCAAATTAGTATAAACTCAAAAAAATGCACAGACAAACAAACACTGAAACCTACCGGAGGCAATTCCAATGGGAATGTTAACAACACCAAGGGCAGTAGCCAACACAGTACATACCTGTTGTATTAAGAAAAAGAGACATTTATTTAATATTTGCCTCATAATGAATGAGTAATTCTGTTAATGAGCTTATGATTAGATTAGATTTGAGTCCAGTGAAGGCCCCGTCTGAACTAACAAATGTGTATGCTCCTGTTTAGCTGAACGACCAGTAAGCTTAGATGGGATCTATTTAAAGGGGTGGGCCGCATTCTCCTGTTAGAGCTGTGAGGTGAAGGGTTTTACCTGAATGAGTTCAGTACTCAGCCATATGAACCAAATCATTAGACTACGTGCACACATTGACAATTTGCAGCAGACATTTCTGCACCAAATACCAGAGACTTGGCAGGGAAATATCACTGCGTAAAAAAGCGCATTTTTGCAACATTTTTTCATTCATTATTTATGTGTTTTTACATGCGTTTTTCCCCCAGTCATTTTAATGGATGAAAATCATTACAAGAATGCTGAAAGAATTAATATGCTGCAGATTTGAGAAGAAAAAAAAAACGCCCAGCAGCTGGAAATGAGCAAGGAAAAAAAACACTCTGTGTGCCTGAGAATTTAGAAATCTCATTGGTTTTGCTGGAAGTGTAAAGCATTGTGTTTTTTCCACAGTAAAAAAAAAAACGCAACAAATAAGTGGCAAAAGTGCAATGTGTGAACAAGCCTTTACTCTTTTGATGGGATCGGAAAACCAGAATGATTCCATTTTGTCCAAAACATGTCTGTCTTGAAGATAAACCCAATTTTGGGGTTAATTGACCTATTGTATGTAAATTTAATAAGTTTTCAAAAGTGGGGTATTTAGTAGCAGGGGAATAGAACAAACCCAGCACGCTAACGGGTGGGCATCTTGGAGCACCTAACTTTAGATGCCAACACCATAGTAAAACAGTGTAGTCTGGCCTAGCATCAACTGGGGAAAAGATTCCATTTTCTGCCCTGGTTCTGTCTAAAAACCCTAGCCAGGCAGAGTGGCTTCTTTTTATCCCTTGACAACCAGCAACTGGGGTCTTCAACCCACCAACCGTTCTCTAGCAATATCCCTCATTGATGTCAGCCATTTTGATGAAGTTGAAGTTTTTTTTTTGCAACCCCACCATAGTATATGCAATATGTAAAATAGGGGGCATCAGTATGAATAGCTAAGCAGATCACCACATGAAAACCCCCCCCACACACACACAGGCCACTCCACAGCACAAGTATCCCATTAACTGAAAACTACAAATAAAGATTACACATCAACCACAAGACGGATTTCATCACCAGGTATCATATTAATCAGCATAACGGCGCCGACCTGACACTGTCTGTAGGTTACTGTGCACAATCCTGCTGACGTGTTTCCATTTAAAGTGAACCTATGTGGCAATATTTGTTGTTTTTTGCTATATTAATATTTTTTACTTACTGTTTCAGCCACCACTGTGTGCAACAAGCCTTCCGCAACATCCAATCCCCTAGGAAGAAAATATGTATGAGAATATATATATATCTGTACTTACTGTTATTACAACAAGTAAAACGTCTCACCAACCCTATTTATATCTCATATTGACAATTTATCTCTATGTTCAAGAGTGGCCAGCTAATACATCTTGTATGTACATAGTCTGTCCATGTAGCAGCTATTGCTGAATAAATTAGAAGTCAGTGATACATTTCTTGGCAATATTAGAAATTTTTTCAGGGTTTCTAGTCCTATATCAACACAACAGCTCTCATATTAAATATATTTTTATGATAACATACACCGCTACATGATAAAAAAAAAACATTTAATCTATGTTCAAGTGATGTTTTTTTAAATAGGCTCTTTTTACACTTAATTTATATTTTCAGTCAAAGTTATCACTTGGAAGTTCTCAACTCATATATCTCCTGCACACGTCTATTCATACAGCAGCATGCAACTCCACTGACTTTCACCGTAAAAAAGCATACAAGGTATGATATGTGAAAGGCTTATTTTTAACTATATTAATCAACGTAGGAAAGAGCAGCCAGATCCACTTTCCTATACGGTAAATACACTGGATGCATGCCTATTGTTGTTATTGTTTTGCTCTGACTCAAAGTCACATATCACCAGGCTCGGACTGGCCCATAGGGGAGCAGGGAAATCCCCCGGTGGGCCCTTGTGCAGACATGGGCCCCCAACCCCACTATATGGCCAGTACTTGGCATAATTCACTTAATACACTCTGTATAGAAAAAAAAAACAGCATCTCATCATTCATTTACCTTACTACCCAGTTTATTTTTATATAGAGATATAGGTAAATTTGTGAGAGAGGTTAGTGTAATATTTGTATGCAGGTGACAAGTGGGCCCCCAAAGTCAATGTTACTGGTGGGCCCTTGGCACCCCAGTCCGACACTGCATACTTTATGACAGATGGTCAAATTAAGAGACTAGGCCCTACAAAGTCACGAGTGATCTGATGAAAAAGTATGCACACTTGTTGTGAGCAAAACAGTTCTGTTTATTTTTATGTGAATACTTCTTATACCATTTACAGACAATGTAGCGGTAATTCTCATTTAGGAATCTCCACCCTATGTTACCCATGTCATGATAACTTTTATTTATCATGTACCATGTGCTTAACATATGTACTGGAAGGTTTGCTTTAATACATGTACTACTAAGCTTTAGGTGAATGTAACCTAACATAGTTGGGAGCGGCATAATATGGATCAATCTACCTGCAATTGGGAGTGACCTGATAATAATGTTGCACAGCTTAAAAAGAAAAATCTCTCCCCAGCCATATGATTTATAGTGCCCTGTGAAGAAATAGTTGTAGGCACTTCCAAGGTAACAAGCAAACAATTGTAATATGCACTAATTAATGCGGATTTCCAGAAAGAACACTTTAGTGATATATTTTAGATGGAGCCCAGTACTCAAGGTAGTAGTCGATAATTCATTTTGTCACTCCGCAAGGGTATGTGCACACGTTGAGGATTCGTGTGTGGATTTTTCCACTCGGAATCTGCAGAATCAGCAGGTAAAAAGACCTGCGGATTTTCTGCGGATTTCCCCTGCGAATTCCTAGAATGGAATGGGTGTAAAAACGCTGCGGAATCCGCACAAAGAATTGACATGCTGCGGAAAATAAACCGCTGCGTTTCCACGCAGAATTTTCAGCAGCTTGTGCACAGCGGTTTTTGTTTTGCGTAGGATAACATGGTACTGTACATCACTTGGAAAACTGCTGCGGATCCGCAGGGCCAAATCCGCTGCGGATCCGCACACGAATCCGTGACGTGTGCACACACCCTAAAACTCAGGAACAGTTGAGTGGAAGATTCCAATACTCAGAAAATAATTTGACTAGAATTTTTACAGAACGCCTTATATAACTTATAATGGTAGAGCCTAAAAGTCATGCTATACTATAATCTACGCACAATGTTGACGCAATACACAATTACACAACACTGCATCTAAATATTTGTGTTGTAAAGTGTGTAAATAGTCACTGTTAGTGCAAACATGTGCGCACATTTGTTAGCCAATGTCATGACCAAAATTGCAAATCACTTTACCTAAAATGTGTCAAAATCTCCTAAACGGTACATATTGTTAATTTGTAAAAATGTTCTACATTTTTAAAATATCCTGAATATTGATTGGGTCCACGACCCGAGACTCCCATCAATGGCGCAAAAAGCTATGTTCTATGAAGTACAGGCTCGATAGAAAGGCTGCGAGCTTATACTTCACTCTGTGTACAGGCTCATGGACTTTATACTGAACCCATATATTGTGCCATGCATTTATTGGATCATGACCACCCAAGAAGAGTTAAAACTGCAAAACAGTGTGTAGAAGGTATTAAAAAAGCCTTCCATGTGAGAAACTCTAGGAGATAAGGCATTTCCATGGGCACACCACTAAGCTCGACACTGACCTACACTGTAATAAATCGACTAACATAAAAACTAAAGATCACTTTGAACCATGTGTTGGTTTGAGTTTCAGATGCCAAAGTACTTACGGTCCCTTCATTGTAATTTGGCGAATGGCAGTCAGACAATCTTCTATCACTAGCACATAGCTACCACCCTGTTCTTTCAGGTACACATACAAAGTAACATCAACTTCAATGTAGAACATAAGCCTATAAAGAGATAATAATACATTAGTATAATAACAATAAAATACAGTACATTTTTATTCATTTCAGAAAATTGAGCAAATCACGCTATGCAGAAAACTTATCAATTAGGAAATGTTGGATCAAGATTCACTATCTATACGATATGTTTATAGAAAAAAAAACTTACGCAGAAATCTTAGCTTCAGCCTCAATACAAAATCCAAGGTGTTCATCCATTGGAGTTATTTTAATTTGAGGGAATTTAATTTCACAGCCTCTGTAAGATAATTAGAACAGGTTACAATAGTTTGGTACAATGGTATTGACAATAATTTGCTGATGTATATTTTGCATGTGTACATAATATATATATATATATATATATATATTCTAAATTAACATATTTTGAAGATGCTACATAAACTAATATTATGATAGATAGATTGAGAGATATGAGATAGATATGTGACAGAAAGATATATGGATATTAGCCCCTTAGGCTGGGTTCACACATAGCGGAACTCTCGCGGAAATTACCGTGAGAATTCCATAAATTCCATTCCGCGGGAAAATCGCATTTTAAATTCCCGCGATTTTTCCACGGAAAAACTAGCATTTTGCAAGCGTAATTAGCTTGCAGAATTGCTAGCGTTTTCCAAGAGATCTGTAGCATCGCTTGGAGAACTGATTGACAGGTTGGTCACACTCGTCAAACATAGTGTTTGACGAGTGTGACCAACTTTTTACTATTGAGGCTGCCTATGCGGCATCAATAGTAAAAGATGGAATGTAAAAAATAATAAAAAAAAATATTGTTATTCTCACTTTCCGACGTCCCGCGCAGCCTTCCCACCTCTCTCCACACTCCCAGGCCCAGTAATCCTTTGCGACAATTACCGCGATGACGTCTGTTCTCGCGGGATCGCGACGTCTCACAGTCATTCGCGATGACGTCACACGAATGACCGCGAGACTTCACGATCCCGCGAGAATGGACGTCATCGCTCACAAAGGATTACTGGGACCGTGAGCGTGGAGAGAGGCGGGAAGGCTGCGCGAGATGTCGGAAGGTGAGAATAACAATATTTTTTCTTTTAAATTCTATTTTTTACAGGGATATGGTACCCAAAGCCCAGAGGACAGTCTCCTCTCCTCCGGACCGTGGGTACCATCCGCAAATGTTCTGCTTACTTTTCGCATGGTGTGCACAGACACATGCAGAAAGTAAGCAGAACAATGCATTCCTGTGGGTGCAGGATTGCCGCGATTCCGCAAAATTAATGGGCATGTTGCTTTTATTACCGCGAAGCGATTCCGCTGCGGTAAAAATCGCAGCATTAGCACAGCATTGCGGAATCCTATAGGAATGCATGGGATGCTTATTTTTCGCGGCAAAATCGCGCGGTTAAAACCGCAGCAGAAGCGCGAAAAAACCGCCACGTGTGAACTCAGCCTTACTGCCAGCAGACGGAGTAGTATATTCGCTGGCAGTATCCCCCGCTTTGATGAGGGCTCCGGTGGTGAGCCCGCATCAAAGCTGGGACATGTCAGCTGTTTTGAACAGCACCATTCATTTTACCATATAGTGTAATAGAAAATGAGAAAACTAAATTCCAAGTGCGGTCAAATTGCAAAAACAGTTCATTTCCAAAATTGTTTGGGGGATTTTTATTCTCCATGTTCAGTATATGCTAAAACTGACCTGTTAATATGATTCCCGAGTCACTACAAGTAGACAGAAACCAAACATGCACAGGTTCTTTTTATTTATTTAATTTATGATGGAAAAAAAATCCGAAATTTGTATGTAAAAAAAGTTTTTGCGTTTGTCTCCATTTTCCGACACCCATAATGTTCTCATTTATTGGGCTGAAGGGCTTATTTTTTTGCGGCTTGAGCTGATGTTTTTATTGATACAATTTTGGGGTAGATACAATGATTTGATTGCCTTTTATTGCATTTTATTGCAATGATGTGGCGACCAAAAAAAGGTAATTCTGGAGTTTAGATTTTTTTTTTCTTGTTATGCCGTTTGTTGACTGGATTAATTGTTTTTATATTTTAATAGCTCGGACATTTCTGAACACAGCAATACCAAACATGTGTTTTTTTTTTATTTTTTTTTAGTTGCTTTATTTTTCAATGGGGCAAAAGGGAGGTGAATTGAAATTGTGTTTTTTATTTTTTTTAGATTTTTTCAAACTTTTTGTTTTACTTTTTACTTTATTTAATAGTCTCCTGTGGGGACCTGAAGCAGCGATCATCTAATCAAATAGCCGGCATTCACAGGAGCATCATGATGACAGGCACCCCAACTAACAGGACATCTCATTGGCACCTCACAATCACATGACAGGCGCACCTATGGGTGGGATCTGTGACGCACTTCCAGCCAGCATGTGTTAAATGCTGCTATCAATCATTGACACCGGCATTTAACTGGCTAACAACCGTGGGTGGCTCTCAGATCCACTTGTGGCTATTAGATGCACTTTATGGCTGATTTAATTAGCCATCAAGTGCAGGGAAAGGTGTGGGCCAGATCCCCATCAAAGGCAGAGATACTTATGGTGACTGATTTTTAGCAACTGAAGGCTTCCATTTTTCTCCGTCTTAAAGGGCCATCAAAAGTTTAAAAACAAATTGAAAATCCATATACTCACTTACCGTTTACCTCTCCAGATCCTCCACTACTCACCGCTACCCATCCAGTCCTCAATGCATCTTCTGATGCCCTGCTGCTTACATTAGATTCTGTGGGCCACTCATGCTGTCAGGATTTCTGCTTGTCATGAGGTGCAGGAGAGTTTTCCACATGCATGAGGGAAATCCAGGTGCATGTAGAAACATAATGACACAATGATTTTCTGTGCACTTGTGCAAAATGCATCCATATAAACTGAAAATCCTGAGTAAGCAGAGGGGCCAGAAAAGTAAGCAGTAAGGTGACTTGAAGGATTTTTCTCTTTGCTTACATAAAACATTTATTTGCTCTGCAGTTTGGAGAGATCCAATAGCATAATAAGAGACATTAAATTCACAGTTAATAATTTCTCCACAAACTGAATTTCCCAGAAAAAAAAAACATGTAAACAAGCAAATTCACATGTTGCCTGATCAAAATCTCCTGTATTCATTTATGAAATAAGATAAGTATTTAACACCTTCATGGCATATGACATACATGTGCGCCATATGTCATGTGGGCTCACCCGCTGAGCGCACATCTTTCCTTCACATGAAGACTGATTTCACGGTTGTGGGTGGAGTGATGTTCCTCCCTTTGGCTTTTGACCTGTTAAATCCTGCTATCAATCACTGACAGCAGGATTTATCATGTCGGAAACACGTAATTTATCCTGCATATCGGCACCTGTCATGTTACCATGGGGCGTCGATATGTTGTCATAACTGTCGGGAGTTTGCTGATGACCTCCACACCTGTCATTGCAATCCTCCTGTGAATGCCGGCTTGTGGCCGGCATTCATGGGAGATCATGATTTCTGCTATGCATAGCAGTGCTGAAGCCCTGCTAATCATAACGCAGGCGATCGGACAATCGCAACTTCAAGTTTTCTAAGGGAATTATTTAAAAAAGTATAAAGTAAAAAAAACATTTGATATTGCTGCATTCAGAAATCAAAATATGAAAACAATTAATCCAATCGGTAAACGACATAACAATAAACCGTTAGAATTACAGTTTTTTGGCTGTCATCAAAATTAAAAAAAGGCAATCAAAACATCATATCTACCCAAAAATGGTATCACTAAAAACGTCAGCTCAAGATGCAAGAAAAGAGTTCTCACCCAGTCCTATATTCCACAAAATGAGAATGTTACAGGTGTCGGAAAATGGTGACAAAAGCAAAACATTTTCAGATTTCTGCATTTTTTCAACTACTTAAATAAATACATATTTATAATATACATATATATATATATACACACACGTTTGTGTCTTTGTACTCTTACTGACTTGGAGAATCATATTGCCACGTCTGTTTTATCACATAGTGAACATGGCAATAAAAGAAAAAAAAAAAAACAATTGCGGAATTGCTCTTTTTTTGAAATTTCACCAAACTTGGAATTTATGTCCTGCTTTACAGTACAAGATATGGTAAAATAAATGGTGTCATTCAAAAGTAAAACTCATCCCACAAATCAACAAGCCCTCATATGGCTGTATTGATGGAAAAGTAGAAAAGTTATGGCTCTTGGAAGAAAGGGAGGTAAAAACAAGCAAAAAAATGGAAAATGGCCTGGGGTGAAGGGGTTAAGCTGATTATGGTACATTTAAACAATAATTATATACATAATAAAAATATATCCGAAAAAGAAATTCCACCAAAATGCATTGCTATAAAAAACACATTGAAGACATGTAGAAAATTGTTAAAAATCATTATTTCCGAATAATACATTGCGAGCACAATGCCGGAGGAGCTGTATCCAAGTCAATTTATACAAACCTCACTAAAAAGGAACCAGTTCTATAGAAGTCAAAGAATGTATGATGAAATGAAGATATGAGGCATACTTGTAATTAAAGTACTATATATACCGTATCATATTCTACATGGATCCAGTTAAATATTTTTCTGAATCTCCTAGCCCACAATTATCAACTATCATTTGAAATTCGATTTGAACAAAGTGCCTAAAATGGCAGTAGTTTTACACATTGCAGAAGATTTCTTCAGACTGAGAAGGCTCATATGACCTCTAGCACAGCTAGGCTGGCTTCTCCATAATGCTTCACAGCTCTCATATGGTATAGCACAGAAACGAACATGTCTCCTTGTATTTTGTATATGGACACATGGTTCAAGAAAAATCACTATGTGACTAGCGCAATAGATTATAATGGGTTTGTGTTGTGTGCATTTTTTTCACGTACATAACGCGTAAATGTGGATGCAGCCCTAGGAGAGCTTAGAGTAGTGTTTCTCAACTCCAGTCCTCAAGATCCACCAACAGGTCCTGTTTTCAGGATTTCCTCAGTATTGCATAGGTGATGGAATTAATGCTTGGGCAAGTGATGGAATTATCACCTGTGCAATACTAAGGATATCTTGAAAACTTCACCTATGGTGGAACATGAGGACTGGCGTTGAGAAACACTGCCTATGTCCAGGGTCACACTTGCGAGTGCAATGCGAGAAACTCGCGTGAGTCTCTTGCATCAATACCCGGCACTGCCGCCAGCACTCCGTCACGAGTGCCTGCGGCGGTGCCGGGTACAGATCACAAGTGTGACCGCGGCCTTAGAGTGTTATCAGGGCAATTGATGTACTTGTAATTTGTTGCGAATATCATTTTTACAAAAAAATCAGCAAAGATATTGAATTAAAATTTCTAAAGATTTAATTATTGTTGGTATATATATATAAATATATTGTAGTATATTACATGGACAAGTTATTGAAGGGGTCTACGTGTCTTACAAATTCTTGCTGTATGTTGAGGAAAGACAGAAAGGAAAGGGTTACAATCTAGCACTATAAATCCTGAAGAGCTGCACCTGGCTAGGTGTTCTCTTTAGGGTATGTGCACACGCTACGGATTCCGCTGCGGACCCGCAGCAGTTTTAGCTGCGGTGTACAGTACCATTGAAATGAATGGTAAAAAAAAACCTCTGTGTAGAAGGTGCGGAAAAATCCACGCGGATTTGCTGCGGTTTTGAAACCGCAGAAAGAATTGACATGTCAATTCTTTCTGCGGACACCGCTGCGGGTTCCTATCTCCACCATTGTGGAGATGGTGAATCCGCAGGACCAAACCGCAGGCAAAACCGCAGATAATCCGCAGGTCTTTTGACCTGCGGTTTATCTGCGGTTTTTGCAAAATCCGTGCGGATTAATCCGCAGCGGATTCCGCAGCGTCTGCACGTACCCTCAGTCCCCTCAGCCTGAGGAGTGAGACTGTACAGGTCGTGTGCATCAAAGCTGCAGGTATTTTTGGTTGCTATAGACAATCGCTGTTTGGTGTGACTGGACTGGGACTAGCTCAGCTGTGCCTGAGCAGTCAGGGTTTACCGTATATTGTTATGTTAACACCTGGCAAGTCTAGTGATTTTGTGTTCATGGTTTTAATTTTTTTATTTATTTTTCTGTGCTGTGCAACCTCTGAAATGAAACTGATAAATATAGACGTTTAAAGAGCCACTCCAGCTTTTTTTTTTTTGTAAGGCTCAGTATAAGAGACTCTACAGGGGGGAAAAAATGCATTTTTAACTCCTTCACCCAAAGCCTGTTTTTTACCTTCCTGACTAGCGTAATTTTTTTTTTTTCAATTATAACCCCTGTCACTTTGAGTTAATAACTCTGCAGCACTTCAATGGATAGCACTGATTGAGACTTTTTTTTAGTGACCTATTGTGCTTTATGATACATTTCTTTGATAAGACTTATATTTAGTGTGAATAAACTGGAATTTTTTTTTAAATTTTAGCAATTTTCAAGCTTATTTTTATGCCCTTAAATCAGAGTGATGTCACACATTAGTTAATGAATAACATTTCCCACATGTCTACTTTACAGCAACACAATTTTTGAAACATTTTTTTCTTTTTGTTAAGTTATAAGGGTTAAAATTTGACCAGAAATGTCTCATTGCTACAACAAATTTTACAATTTTTTTTTTTTTTTTAATGACATCACTTTTGAAGTGACTAAAAATATCCAAAAGTGACACCTTTCTAAAAACTGCAGCCCTCAAGGTGCTCAAAACAATCAAGAAGTTTATTAACCCTTCAGGTGCTTCACAGGAATTAATGGAATGTGGCAGCAAAAAGAAACATTTTAACTTTAAGGCCGGAGTCACACTACAGCAAGATACGGCCGAGTCTCGCAGGTTAAAACCAAGCTCTGGCACTCTGGAGCGGAGCGTGCAGCTCCATGTATTACTGTGCGGCTGCACGCTGCGCTCCGGAGTACCGGCGCCAGAGCTTGGTTTTAACCTGCGAGACTCGGCCGTATCTCGCTGTGTGTGATCCCAGCCTAACACATTTTCCTTTTAGATTTCTTTTTTTATTTTATTTTATTTTTTTTTTATTGCTTTTAGGGTGTGTGTACATGTTGCAAATCCGCAGCAGATTTGGCTCTGTGGTTCCGCAGCAGATTCTGCTGCGTTGTACAGTAGTATTAAAGTAATCCGAAAACGCTGTCCACATGCTGCGGATTTTTCCCTACGGATTAGCTGCGGTTTGAATACCGCAGCATGCCACTTCTTTCTGCGGAATCCGCGTTTTGACACCTGCTCGATTATAGAAATCCGCAGGTGTCAAAACGCAAAGGAAATCCGCAGGCTAAACCGCACTAAATCCGCAGTAAAACGCAGGTCATTTTACCTGCGGATTTTTCCAAATCTGCGCAGCAGAATCCGCAACGTGTGCACCCACCCTCAGAAGGGTAACAGGAGAAAATGGACCAAAAATTTGTTGTGCAATTTCTCCTGCACATACCTCATATGTAGGGAAAAAACACTGTTTGGGTGCAGGACTCGGAAGAGATTGAGTGCCATTTGACTTTGAATGTAAAACTTGCTGGAATAATTAGTGGATGCCATGTTGTGCTTGGAGAGCCCCTGATGTGCCTAAACAGTGGAAACCCCTCAAAGTGATACAATTTTGAAAACTAGACCCCCTCAGGGAACTGATCTAGGTGTGTGCTGAGCACCTTCAACCTCCGTGTGCTGAGCACCTTCAACCTCCAGGTGCTTCACAGAAGTAATGCTGAGCTGTGAAAATAAAAAAAAAAAAAAAAATTTCCCCACAAAAATGTTGTAGCCCCAAATTTTGTATTGTCACACGGGTAACAGGAGAAAATGGACCCCAAAATTTGTTGTGCAATTTCTCCTGAGTTCATCGATACCCCATATCTGGTCAAAAACTACTTTCGAAGCTGTTATGAATGAGTCACCGGAGGAGCAAAAAACACAAGCTAAGTCCAGAAAACCGGAGAGTTTGGTAGCTAGCGGATTGCAGACCCCTGATCCTATTCACCACAACTAACAGTAGCCGTGGGGGGTTCCTACGGTGCCCTAGACCCCTCTTCACAGCCGGAGAGCTAAATAAGCCTAAAGAAAGAAAGGGGAAATCTAAACTGCCCCAGAGCAGACCCCAAAGCAATAGACAGCCCCCAACATATATTGTCGGTGAAAAACAGATGAAAATACAAACACAGACAGAAAGACAGGCTAAGCAAACGATGGGGCCCAACTAGCTAGATAGGAAAGGACAGAAAAGATGCTGGCTGCCATCCGCAAAAACCCTGCCAAAAATAATGTCCAATACGTCTGATAGAAAAGACCCTGAAGTCACTAGACTTCAAAATCACTATATCAGCACTCAGGTATATTCTAAAGACAGAGCAAAGAGATCAACTGATCAGAGACAAAAATGGAGTTCAGCCCGTCCCAACAAGGGCAGGCTGAACACAAACACTAAGTAAACAGACAAAATCTCATGGAAAAATAGCAGAGCAAAAACTTAGCTTTTAGTAGACAGGAACTAAACTGGATGCCAGAGCAGAAAGGATCACCAGCAACCCTGCAGGACATCGGCTGCCTTATATCCACTCAGAAATTCCGGATGTCCAATCACACTCCACCTGTTCAGATGACAGGTTCTTCCCATCCAGATCAATTTCACTACCTCCTTTCACCAGCAGAGGGAGTTCATCAGACATCAGAGGTGAAGGAGAAAATGAACTCATAACAGAAGCACAGTGCAAAGCTCAGAAGGGATGTAACGCTATATTACAGGTGAGATCTTGCTGCACTTGTTTGAGGGTGCCATGTCACATTGCCAGGACTCACCCCCCTCCCTTAAGTGACCCCATTTTACAAACTAAACCTCTCAAGGAATTCATCGAGTGGTGCAGTGATCATATTGATACCACAGTTGTTACAGAATTTCATACCACTCGGCAGTGAAGAAGAAATAAATTACATTTTTATGAAAAAGATTGTGTGTTAGCCCCAAATTTTACAATTTCATGCTGGGAAATGGGTCAAAATTGTTCCTACAATTTCTGCTGAATGTAGAACTACCCCATGTGTGGCTGCACAGTACTGCTTAAGCACACAACGAGATACGGGAGCAATGGAGCGCTATTTGCCTAAAATAGTTTGTGGACGCTATATACAGAGCCCCAAATGCTAGAAAATCAGAATTCCCCCCCCCAAGTGACCCTGTTGTAGAAATGATACCCTTTTGGTGATTAATCTACAGGTGTAGTAACAATTTTAACTTCACGGGTGTTTTCTAGAAACAAGCAGTACTGGATGTTGCTGAGTGAAAATTGCAAACTTCTGTTGTAGTGACCAGTACTTTATGCCCAGCTCATGCTTCTGGAGATATGCACCTGTAAAGTAAGCAGGGTCTCATCACTACAGAAATGTCAAACATGTGGATGCTAAATGTAGTTTAGGCACATTGCGGGGCTCAAAGTAGGGGGGCATTTGGATTTGGGAGCACAGAGTTTGCTGAATTTCTTATGAGGGGCGAGGAGCCATTTAGCTTTTCCAGAGCTTTATATACAAGCAACGTGGAAGCCCCTTATATTTCCATTAACAGGTGACAGACCTTAGTGGAGACTCGCTATTTTTGTGGATTTAGTTGAAGCTTTTATTTGGCACATTGTACATGACATTTTGAATCACATTTATCTGGCGCTCTATGCTGAGCACTTGCATCGGGGCTCCAACTAAATCTCCCGAGTGACGTGATTCAGATGAAACTCAGAGGGATCCATTCACTAAAATGTGGCAGCAGAGCTACTCCGAACTCCATCTGGCCTCTGTTCCGTGTTTGTACTTTTTAAAAGTGCGCAAAACTCTGGCTGATGGCACTTTTTTATACTTGCCTAAAAAGACAGACACTGCCGGATCACAGATCTTATGGCAACCAGAGGGCCTTCGTCTGATTCATTATAGGGAATCTTCCTCTGGAGGTTCTGTCTGAATCCCGTATTTCAGAGATTTACATGGAAATCCCCTGAGTAAGTGCTCCGCGCAGAGCTGAGGATAAATGTGAGCTGATCCTTACTGCAATCTTCGGGAGACAGAATGGAAAAAACAATTCTTCACGTGTGTTTGTGTTGTTTTTTTATAGCGTTCCACGTGTGATAAATTTGGTAAAACAGCTTTATTCGGGTCAGTGCAATTACAGCGATACCATATATGTCCTTATACTGACAGATCACTGATCTGATACTCTGCAATGGTTATGCACTGCAGGGCATCAGATCTGCATCTGACAGGCAGGGAAGGAGGTGTGTCAGCTCCTGCTCTTAGCCACCTTTCCTGCAGAACCTGCTGCATTCTTGGGGCCAGGGGTCCCCATGGAGACAATCAGCACAACACAACCACATTGGGTTGTGCTGATGGGAGCACAAAGGGAGCTCACTCCCAGTACAATGCTCCTCTATGTCACTGTCATTGACAGCAGCATCAGAGGGATTAAACATCCGCGTTTGGAACACTAATCGTGGGCGTTGCTGCAGGATGTCAGCTCTCACTTGACACCCGTACCTGATCGTCGGTGCTCGGCGGGAGCCCATGCAATCGTGGCGCCATACATATACTTGTCTTTGCAGTAACGCAGCTCCCGCAGAGCAGTATATGTAGGTACATGTTAAGGCTGGGTTCATACTGCGTTATGGTGCTGTGTTTAATGCATCCGTTACATAGTGACATTAACGCTATGTAACGGATGTGTTAACACACCCATTGACTGCCATAACGTAGTGCATCGCTAACGCATGTCATAATCGGCATGCGTTAGCGATGTGCCGTCATTCTGTGATGGACCCTCGGCCGCAGTCTGCAGCGTTCGAGGGTCCGTCACTGCTAGCACAATGCGATCAAAAATAAGGAGTAGTGTTAGCACAGTCTGTTTAACGCATGCATTGAATGGACTGCTCTAGTGCAGTATGAATCTAGCCTAAGTGTAGCATCAAAGACTTTCTGTACTGTTAAACGTGAAAAACGCTGATTTAAATCCGCACCAAAAACACATCAAATAAGGGAAAAATGCATGAAAGGATGTCAGAAAAAAATGCAATAATCATAGAAGACCATTGTGGTGTGGACTCGTACAGTAAAAAAAAATTATAGGAAGAAAAAAACTGACTTATTTTCCTTCTAGAATACAAATACACTGCTATATACAATGTATCCTTATAATCTACAAGTGCAGATTAAAGTATATGTATAGTATAGTGTTAATTTTTTCGCCTGAGAGGGAAAGCCAGTGAGTGAGAGCAGATGTTAATAGCCTAGAGAGGGACCATTGTTTTTGCCCCCCCCCAGCTAAAAAAAAAAAAATCTGCCTCCAGCCACCCCAGAAAAGGTACATCTATAAGATGCACATTTTCTGGCACTTGGCCTCTCTATTCTCATTGCCTTTAGTGGTGGCTAATGGGTTAATAATAATGGATTAATGTCACCTTGCAATTGAAAGGTGACGTTAAGCCGGGTTAATAATGGAGAGGTGTCAATAAGACACCTCTCCATTATTAACCCTAGAAAAATTTAATTCATTCTGCAGTGGTTTTCAGTGGGGCCAGTAGCATTAGCACTGGTCCCAGTTGTAAACTAGTTAACCCCTTGTGATGGATTGCAGTGGGGGACCTGTCTGAACAGCGGAGAGATATGTATATTGTTGCTTTTTCATTTTATTTTTTTTTATAGAAAAGGCTTTTTTTTTTTTGAATTAGCAGAATAATAAATGTGGTCAAAAACTTTGATTATTTCATTAAAAGAATTTATAATTAACCTCCCGGCTGTCGTTGCCAGAGTTCCTCACTAAAACAATACTGCATTCTGCCATCTCTAATTGCAGCTTGATAAGCATATATGGTCATGAATGATACATTCTAGTTACTGTTTCACTCAGTTCAGAGGTGAAAACTCCATCTAAATTCAGACAGTACCATCTTAAAGCCTATAAAGTAATAATACAGTTGAAGAATGTCACCTTTATATTTCTAGTTTAACATTTTTCTAGCTTACCAATATTTATATAAATGTATATTATTGACATTTCTTTGATAATACTTACTCAAGTGCTCCGCCTAAGAGACCATTGACACCACCACCTAACAGACTATCCACACCACCTAAAGCACCACTGACACCACTTAAAGCACCACTGACACCATCAACGACACCACCTAAAGCATCACTGACACTACCTAAAGCACCATCGACAACACCACTGACACTACCTAAAGCACCACCTAAAACACCATCGACGACATCACTGACACTACCTAAAGCACCACCTAAAACATCATCGACGACACCACTGACACTACCTAAAGCAACACCTAAAGCACCATCGACGACACCACTGACACTACCTAAAGCACCATCTAAAAGACCATCGACGACACCACTGACACTACCTAAAGCACCACCTAAAGCACCTTCGACGACACCACTGACACTACCTAAAGCACCACCTAAAGCACCATCGACGACACCACTGACACTACCTAAAGCACCATCGACGACACCACTGACACTACCTAAAGCACCATCGACGACACCACTGACACTACCTAAAACAACATCGACGACACCACTGACACTACCTAAAGCACCACCTAAAGCACCATCAACGACACCACTGACACTACCTAAAGCACCACCTAAAGCACCATCGACGACACCACTGACACTACCTAAAGCACCATCGACGACACCACTGACACTACCTAAAGCACCATCGACAACACCACTGACACTACCTAAAACAACATCGACGACACCACTGACACTACCTAAAGCACCACCTAAAGCACCATCAACGACACCACTGACACTACCTAAAGCACCACCTAAAGCACCATCGACGACACCACTGACACTACCTAAAGCACCATCGACGACACCACTGACACTACCTAAAGCACCACCTAAAGCACCATCGACGACACCACTGACACTACCTAAAGCACCACCTAAAGCACCATCGACGACACCACTGACACTACCTAAAGCACCACCTAAAGCACCATCGACGACACCACTGACACTACCTAAAGCACCACCTAAAGCACCATCGACGACACCACTGACACTACCTAAAGCACCACCTAAAGCACCATCGACGACACCACTGACACTACCTAAAGCACCACCTAAAACAACATCGACGACACCACTGACACTACCTAAAGCAACACCTAAACCACCATCGACGACACCACTGACACTACCTAAAGCACCATCGACGACACCACTGACACTACCTAAAGCACCACCTAAAGCACCATCGACGACACCACTGACACTACCTAAAGCACCACCTAAAGCACCATCGACGACACCACTGACACTACCTAAAGCACCACCTAAAGCACCATCGACGACACCACTGACACTACCTAAAGCACCACCGACGACACCACTGACACTACTTAAAGCACCACCTAAAGCACCATCGACGACACCACTGACACTACCTAAAGCACCACCTAAAGCACCATCGACGACACCACTGACACTACTTAAAGCACCACCTAAAGCAACATCGACGACACCACTGACACTACCTAAAGCACCACCTAAAGCACCATCGACGACACCACCTAAAGTACTATCGACACTACCTAAAGCACCATCGACGACACCACCAAAACCATAAAATATTTTTTCCATCTTTACGCCATTCATATTATGCAAGCCTTTACTACCTAGTAATTCATTTACTTGAAGATTGTTAGACATTCGATCACTTTCCGAACCTGTACGTTCTTCAGCTAAATCACCAACATAATTTCCACTAGCTACATGTTCTGAATTTTTGTTTGTATGCTTGCTGTGATGCTTATTCCCTCCAAGTAAGTCACTAAAACCACCTTTCTTTCTACTTTCTACACTAAATGGAACACTAGCCCTGTTAATATCACTTTCTCTTCCAGTAGTAACAAACTCAAGATCATTTCCATGCAAACTTTCCATAGGATTACTGTTGACAGTAGCTTGACTTGCTCCACTATCAAAATCAGATCCCCAAGTATTCCCACTGCCAGCTAATTCACCAGAACCAACAACTCTGTAGCTTAAATAATCCTTTCCTCCACTATCTACATTCCAAGCAGGTTTGCTCATAGCAGATTTTTTTCCATGAATTTCTTTAGTTCCACTATCAGTCCAGCTATGGCTTCCTCCGGATTTGCTCCAAGAACTGTGTGGCCCACCAGTGCCATGGTTTAAGGATTTTCCTATGGCATAAAAAATACACAAAACACTGTTTTTAGCATTGATGATAAATGTACAAATAATAAACAGGTTTCATTCCAGTTCTCCTTCTCCCTTAATACTCATGGAGGTTCATGACTTTCTTAATAGCACTGCCAAATTCTTGTTTAAATGACTGCTCAGTTGACACTCACTGCTTTAATTCCTTACAGATATTGTATAAAACTTTAAGTTAATATAAAGCCAGGTTTTTTCTACCCTATCTGAGACCTGCATGATGCAGGGGCAAAGACCATGATTCTTGCAATATATCACTTATTGGGCTGCAAATTGTATTTTTTATCTTCTGCTGATAAAATCACTGTTTTATCAAAATTACACTAAGGCTAAGTTCACACTTGGTGTCTGTTCTGTATTTTTTTCTTCAGCAAAATCAGAGTGCTTGGCAGGAAAGAAGCTGTGGCAAAAATGCAGATGCTAATGTTTTGCTGCATTTTTTGGTGTGTGTTTGTTTTTTTTTGTTTTTTCCATTCAATGCGTAAAAAATGCTGAATGAAGTGACATGCTCTGTCCAAAAAATGCAAAGCACTAAATACTGATGACAAAAATACAATGCTGTGTGCATGAGATTTCTGAAATCTCATAAACCTAGCTGGAACTGTCAAGTGCAGCTGAAAATTGGCATTAAAGGGAACCTGTCAGCAGTTTTGGTCGATATAAGATATAGCCACTGCCTTTCAGGGCTTATCTACAGCATTCTATAGTGCTGTAGATAAGCCCCCAATCTGACCTGTAAAATAAGTTTTATTACACTCACCCGGGGGGTTGGTCCGGTCCGATGGGTGTTGCAGGTCCGGCGCCTCCCATCTTCTTGCGATGCCGCTCTCCTGCTTGCTTCACAGGCTACCCGGCTTCGTGCTCCTGTGCAGGCATACTTATCTGCCCTGTTGAGGGCAGAGCAAAGTACTGCAGTGCGCAGGTGCTGGGCCTCTCTGACCTTTCCGGGCGCCTGTGTGGTGCCCTACGTCTTTACCACCACAAAAGGGTTAAATATGTACTGTTTTGCATGTGTTTTGTGAGCAATGGGAGTTATGCTTTCTCTGCTAGAGAATACAACTCATACAATTTACCTCACTCCCTTACTTGCCTGAAGCTTAGAGCTTTGCAGACATGCCCTAACTGGAAGGGGGAGGAGTTGAGAGTTGTTGTTTTCAGTGAAGAAGGGGAGAATGGAGAACATTCCTGGAAGCCATGACATGTGCTTCATCCAGGAGCAAAGTTAAGAAGAATCAGGGAGTCAGCCCCTAGGCCATCCATGCTTTCAGAGCAGGGTGATAAGCTGAGAGACTATGAAGGTTTATACAACCAACAGCAGAGTGTTTCCCCCCCGGAAAGACTGCAGCAACCTAGGATCAGTGAAGAATTGTGCAAGAAGGAACTGGAGCTTCACACAGGATATAAGCTGCAAGTTGCCAGAGGAGGAATACACAGTGAGTAGAGGCTATACTGGAAGATCTAGACTCCAGGAAGCCTTGGTCCCAGAAGGGATTAGAATACCAGGAAGCATACACCGAGTCACAGCAGAGTGAAGGATAACTCCCATTCTGCAGAACAGACTGTAACCTGGTGAGAGCTGTAATATTGCCTCTGAACTACACTAAATGATAAAGTGACTTTCCTTGTCACCTGCCCGATTACTCTGTACCTTCTACTTCCATCACAATCTCTGGGGGTCAGCCCTGGTTGGAGAGGGTTAAACATCTGTACTGCCATCACCATCTACTCCCCCAGGGATCATCTGCAGTGCCGGCTATACTACAGTTGAACACTCCAACTGGCATCACGAATCACTATATAAACTTGGTCCCGAATCAATACTCCCATTTTACATGACCGCCTGGGGCCACAGACTGGGTCACCGCCACTGTGACAAATGCCTTTAAGATTACCGGCCTGGTACCGAGTATCCCTTGGCCCCTGGGGCGTGTCATTTTTGGCATCACAAACAGGATACCATGCATGCCTAATGTCCTGCAGGAGCAACTACCTGCAGCAACTGAAGCGGTGAGTCGCACCCCTGCAAGGGTTAACTAGGGGGGAAGATGTCTAATCCCGGCGACGCTCAGGGTGCAGCAGCTGCAGCTCCCATATTGCCTCTCCCTATGCCTTATACTGGGTGCGACATGGCTGCCACAGTACACTGGCGAATCGCACACCTTAAGTGACTTCAAAGAGAAGCTGCACAGCATGTTGAAAATTTACCCTATGTCAGAGGAGCAGAAAGTCAGTATACTTACACGTCAGCTCAGTGGTACTGCTCAGAAAGAAGTTAAATCTTGGCCAGTGACTGATAAAAAGACTGTCAAAGACATCTATTTAGTCGCCATGACAACACCACGAGCGATGGGATCCACCCTTCGGGGACAGGAAACCTACAGACACACAAAAAGGGTGGCCCTCTCCCTCGCCTCAGTTTTGGTTTCCTGTCCCTGACAGGCGAACCTCTTCTGGCATACCTGCGTCAGAAGAAGATTCCCAGGGCCGGCTGGTCAATGTTAGGCAGCGGGAGGGCCCCTGTCGCAGCTTGCCCGGTGTTCTGGAAGCGCTCACGGCAGGGTAACTGTTGGTGAGGCGGAAGCAGGGCAAAGCACCCTCCAGGGGGAGGGCTGACTTTAGGGGGCCCATCACCACGTGTACCGATAAGTACACACGTGGGGGCCTCCCTCCTACGGGCTGGGGCCTTCTGGCGGCGTCTGGGGCAGGTGCTTCTCCATCTGGTGAGGCTGGTGGTGCGGTCTCGGTGTGTGCCTGTCGCCGTCGGGGCGCGGCCGCTGTGACGCATCGAAAAGGAGCGGTCCCTGATCGAGCGGTGGGGCCAGCGGCGTGGGCCTCTTCCGAGATGCTGCACAGGGCCAGGTAGGCGTGGGCGGGAGGGGAGGTACCGCATGCCCACAGACGAGCATCACCTGGCGGGGGCGCGGTCAGGGGGGGCGTCCCCAGTGCACACTACAGTACCGGGCAGGCCTCCCGTATTTGCCTGCTGGTCGCATCCAGGGCAGGTACCGTCGGGGAGGCCGGCTATTTAAGGGGGCTTCAGGGGCATCCAGGTGCTTCAAGGCCATTACGCATAATGGATTCACTGGAGCAAGCAGCATCACCAGAGCACCCACAACAGGAAGAGCCCCTCCCTTCAGCATCCCAATGGCGGTCTAGTGTCAGTAGCCACTTTACAGAAGCTAAAGCCAGTCAAAAGTTGAAGGCTAAGTCCAGCAGGTTCTCAAGTTTCAGAGATACATCACCGGCTAAGAAGGACCCCCCCCCCCGCAGACTACGGTACCACTTACTACAGGCAGGGGGTAAGCGATCTTCATGAAAGTTGACTTGGTGATCTATTGTCTCCCCTTATGTTCCATCACTCCTAATTTAGCAGGGACAAAAGAGTTCCGCTAAGACTAAACACATTGAGTGTGCCGAATGTGGCGTTCCCCTCCCTGATGGCCACAGGAAGAAACTTTGCAGACCCTGCATCCAGAACCTAATAGCGGAGGAGACCCCAGACCTGACCACCACTCTGAGGGAGTTGGTTAGACAGGAGGTTAAGGGTTCCGTTAAAGCCCTATCGGAGGAAAGATTCAGAGAGCGACTCAGGGGAACTGAGAGCAGATTCATCCTCCTCATCCTCTGAGGCAAGAGCAGGTCGGCCATGTTTTCCGCTTGACCGGATAAACCAGCTAGTGAAAGCGGTGAACACCACCATGGGGATCGAGGAGCCCCAGTCAGAAAGTTCCATACAGGATCTTAGGTTTAAAGGACTGGACAGGAAGTCTCGTAGCTCCTTCCCAGTTATTGATAAAATAAATTGCCTGATTATGCGGGAGAGGAAAAGAAAGGGTTCCTTACCGCCAGCTTTTAAAAGGAAATACCCGTTTGAGGAAACGGCATCAGCCGCATGGGATAAAGCCTCAAAACTTGATGCGGTGGTGGCCAATGCCTGTAAAAGAACCTCTCTACCATTTGAGGATTTGGGTAGTTTAAAAGATCTGCTAGACATAAGGGCTGATGTGTTCCTTAAGGGGTTTTGGGAAACTTCAGTGGGATCTCTTTGGCAAGCTATTGCAGCCATGTGTACAGCCCCGTCTCTGATGGTGTGACAAACAGCTCAGGGACAAGGTCCCTAGGGAAGAGATCCTATCCTCCCTCCCTATGATCCAGAGGCAGCGGCGTTTCTTTCAGATGCATCAGCGGATTCGGTAAAGCTAGCGGCCAGGTCAGCAGCCTTGTTTAATGCCGCCCACAGAGCCATATGGCTGAAGTGTTGGCCAGGGGACATGCAGGCCAGGTCAAAGCTGTGCAACATCTCTTGTGAAGGTGGACACCTATTTGGCTCGGTGCTAGGCAAGCTGTTGGAGAAAGCGGGCGACAGCAAAAAAACAGTTCCCTTACTTGGGAAGACCGTTTTACAGGTGGGACTATAACAGAAGGTGATTCGACTGAAGAAGGTCAAATAGAGAGAACGAGAGACGACTCCAGCAGGAGGAAGGGTAGAGGATATGTTTTCCTCTCGTGACCGCAGAAAGCCGCAATGACTGATGGACCAGGTCGGAGGCAGGCTTTTACACTTCTATCCGGCCTGGACAAATATTTCAAATAGCCACTGGATCCGGATTGTCATTAAGACGGGGCTAAAATTTGAGTTCCTGGAAACGCCTATTAACCGATTTCATTTTGACTCCCGTTCGTTCTTCTGCAGAACAATTGGCGTTAGAGTCTGAGGTCCGGGAACTTCAGCAGAAGGGAGTCCTGGTGAAAGTTTCAGAGGTACAAAGAGGTAAGGGATTTTACAAACCCCCCCCCTCTTTTTGGTCAAAAAGCTTGATGGCTCCTTCCGTACCATCCTAAACCTTAAAGGCCTCAATAAATTTATTTTCATTAGCACCTTCAAAATGGAGTCAGTTAAATCTGCCATAAAGCTGCTGTTTAACGGATGTTTCATGGTGGTTTTAGACCTTAAAGACTCTTATTACCACATCCTGATACACGTAGATCACCAGCGGTTTCTGAGAGTAGCAGTTTCATTGGGGGGAATAGTAAGCCACTTCCAATTCAGAGCACTTCCCTTCGGGGTTGCTGTTGCACCACGAGTTTTCACTAAAATAATGGTGGAAGCAGGGCCGCACCTATAATGAGGCCATTTGAGTGAGCTGCTCAGGGGGCGGCATTATGCTCTCTGCTACCAGCAGCACCTACAATTTAGCCTGCACGCTGGTGCTGCTGGTAGTGTGCAAAGGCTTGTAAGTGATGAGATCACAGGAGAGAAGAAGTCAGGGCCCCCAATCATGTGACCTCTGACTCCTCCCTTCCTGTGACCTCATCACAGGTCCTGTGTGCGCATCAGCCCTCAGTCTATCAATCATCTCCGTCCCTGCTCTCCTCTGCTGCTACATTCCATTCTCAGCCAAGGACCTGTGATGAGGTCACAGGAGGGGAGGAGTCGAGGTCACATGATCAGGGGCCTCAGTGTATGCATCATCTCTAGCAAGACTCTGCTGTGCTGGTTTGTCATCGTGCTGAATGAGGCAAGTTTCTGTGTGGGGTCAGGAGGGGTTTACAGGGTGGATGTAGCAGAGCCACACCTGTGCGAGGTGTATGGAGTGGAGCTGTGTGTATGGGGCGTACAAAACGGAGCCATTTGTGTGTATGGAGTGGAGCCATGTGTGTACAGAGTGGAGCCGCGTCTGTACGGAGCGAAGCAGCATGTGTATGGAGCAAAGCTGCATGTGTACAAGTTGTACGGAGTGGAGCCGCGCGTGTACAAGGTGTGCGGAGCCGCGTGTGTACGGGGTGTACGAAGCGGAGCTGCGTGTGTAAGGGGTGTATGGGGCTTACAAAATGGAGCCCTGTGTGTACGAAGTGTATGGAGCAGTGCAATGTGTGTACGGAATGGAGCCACATGTGTATGGAGTGGAACCACGTGTGTACAAGGTTTACGGAGTGGAGCCATGTGTGTACAAGGTGTACAGAGCATGGCCACGTGTGCAAAAGGTGTACGAGCAGAGCCGCATGTGTAAGAGGTTTAGGTGGAGCCGTGTGTGTGAGAGGCATAAAAAGTGGAACCGTGTGTGTATGAGGTGTGCGGAGCCGTACGTGTACAAGATGTATGGTGGGGAGCATTCATACCTCCCAGCGGGACAGTCCCGATTTTGAGAGAGACTGCCCCGGCTGGGAGCTTACTTTTCCCGCGGACACAGGAGTACACGGCGGAACCCCGAGGAGCACTTTAAAATTTGCACATGACGTTCCACTTGAGTGACATGCTAGAAGCTGACTGGAAATGAGGGAATTTCGGGAGGAGATTGTGATGGAACCATGGAGGCACTTCAGGAAATGCTTCAGATCCATCACTGTGTCCTCTGACAGTGCAGACAGCGTGATGTCCTTGGACTCGGGGATGCCGAGCGGATCATGATATGTTCTGCATCGGGAGGCTCAGGTGGGCACTACAATGGGAGCCGGGCTGCTATAGTATCTTTATAGAATCTTTCTTTCATCTCTTACTCTCTCTTCTTTCTTTCTTTCTTTCTTTCTTTCCCCTCTTTCTTTATCTTGCTAATCTTTCTCTCTGTTCTTCCTTTCTCTCTCTCTCTCTCTCTATCTGTTTGCTTTCTTTCCCCTCTTTCATTCTCTTGCTTTGTTCTTTCTTTCTTTCCTCTTTCTTTCTCTGTTCTCTCTGTTCTTTCTTTCCCATCTTTCTCTGTTCTTTCTTTCTTTCTCTTTCTTTTTCTTTGTGTTTTTTTTTTATTTGTTTCTCCTCTCTTTCTCTCTCTCTCTCTATGTTCTTTCTTTCAGTCTGTTATTTCTTTCTCTTTTTCTCCTCTTTCTATCTTTCTCTCTCTAATCTTTCTTTCTCTGTTCTTTCTTTTTCCTCTTTCTTTCTCAGTACCAGTCAGTGTGCCCACAGTACTGGTAGAATAAGAGGGGTAGGAAACTAGGTGGCACTGGTCACATTGAGCCTTTTCATACTTTTTACTGATGTATAATCATATGCCCTGAGCACCCCCATAAAGTGGGCCAGCCCCAGACAACAGGGTATAAACAAAGCACTATTACTATCAGTCCAAGTGGACAATTATATGCATAAAGTTAATGATGTCCCTGTGCCAAGCAGTGCAGAGGATCAGAATACACTGAGGAGACCAGAGCGGCGGGGTATGGTGAGAAGAATGATATGGGGCCCATTATACTGTATGAAGTAAAATATGGGGCCCATAATACTGTATGGAGCATTGTGTGGGGATAGGGGATGACTTTCTGTTTGTTGTGGATCTGACCGCTGGGTCCCCCATGATCCTGGGAAATGTAGCTTTGAAGAGCTTCATGTAAATGGAGCTGTGGTCAATCATACGCACTGTGGTGCCATTCACATGTGGCTCTTCAAATAACCAAGAGAGTGATGAGGGGACGACAAAGTATAGCAAAAATTTACTGATCGGGGCTGATGAGTGCTATAGTTTGTGGGCTGGTGGGGTTTGTGTGGCAGGGCTGCTTTTTTTATTTTTTTTGTTTTTTTTGTCCCAGTCCGGCCCTGTGCCAGGCCTATTATTGCCATTAATGATCCTTGTTCTGGATACTTCTGTGTTGTTCTTGTATGTGCGTGTGATGGCACTGACATCCTTGTGTTTGGACACTTTTTTTTTTTTTTTACTATTTATCTAAATCAAAATGTCCACTATTGTACTCAGTTTTACAATATAGATATAAAAATGTACTTTGTGTGTGGGGTGGGGGGCGTCATTTTGCTGTTTGCCTCAGGCAGCAGAGAGGATAGGTTCACCCCTGGGCAGAAGTTATGGCTCATTTACATGAACAGGATATTCTTGTGATCCCTTATTTAGATGACCTGCTAATAGTGGGACACTCGGTCACATTGCACCACCAACTTCAGAAGGTAGTATCCAGCCTTCAAGAGTTGGGATGGATTATTAATTTCAAAAAAACGCGGTTGCAACCCCTGGAAACTCAGCAGTTCCTCGGTCTTCTAATAGATTCCAGGTTAAAGGAATGTCGGTAACCAGAAACAAAAATGGACAGTCACTCTAAGGGGGGCAATGTCACTATTGGGCTCACTCACTTCATGTATACCAGTGGTTCTCTGTCCCACGAGTCAGGACATTCCCCACGGTGGTGGACTCGCATACCAAACATGCGTAGAGGGGTTCCCTGGGTAAATCAGATCTCCCGAATCATACCCACAGATGCTAGCCCCAAGGGTTGGGGGCGCATGTGGGGGAGATGTGGGTCCAGGGGGTATGGTCCCCACAGGAGCAGAACTACTCATCTAATATAAAGGAATTACTAGCGGTAGAGCGGGCCTTAAATGGTTTCCTTATGTCCCTACAGGGCCGACACGTCAGGCTTCTCTCAGACAATCAGGTAACCGTAGCCTACGTTAACCATCAAGGGGGAACGCGCTCCAGGGCATTAATGGAGGTGGCAAATCGTATCTTTCAGATAGCCGAGGTTCATCTTCTATCCCTTACAGCCCTCCATATGAAAGGGAAACACAATATTACAGCCGATTTCCTAAGCCGCAACATGCTCAAACAAGGAGAGCGGGTACCTAACAGGGCCGTCTTCGAACAGATCAGGCGCGTGTGGGGGTCCCCAGAAATAGACCTGTTTGCCAACAGAAAAAACAGGCAGCTGCATCAGTTTTGTTCGTTGGACCCCAGAGAGAACCCGCACTGCCGGACGCTCTCCTGATCCCGTAGAACTTTGGCCTGGCTTACGCCCCCCCCACTGAATCTAATACCGATAGTGCTGGGGAAGATTCGAGAAGACAAAGCCCGCATAATTCTGATAGCTCCATTCTGGCTCAGGAGACCGTGGTTTCCCTGGCTGAAGATGTCTGTGACCCAGCCATGGATTCTCCCGGAGCTCCCAGATCTCCTCTCCCAGGGTCCAGTATTCCATCCGCATGTGTCCAATCTACATCTAGCGGTGTGGAATTTGAAGGGGCACTACTGAGTGGGAAGGGCTTCTCCCGGGGGTTAATCAACACTCTATTGAAAAGCAGAAAACCTTCCACGACAAACATCTATGTCAGAATTTGGAAAAAGTTCTTGTCAGCCTCGGGGGTGGAGGTTGGTCAGAGAATCCGGATTAACCATGTTTTGGAGTTCCTGCAGAAGGGGTTAGAGATTGGTTTAGCCACAAACATGCTCAGAGTCCAGGTCTCAGCACTGTAACCTAGCGAGCAACTACTGGGTATCCAGATTCATAAAAGCAGCGGCTAGGTCCAGGCCCATCACTAAAAAGAAGCTAGTTCCCTGGGATCTGAACTTGGTGCTATCAGCTTTAACAGAAGCCCCGTTTGAGCCTATTGATTCTGCCCCTATTAGGATCCTATCCTTCAAAACTGCCCTACTGGTCGCACTGACATCTGCCAGGAGGGTTAGTGATCTGCAAGCTCTCTCTAGACTTGCCCGTATACTAAGTTTAGACAAGACAGTCATGCTAAAACCAGACCCCTTGTATCTGCCCAAGGTTGCTTCAAAGTTTCATAGATTAAAAATAGTCCTTCCCTCCTTCTGCCCGAACCCTGTTAGCCAGTCAGAGAAAACACTTCACTCACTAGATGTAAGAAGATGTCTCCTTACTTATATTAGGGCCACAGACTCTTGGAAGAGGGACAAATCCCTATTCTCCTTTGGCCGTAACCATGGGAGATCATCCTGGCTTGATGCTAATTGGATCCTCTCTGTGCTGTGGGGGAACAAGTCTGGAGTCTGAACAGTTTTACATAGACCAGCTATATTTTTAGTCAGCTTCTGCACTTGCAGCCGTAAATCTGCAGTAGAATCATCAACTGGAATCTGCACATGCTGTACTGCAGGCACCTGGGGTGAGGATACAGACATAGGTAGATTCTCTTAATATACGGATGGATCTGTCCCTAAACTGAACAAAGTCCGTGCCATTTCCCCCCCCCCCTCCCTGCCGGTCCATTCCCCACCGCCACGCCAGTCCGTCTCACCCGGTCTTCACATTGCCGGTGAAAGTGCAGCAGGCTCTGTGTACGTCGCTTCAGCCTGCCTGTCACATGACCCGCTCCTTCCCTGCTGCACTTTCACCGGCAATGTGAAGACCGGGTGAGACGGACCGGCGTGGTGGGGGGGAATGGAGCGGCGGGGAGGATTTGTTACTGTGTGAGGAGGGCTTCTTTATGTGGACGGGGAGGGCCAGTAGCTATGGAGGGTGGAGTTGTTGCTACAGAGGGGATGTTTTTAGTAGCATAGGAGGAAACGACCAGTTGTCATTTCAATGCCATAACACACCCCGCCTTATACGTTCTGTTAAGAATATCTACAAAACCGTGCAAACTGGTGACATATAGTAAATTACTTATTGTCACAATCCTGCAGCCCAGATATGCCCAGATATTATGTGAAAAGCCCAGACAACCCCTTTAAGCAAGCACTTGCTGGAGAAGAGATCTTAGTGTATCCAGACTATGATCAGCCATTTATCCTGCACACTGATGCCAGCAAAATTGGGTTAGGAGCTGTCCTGTCTCAAGAGCAGCAGGGTAAGGAGAAAGTCATAGCTTATGCTAGTCGGAAGCTTCGTCCTACTGAAAGGAACTCTACCAACTATAGCCAAAAATTCTAGCTTGAAGGAGCTATTGTTTGGGCACTGACTGAGAGGTTCAAGCACTATTTGGCCTCCTCTAAATTTACCATCTACACAGACAACAACTCGTTAACTCATCTGGAGACCGCCAGGCTCGGCGCCTTGGAACAAAGGTGGATGGCTTGGTTGTCCAATTATGAGTTTGTCATTTAATACCGAGCTGGCACAAAAAATGCCAGTGCTGCTGCTTTGCCCTGTATGCCAAATGCTCCTGATCCATCAGAAGATGTCGAAGACCTGGAAGAAATAGAGATGCTGGCATTCCACCGCCACGGTGCTTCCCAAGACTCTAGCCACGTGACAGGGAGAAGTCTTGCATTTCATGAAGTTTCCCTTAATCCACTACTTCACCATGGTTGGGCAGATACACAGAGCAGTGACCCGGCTATATGTATGGTCAAAGAACTTCTTGGAGAAGCAGATTCGTCTCCAGCTCCTGATGCTCCTGCAGATGTCCAACAGTTGTGGAAAGGGAGAAAGAAGCTGTACCTTTTTGAAGGCAAGTTGATCCAAAAAGCTATTAACCCATGTACGCATGAACTGGTATGGCAGAAAGGATGTGCCCATGGTCTTAGAAGCTTACCACAACCAAGCGGGACACTTTTGTTGGAAAAAGCTGGAAGTAGTCATCCGCGACCACTTCTTCTGGACAGGTATGAGACGGTCCATTGAACAGTGGTGTAGGGAATGCGGCCCATGTAATCTCAGAAGAAACAATTCTGCCATCCAAAGGGCCCCCTTGAAGCCCATCATCACTAAGCAACCTTTGGAACTGGTGGCCTTAGACCACGTGCAACTAACTCCATGCCGATCAGAGTATACCTATGCTTTAACAATAGTGGATCACTATTCCCGTTTCCTAGTGGTCGTTCCGGTGATAGACCAAACAGCAAGAAGAGCTACAAAGGCAATCCAAGAATATTTCTGCAGACCTCATGGCTACCCAGTTCAAGTGTTGACAGAGGTCCAGCCTTTGAAGCCGAAGTCTTTCAAGAATTTTGCTCCCTCTATGGATGTAAAAAGGTCAGAACTACACCATACCACCCACAAAGCAATGGTCTTTGCGAAAAACTGAATCATCTGGTGATCAATTTATTGCAGATTCTACCACTGGAAGAAAGGAACCAATGGCCTGAGAAATTACCTGACTTGATTGAAATGTACAACCATATCCCAACCAGCGCAACAGGATATGCACCAGCTTACTTGATGCTTGCACGTCCAGGTAAACTCGCCATCGACCTGGAAATGGGAGTCCTAACTCCTGAAACCATATCCAACCAATTGGACACGGATTGGAATACGGCAAGACAACTGCAGTATCAAAAAGTTCAACAATGTGTAGAGGAAAGTCTTGCTCAAGCCAGGCAAAAACAGGAAAGTAACTTTAATAGACATGCTGTGGCAACCCCCTTACCAGCAGGTGAACAAGTGTTGAAGAAAAAGAGAAGAAACTACAAGTTAGATGACCAATGGGAGGCTCAGCCTTACACTATTCAACCATCTAGCTATGACAACAGCAAAGTGTGTACCATCTCCAAGGATGGCGGAAAAACGTGTACTACCGTATCCAGAGACAATCTGAAAGCATGTCCAGCACAATTGCGTGAAAGCGTTGAGACTAAGGAAGATTCTCAGCTAAAAGAAAAGACTGATACAAAGATTTGCACTGTTCTAGGTGAATTCCCTAGTTCTTGGCTACAAGTTAACAACGCAGTGGTAGTTCCAGTGATGGGTGTTCCCACAAAAGTCTTTACTAGAGACACCAAATTGTTCTGGAAGCGATGAGTGCCAACCACTAATGCTTTGCATGAGGACGAATCAGAAAACTTGTCCATAGTCAGCAGTGAACCTGTTGTACCCATGGTAGGTTCAAACAGTCATAGGAAGTTGTCTAGTATTCCTATCTTGCGAAGATCACAGCGTAGCACACAGGGCCAAACCCCTTCTCGCTGTAGAAATGATTTGCAATAGTATTCTAAGATTAATAATTTAGTTTTGAGTTGTACTTACATTGAACTTTGCCTTAGGTAACGTTATTAAAAATGTTAAAGAAGTTGTGCCCACATGGACTAATGTGAGATTTCACTAGTTAATATGCCTTTTTCTACTACAAGAACTCTTGTAAAGACTCTTAAGCTTGAGAAGAAAGATCTGTTCATTGTGCCTTGGCAGGAAGGCATCTAAAACAGCCAGTGCAGTGAATTTCATATTATGGTCTGGGTGCCCTGCAGCTGCACTCAGGGACGGTCCAAACAATCAGAAGTGGTTTTGGGCTGTAATCCATGACTCAACTCAGGTTACGTGTTGTCAGTTGTCATTGTTATATGCTTTTGTTCCGTGTGTAGCCTGGGGACGTGCTACCTTTAACTAAGGGGGAATGTGGCACCCTTGGTCTTTACCGCCACAAAATTGTTAAATATGTACTGTTTTGTGAGCAATGGGAGTTATGCTTTCTCTGCTAGAGACCACAACACACACACACAATCTACCTCACTCCTTTACTTGTCTGAAGCTTAGAGCTTTGCAGACATACCCTAACTGGGAGAGGGAGGAGTCGAGAGTTTTTGTTGTTTTCAGTGAAGGGGAGAATGGAGAACGTTCCTGGAAGCCATGACATACGCTTCATCCAAGCGCAAAGCTAAGAAGAATCAGACTCAGCCCCTAGGCCATCCATGCTTTCAGAGCAGGGCGGTAAGCTGAGAGACTGAAGCTTTATACAACCAACAGCAGAGTGTTTCCCCTCCGGAAAGACAGCAGCAACCTAGGATCAGTGAAGAATTGTGCAAGAAGGAACTGGAGCTTCACACAGGATCCAAGCTGCAAGTTGCCAGAGGAGGAATACACAGTGAGTAGAGGCTATACTGGAAGTTCTAGACTCCAGGAAGCCTTGGTCCCAGAAGGGATTAGAATACCAAGAATCATACACCGAGTCACAGCAGAGTGAAGGATAACTCCCATTCTGCAGAACAGACTGTAACCTGGTGAGAGCTGTAATATCGCCTCTGAACTACACTAAATGATAAAGTGACTTTCCTTGTCACCTGCCCGATTACTCTGTACCTTCTACTTCCATCACAATCTCTGGTCAGCCCTGGTTGGAGAGGGTTAAACATCTGTACTGCCATCACCATCTACTCCCCCAGGGATCATCTGCAGTGCCGGCTATACTACAGTCGAACACTCCAGCTGGCATCAGAAATCACTGCCTAAACTTTATCCCTAATCAATACTCCCCTTTTACATGACCGCCTGGGGCCACGGACCGGGTCACCCCCACTGTGACACATCCCTTTAAGACGACACAAACAAAGCACAGAATGAAAAATGTGCAAAAATACCTTGCAGTAAGACATATAATAGTAATCAGCAAGTGCTGATAAAAAGATGACAACAAATACAGGGTATTTAGTCGATACGTTTTTGTGCATTTCACGTGTTTTTAATCCAGTTTTTTTTCATGCTTCTGCATGATTTGAGAGACCGCACCCCTCTCGTGTGATGTGCACAAAAGAAGCTGTCTCACGCCACGAGCCCATACAGGTAAGCGCCTGTCTTAATCCTGCTCATTTAGACACTGTTCACATGTTCAGGTTTTAAATATATTAGATGGGGACTGCTTCAATAGGGTTACCTTGACGCGGTGGACCAGCTTAGCATACATTTTTTTGCAAAAAATTTTATCGACTAAATACCCTGTATTTGTTGTTGTCTTTTTATCAGCACTTGCTGACTACTATTATATGTCTTACTGCAAGGTATTTTTGCACATTTTTCATTCTGTGCTTTGTTTGTGTTTCAATCAGTGGGTGGTGTGAACATTGTCCTACAGACTTGTTCACATTTGTGCATTTCACATGTGTTTTTAATCCTTTAAGACGACAGGCCAGGTATCAAGTATCCCACGGCCCCTGGGGCGCGTCACCTGCGCACTGCAGTCCTTTGCTTTGCCCTCAGAGTGTGAACATAACCTAAACAACCCAGTAAGTGATACATTGCTGAAATCAGTGGCTCTATGTCTACAGAATACTGCTCTCAGGTTAGGTAGCAAAACCTGGTGACATTTGTTTCAAAGAGGTTTACCCCTATTGCATCCCCTTCTGTAAAGCAAATTGATTGCAGTGGATTTGACTTTAAAAGGACTGAGGATCCTACGGCATAATCGGAAGAGGTTGTGGCCAGCCAAATATCAGTAGTATAAAATGTCCTTACCTGGACTCCAGGCATGTGTAGACATTAAATCCATAGCAAAAGGTTTTTTAGCTGCAGGTCTTGCAAACACTGCATTATGAGACAAAATGGCATAGCTGCAAAGAAGCAGCATTTTCCAGAAAAACATCATCCTTTTGACTCTGCAAAAAGAGAAATATCTTATATTAGCTCTATTCTAACTACAAAGTTACAATACATAGTGCCCACACACAAAGTTTTACCCACGTTTATTCTAATGTTCATCTAAATGATAAGAAACAACCCAGTCTTGTTCCTAGTTAAGATTTTGTGTGGTACTGGATAGTGATGAGCGAAAAGTGAAATATTCGGGAAAATCTGCAAGAAGAATTATTATTATAGCTCCATTTATTCCATGGGGCTTTACATGTGAGGAGGGGTATACATAATAAATTCAAGTACAGTAATCTTAAACAATACAAGTCATGACTGGTACAGGATGAGAGAGGACCCTGCCTGCGAGGGCTCACAATCTACAAGGGATGGGCGAGGATACAGTAGGCAAGGGTAGAGCTGGTTGTGCAGTGGTTTGGTGGATCGGTGGTTACTGCAGGTTATAGGCTTGTTGAAAGAGGTCGGTCTTCAGGTTCTTTTTGAAGGTTTCCATGGTAGGCGAGAGTCTGATATGTTGTGGTAGAGAGTTCCAGAGTAGGGGGGATGCGCAGGAGAAATCTTGTATGCGATTGTGGGAAGAGGAGATAAGAGGGGAGTACAGAAGGAGATCTTGTGAGGATTGGAGGTTTCATGCAGGTAAGTACCGGGATGAATAATTTCTAATATCCGTGTATTCATACCGAATAACGAATCCAATGGAAAAGCCGAATATTTTTCTACTGGACCCAACAAACGGGTCTGGGGGTATAGGGGGGAAAAAGCTCAAGTGGTTGGGAAAGGGCTAAAATGAAATGGGAACAGCATGGAGAAGATGTCTGCATGCCTTTCTGACTCACATATGGTATCTGGGAATAATGTCAGACTATTGCGCCGGTTTTACAGATTTATAAGAAAACCTACCAAATCTTTTTTTTTTTTAAAGGGGGAAATGCTAAGAAGCATTTTTTTCCTTCAAATAACATGTATATAATAAAAAATAACTAGATGTGTATTTCCTGAAGTACAGAGAGTGCTTTAAAATGGTGCCCGGGCTGCCCCTTTAAAAGAAACTTGCCTGCTGCCCCTTCAAGACTTTCAACTCGGGATCTGTTTTAATTGTGGATGCCCCTCAGGGTCCACTTTGGCCTGTGGGGCCCCTCAGGGTCTGATTTGGTGGGTGGGGCCCCTCAGGATCCGATTCGATGGCCTGGGCTCCTCAGGGCTTGAATTGGTGGACGGGATCCCTCAGGGTCCGATTTTGTGGGTGGGGCTCCTCAGGATCTGATTCGGTGGCCTGGGCTCCTCAGGGCTTGAATTGGTGGCCGGGATCCCTCAGGGTCTGATTTGGTGGGTGGGGCCCCTCAGGGTCTGATTTGGTGGGTGGGGTCCCTCAGGATCCGATTCGGTGGCCTGGGCTCCTCAGGACTTGAATTGGTAGCCGGGGCCCCTCTGGGTCCGATTTGGTGGGCAGGGCCCCTCTGGGTCCGATTTGGAGGCCTGGGTGGCTCAGCCTCCGATTTGTAGGCCAGGGTCGATCAGATTTGCATTTGTGCTTCGGGTTTCACTTTAAGAGCTGATATTATCTGCCAGAAACTCTGTCCTGGAGGGGTCATGTAAAGTTCGTAGGCGTTGGCATAGTAACTGGGTGTGCCTGCGCATATCAATGAGCTTAACTGCCATTTGAATCGCCTCAGGGCATGTTTTCCCTGTGGCAAAATTTTCCCATTGAAATGCATTGAGGAAAATGGTTTTTCAAACGCAAATTGCGCAAAAACTACAAATCTGATCGACACAAAAAAATACTTAGCACACCACTCGTGGATGCTGGCTTCAAAATGACGCCTCAACGGAGTCTGTGCGTGTAGTGGTTCGGGCCGCATTAATTGCAGAAATCAACTGAATAACTAGATGTGTATGTCCGATTTTGTGGTTGGCACCCCTCGGGGTTCGATTTTGTGACCGGGGCCCCTCAGGGTCCAATTTTGTGGCCGGGGCCCTTCAGGGACCGATTTTTGTGGCCGGGGCCCCTCAGGGTCCGATTTTGTGGGTGCGGTCCCTCAGGGTCCGATTTTGTGGTTGGGGCCCCTCAGGGTCTGATTTTGTGGCCGGATTCACTCAGGGTCCGAATTTGTGGGAGGAGCCCCCTGGGTCCATTTTGGTGGGGGGCCACTCTGGGTCCGATTTGGTGGGCAGGGCCCCTCAGTCCGATTTGGTGGGCGGGGCCCCTCGGGTTCTGATTTGGTGGGCAGGGCCCCTCTCGGTCCAGTTTGGTGGGCAGGGCCACTCTCGGTCCGATTTAGTGGGCGGTGCCCCTCAGGGTCCGATTTGGTGGGCGGGGCCCCTCAGGGTCTGATTTGCTGGGCTGGGCCACTCTGGGTTTGATTTGGTGGGCGGGGCCGCTCTGAGTCCGATTTAGTGGGCAGCGCCCCATAGGGTCCGATTTTGTGGACGGGGCCACTCTGGGTCTGATTTGGTGGGTGGGGCCCCTCAGGGTCCAATTTCATGGGCGGGGCCACTCTGGGTCCGATTTGGACGCCAGGGTGGCTCAGCCTCCGATTTGGAGCCTGGGGTCACTCGGCTTTCGATTTTGGTGCGCTGGCCCTTTAAGACTCATTTTGGTGCACCGGCCCTTTAAGAATCACTTAGGCGCATTGGCTCTTTATGAGCCAGTTTGGCGCACTGGGCTTCTAAATCTACTTTGGCGCACATTCTCTCTCAGGGGCATGCATCATGTGATGAAGCTAGATTTGCATTTGTGCTGTGGGTTTCGCTTTAAGAGCTGATATTATCTGCCAGAAACTCTGTCCTGGAGGGGTCATGAAAAGTTCATAGGCGTTGGCATAGTAACTGGGTGTGCCCTGCGCATATCAATGAGCTTAACTGCTATTTGAATAGCGTCACGACTGCCCCATGTTTTCCCTATGGCAAAATTTTCCAATTGAAATGCATTGAGACAATGCATTCCAATGACAGGAAAATGTTTTTTCAAACGCAAATTGCACAAAAACTATAAATCTGATCGACATGAAAAATACTTAGCACACCTCTCGTGAATGCTGGTTTTGAAACGACACCTCAACGGAGTCTGTGTGTGTAGCGGTTCGGGCCGCATTAATTGCGGAAATCAACTGAATAATAATAATACTAGATGTGTATTTCCTGAAGGAAGTACAGATAGTGGTTTGAAATGGTGCCCGGGCTGCTCCTTTAAGAGAGACTTGCCGGCTGCCTCTGCAAGACTTTCAACTCAGGATCCGTTTTAACTGTGAGTGCCTCTCAGGGGCCACTTTGGCCTCAGGGTCTGATTTGGTGGGTGGGGCTCCTCAGGATCTGATTCCTTGGCCTGGGCTCCTCAGGGCTTGAATTGTTGGCGGGGATCCCTCAGGGTCCGATTTTGTGGGTGGGGCCCCTCAGGGTCCGATTTTGTGGGTGGAGCCCCTCAGGGTCCGATTTTGTGAGTGGGGCCCCTCAGCGTCCGATTTTGTGGGTGGGGCCCCTCAGGGTCCGATTTTGTGTCGGATCCCCTCAGGGTCCGATTTTGTGGGTGGGGCCCCTCAGGGTCCGATTTTGTGGCCGGGACCCCTCAGGGTCCAATTGTGTGGGTGGGGCCACTCTGGATCCGATTTTGTGGGTGGGGCCACTCTGGGTCCGATTTGGTGGGCGGGGCCACTCTGGGTCCGATTTGGTGGGCGGGGCTACTCGGGGTCCAATTTGGCGGGCGGGTCCCCTTGGGGTCCGATTTGGTGGGCGGGGCCCCTCAGGGTCCGATTTGGTGGGCGGGGCCCCTCAGGGTCCGATTTGGTGGCCGAGGCCTCTCAGGGTCCGATTTTGTTGGGGCCCCTCAGGGTCTGATTTTGTGGGTGGGGCCACTTAGGGTCTGATTTGGTGGGCGGGACCACTCTGTGTCCAATTTGGTGGGTGGGACCTCAGGGTCCGATTTGGTGGGCGGGGCCACTCTGGGTCCGATTTAGTGGGCGGGGCCCCACGGGGTCCGATTTGGTGGGCGGGGCCCCTCAGGGTCCGGTTTGGTGGGCAGGGCCTCTCTGGGTTTGATTTGGTGGGTGGGGCCACTCTGGGTAAGATTTGGAGGCTGGGGTCGCTCAGCCTCCGATTTGGAGGCCGGGGTCATCGAGCCTCCGATTTGGAGGCCGGGGTCGTCGAGCCTCCGATTTGGAGGTCGGGGTCGTCGAGCCTCCGATTTGGCGTGTCGGCCCTTTATGAGCTAGTTTGGCTCACTGGGCTTCTTATAAATCAACTTTGGTGGACATTCTCTCTCATGGGCATGTGTCATGTGATGAAGCTAGATTTGCATTTGTGCTGTGGGTTTCGCTTTAAGAGCTGATATTATGTGGCAGAAGCTCTGTCATTGGGGCGTCATGTGATGTTCTTAGGCGTTGGCATAGTAACTGGGTGTGCCTGCGCATATCAATGAGCTTAACTGCTATTTCAATCGCCTCAGGGCACGTTTTGCCATTTCCCATTGAAAAGCATTGGAGACAGTGCATTCCAATGACGGGAAAAAAAAATTTTCAAACGCAAATTGCGCAAAAACTACAAATCCGATCGACACGAAAAATACTTAGCACACCTCTCGTGGACGCTGGCTTCGAAACGACACCTCAACGGTGTCTTGTGGTGATCCCCTCTTTTCTGGCCTATACTTTTCTCTTTTTTTGTCTGGTCATTATGCGACCCTCACATCACATTTTCAGAGGGCCAGCAGGTGCTGTGAAACCTGAGTTTTGTGAGATCCACAGTTCATTTTTGCCACCGGATCCCAATTGAGCCACTGTCATAGCAGGTGAAGCCGCTGTAAGGTGAATATAAAAGGAGTTCGGTGAGCTGTATGATCAACGTCAGTAAATTGTATTCTACCATACACCAAAAGCAAAAGGCCATGTGCACACACTGAGTATTTGGTGAGTAATTGTAAGCAAAAGCCAGGAGTGGAACGGTCAGAGGAAAAGCATAAACATTTGCACCACTTCTGCATTTTTCACCCACTCCTGGTTTTTGCTTACAGATACTGGGGTAAGAAACTCGCCAAATACTGGATGTGTGCATGTGGCCTTAGAATTCAATTCTGAATACAACTTTAGAAAATTTAGGGGAATCGACAGTTTAATAAAGAGACACAAGTCTCATTTAGGAGCCTGGAAAAGCCAGCATTGGTTGGTCCAGCACTGGACAATGTAAGGTGATAACGAATGTGTATGTCCTATCTAAGAATTTGTGAACAGCCATATATGCTGACAAGGGACAACTGAATGCTGCTCTGGGACAATGAACTGGACGTGGTTGCTGACTGTTGTATTTGTGCAACTGCAGGTTGTGGTTAGGACTCAGGAGGCATCAGTGCCTGCTTCATGGACAGCAGATTATGAAGGCCTTAACACAAGGGAAGGGCCAGTGGATTCACTCTGACACAGATTTTGCACCAAGGCAGTCCACCCACCTACTGGGATGCTGCTTATGTCAGCAGTATATGGCATATGCTTACATAGTAATTACATAGAATTTCCCTCCATAAAGGAATGTGTGGGTAATATTCTCGAATTAACAGCATATACAGTATATAGAGCATGTTTCATTACTGATATTATTCTGTGTAAGGCTGAAACGGCCAGAAGTGTGTGGAGCATATTAATGCATTGATATTCCAAAATGTCCAAGTGCAGACTGAAAAATCAAAATCAGACTACCAGATACACGCTTAAAGAGACCGTGCTGGGAGCGCACAATAAATTTTGCAGTTATTATCTTTGCTAGAGATAGTGAGTACAAGTTTCACCATTGAACAATGTGCAAAAATTACCCAACGGGTCTGTATCAGACAAGCTAAAAGACACCGTGATGAGGACCTCCCTAAACATTTTGCAGTTATTACAAGAGGTAGAGATGGGGAGTACAAGTATCACCATTGCACAATGTGCAAAGTTTTCAAAACGTAAAAAACATTACCCATGTGGGCTATACATAGATGACCACTAAGTACTTGTTGCAGGCGGAGGAGAAGGAGGTGATTTCCTGAACAAAACGGGTTTGGATGGTAAGGGCTAAACGTTAAGAAAATTTCCAAAAGATAAAGATTTGGGCTGCACTTACATTACATTGCTTGTCAGCCGTAGCGCTTGCAAAGCCAGAGAAGAGTCAGCCTGAACAGTAAAGTTCAGGATCTGTACCAAACATCTACTGTTTGGGCACGGACTTCACCAGGAAGTCCATTTTACTGTTCAGATACGGCACCCCGAACACCGGGTGTTTCTCACGCTGTTATTTGCATGATGGCGCAAGAAACACCGGCGGCTCTGATCCGCAGTAAGAGTATTACCACTGGTCAGACTGCTGCAGTTCTCACGTTTTCAGATGACAGCATGAGCCAGCATCTGTGACCGGAGGAAAAAAAGTTTTACCTCCGATCACTGATGCCGGCTGATGGGACTACTACTCCCATCATAACTCGAGGTTATTGAGAAATAACTCAATGTGAACTGATTGCTGCACCGTGAGACTTTTTCTCCGGCCGGGGTTACACTTGCGAGAAACTTGCATGAGTCTCTCACCTCAATAGCCAGCACTGCCGCCGACACACATTCAGCTGTATAGAAATACATGCAGCCACACACTCTGGTCCCGAGTGCCGGTGGCAGTGCCAGGTATTGAGGTGCGAGTTTCTCACAAGTGTGACCCCGGCCTCACTGTGATAGCAGTGATCTCACCGAGGTCACCGTACTTCAGGGGCTCAGATGGGAACCTAGCCTGAGTGACCTGTGGTAACCTCGAAGATGTCGACACTAGTCACTGAGGCAGAGAGCGCAGCAGCTCATTCCTCATTGATTTTCAGCCTGGATGTTCGTATCTTGGCACCGTACAGGTTGAAAACTGTTTATCCCAGACAAGGATTATGGCATGTGACAAATGGATGCACAGGTGAGGGATATAGATGTTTTTTTATTTTCTATTTATTACAGGAGATGAGGGCTTCAATGGAATGGGCGCTAGATGAGTATAACTGTTTAATTTTTAAATAAAGAAAAAAGTAAAACTTTTTTTTTTTTCTTCAAATAAAGGACTTTATTCTGGCTGTGTGTTTAATTGCAATACAACTATAGGATTAGTAACAGGTGTCTTATAGACTCCTTTCCATTACTAAGCTGTGGGCTTGATGTCACAGGACAATATAAACGTGACATCGACCCCACAAATATGGACCCCACTTACCATTGCCACAGGGCAAGTGGGAAGAGATGGGCAGAATAGGAGCATTGTATTAGATGTCATACTAGTCATTACACAGTATGAAACTGTCAGCAATGAATAGGCGCAAGGATAGATTGGGTATGGACACATTAATGAATGGTAGCGGTCATTTGTCAGTTTATTCATATCCAGCAGGATTAATATGGTATACCAGTATTCACTTAAAAAAAAGATAAGTCAGGACAGCAGAAAGGTTTGCGATATTTCCCCCTGTAATTGTCTGTCTGATTAGTGATGTACTCTCGTTTTTCCTCTGATAGCTGAGCACTATATGGCCACTTTATGGGGTATAAATGATATATTTATGCATACTTATCCCTAATTAAAAGCACAAGTATATGTCTCCTTGCCCATGTAATTATACAGTTTCTTATTTGGTACATATAATAAATTAGTGATATGATATATTATCTGTGTTCAATGCATACAAATTGTGTCTCCGAGGGGCAGTACTCCCAAAAAGGGTTCCCCAACTCCAGTCCTCAAGGCCCACCAACAGGTCATGTTTTCAGGATTTCCTTAGTATTGCTCAGGTGATAATTGCCTCACCTGTGCAATACAAAGGAAATCCTGAAAACATGACCTGTCGGTGGGCCTTGAGGACTGGAGTTGGGGAACCCTGCTCCAAAACACTGTCTGCAAATTGAGATTCTGAATTTGCCTTTTATCCTAAGTCATGTGGCTCGTTAAAGGGTCAACGTTGACTTTTAGGATTGCTACTTCCAATAAGTGGCACTAGAGTTCCAGTCCTCTTCCTCTCTGAAGAGACAATTTTCATATTTCCCAGAGGAGCAATGCGGCTTTATATCTCCTCATCTTGGCATGCTTAACATATCACTGTCAGCAAGGAGAAACGTTACCCCTTGGATACCTATAAATACAAGTCCTACCAAGTTCACTCAGGAATTTTTTGGAGTTTCTATAAAACTGGATAGAGATAATCGCACATGCACAGCGAGCTTTCCTTTTCTGGTAGCAACCACTGGGCCCCCATTCTGTCTATTGAGTAGTGAGACCTGCATTTATCAGACATGCACAATATGTGCCTAAGAAAATTACTTTTAATTAAGATGTAAATGAGGAGTCTACAGTTACACCTCTTCAAGTCTCATTATCAAAGGGGAAGAGTGATGGATTTGTAATTTAAAAAGGAGAGCCGATACCTAGCCGTAAGATCTTCTGAGGGAAGATCTGCTTTTTTATGTACACTAGGGGTAAGGTGATCTTGTGACTGATGTTGGTGTAGGAGACGCAACAGAACCTCAAAGCTCTGATGGTGGTTGTGAAAATGATGATTCCAGTTACAAAGCAAAGCCTCTTGAGGGTACAAAAGAATGCTCCCAAAATTATGACTACTTTTTTTTTTTGCTTCTTTGTTTTGAAAACAGACAGTATGGTACTGCTCCCTATAAAAATAGATAATTTGTGGATGGCTTGATAAAAAAACCTTTTGTAATTTGTTTAATTATTTTAAGAATAGCAAATCTGTTGCGAATCCCAAAAAATGTAAGTTTTTTTTTTTTACTGTTGGTTGAGACTCGATTTACTTTTTCTCATTTACAACAGCTAACCTGTTCCAGCCCCCTAAATAAAGAGATAATCTTTGGATGACTTGTAAAAAAAAAAAAAAAACATTGCTTCTTCATTTAGCAAAGAAGATATCTCTTGATACTTTCCAAAGAAAGATTATTTTTAGCATTTCCACCCCCCATATGAAAAAAAACATGAGTTTTATCTTTTGCACCGCATGTGTATAAATACCTGCAAGAAAGGCATCTTTACACAAAAAAATGATAATTTTTGTTCCATTTTTACAATTTAACTATCATAAAAAGTCTGTTTGTGCAGTGTATTGTTAAATGGGTTTGTGGTTGCCATCAGTTTTCCTCTAACCGGATGCCTTATGGTTACTTGAACATTACTAAAGCTGTGTTTTCAATAAAGAACATAAAAGTGGTTCAGCCCCCTTCTATAGGCCTTAGATTTGTATAAATCTTATTTCAGGTCATGAAAAGCTTTGCAGTATTGAGATTCGACTTTTGTGGTGAATTTCAGGTATCAAAATCTCCCATCTCTAATAGATTTTTATTACATCTTAGTTGATCTACTATAATGCAGTGACTAGGGATAACTCTTCATACAGTTCCTCAGACAAAGCTTTAGGGAGACAGTGAACAAGCAATGAGCACTACAAGATTTGATCTCTTTATGTACTGTACTCATGAAAGGGGAAAAAATGTTGCAAATGTGGAAATATGGCATGTGCCAGAATGTGTACATTTTTATTGCGGGGTTAGAAAACCTTTTTAAGTGCCCACCCTATGTCTTTGTAGAAGATCTGGTTCTCTGTATCCAAACATTGGGGAGTCAACAGATAAAATGAAAGTAGTTGAACCTTCAAAATTAATCAACACAAAGTTGTGAATCTAAATTGCATGATGTTTAGGTTAAGCTTTGATTCTGTCATTGAGAACTATTATGTATTTTTTTCTACTGAATACTTTCAAAGTGTTATTCCCAACATCTGACATTAGTACCCATCCTATGGATAGGTGCTATCTGTCTAATCGGTGGAGATTTAGCAGCTGGAGCCAAAACTGATCCAAAGAATAGTGCACTATAATGTTCTTACTGATTGGATCACTGACCGGACATGTGCACCATTTTGCCAATAATTCCCTGTGACTTTTGTAAGTGACCGATTACAGCACTCGGCTTTATCCAGCAATTTCATAGGGACTGAATGGAGCCACAGAGTGCCTCTCTGGCGACTGCTTCAATTAGACAGGCTATTTCAATGCTCCTCTTTTGGGTTTCGTGTGGTTCACAATCCCAAATAACATTCCCCCCCAAAATTTAAACATTGTTCTTCACCTATTCAATAGAAAAAGTGCTACTGACTCATGTAACTAAACTTAAAGTATTTTATAGATTTTATGCCATACCATTATGTTGATGCTCTAAATTAAAAAAAAATGACACAACAGTACTGAATAAGATAAGACATGTTCATGCCTTATAAGTTACAGTATTAATGGCTTATCATATAATCAAAATACCTTGCTCAGTCGTGGAGTGGTTATTTCTTTCAAATTAACCCAGGAATTTTGATTCTTCCTTCCTTCTCCACTGAAGATGCAGCAAAATAACTTTCCTTTTATACTGATGGGCTACGGGCCTTTCCAAGAAATAATCCCAAATGATGACAGAGAAGATTATGGTAGAATGGTACTTTGGTAACTATTTACTTTGGACTCCAGACAAGATAAACTTCAAATAAGAACATGTGACAAATATGGTTTGTCCTGATCTGATTTTGTCATTCCAAAAAATTATTTTAACACGTTGGACTAAAGAAGAAATGTGCTGGGACTCTGACCAATGGCTGTATTTGGCAATGACACCTTTTACAAATACTCTATTTCACCCTTATGTCACACAGCAGCAAAACACATTCTTTTTTTATTCTCTATAGTGGCTAAAAAATCATAGTCTTACATAGACACTAAAGTTGATCAAAAAGACTTGCAGAATCCTGGTGTAGTGACCACACCGACAGTCCCTGGCCGCTTTGCCACAGCCCTGCAAACCTCATCAAAACTGCCAACATTTCTACCACCTCTTTGATAATTAGGCTGGGCACTGTTATTGTTGACGTGTGACACAAGAATTGTCATCTTTAGGTGTAATCATTTTCTTGTATCCATAATTCAAAATGATTACAATCTTGAGATATCAATTCCTAACCAATGTGGCGAAGGTTAAGCAGTTATTTTCTTCATTGAACTCGTACAGCAGGAAGCTGCTCTTGCGAGGTGTCTATCATGGTAAGTATCTTATTGAGAGATTCAATTCAAGATTGTTAATATGGACGTTACCTGAAATACTTATCTAGATTTTTGTTATGTTTATCAATTCACAGCACAAAGAAAAAATTGTGCGAGGATGGGGGAGGACTTTAACTTATGTAATGGAGATGAGATGATCAATTTGGCAAGCATATCAGTTGGGAAGAAGAGGAGGGCGTAATGGTATATGTCACAGCACTAGTCTCACTAGATGTACCAGTTCAGTGAAGGTGCTTCAATGATGTATAGAATAAATGTTTCGCTCTTCTGTGGACCTTGGTCATGGCTTGTCTAAGGCTGTTCCACTGCCATACGATTCTTATGGTCCGCAATGCAGGACAAGCTTCTTGAAACAGCCGGCTGTGACCAAGGTTCACTCATGATTGAAACATTATACATATGGAGCTTTATACTGACACTTCAATGAAGTTTAATTTCATTTTCTGATTGCATCTATTGGTGTGTTGTGCTAATTTTATTCTACATCACCCGTCTGAGTCACAGCAGCAAGAAGTCACTTATGTGAGCGACATCTTAACCTTAACTGAGGCAAGTGAGACTGGCAGTTCTTTGGAAGTTGTTGTGGGGTCTTTTGTGACCTCTTGGATGAGTCATCACTGGGGTAATTTTGGTCAGCTCACTGTTCCTGGCAAGGGTCACCACTGTTATGTTTTTGCCATTTGTGGATAATGGTTTTCTGTTGTCCCAAAGCTTTAGAAATGGCTTTATAACGTTTTCCAGACTGATAGATCTCAATTATTTTGTTTCTCATTTTTACAGAATTTCTTTGGATCGCAGTATATCAAGCTTTTGAGGAACTTTAGGTCTACCTCATTTTGTCAGGCAGATCCTATTTAAGTGATTTCTTGATTGAGAACAGGTGTGGCAGTAATCAGGCCTGGGAGTGGCTAGGGAATTTGAACTCTGCTTAACAAAAATGTGACAAACCACAGTTAATGTTTTAAGGGTTGGGGGCAATCACTTTTTCACACAGGGCCCTGTAGGTTTGGATTTTTTTCCTTTAAAGACCTTCATTTAAAAATTTGCATTGTTTGTTTACTTGTGTTAAATTTGTCCAATATTTAAATTTGTTTAATCTGAAAAATTTAAGTGTGACTAACATGCAAAATAGGAAATCAGGAAGGAGGCAAACACTTTTTCACTGTGTGTGTATGTATACTGCTCAAAAGAATAAAGGGAACACTTAAACAACAAAATGTTACTTCAAGTCCATCACACTTCTGTGAAATCAACCTGTCCAGTTATGAAGCAACACCAATTATGAATCAATTTCTCCTGCTGTTGTGTAAATGAAACACACATCAGAAATGTTAGGCAATTAACAAGACAACCCCTATAAAGGAGTGGTTCTGCAGGGGGTGACCACATATGATTTTGCTGTTCTCATCCTTTTTGGCTGTTGGTCACTTTTGCATTTTGTCATTGCTCTCACTCTTGAAGGTACTGTACAGTAGCATGAGGCTGTGTTTACAAAGTACATATGTTGCTCAGGTACTACAGCTCATCCATGCGAGCGGTGGCAAGAGGGGTAGCTATGTATGTCAGATCAGTGTCCAGAGCATGGAGCAGATACCAGGAGACAGGTCAATACACCAGGAGATGTGTAGGGGCCACAGGAGGGCAACAATCCCACTGCATGATTGCAACTTCCTTCTTTGTGCATGGATGAACAAGATGAGCAGTGCCAGAGCCCTGCAAAATGACCTCCAGAAGGCCACTAACATCCATGCGTCTGCTCAAGTTTTAGTGATGAGCGAGCATGCATGTGCATTAGTGATGAGCGAGTATGCGCACCACTAATCGGTGCTTGCCCAAGCATCTCACTGCTCGAGATGCTCGGAGCTCGCAGAGTATTTCCGGGGTGGCTTGGCGAGAGTTCGGGTCCCCGCCCTGCATATTTGGTGCTCTTTAGTGAGCCAATAAACATGCAGGGATTGTCTGCCACACACTATAATGCCACAGCCATGTTGGTTGTGGCATTACAGTGATTGGCTGGCCGCACAGCATCATCAGGTCTATATCAGACATTGGCGCCGACATGCTTATCACTGTCTTCTCCAGAATCCTGCAGCGTAGGGAGAGTTGCTGCTGAACTAGGGAGAGGTTTGCTTGGTTCTTACTTAGTGTGGCTATACCATAATATAATAAACATATCCATCTCACCTAACAGTCCTTCTGAAGACTAATAAAGCTGCATAGATATCGGTGCTAGGCAGACAGGCAGTGTATGTGGCAGACAGCAGTGCATATAGTAAGAGGGTCCATTCAAGTTCTGTTTGCTGCTGCTGCTATTAAAGATATTTCTAGATATAGCCCCAGGTATCATGGGTCAGGAATAACTGTTTTACCGGCCAGCTATTTATAACTGTGGTTTGTCCGTCACATGGATCAGAGATAAAGTGCTCTAAAAAATTCTGCCATTTCTGGCCTCCCTTTAAATTTTGTTGCAGTGTGTTAGTGAAGTTATTGACACCAGTTTGCTGGTAAAAATAGTTACCTACAGGCCAGCTTTTTCAAACTGTGGTTTGTCCGTCACACGGATCACATATAACTGTGCTCAAAATTCTGCCATTTCTGCCCTCCATTTAATTATTGTTGCAGTGGGTTAGCAAAGCTATTGACACCAGTTTGCTGGTAAAAATATTTACCTACAGGCCAGCTTTTTCAAACTGTGGTTTGTCCGTCACACGGATCACATATAAGTTTGCTCCAAATTCAGCCATTTGTAGTGAGTGTGGAAAATATTGCCCTCCATTTAAAATGGGCAAGGCTCGTGGCAAGGGACGGGGAACTGGACGTGATGGTGCATGCAGAGGCAGAGGATGTGGACAAGCTGAAATTGTGCCACAGCAAGCACCCACATCTTCTCGCCCGACATTCCTGTCCCAATTACTAGGGGACCACAGCAGCACACCACTATTGAATACAGAGCAGTGTCAAAAGGTTGTTGGTTGGATAGCAGATAATGTTTCCAGTCACTTTTCCACCAACACCACACTGTCTTCCACACGGTCCAATTTCAGTAGCTGTGAGTCTGGACCACATATTCCTCACACTGATCCTCCTTTCTCCCACCATGCCAAGTGTCTGGAGATACTGATCCCACACTTGGACACTCCGAAGAGCTGTTTACTTTTCCATTTATAGATTCGGTCCTCTCACCTGGTCCAGTTGAAGCTGGGCCACAGTCATACAAAGGCGATGGTGAGAAAGTGTCAGAAGAGATGGACGATGATGAGACACAATTGCCAGAAAGTCAGGAGGAGGACCAGGGTGTGGAAGTGGAAGACGAGGTGGTGGATGATATAGTAACTGACCTAACCTGGCAGGAGGACATGCAGAGCGACGACAGTAGCACACTGTGGGAGGGAGGCATAGTACTCCAAGAGGCAGGAAGAGTGTGGTGGCCATAGACATAAGGCAGGCAACTGTTCCCCGTAACACCAACACGACAGAAGTTGCCAGTCCAACTGTTAGGTCTTCCCGAGTCTGGTTGTATTTAAAGACTGTCAATAACCTCAAAAAGGCCATTTGCACCCCCTGCCAGGCCAGCAACAGCAGGGGGAGCAAAAACTACCAACCTGACCACCACCAGCATGAACAGGCACATGGTAGCAAAGCACCCGACTTTGTGGGCCAAAATTCAGGGTTCAGGAACAGTGTCTGCGGGTGACACCACTGCTTCTTCCACTGTTGTGCGTGCAAGTCAATCGACTGTCCAGGGTGCATGTGAAGATGCTTCCTGCCTTGCAACTCTCATTGCACACATAGCACCATCAGCAAGCACGTCCACATCCTTCTCATAGTGCAGCGTTCAATTGTCCATACCCCAGTATTTGGAATGCAAGTGCAAATATGCAGCCAACGCTCCACAGGTCACACTACTAAATTCCCACATTCGCGACTACTTGCGCTCGAAATGTTACCTTTTAGGCTCGTGGAAACAGAAGCTTTCCGCAACCTGATGGCGGCGGCCGTCCCTTGGTACTTGGTCCCCAGCTACCTCTATTTTTCCTGGTGTGCTGTCCCCGCATTACACAAGCACATATCCCACAATGCAGTTAATGGGAAAGTCCACCTAACCATTGACACGTGGGCAGGGATGCTACATCTCGATGATGGCACACTGGGTTAACAAAGTGGAAGCCATAGTGGACCCAGTCAGACCTTGGGATGGAACATGTCCTCTTGGCGCCGAGGATTGCGGGCCCTACATCAATAAAGTTTGCCCCAGCTCCTGCACTTCATCCTTCTCCTATTCAGCCTCCATCTCCAAAATGAGCAAATCAGTCACAAGCTGGAAGCAGGCTGTGCTGAAGCTAATATGTTTAGGTGACATACAGCACAATGCTGAAGAGTTGTGGACAGCTCTGAAAGAGCAGGCAGATCTGTAGCTGACACCGCTGAACCTATTACCAGGCATGGTCATTTGTGACAATGGCCAGAACCTGATGGCGGCTCTGAGGTGAGGCGAGCTCACACACATACCATGCCTGGCCCATGTGCTTAACCTCATGGTTCAGCGGTTTCTCAGAACCTACACGGAGCTGCCGGATCTGCTTGTCAAAGTATGCCACCTGTGTGCCCATTTTAGAAAGTCAGCTACAGCTTCTGCTGTCCTTGCTATGCTTCAGCAGCGTTTGCAGCTTCCGGCTCAGCGACTGGTGTGTGTGATGTTTGGAACTATATACTACAGATGTTGGAAAGGATTTGTGAGTAGAAGAGGGCAGTTGTTGACTACCAGCATCAACAAGGCCATTGGTATTTAGTTCAGACTCCACACATAAGACCTCAGGAGTGGACATGGATGTCAGACATATGTACCATCCTCCAACACTTTGAGGACTTCACCAAGATGGTGAGCAGCGATGATGCCATAATTAATGTCACCATCCCGCTTTCCTGTGTTCAGCAATGCTCTCTGCTCACAAAGAGGATGCATTGCAGGTAGAGCACAATGAGATGGAGCAAGGAACCATACAGGGTTATTACACACAGCCCAGCCTCATCTCATCCCAACGTGGATTGGGTGACAATGAGGAGGAGGAGGGAGATCAGAAGCTAGTTTCATGCACTATAGGACTCCACCTTTTTGGTTATTTATTTTGCCTTATGTACAAGTCATTACCCTGGAAAGGATGTTCCTTTACATATTTCCCAGGAAAATCCATTTTGGTTTCGTGTTTGTGAAGCGATGGCCGGGGGACCACCACAATGCAGGGAGACTACGGTACACAAGATGAGGTGCAAACAACAAAGGGTTAATTTATTTAGAGGCAAGGAATGCAGTGTTTAGGAAAATGCAGAAACAGGGGTATGCAATGAAAACAGACAATTTACAAGGATAATATTCTCTAGCTGGGCCAGCAAACAGCAAGGAGCACCAACTATCACAGCTCAGTGTATTTATCCACCTGGCAAGACAACACAGTAAAGGAATGTATGATGCTACACTAACTATAACCTATCTGGCCTTTGCTAACCTGGCCACACGGCTGCCATTCTCTATCTATTGCAGCCTATCCTAAACCCTAGCATGTGCACAGAAGAGGTTAACACTCACAGTAGCATTAGTATCTCAGTCCATTCCTGGGGGTCTGCAGCTTGGCAAGATGGTGCGCACTTCTTCCTGGAAGCTCTGTGCAACATGGTCTTTTCCTTGTGTGCAGGTCCAGTGATGCTCCTATAAATGGTGGATTCCCTCCTCTGGATACCTTTCTTGTCTTTTCTTTGTGGCTCCTCACGGCAACATAGGAAAGCCACCTTGTTTTCCACAGAAGAGTTTACAAAGTCTTTCCTTCACAGCTCAGGCACGTGTCGTTCCTGCAGAAATCTCGGCTCTCTCCTCACACACAGAAAAGCAGCCTCTCCCCTCTCCAGTGCTGGCAGAAGAGACCAAAACAGTCTTTACAGCAGGGAAGCGCAGAATGTCCCACTGCTCTAACCAAGGGGGTGCTGTCTCTTAAAGTGGCACCTTATCTCTACGGTCCATAGCAATGCCACCCCCTTACATGCCTCCCTACTTAAAAATGGTCGACCATCACAGCATCAAGGTTGCAGTGGGATAGAGGCACTTGCAATGTGGAACAGCACCTATTGGGGAGAAAACACAAGCGGCGAAACAGACAGAGAACACTGTTCTATGTATCGGGCTGGTGGAACCCCTGCAGTAGAACTCTGGGATCCCTGGATGTCTTGACTATCTTCCAGAGGAATACTTGCTGCAAGAGTTTTAGTAGGCTCTTGTCTGGACTCATCACGTGGTGGCAGTGGTACCTCAAGAAGATTACCATTTCTGGCTGAGGGCTCCCACGGTGTCAGGGCTGATCCACCATTCACTATTGATTTCACCAGCAGGCAAGACAGGTTCAGGAGGTGGAGCATCACCCTCAGGCGGCACTGGTACAGGACGGGCCTCGGACCGGCATGGCCGCAGCATATTTCTGTGGAGCACTCTAGGGACGGACTCCCCATTCTCAACCTGCACCTTGTAGACCAGGCCGTCAGCATACACTTGCTCGATTACTTTGCATGGCTGTATTTCCCATCTCTCACTTATCTTACCCCTGGGGCATTTCTCTCTAATACTCGGTCCCCGGGATGGAGCGGTATCTCCTGAATCGGTTTACGGCCCATATATTCTTTCTCCTGTAGCTGCTGACCCACCAACCGCCGTATTGTTTGCAATCATTGTCGATGTTCTTTCACCCATGAAGTGACGGTTTGCTCCATCTGCTCTTCTGGCTGTTCTAACTTCAACTCAATGATCTCTCGTCCAGCTCTTTCAAACAGCAACAGAATAGGGGTGTAACCCGTGGTGGAATGGACCCGACTGTTGTAGGTCCAGACCAACTCTGGCAGGTAGTCTGGCCAGCATGCCTTCTTGTCCTCTTCCAATGTCCTCAGCATTTGCAGCAAGGTTCGGTTGAATCCTTCACATGCTCCATTGCCTTGAGGGTGGTAAGGGGTGGTACGGGACCGCTCGATGCCATACAAATGATAGTTCTTCCATCACCTTGCCTTGGAAACATGCACCTTGGTCAGAGTGTATGCGATTTGGGCACCCATACACTCAGATGAAGTCTTAACAAATGGCCCGCGCCGCCGTGGCAGTCTGAACTCTAGTCGGGGTGACTACCGCGAACTTGGAGAAATGGTCACCAAACAGTACTGTGGACCCCGGGCTGCGTATCCCTCGAGGAGATAGTCGATCATCAAGACTTCCAGCAGTTCCTTAGTGCGTATGGTCTAGATGGGTGCCCTTTGTTCAGTACTCTTAACGAGGTCACATACCCAACACTGCCAGCAGACTTCTTCTACCACGGACTGCAACCGGGGGCAGTACACGTACCGCTGAAACCACTGGTAGGTCTTTGTGGACCTGAAGTGGACTCCAAATTCGTGGGCTTCTTTAGCCATTTTCTGGGCCATTCCTCCTGGGATGACCACCTGTCACCTTCAGTGTCTTTCGGCTGTTGTCTCTTGCAATATAGCACTGATTCTCGCACCTCCAGCCTATACCACTGGTGTAAGACACTCTTCATCTCAGTGTCCAGACTATCCCTCTCTTGTTTGCCTGGCTTCCGCTTCTGCGCTACCCAGCATTTCATCTGTCTCAGCCCTTCGTCTTCATCTTGAACACATCCCCATTCTTCATTGGTTCTCCCCAGAGATCAGGGTAGCGCGCAGGCCTCCCTACATGACTGGACAGTAACCACTGGGGTCCTGAACTTACGGAAGTCTAGAGTTTCTTCCTCTTTGAGTTGTCATCGAGATCCCCCACTGGTGTTTCCACCGTCACTCATGACAGGCCGTCAGCATTTGCATTTTCAGTGGCAGAGTGATAACGGATGGTAAAGTCAAACTTGGCCAGGCGAGCCACCCACCATTGTTCCAAGGCCCTCAATTTAGCATTCTCAAGGTGGGCCAGAGGGTTATTGTCTGTTCGAACTTGAATCTTGGTCCCTGCCAGGAAGCCTGCAATCTTCTGTCATGGCCCAAACAGGCTCTAACCAGAAAGAGCTGTAATTGTGGGGGTTTCTTTCGCTGTCTCGCAGGGACCTACTAACATACCTGATGACTCTCATGTCCATCCTGTATTTGGGAAAGTACTGCACCAAGTCCATGAAGGCTACAGTCTTTGTACAACAGGAACAGTTGATGGAAATCTGCGTAAGCCAAAATCGGGGCTGAAGTAAGAGCATTCTTTATAGCCTGGAAGGCCTCATCTCGCCTCTGGTCCCAAGGAATGCACTGGGTCTTCAGCACCCCGGCGGACCGCCTCCAGCAGATCATTCAGGGGACCCGCCACCTTTGCGAAATCTTTGACAAACCGTCGGTAGTACCCGGCGAGCCCAAGGAAGGCCTGGAGTTCCCTCACTGTTCAAGGGACTGGCCAGTTCTGGACAGCAGCCACTTTTTCCGGTGAGGGTAGAACCCCGTCTTGTGACACTATGTGGCCCAGGTACTCGATCTCTCTCTTGAAGAGATGGCATTTCTTTGGCTTCACCTTCAGATTATGAGCCTGCAGGCAACAAATGTGCATGTGTCTGCACAAACTGTTAGAAACTGACTCCATGAGGATGTCTGAGTGCCCGATGTCCACAGATGGGGGTTGTGTGATAGGATTAGATACACAGGTCAGCAGACTGTATCACACAGGAGAGGATTAGATACACGGCCAAGCATAGTGTATCACACAGGATAGGATTAGAAACACAGCTCAGCAGACAGTATCACACATGATAGTCTGCTGAGCTGTGTATCTAATCCTATCATGTGTGATACTGTCTGCTGAGCTGTGTTTCTAATCCTATCCTGTGTGATACACTATGCTTGGCCGTGTATCTAATCCTCTCCTGTGTGATACAGTCTGCTGACCTGTGTATCTAATACTATCCTGTGTTACTAACTGCTGAGCTGTGTATCTAATCCTCTCCTGTGTGATACTGTCTGCCTAGCCATGTATCTAATCCTATCCTGTATGATACTGGGCTCTCCCTGGGCTCCCCCTGCAGTCTGTGTCAGAGGGTGGTTTGTGTCGGCACAGTAATAAAATTGTGTTATTTACAAAAGGACGATAACACCATAGAAATGATAAGAATAATAGGCCTCAGTTACAACTGTCTGCAAGGAAAACTGTTGCTCATAGCAACCAATCACATCTTTTAAACAGCTCTGGTGAAAAGAAAGATGCTTAGTGATTGGTTGCTATGGGCAACACAGGCAGTGTACCTGGTGTACCTGGAATATAGGATGGAGGATGTGTGATGGGTATACGGGCACTGGAATATGGGATGGAGGAGGGAGAGGGTGATTCATTTCTGTCATGTGCTCTCTGCTCCTTTCTGGGGGGCAGACAATGGCTGAGAGCTTATGTTCCTGGGGATGCTAGATTTCTCCCACCCACTCAGTGTCTGCTGAGGTGTTGTGGAGTGGGAAAACTTGCTCATAGCAACCAATCACAGCTCAACTTTCATCTTTTAGACCGCTCTGGTGAAATGAAAGATGCTAAGAGATTGGGTGGGGCTATGTGGAGTGGGCATGGCTGATATATACATACACTGTGTGCAGAATTATTAGGCAAATGAGTATTTTTATCACATCATCCTTTTTATACATGTTGTCCTACTCCAAGCTGTATAGGCTTGAAAGCCAACTGCCAATTATGTAAATCAGATGATTTGCATCTCTGTAATGAGGATGGGTGTGGTCTAATGATATAATTATTAGGCAACTTCCTTTCCTTTGGCTAAATGGGTCAGAAGAGAGATTTGACAGACTCTGAAAAGTCAAAAATTGTGAGATGTCTTGCAGAGGGATGCAGCAGTCTTGAAATTGCCAAACTTTTGAAGCGTGATCACCGAACAATCAATCGTTTCATGGCAAATATCCTATAGGGTCGCAAGAAGCGTGTTGATAAAAAAAAAAAAAGGCACAAACTAACGCCCATGAAATGAGGAAAATCAAGCGTCAAGATGCCATTTGCCACCAGTTTTGACATATTTCAGAGCTGCAATGTTACTGGATTATCAAAAAGCAAAAGGTGTGCCATACTCAGGGACATGGCCAAGGTAAGGAAGGCTGAAAAACGACCACCTTTGAACAAGAAACATAAGATAAAATGTGAAGACTGGGCCAAGAAATATCTTAAGACTGATTTTTCTAAGGTTTTATGGACTAATGAAATGAGAGTGACTCTTGATGGGCCAGATGGATGGGCCCAAGGCTGGATCAGTAAAGGCCAGAGAGGGGTACTGGTATGGGCTGGTATCATCAAAGATGAACTTGTGGGACCTTTTCGGGTTGAGGATGGAGTGAAGCTCAATTCCCAGACCTACTGCCAGTTTCTGGAAGACACCTTCTTCAAGCAGTGGTACAGGAAGAAGTCGGTATCGTTCAAGAAAAACATGATTTTCATGCAGGACAATGCTTCATCACATGCATCCAAATACTCCACAGCGTGGCTGGCCAGTAAAGGTCTAAAAGAAGATAAAATAATGACATGGCCCCCTTGTTCACCTGATCTGAACCCCATAGAGAACCTGTGGTCCCTCATAAAATGTGAGATCAACAGGGAGGGAAAACAGTACACCTCTCGGAACAGTGTCTGGGAGGCTGTGGTGGCTGCTGCACGCAATGTTGATCGTAAACAGATCAAGCAACTGACAGAATCTATGGATGGAAGGCTTTTGAGTGTCATCGTAAAGAAAGGTGGCTATATTGGTCACTGATTATTTTTTGTTTTTGAATGTCAGAAATGATTATTTCTAAATTTTATGTTATATTGGTTTACCTGGTGAAAATAAACAAATGAGATGGGTATATATTTGGTTTTTATTAAGTTGCCTAATAAATCTGCACAGTATTAGCTACCTTCACAAACAGATATCCTCCTAAGATAGCCAAATCTAAAAAACCCCACTCCAACTTCCAAAAATATTAAGCTTTGATATTTGAGTCTTTTGGGTTGATTGAGAACATAGTTGTTGTTCAATAATAAAAAGAATCCTCTCAAATACAACTTGCCTAATTCTGCACGGTCTACATACACACAAACATACACAAATTTATATAATATATATTTATGTACAATATACAAAAAATATATATATTTGTGTGCGTGTGTATATATATATATATATATATATATATATTATGTGTATGCTATATATATTACATATATATATTTATATTATGTGTATATAATACATTTTATATATATTATTTGTATATATATATATATATATATACAAATAATATATATAAAATGTATTATATACACATAATATAAATATATATATGTAATATATATAGCATACACATAATATATATATATACAAAAAAAATCAGCACCTCCTAGTGTGAACACGTGCAAGCTGCGAAAACTGCATAATATAGACAAAAAAGAACACAACAGCACATGTGCATGAATCTAGGCCATGTGAAAACATAGAGAAACATTCAATTTAGCAAAATTTTACAAATCTTATGGGGCCATAACCTTTATGGAGCAGTATATGGTGCATATTATTCTATGGTAATGTCAGAATGGGGGCAGGCTTTGCAGCTTTGAGAATCCCCCCCCCCCCATGTGCTCACCCACCTATCCACTCTCTCTTTCCCCCTGTGCTGACTTCTCCCATCTGTGCTCTCTTCTTTCTACCCCATGTGCTATCCCTCTTGTCTGCTGTCTCTCTCCTTCCTGTGTTCTCCCCTCAAGTGCTGTCCCATTTGAGCTCTCTCCCCTCCGTGCTCTGTCTCTCTTACCCCTGTGACCTTGTATGGAACATACCACAGCTCCTGGGGAGGGGAGGAAGCAAAAGACAATACTGACCTTACAGCAGGAGATCGCAGAGGATACATTTTGTGAGGTAAAATATTGTTTAAAAACAGTCAGTGAATTATTTTACCTCACAAAATGAATCCTCTGTGATCCCCTGCTGTAATGTCAGTATTGTCTTTTGCTTCCTCCCCTGCCCAGGAGATGTGGTATGCTCCGTACACGGTCAGACACAGACAATTTTTAAAATGAATTTTTGTTCATGGGAAATCCCCTTTAATGTGACCGGCTTAATCTGCCCGTAGACACGTCACGCATCTGCCACCGGGTTCAGCCGAATGATTCACTGCGCCTGCGTGGAATTTGCGCAGGCGCAGTGTGATGGTGTTCCACTGAAGGTACTGCACAAGAGGCTGTGTGAGTTTGTGAGTGGTGTGTATGGTGTATAGAGTGTGTGTGTTGCGACGGTGTTCTGCTGGTGGTACTGCGCAATAGGTTGGTACCAGCAGCAGTTTCCATATTGTGACACCCATCACTTGAGTGTCCCAATATGGCGGTCGATGAACTTCCTCCGCTTGGAATTCTGGGATACAGTGATATGTATGTTTTGAAGATTTTGTTTTAAAATGATGTGTACAGTTTTTTTTACAATGTTATTTTAACATGAGATTTAACAGAGAGAGAACTGCTGTACGTAAAAGCTCATGATAAAATCGCATTGCATATGGATTGCATACGCAGGTCATACATATGTTCCGTGGAAAAATCGCATGGAAATCACATTACACTCGCATAGCACTCGTCAGTTTTTTCAGTCCGGAAATTGGACCTTTTTTACTCGCAAATGGGTATGAGCCGTTACTTTTATTATCACTCTGCATTGCAATCACAGCTACTGCCGTGCACACATACGACCTTCATACACCTCTGTGTATATCCTGGGGAGACTACACAGTGACCCCTAACTGTGACATCAGTCACTGCTTCACCATTGCAATCTCTACTATGCCTGTGACCACAATGCATCCCCATAGCCTCAATATGCCTCCGTGCGTATCCTGGGGAGAGCACACAGCACCCCCTAGATGCAACAGGGGTCACTGCCTCACAATCCATATATAACAAGCGGTGGTTGCGCCCCCTTTAAGGCTGGGTTCTATACACCGACATGTTGCAAGACAGCAATTCTTTGAAAAGTAACACAATAAAAACATTTGTGCAACTTGCTTTTAGGCTAAGTGCACACGTTGCAGAAATTTTCTGCTCAAAAACCTGAATCCCTTCCCAGAAACCGCACCTATTTTTCCGCGGCGTTTTTTGCGTGGTTTTGATGCGTTTTTGATGTGTTTTTTTCCGCAGCGGTTTCTAAACGCATGGAAGAAGCCAAAACCGCGGAAAAATACACAAAATTAATGAGCATGCTGCGTTTTTTACCGCAATGCGTTTTTTTCGCGGTAAAAAAACGTATCAATGTGCACAAAAAGTACAAAATGCATAGAAATGACTGTGCAGCTTATTTTTAGCGGTTTTATAGCGAAAACCGCGGTAAAAACCGCTAAAAAAATGCTGTGTGTGAACACAGCCTTACACAACTAATTTAAAGCAGAAAATAAAACAGCTAAGTAGATAGATGTCTGCAGATAAGTCGCGCACAAGTCACATGTTGTTACTTGCATTGAAGTCTATGGCGAGTTTGTCACGTGTGACTTTCAACCAGCGACAGAAAATCCACATAACACATTATGAAATATTTGTGATTCTGTCTCCCATTTTCAGTATGTGTGGTCCTAGCCTTATTCTAGGTGACACGTTTTGTTTAATATATATTATTCTACTCCATTAATAGCTTATTTACTATATTATTATAAGCAGGGCGGGGGTTAGGGGCAGGCAGCTGCCTAGGGCCCCCAGCTAGCGGCACATCACGCAGCCGCTATGGGGCCCGCCTGCCCTCAGTGCCGACTCCCCCCACCGCCACATTGAACTATACCGGCGCCATAGACGCCGGTACAGTTCAAAGCAATGATGGAGGAGAGAGCGTCAGCTGATGCTCCCTCTCCCATCATTCCCTGCTCTGCCTCTGACACTGTGGGTAGGCGATGACATCATATGATCGTGCACTCACTGTGTGCCAGGCAGAGCAGGAGACAGGAGCTGGGAGCAGCGCGGGCACGAGGAGAAGGTGAGGAGTGTGTGTTTTTTTTTTTTTTTTTTTTTTTTTTTTAATGTAACAGTGAGGAATGGAATGGGGGGACATTCTCAGGGGGTGAAGATGTGGGCTGTGCTATGCTGTATCTACCATGGTACTGTGATGTATACCATGGTGCTGTGCTATACACCATGATGCTGTGCTGTATACCATGTGGGGCTGTGCTGTATATCATGGTGCTGTATACCTTGTGGGGCTGTGCTATATACCATGTGGGGCTGTGCTATTTACCATGTGGGGCTGTGTTATATACTTTGTGTTATATACCATGGGGTAACATTATACATTATATTCTATGGGGGAGGCGGTGTTATATAATATGGGGGGCTATATTATATTCTATGGGAAGGTGGGCTGTATTATATTCTATTCGGGGCTACATTATATTCTGTGGGGGGCTGTATTATATTTATTATATTCTCTTGGGGGTAATCGCATCATACTCTATGAGGGAGCTACATTATATTATGAGGCTACATTGTATTTTATGGGGGGCTAGATTATATTGTATGGGGGCTGCATTATACTATATGAGGAGGGCTACACTGTATTCTATGGAGGGGCTACATTATACTGTACTATATAAGGGGCTGCATTATACTATATGGGGGGGCTGCATTATATTCTATGGGAGGGTTACATTATATTCTGTGGGGTGGCTGCATTATGCTCTATGGGGTGGCTGTATTATACTGTATCGAGGACTATGGGGAATACCTGTGCCATTGACACCCAACCCCCTGCTCCCTCTCTCGGGTGCACTTTGGAATGCCCACTCCATATGCATTAAGCTCCATGTGATTCATGACCTCTTTCTCTCTCACAATCTTGCCTTCCTCAGCCTCACAGAAACATGGCTGACACCCTCTGACACCGCCTCCCCTGCTGCGCTGTGTTATGGTGGCCTCCACTTTACCTGCACTCCTCGCCCTGGCAACAGACACGGTGGAGGAGTGGGTCTTCTCCTTTCTTCCAACTGCACCTTCAACCCAATCCCACCTCTTTCCTCCCTAATCCTTCCCTCTTTTGAAGTCCACCCTGTCCGCATCTACTCTCCCTCCAACCTCCAAGTGGCCGTCATATACCGACCTCCAGGCCCGACCACTGCCTTCATTGACCAATTCTCTACCTGGCTTCTTCATTTTCTTTCAACTGACACCCCCACTATCATCATGGGTGACTTCAACATCCCCACTGATACCCTTCAGTCAGCAGCCTCCAAACTCCTGTCCCTTACTTCATCCTTTGGACTTACTCAGTGGTCCTCCTCAGCCACCCACACAGATGGACACACATTAGACCTGGTCTTCACCCGTCTCTGCTCTCTTTCTAACTTCACCAACTCCCCTCTCCCTCTATCTGACCATCATCTACTCACTTTCTCATCCCTGTCCTCCTCACCTGGCACCCATGTCCAGCAACACGCACACCCCCGCAGAAACCTTGCACACCTAGACACCCATGCGCTCTCTGACTCAATTCTACCACTGGCATCCATATCCTCACTCCATGACACAGACAGTGCCACTGCTTTCTACAATGCCACTCTCGCATCAGCTATTGACACGGTTGCCCCTCTCGTTCATGGCAGAATGCGACGTATCAACAGACAACCCTGGCACAATAACACCACTAAAAAGCTCCGACAAGTGTCCAGGATTGCAGAGCGGCGCTGGAAGAAAACAAATTCGCAAGATGACTTCACCACATTCAAACAGGCAACACTTGATTTCAAATCTGCCCTCACCTCTGCTAAACAGGCCTACTTCACAACCCTCGTATCTTCCCTATCTTACAACCCAAAACAGCTATTCAAAACTTTTAACTCCCTCCTCCGCCCACCACTGCCTCCTCCAACCTCCCTCATCTCTGCCGAGGACTTTGCCACACACTTCAAAAACAAGATTGACCAAACAAGGCAAGTCTTCATCACTCAACCACCACAACCCCTTTGTATACCAGACCAATGCCCAAACCCCATAACCTCACTCTCCAACATCACTGAAGGGGAGCTTAATCGCCTCTTCTCCAAATCGCACCTCACAACCTGTGCACTTGACCCCATCCCATCCCACCTCCTCCCCAACCTCACCACCACACTTATCCCATCCCTAACCCACCTCTTCAACCTATCACTAATGTCCAGTACCTTCCCTTCTGCTTTCAAGCATGCCACAATCACGCCTATCCTTAAAAAGCCAACCCTCGACCCAACCGCTATGTCCAGCTATCGCCCAATATCATTGCTTCCATTCGCTTCCAAACTCCTGGAACAGCATGTCCACGCTAAACTTTCCTCCCACCTATCATCTAACTTGCTCTTTGACAATCTACAATCTGGTTTCCGCCCCCATCACTCCACTGAGACAGCCCTGACCAAAATTACTAACGACCTACTTACAGCCAAATCAAATGGACAATACTCTATACTCCTTCTTCTAGACCTGTCCGCTGCATTTGACACAGTTGACCACTGCCTCCTACTACAGATCCTCTCCTCCTTCGGCATCAAAGGCCTTTCCCTATCCTGGATTTCCTCATACCTTTCCAACCGCACAATCAGCGTCTCCCACTCCCACACCACCTCCTCATCCCACCCTCTCTTTTGGAGTCCCCCAAGGCTCTGTTTTAGGACCCCTACTCTTCTCAATCTATACACTTGGTCTGGGGCAACTCATAAAGTCCCACGGATTCCACTACCACCTTTATGCTGATGACACTCAGATCTACCTCTCTGGCCCAGATGTCACCTCACTGCTGTCCAGAATCCCAGAGTGTCTATCAGCCATATCCTCCTTCTTCTCCTCTCGCTTCCTTAAACTCAATGTAGACAAATCTGAACTCATCATCTTTCCTCCATCTCACAGATCTTCTTTACCCGACCTAGCTATAACAATTAATGACCTCCTCACACTTTCCCCAGTACCAGAAGTCCGCTGCCTCGGAGTAACCTTTGACTCTGCCCTGTCCTTCAAATCGCACATCCAAGCTCTTTCAACCTCCTGTCGCCTCCAGCTCAAAAATATTTCCAGAATCCGTCCTTTCCTCAACCCTCAATCTACTAAAATGCTTGTGCATGCCCTCATCATCTCCCGCCTCGACTACTGCAACATCCTTTTCTGTGGTCTCCCTGCTAACATCCTCGCACCTCTTCAGTCCATCCTTAACTCTGCCGCCCGACTAATTCATCTCTCTCCTCGCTACTCCTCCGCTTCTCCCTTCTGCAAATCTCTTCACTGGCTTCCATTCCCTCAGCGTATCCAGTTCAAATTACTAATTCTGACCTACAAGGCCATCTATAACCTGTCTCCCCCATATGTCTCAGAACTAATCTCCCAATACCTTCCCTCACGTAATCTCCGGTCCTCCCAAGACCTCTTTCTCTCCTCCACACTTATTCGCTCCTCACCCAACCGCCTCCAAGACTTCTCCCGAATAGTCCCTATTCTCTGGAATTCTTTGCCCAAACAAGTCCGACTATCAACCACATTTGGATCCTTCAGACGGAACCTAAAAACCCACCTCTTCAAGAAAGCCTACAGCCTGCAATGACCCCGCTATCTCCTTCTCTCTCACCACTACCGGTGATATCACCTCAACCAACACCGGAACTGCTGCAACCCACCAACCTACTGTCTCCTTCCCCACCATCCTGTAGCATGTAAGCCCAAAAGGGCAGGGTCCTCTCTCCACTCTGTATCAGTCGGTCATTGTTAGTTTGTTTACTGTGATATCTGTAATTTGTATGTAACCCCCTTCTCATGTACAGCACCATGGAATCAATGGTGCTATATAAATAATAATACATTATATTATATGAAGAGCTATGGGGTCCATTATACTATGGGAAGTGAACTGTACTACATGGATGACTGGTGGTGTATTATACTATATAGAGCACTATGAGGAGTGTATTATACTATATGGAGGACTGAGCAGTGTATTTTAATATATGGAGGAGTGTGTTATATGGAGGACTGAGTAATGTATTTGTGATGGTGTGATATGCTATATGGATATCATTTTGTGTATATTGCTATTTCACTGATTTGCATAGTGTTAATCTTGATGCCTTGTATGTCTGCAGCCTGACTTTTATCTATGACTCTTGATGACCCCCTGTAGTGTCATAATCCCCCAGGCACCTTTTGTCAAGTCTGGGAGGCCTGAAAACCGCCAAACCGGTTTGACTCTCCCTGGACATAATGAGGGGGCTGGGCAAGTCAGTTGCTGTGTGCAGAGCATGGTGTGAAGACAGGGCTTCAGAGAGAAAGAAGAATATATGGAACATGTTATCACTGTCAGCTGGATTTTGGACTCTCATCTCCCTGGACATGTTATACTGTTACTGAACTGCATTCAGATTCTGGACTATCTATCTTTTGTGGGGTGGACTGAATATGGACCTTTCATATTTTTGCCTAAGTAAATGTTTTGGAATTGTTCACTCCTCTTGCTCTGTTGATTGTGTGATACCAGAGAAGGACCCCGTGACAGTATTATACTATATGGCGGACTGAGTGTATTTTAATATATGGAGGGCTATGAGGAGGGCTATGGGGCACATTATATTATATGGAGGACTATGGGGTGTAAACTGTAGATGTGCTGCTGATAACATGATACTGTATGGGGACAGATTGATCCATTTGTGATCGTTCTGTCCCCATCATTCTTTCTCAGATGGTGGAAAGAGGCCAGGAAACAAGCGTTGAATGACTTCAATATTGTCGATCACACTCATTTAGTGTCCTGAACTCAGCACTTGTAAATACAATCAAAATGCTTCTGTGTGATGTGCAATATGTTAGCATTTGGGGCCCCATTTTAAACTTTGCCTAGGGCCCCACTTTGCCTAAAACCGGCCCTGATTATAGGTTGTATTTTTTATTTTCCACGTATCTGTTGATTATTACATGTTGTGAATAAATTATTTAACCAAACCTCTGACCCATGTTAAGACATACAAAAATGACTTAACAGTGTTCTTCTCCTGAGCATACATTAAGCCTACAGCAAACTGCAGAGAGCTTTCACTTGTCATATTAACTGTGATACTGTAATGCGATCAACCAGCAAAAGGTTTAACATTTCAGACCTGCAATGATACAGTAACCACGTTACTAGGTAAACATTTTAATGGGATGTATAACTAAGTTGTAAATATCAACACAATAGGTTAAATACACAGACTTAAGCCACAACAATACTTACCATTGTTTAAAACATTCATATGACATAAACTGTCCCCATTAAAAGTCTGGTGTGTTGGTTACACCACTGAGAACAACAGGAGATTATCACTAATGGACTAGAAAATCTGCTGCCATCAGGGGAATGCATAGAAATCATGGGGCCCCAAAGCAAAAGTCTTAATTGGGCCTCCCTGGAACACTAAAACTAAAAAAAAATTTAAGTAGTCACAGTGCACGGTGGTGTAGTCATAAAGGGGTATATTAGTGGCATCTAAAAAGTAATTTTGCTCCTATTGAAGCCATAGGCCAGGGCCACAATTACGAGTACAATGTAAGAATTTCGCGCATCAACACCCGACACTGCCGCCGGCACTCGGACCCGAGCGTGTGGCTGCATGTATTTCTATGTCGCCGCACACTCCGGTCCCGAGTGTCAACGGTAGTGCCGGGTGTTGATGCGAGTTTCTTGCATCACACTCGTAAGTGTGATCCCAGCCTCAGTGTTGCCATCCACTACAATATCCCTTTCATGGCCTCTATAAAGTGTGATGCCAGCAAAACTGTCCCCAAGCACATCATGATATCCCCATAGTGAATTCTTCCACAGTACCCTCCTAATGCACAATATGATAACCCATCAGTACTCCCCTTGCACCCTGCAAAGTATGATGAATCCATAGTGGTCCCCTAGTGTCACCCACAGTATATGATATCAACACCGTTCCCAGGCCCCACACAGCATGAGATGAGCCCCCCACAAAGCTCTCCACACAATATAACGGCCCCCACACAGCCCCTCCACATAGTAAGATCATATTCACCAAACCATGAAACACAATATTGTGGCACCCCAGGAGTCCATTTGCCACAGTGGCATCGCCTCCCTCACAGGAAGTAATATCATGCTTGGAATCAAGGATGGGTCCCCTTACCAGGTGTCCGGAGGAGAGAAATCAAGCAGAACCTGGGGAGTGGAGCTGTGATTAAAATTGCCCCAGAGCTGAGCGCTAGGAACCGGATATCAGAATCCATGGTTGCGTGGGTACTGAAGTCCTGGCAGCTAAATCCAGAGGGCAGGGGACTGCAGGTCTCCTGGCCCAATCTTATACCCGGTGGCACAGCAGCATACCAGAGCCTGGAGCCGACACAAAGGAGCAGCACCTGTGATAGGCTCGAGCTGCCTGCCATGTGGGCAACGGTTTGTTTTTAAAACAGAGAGAAACAGTTAGCAGCAGGGGGTGAGCTGTTAGGCAGCAAGGAAAAAAGGGGAACACTGCAGAAGGAAGGCCTCCATACCTACCTGGCCAGGTGTATCCAAAATTGCTTCCAGGCTGCCTGGCTCTCTATTACGATCTGTTACCAGTGCCCTGGTCTGTACTATCAAGTAAAGGAAAACTACAGTCCTTGTGTCCTCCAGTGATCTCTTGCGCCCATCCCAGCTGCATCACCATCAGCCCCAGTGTTCTCCTTTAGCAGCGTCGGCCATCCATTGCGAACACCACAGGTGGCATCACGTTAAATCCCATATACATATTCCCCATTTTACGGCACAACTAGGGCCAAGGAGTCGGGTCACGGCATCGTGACTGCCCCAAAGAACTGTCCGACCTGGTGGGCGTGTCAATATGATGATCCTCAAAGCCCCCCAAAACTCCACACAGTTTTATTACCTCCTCAGTCCCCTCACATAGTTGATAGTTTCCAAAGCTTTCCACACTTTATGATGGCCCACATCCCCATACATACAGTATGATGGCCCACACATTGCCCCCATACAAGTAGCCATTGATCCAAAAACAATAAAATTAAAATAGAAAACTACTCACCTCTCCCCATCCCCCATTGTTTAGATTTCTTCAGCTTGTGTTCTGATGCTTCACGCTGCGAATGCGATGTACTGATGTCACGATGTCTGCTGTGATGAGACATCAGAACTCGGAAGCACAAGAGAATGATGGGACACTTGGCTGACTGCGGAAAAACAAATTGTCTATATGTAATCATGTGAATGCCAGGGAATTATGACAGCAGTCTGCAATCACTTAGATTGCTTGAAGACATTAGTCCCAAGCCTAGACAACCCCTTTAACCATCACCTTCACAGTCTGTTTTCCTTTTTATGGTTTACATTTTTCCTTTCCCTTCTTCCACTAGATATACCTTTTTATTTTTCCATCAAAATAGTCATTTTTGTCAGATGAGTCGTAGCTTTTAGTGTATTCAACCATTTGTCCATACAATGTTTTGGAAACTGAAAAGAATATCCAAGTAGGATGAAATGCTTAAAAAAATGCTAATTTGTCTTTTTTTTTTTGACAGCATTCATTCATCACTTTGTAACATGTTCTTTATGTGGCCAAGAGTGAATTGAATTGAAAAAGAAAGGCCAGTGAACCCATAAGGTGGACAGGCCTCATGACAAGTTTATGCACCAGCGATCCCGACCCAGATATGACCCGGTCAGGATCACTGGTGCATCGCTAAATGGTTGCTAGTGAGCTGCCAAACAGGCAGATTTCACTAGCGACGCAGCGATGCAGCAGCGCTCGTTACTTACCTTTCAGACGCGGCGACCATGATGACCTCCGTCCGCGTCCACGCGTCGCTTGTCGGCGCCAGCAGGAAGCGCCCGACAAGAAATGGACCTGTATGATCTCGCGCAATCAGCGACAGACAGCGGGGGGAGCCGGTCGGAGTATCACACATAGCGATATCGCTAGCAATATCGCTGCTGCGTCACAAAATCGGTGACACTCTAGCAATATTGCTAGCGATATCGCTATGTGTAAAACCCCCTTTAGGGGCAGGGAATAGAAGGGCGATTTAACCCCTTAATGACCGCCAATACGCCTTTTAACGGCGGTAATTAAGTGTACATAAACCACAGCGCCGCTAATTCACGGCGCTGTGATTTAAGTGAATAGCGCCCCCCAGTGTCGGATTTTCTCCTGGGTCTCGGCTGCCAGGGGTAGCCGAGACCCCAGAGAACATGAATCGGTCGGTTTTTACCGACCCTCGCGTTTGCGATCGCCGTTATTAACCCTATAACGGCGACCGCAAAAAAAAAAAAGCCGCAATTTTACATTTAATTTCCCTCTCCTCTGATGTGATCACACATCAGAGGAGAGAGAAATAGGGTCCCCGATCCCCCCCGGTACCTCTCCGTGGCCCCCCGTCCCCTCCCGGTGGTCCCACGTCCCGCCGGCATCCTCCGATGGGCGGCGCCATCTTGAAAATGGCAGGCGCATGCGCAGTGCGCACGCCGGATATCTGCCGGCTCCGGCTGGCAGATTCCATTCATTATTTTGATCACTATGATAAACGATCATAGTGATCAAAATAAAAAAAATAGTACATAACCCCCCCGTTTATCACTCCCTTATATAGGCCAATATAATGAAATAAAGAAAATATTTTTTTTTTCAGTTTTCCATTAGGGTTAGGGTTAGGGTTGGGCTAGGGTTAGGGTTAGGGCTAGGGTTAGGGTTGGGCTAGGGTTAGGGTTGGGCTAGGGTTAGGGCTAGGGTTGGGCTAGGGTTAGGGCTAGGGTTGGGCTAGGGTTAGGGTTGGGCTAGGATTAGGGTTGTGCTAGGGTTGGGCTAGGGTTAGGGCTCGGGTCACGGCTAGGGTTAGAATTAGGGTTAGGGCGAACTAGGATTAGGGTTAGAATTAGGATTAGGATTAGGGTTAGGGTTGAGATTAGGGTTAGGGGTGTGTTGGGGTTAGGGTTGGAGCAAGAATTGAGGGGTTTCCACTATTTACCAACTTTGGGGGTCTAAAAATTGGGGTCTAAAAAATCACTTTTGTGGAAATAAAAAAGACTTTATTTTCACGGCTCTGCGTTTATAAACTTTTGTGAAGCGCTTGGGGGTTCAAAGTGCTCATCACACATCTAGATAAGTTCCTTAGGGGGTCTAATTTCCAAAATGGGGTCACTTGTGGGGGGTTTCCACTGTTTAGGCCCATCAGGGGCTCTGCAAGCGCAACATGATGCCCGCAGACCATTCCATCAAAGTCTGCATTCCAAAATGGAACTCCTTCCCTTCCGAGCTCTCCCATGCGCCCAAACAGTGGTTCCCCCCCATATATGGGGTATCGGCGTACTCAGGACAAATCGCATAACAACTGTGTGGGTATGATTTCTCCCGTTACCCTTGTAAAAAATAAAAATTTTGGGGCGAAAAGATCATTTTTGTGGAAAAAAAATAGATTTCTTATTTTCACGGCTCTACGTTATAAACTTCTGTGAAGCCCTTGGGGGTTCATTGTGCTCACCACACATCTAGATAAGTTCCTTAATGGGTCTACTTTCCAAAATGGGGTCACTTGTTGGAGGTTTCCACTGTTTAGGCACATTAAGGGCTCTCCGAACGCAACATGGCATCCGATCTCAATTCTAGCTAATTCTGCATTGAAAAAGTCAAACGGCACTCCATCCCTTGCGAGCTCTGCCGTGTGCTGAAAAAGTGGTTTACCCCCACATATAGGGTATCGGCGTATTCAGGAGAAATTGTACAACAAATTTTGTGGTTGATTTTCTCTTTTAACACTTGTGAAAATAAAAAAAATTGGTTCTGAAGTAAATTTTTTGCAAAAAAAAGTTAAATGTTAATTTTTTCCTTCCACATTGCTTTAGTTCCTGTGAAGCACTTAAAGGGTTAATAAACTTCTTGAATGTGGTTTTGAGCACCTTGAGGGGTCTAGTGTTTAGAATGGTGCCACTTTTGGGTATTTTCTGTCATGTACACCCCTCAAAATGACTTTAAATATGATGTGGTCCCTAAAAAAAATGGTTTTGCAAATTTTGTTGTAAAAATGAGAAATCGCTGGTCAACTTTTAACCCTTATAACTTCCTAACAAAAAAAAATTTTGCTTCCAAAATTGTTCTGATGTAAAGTAGACATGTGGGAAATGTTATTTATTAAGAAATTTGTGTGACACATCTCTCTGATTTAAGGGCATAAAAATTTAAAGTTTTAAAATTGCAAAATTTTCAAAATTTTCGCCATATTTCCGTTTTTTTCATAAATAAACACAAGACTTATCGAAGAAATTTTACCACTAACATGAAGTACAATATGTCACGAAAAAACAATCTTAGAATCAGCGGGATCCATTAAAGCGTTCCAGAGTTATAAACTCATAAAGGGACAGTGGTCAGAATTGTAAAAATTGGCCTGGTCATTAAGCTGCAAACTGGCTCTGTCGCTAAGGGGTTAAGGGGTAGGAAGGGTTCTTGCTGACCTCTTTACCTTCAGGACACAGTTGTCCACCCACCTTCCCCCTTGTTTAGAAAAAAAAAAATTGAGGAGGGTGAATAAGTTTTTCTTTTACTATTTCACAGTGGCGGGGGGGAGATGGGTCTGGGGTAGAGGCGGGTGAAATGGTCATGGCCTTTGATTGGAAGACACTATCACTGTATGGTGGCAGGCCAGGGTTAATTGCGGGCATTGGTCCTGCAAAAAGTTAGGGGTGTTAATTAGGTGTGATCAGTGGCGGATTATAATGAGGTCAATATGGGCGGTAGCCCAGGGCCCAGTGGTGTGGGGGAGCCCACCAGCCCAGGGTAAATTGCCCCATTATAATCCGCCACCAGCCACCGCAGCCCCTCACTGTTAAATTCCTGCTCTGTGCGCACAGGACCTGCGATGAGGTCAGAGAAGGGGAGGAGTCAGGGGTTACATTATCAGGCATCTCAGTTGGAGGCCCCCGATCATGTAACTCCTGACTCCTCCCCTCCTGTGACCTCATCACAGGTCCTGTGCGCACGCACAGCCCTCGATGTATGTAACTATGCAGGACTCTGCTGTGCTGGTTGTCATCGTGCTGAATCAGTCAAGTATGTGTGGGGTCAGGAGGGGTTTACAGGCTGGATGTAGCTGCGTGTGTGTACGGAGCGGAGCCACGCATGTACGGAGCGAAGTGTAGGACGTGTACGGAGTGAAGTGCGTGTGTAGGGCGTGTACGGCGCGGAGCCGCGTGTGTACAAGGTGTACGGAGCGCAGAGGTGTGCGGAGCCGTGTGTGTACAAGGTGTACAGAGTAGAGCTGTATGTGAACGGAGCGGAGCCGTATGTGTACGAGGTTACGGAGCGGAGCCGCGCGTTTACGAGGTGTACAGAGTGGAGCCAGGTGTGTGTACGAGGTGTACGGAGCGGAGCCAGGTGTGTGTACGAGGTGTACGGAGCGGAGCCGTGCGTGTACAAAGTGTACGGAGCTGTGCCGTGTGTTTACGGAGCGGAGCGAAGCGAAGCCGCATGTGTACGAGGTGTACGGAGCGGAACTGCGCGTGTACAAGGTTTGCAGAGCCTTGTGTGTACTGAGTGGAGCCTTGTTTGTACGAGGCATACAAAGCGGAACCGTGTGTGTATGAGGTGTGTGGAGCCATGCATGTACAAGGTGTATGATGGGGAGCATTCATACCTCCCAACCATTCCAGATTTTGAGAGTCTGCGCCACTGCCCCGACCGGGAGCTGACTTTTCCCGCGGACACAGGACTACACGGCAGAGCTCCGAGGAGCACTTGAAAACTCACATGTGACGTTCCATTGGAAGTGACGTGCTGGAAGCTTACCGTAAATGAGGTATTTTTGGGAGATTGTGACGGAACCAAGGAGGCACTTCAGGGAATGCTTCAGATCCATCACCATGTCCTCTTCCGACAGCGCGGACAGCGGGATCGCCTTGGACTCGGGGATGTCAGCCATGTGAGTGGATCATGATATGTTCTGAGCCTGGAGGCTCAGGTGGGCACTACAATGTGAGCCAGACTGGTATGGTATCTTTATAGAATTTTTCTTCTTTCTCTCTCTGTTTCTTTCTTTCTCTCTCTCTGTTCATTCTTTCTCTTTCTCTCTGTTCTTTCTTTCACTCTGTTCTTTTACTCTTTTTTTTTTCCCCTCATTCTTTCTCTCTCTAATCTTTCTTTCTTTCTCTCTCTCTCTGTTCTTCCTTTCTTTCGCTCTGTTCTTTCCCCTCTTTCTTTCTCTCTGTTCTTTCATTTTCTCTCTGTTTCTCTCTTTCTTTCTCTCTCCTTTCTTTCTCTCTATGTTCTTTCTTTTCCTCAGTACCAGCCACTGTGCCCACGGTACTGTACCAGCCACTGTGCCCATAATGCCAGCCACTGTGCCCTCAGTACCAGTCAGTGTGATCAGCAGTGCTAAATGGGTGTGGTTGTGGCGTGGACATGGGTGTGACTAGATGTGAAATGGGTGTGGTTGGGCGGCCGGTAACCAATCATCATAGTGGAAGTCGTCTGTTTCCATCAACTTTGTTGTGTGGGCAGTGGGCACCTCTAGTAAGGTGGGCACGAGATGGCGGGTCTTGTCACCTCTGCCTCACACATAAGTTACTATGAGGTGTACTTTATTTCTGCCACGTTTCTTTCTTGGCCTACTGAGAGAAATGTTTTGACCAGTTGAATGTTATACAACCTGAGGATTGTGCATGTGTGCGCTGCCCGCATGTAGTAATGTGTGTGTGTATATATATATATATATATATATATATTTTTTTTTTTTTTTTTTTTTACTTCGACCCCTATATGAACCCTGCCACTCCGACCGCCGTCCACTTTCCTATGCTCCGGTTCCAATCCAGGGGTCTTTTTTGTCCCCACCTTGGTCCTCCACATGCTGAACATCTGGGACTTGACTAATATTGCGCAATGTGCACTTGTTCGTTGGCAGATGCAGCGTCGTGTCCAGTGTGTGAGGAGACGGCGACTTGTCTGTGGCATTAACCCCTCTGCTGCCATGTTGGGCACAGCCTGTGACGAGGAGCGTCTCTTCCTGTGCATCCGGCCACAGGCTGCACACTGAAGGCTGCTTCTTCTATCTGGGGAAGTTCATGAAGCAGAAGCCTCTGTGTGACTCGTGAAGTAACTTGCCTGACAGATCATGGGTCCAGGTCAGCAGGCGATTGCAGACTATAAGCTGGTTTCGATGTTAGGTACAGGTGAGTCAGGACTAGATGTTGGGTGGAAGCCTTCCATTATTTGTAAGGCCTCGTGCACACGCTGAGTATTTGGTGAGTTTTTACCTCAGTATTTATAAGGCCTCGTTCCCACGCTGAGTATTTGGGGAGTTTTTACCTCAGTATTTATAAGGCCTCGTGCACACTCTAAGTATTTGGTGAGTTTTTCACTCATTATTTGTAAGACCTCATGGACACGCTGAGTATTTGGTGTTTTTTACCTGAGTATTTGTGAGGCCTCGTGCACACGTGTATTTTCTGAGTTTTTTACCTCAGTATTTAACCCCTTCCCGCTCCTTGACGCACAGTATGCGTCATGAAAACTAGTGACTTCCCGACCCCGTCACATGACCGGGGGACCCACAAAGTCTGAACAGCCCGGGGCCCTGGCTACCTTTAATCCACCCCTGGGTGTGATTAATACCTCTTTCCCTGGGGTGGTGATTTATTGCCAATGAATATAATTGGATATGCCTCTGAACCCGACCGATAACAGGGTTAATGGGGTTCTTGTGATATTTGATGTTATAATGTTTACATTGTTTTGATGTCTGGGGCGCTAGGTTGGGGGATGCCCCAAGTGGTAAGTAAAAATTTGAATAAAGGCTGCTGTGGCCATTTATTACCAAGTCGCAAGCAGTCCTGTGTTTAAAGGTTTTAGGATAAGCGTAAGTATGTGGGTCGCAGTATGAATGACCTAACATATTCTGCTTTAACTTGTCATCAGTGTGGCTAGGGTCATGGTCTAAAATGTGCATTTGTCCCTTAAGGAAAGTTGTGAGGTTGGCACGCACCCATAACAAAAGTCTAAGGCATGCTTAAAGAATGATATGAGCCGGTCCCACAAAATAAACACGTTCTCTGCCATACGCAAAAAAAAGAGAAGATAAATCAAAAGAGTGTACTGTAGGCAGCCTCGGTCTGGCTTGACGGGTACCGGGGAAATGCCCGGTGGGCCCCGAGGGTCGCTGGGGCCCTGTAAAAACTCGGCCCCTTTACAAGCGTGGGCCCTTTAAAAGTGCGTCCCAGTATTGCAGTGCCGCGCGCGCACGTACCATAGCTACCCCCGCTTCACACGGCCATGGCTGGCTCTGACGCTGGCTCCACTCCCCCAGATAAGGACCTTGCGTCGCCGCTCTTTATGGGCGGTGACAAGCACCGCGCTCTGCTTTCCGGCTCCTGGCTGGCTAATAGCGTGAGACACAGATATGCTGGGCCGAGCTGAGCTCTGCTCTCCTGGCTGCTCCCTCCAACTCTGCTCAGTGCTCTGTGTACTGCCGGCTCCAGTGGTCAGTAGTAGACATACTGTGGTGTGTGGAGTGAGTCTGTGTCTGTGTCCTCCTCCTGTGTCCTGTCCCTGTCGTCCTGAGTCTCAGGCAGCTCTGCCGGCTCCTGCTGTCCTGCAGTGCCGGCTGTGTGGTGTGTGAGTGAGAGTGACACTCTAACTTTCTACTCTCCGGGCTTCCTCTGTCTGACTCCTGCAGCCTGCGCTGTGTAGAGCTGGCTGTGTGGTGAGTTGCTGTCTGCAGTGCTAAGTCACCAGGCGTGTGTACGAAGTGTATGGAGCGCAGCGTGTGTACGGAGTGGAGAAGCGTGTGTACGGAGCGGAGCCGTGTGGGTACGAGGTGCACGGAGCGGAGCCGTGTGGGTGCAAGGTGTACGGAGCGGAGCCGCATGTGTATGACGTGGACAGAGCGAAGCCGCGTGTGTACAGAGCGGAGCCGCGTGTGTACGGAGAGGAGCCACGTGTGTACGGAGAGGAGCCGCTCGTGTACGAAGTGAGCGGAGCCGCGTATGTACGAAGTGTACGGAGCGGAGCCGCATGTGTGTGAGGTGGACAGAGAGGAGCCGCGTGTGTACGGAGTGTAGCCAGATGTGTACGAGGTGTACGGAGAGGAGCCGTGTGTGTACGAGGTGTGCGGAGTGGATCCGCATGTGTACGGAGCAGATCCGCGTGTGTACGAGGTGTATGGAGAGGAGCTGTGTGTGTACGAGGTGTACGGAGAGGAGCCGCGTGTGTACGAAGTGTATGGAGCAGAGCTGTGTGTGTACGAAGTGTACGGAGCGGAGCCGCATGTGTATAAGGTGGACATAGAGGAACAGCGTGTGTACGCAGCGGAGCCGTGTGTACGAGGTCTACGGTGCGGAGCCGCGTGTGTACGAGGTCTACGGTGCGGAGCCACATGTTTACGAGGTGTATGGAGCGGCGCTGTGTGTGTACGGAGAGGAGCTGTGTGTGTACGGAGAGGAGCCGTGTGTGTACAAAGTGTATGGAGCAGAGTCCCATGTGTATAAGGTGGACAGAGAGGAACCGCATGTGTACGAGGTGTACGGAGCAGAGCCGCGTGTGTATGAGGTGTACGGAGCGGAGCCCCGTGTGTACAAGGTGTACGGAGCGGAGATGTGCGTGTACAAGGTGAGTGGAGCCACGCATGTACGAGATGTGCGGAGTGGAGCCACACATGTACAATGTGTACGTAGCAGAGATGTGCATGTATTTTGGCATGGGGGGGCCTCATTTGAAAGTTCGCATCAGGGCCCATAACTTTGTAGTTATGCCACTGCATGTGGGGCTGTGCTGTATACCATGTGGGGCTGTGCTGTATACCATGGTGCTGTGCTATATACCATTTGGGGCTGTGCTGTATATCATGTGGGACTGTGCTGTATAGCATGGTGCTGTATACCATGTGGGGCTGTGCTGTATACCATGTGGGGCTGTGCTGCATGTAGGGCTGTGCTGTATACCATGGGCCTGTGCTGTATACAATGTGGAGCTGTGCTGTACACCATAGTGCTGTGCTGTATATCATGTGGGGCTGTGTTATATACTATGTAGGGCAGTGTTATGTACTATGTGGGCTGTGTTATATACCATGGGGGTACATTATATTCTATGGGGGAGGCTGTGATAATATGGGGAACTACATTATATTCTATGGGGAGGTGGGCTGTATTTTATTCTATTCGGGGCTACATTATATTCTCTGGGGTGCTGTATTATATTCTATGGGAGGTGATTGCATCATACTCTGTGAAGGGGCTACATTATACTATATGAGGAGGCTACATTGTATTCTATGGGGGGCTGCATTATATTTTATGGGGGGCTAGATTTTATTGTATGGGGGCTTTATTATACTTTATGAGGGGGCTACTGTTGTGAGTTCATTTTCCCCTTTGTCACTGAGGTCTGGTGAACTCCCTATTCTGGTGAAGGTAGGTAATGAGCCTGATTATCAGGCACCTGAACCTGATGAGGATGACTGGCTGAGTGGAGTCACGGACTGGATATAAGGCTGCCGACGCCCTTCTGCCCTGCGGGTGATTTCTCTGTGGACTTCTGGACACCAGTCTGATTCCTGCTCCTCTAAGCTAAGTTTTTAAGCTTTGCCTGTTTGCATTAGTGTTTTGTTTTTGTTTTCCTTGCTTTTCTGGATTCTGCCATTCCCTTCTGGGGTGAGCTGAATCTCCTTTTGCCTGTAGCTCTGTCTTCAGAATATTCCGGAGTACTGACATAGCTTTTTTGAAGCCTAGCGTCTTCAGGGCCTTTTTCACTGTCAGTCTGTTGGCTCTTATTTTCATAGGGTTTTTCACGGATTGCAGACAGCAGCCTTCCTGTCCTTTTCTATCTAGCTAGATTGGGCCCCGTCTTTGCTCAGTCTATCTTTCTGCCTGTGTTAGTGTTTTCATCTTGCTTCACCATCATTATATGTTGGGGGCTGCCTATTGCTTTGGGGTCTGCTCTGGGGCAGTTTAGTTTTCCCCTTTTCTTTCTTTAGGCCTAGCTATTTCTCCGGCTGTGATCGAGGGGTCTAGGGCATCGTAGGAACCCCCCACGGCTACTGCTAGTTGTGTTGATAGGTTCAGGGGTCTGCAATCCGATAGCTGCCAACTTCTCTGGTTTTCTGGACTTAGCTAGCATTTCTGTTTCTGCCTCCTACGGTGACTCAATCATAACAGGCTACATTGTATTCTATGGAGGGGCTACATTATACTATGTAAGGGGCTGCCATATATTCTATGGAGGGGCTGCTGTTGTGAATTCGCTTTCTGGCCTACCTCTGGTTACTAGTGAAGGTAGTGGAGCTGGTTATATTGACAGAGGGGTCGCGAGTTCACTTTCCGGGCTCCCTCTGGTGGTTACTGGAGGTAATGGAGCTGATCTAATTAACAGAGGCCTGCCACCTGATAATGAGGGGGACGATTGGAGATCTTGAGTATCTGACTGGATTTAGGTCAGCCAACTACCTCTATCCCTGCTGGTGATTTTTTGCTGCCTCCTGAGGTCTTAGTTTCCAGCTCAGTCCCTGCATGCTCAGCTAAGTGTTCTTTTGCTATTGTTCACACTTGATCTGGTTTTGTCTTTCAGTTTTGTGTGGTCAGCCAGCTCCAGCTGGGGCTGAGCTAAATTTCCATCCTTATGTTACTGCTTGTGCCAGTTTGTTTTTGTCCCTTATTAGATTGGCCTCTTTTTGCTCTGCTTTCAGAATATACCAGAGTGCTGATAGAGTGGGCGAAGTCATGCGACTTCAGTATTTTTTTTATCAGACGTGTTGGACATTTTTGGCAGGGTTTTTTGCATAATTGCAGACAGTGTCTTTACTTTCCTGTCCTGTCTAGTTAGTGTGCACCCCATTGTTTGCTCAGTCTATTTTTCTACCTGCGTTTGTGTTTTCATCTTGTCTCACCGACAATATATGTTTGGGGCTATCTATTCCTTTGGGGTCTGCTCTGGGGCAGTTTAGATTTCCCCTTTCTTGCTTTAGGCTTACTTAGTTCTCCAGCTGTGTCAAGGCATCTAGGACATCGTAGGTACGCTCCACGGCTACTGCTAGTTGTGTGGATAGGATCAGGGGTCTGCAGTCCGCTTAGCTATCAACCTCTCTGTTTTTCTGTGGCTTAGCTTGGTCTTGCTCTCCTCCTCTGTGACTGTTATGAATGAGTCACCGAGGAGGAAAAACAAAAACAAGCTAAGCCACAGAAAACCAGAGAGGTTGGTAACTAAGCCGATTGCAGACCCCTGTTTCTATCCACACAACTAGCAGTAGCCGTGCAGCGTACCTACGATGATCCTAGACGCCTCATCACAGCTGGAGAACTAAATAAGCCTAAAGCAAGAAAAGGGGAAATCTAAACTGCCCCAGAGCAGACCCCAAAGCAATAGACAGCCTCAAACATGTATTGTCGGTGAGACAAGATGAAAACACAAACACAGATAGAAAAATAGGCTGAGCGAACGATGGGGCCCAAACTAACTAGAAAGGACAGGAAAGGAAAGATGCTGTCTGCAATCACACACAAAAACCCTGCCAAAAAATGTCCAACACTTTCTGATAACAAAAACCCTGAAGTCGCTAGACTTCAATTCCCTATATCAGCACTCTGGTATATTCTGAAGACAGGGCAAAAAGAGACCAATCTGATCAGGGACAAAAAGCAAACTGGCATAAACAGAGACATAAGAATGGAAATTCAGCACAGCCCCAGCAGGGGCTGGCTAGCCACAAAAACTGAGTAAACCAGACCAAATCTCATGTGAAAAAATAGCAGTGCACACTTAGCTTGAGAAGGCAGGAACAGAACTGGAAACCAGAACCTCAGGGCAGGAAAAATCACCAGCACAAAATTAGGGAGTCGGCTGTCTTAAATCCAGTCAGAGACTCCTGATGTCCACTCACAGTCCTCCTCCTCAGGTGGAAGGTCTCTGCCATTTAGATCAGCTTCAGTACCTACTGTCACCACCAGAGGGAGCCCGGATGGAGAACTCACGACTCCTCTGTCAACACAGCCAGCTCCGCCACCCTCACCAGAAGCCAGAGGTAAACCAGAAAATGAGTTCACAAAAGGTGACCCAATCATAACAGGCTACATTATACTATATGGGGGGCTGCATTATATTCTATGGGGGGGGTTAAATATATTCTGTGGGGTGGCTAGATTATGCTCTAAGGGGTGGCTGCATTATACTATAAGGGGGGCTGCATTATATTCTAAGGGGGTTACATTATATTGTATGGTGGGGCTGTATTATAGTCTGTGGGGTGGCTTCATTATGCTCTATGGGGTGGTTGCATTATACTATATGTGGGCTACATTATACTGTATTGAGGACTATGGGGAATACATTATACTATATGAAGAACTATGGGGTGCATTATACTATGGGAAGTGTTATGATTGAGTCACCGCAGGAGGCAAAAACAGAAATGCTAGCTAAGTCCAGAAAACCGGAGAAGTTGGCAACTATCAGATTGCAGACCCCTGAACCTAACAACACAACTAGCAGTAGCCGTGGGGGGTTCCTACGATGACCTAGACCCCTCGATCACAGCCGGAGAGATACATAGGCCTAAAGAAGGAAAGGGGAAATCTAACTGCCCCAAAGCAATAGGCAGCCCCCCACATATAATGACGGTGAAGCAAGATGGAAACACTTACACAGACAGAAAGACAGAGTGAGCAAAGATGGGGCCCAAAAACTACCTAGATAGGAACGGATAGGAAAGCTGCTGTCTGCAATCTGCCAAAACCCTATCAAAGACAAAGCCAACCAGCTGATATAAAAATGGCCCTGAAGCAACTAAGCTTCAAAACTAAATCAGCACTCAGGTATTTTCAGAGGACAGAGCTAAAGGAATACTGCACACTCCAGCAGGGAGTGGCAGAATCCAAAATGCAAGAAAAACAAAAACAAATCTTAAATGCAAATGGCAAAGCAGGAAACTTAGCTTTAGGAGAGCAGGAATCAGACTGGTGTCCAAGAGTCCACAGAGAAATCACCCGCAGGGCAGAAAGGGCGTAGGCAGCCTTATATCCAGTCAGAGACTCCACTCAGCCAATCGTCTTCATTAGTCCCAGGTCCCTGATAATCAGGCTCACTACCTTCCTTCACAAGGATAGGGAGTTCACCAGGCGTCAGAGACGGAGGGGAAAATGAACTCACAACAGGGAAGTAAATTGTACTACATGGATGACTGGCAGTGTATTATACTATATGGAGCACTGTGAGGAGTGTATTATACTATGGAGGGCTGAGCAGTGTATTTTAATATATGGAGGAGTGTATTATATTATATGGAGGACTGAGTATTTTAATATATGGAGGGCTATGAGGAGTGTATTATACTATATGGAGGACTATGGGGAGTGTATTATACTATATGGAGCTGTTAGGAACGGCGGAACGCATTAAATAAAAAGAAATAATAAAGTGCATTCGCCGCTCGGGGTCCACCGTGCAGTAGGTGTTACACCGCTGCTAGGTAATGAGCAATATGGCAGTATAATGTGCACGAGTTCAACTTCACCCAAAGTGCGCAGAGTGGGCTCTGTTCACACACAGAGGCGCCGCAACATAAACATACAAAAACGCTGAGCCTGTTAGTGACACAGGTCTCAGGTAAATGCACACACGGTATCAGGTCACAGGAGCAGGACCAAGACAGAGGAGCTGCGTCCCTCTAGACCTACCGTGTGTGCGGCATCGCTACTGCGAGCGCTAAGAAGGGCTGCAACTACAGCGCGGTGTAGGACACTGCCGCTCAACGACAAAGCTAGAAAGCAAGCGCAATGTCGGACGCTAGCGTAGCGGTGCGGTGTGCACAGTGGCCTAAGGCTTGCCACTGACTAGCGCATGGCCTAACGGTAATGCATGCTTTTTATAGCAGTGCGGGACCTTCCAGATCTCCAAGATGGACCAATGAGATCTGGAGCAGGACCTGGGCACATGACTCCCGATCTCCAATGGGAGATTGTCTTGTGAGCATGCACAGAGGAACTTAGTCTCTGGAGCGGTCTGCTGCAAAGTAATCTTCTCTGCAGTAGATAGACAGCAGGAGACCGCAGAATGTGAGCCTCTGGAATCCTGCAGAGCAGACGCAGAAACCAGACTCCTAACATTACCCCCCCTCCTAGGGCCCCCTCCCCTCTGAGCCTTCCAATCCACCACCTTGTGCCCATCAGAGGCATAGGTCTCAAACTCGTCCGAAGGCAAGTCTGATGTCCCGGGAGATGAGACGGAAAACCGGGACACGTGGAAGGTATCAGAGGCGGTAAGATCGCCAGGTTTAAGAAGGGACACTTGGGAGAAAACGGGCGTGGCAAAACCACCCGGAGCATAAGTTGAAATGGAATGCCGCGGTGTGTCGGCAGACGACTCCACTCTCTGCTTAAGGAGGCTAACCCGAGCACATGAGGCGCATGCCTGAATATATTTTTTAATGTCCCGAGCCCTGTGCGGCCACCAATACGACCCCGCCAGAAGTTTTGTGGTCTGCATGTAACCACAGTGACCACCCGCCCTGGACGCGTGTGCCCACGTGAGAACCTTCAGCCGAAGGTGGGGAGTGACAAAGGTCTTGCCCGACGGCACAGAGTTTGGCCATTGTGGGACACTGTTGTCCTGAGAAACAGCGCGTTGACAATGGTAACCGCAAATGGAGTTTTGCGCCGGACGTGCCTTGAGAACGGCGCGAGACACCTCCACGGGCTCTGGGAGTGGAGTCTCTGGCTCAGGAGGTTCCAGAGGCTCAAAAAAGTTGGGAGCCGAGGTAACCTTCCGTTTGGATTGAGCACGCTCCAGACTGCGCTCCGAAAAACGGAGATCAGTGCGGGTGGAAATGGCAATCAGCTCATCCATACTTGCAGGAACCTCTCTGGTAGAGAGAGCATCCTTAAAATGCTCTGCCAAACCTCTCCAAAACACAGGGATGAGGGCTTTGTCAGACCACTCCAGCTCGGAAGCCAGTGTCCGAAAACGAACGGCATACTGACTAACAGAGAGGGTCCCTGAGTCAAAGCAAGTAGCTGAAGAGAGGTGTCGTGCATGACCCGTGGTCCCAGGAAGACCTGCTTAATAGCTGTTAAAAACTGAGCAGCGGTCCGAACCTCTGGGTCACCACGCTCCCATAGTGGCGTAGGCCACTCCAACGCCTTGCCCGACAGAAGGGAAACAATAAACCCCACCTTGGCCCGTTCCGTAGGGAATCGCGCAGCCAGTAACTCCAGCTGGATAGAGCACTGGCTGATGAAGCCCCTACAGGAGGCGCCATAGCCAGAAAATTTATCGGGCAACGGGAGGCGGGTAACTGTCGGCACGTGGGAGGATGTGGACATACGTGAAACTGCGTCTGCGATTGCCTGTACAGCAGCTTCAGTGGATTTCGCAGCTGAGAACACTCCAGAGTAGCCAACCGGCCCTCCAGCTGCCGAATATACTGTAAGAGTTGCTGCTGTTCAGCCATGACTAGCCAGACCCTGGCGCTAGTATAGTGTTAGGAACGGCGGAACGCACTAAATAAAAATAAATAATAAAGTGCGTTCGCCGCTTGGGGTCCACCGTGCAGTAGGTGTTACACCGCTGCTAGGTAATGACAGAGGAGCAATATGGCAGTATAATGTGCACGGGTTCAACTTCACCCGAAGTGCGCAGAGCGGGCTCTGTTCACACACAGAGGCGCCGCAACGTAAACATACAAAAACGCTGAGCCTGTTAGTGACACATGCCTCAGGTAAATGCACACACGGTAACAGGTCCAAGGAGCAGGACCAAGACAGGGGAGCTGCGTCCCTCTAGACCTACCGTGTGTGCGGCGTCGCTTCTGCGAGCGCCAAGAAGGGCTGCAACTGCAGCGTGGCGTAGGACACTGCCGCTTGACGACAAAGCTGGAAAGCAAGCGCAATGTCGGACGCTAGCGTAGCGGTGCGGTGTGCACAGTGGCCTAAGGCTTGCCACTGACTGGTGCTGACTGCTGAACTAATTCCCTATCCACATACGTAATATCAGAGGGAAGGGGTTTTATAATGAGTCAGTCACCAGAATCATGCATCCATCACCATTCACACATAGCAAGTATAATCTATACTAGCGCATGGCCGACAGCAGGAGACCGCAGAATGTGAGGCTCGGGATTCCTGCAGAGCAGACGCAGAAACCAGACGCCTAATAGGAGCACTATAAGGAATGTATTATACAATATGGAGGACTGAGCAGTGTGTTTTAATATATGGAGGGCTATAAGGAGTGTATTATACTATATAGAGGACTGAGGAGTGTATTATACTATATGGAGGACTATGGGGCACATTATATTATATGAAGGACTATGGGGTGTAAACTGTAGATGTGCTGCTGATAACATGATACTGTATGGGGACAGATTGATCCATTAGTGATTGTTCTGTCCCCATCATTCTTTCTCAGACGGTGGAAAGAGGCCGGGAAACAACCGGCCCTGCTCATACACATGACATGATGCAGCATCACAGATCACAATCTCTGCCAGTGCCTCCTATATAAGATATACACACACCACAGTCTTATATGGCCTAATATGTCTTATGAGGCCTGTATACCGACCATACAGACCGCACTATCATCCTCCTGTATGCCGTACATAGGCAGAGAGTGAGGTCTGTACAGTATATAAGAGGGCGACACTCTGTATATCATATAGGGGGCCTAATAGGAGGCCGACAGTCTGTTTGACTCATAGGAGGTCTAAGGCTGTGTGCACACGCTGCGGAAAAGGTGCGGATTCATCCGCGCGGATTTTGTACAATCCGCAGGTGAAACCGCAGGTCAAAAGACCTGCGGTTTTACCTGCGGATTGCTCTGCGGTTTTGCCCTGCGGTTTTTCATCTCCTCAATGGAGGAGATGGCAAACCGCAGGAGAATCCGCAGAAAGAATTGACATGTCAATTCTTTCTGCGGATTGAAAACCGCAGATAATCCGCGCGGAAAATTCCGCACCGTCTGCACTGCGGTTTTTGATTCCCATAGGGAATCATTGTACTGTACACCGCAGCAGAAACTGCTGCGGGTCCGCAGCGGCCAAAACCGCTGCGGAACCGCAGCAAAATCCGCAGCGTGTGCACACAGCCTTATAAGAGGCTGACAGTCTGTACTGTATGTCTTATAGGAGGCCTAATAAGAGGCCGACAGTCTATGTCTCATAGGAGGCTTAATAGGAGGCCGACAGTCTGTATGTCTTATAGGAGGCCTAAGAGGAGGCCGATAGACTGTATGTCATATACAAGGCCAATATGCCGTACATACCGCAATATCGGCATCCTATATACTGTACATACCACACTCTCAGCCTCTTATAGAAAGTATCTGTTATAGGGAGACCGAGAGTGCGGTCTGTAAGATATATAGGAGGCTGAGAGTGCGGTCTGTACAATATACAGGAGACTGAGAGTGTGATCTGTGCGATATATAGGAGGCTGAGAGTGCGGTCTGTACAATATACAGGAGACTGAGAGTGTGATCTGTACGATATATAGGAGGCTGAGAGTGCGGTCTGTACAATATACAGGAGACTGAGAGTGTGATCTGTACGATATATAGGAGACTGAGAGTGTGATCTGTACGATATATAGGAGGCTGAGAGTGCGGTCTGTACGATATATAGAAGACTGAGAATGTGATCTGTATGATATATACAGTAGGAGGCTGAGAGTGCGGTCTGTGCGATATATAGGAGGCTGAGAGTGTGGTCTGTGCGATATATAGGAGGCTGAGAGTGCGGTCTGTGCGATATATAGGAGGCTGAGAGTGCGGTCTGTACGATATATAGGAGGATGAGAGTGTGGTCTGTACGATATATAGGAGGCTGAGAGCATTCTCTTTTGCACACTGTACAGCTTGCTAAAAGGCACACGTTTTAGTGGGAAAGGCCATAAAATGAACACGTAATAAAACCGTTTATGGTAGCCATAGGGTGGGCCCCTAGAGTCAATTCTCATGGTAGGCCCTAGGCACCCCAGTCCGACCCTGACTGTAGGCACCAGGCACAAAAAAAATAAAAAGAATGAAATCGAATAGATGAAGACAACAAAAAATAAAGTGCAACAAAAAATGTATTAAGACAACACACAAGCGCTAGTGAATGTATTAACCCCTTTACCCCCAAGGGTGGTTTGCACGTTCATGACTGGGCCAATTTTTACAATTCTGACCATTGTCCCTTTATGAGGTCATAATTCTGGATTGCTTCCATGGATCCCGGTGATTCTGAGACTTTCTCGTGACATATTGTACTTCATGTTAGTGGTAAAATTTCATTGATATAACTCGCGTTTATTTGTGAAAAAACGGAAATTAGGCGAAAATTTGAAAATTTCGCAATTTTCCAACTTTGAATTTTTATGCCCTTAAATCACAGAGATATGTGGCGCCCCTGAGGGTACAGTCCCCACAGAGATGCTGCACCTCCTCCTGTGGTGTGGTACCCCACTATCCAGGTAAGGTGGAGACACGACCACACTCCAACATGCACACCAGCAGAGTTGCAGAGCAACCTTTGTGGCTCCCTGCTTGGAACACGAAGAGTGCTGGGAGGTGGCTGGAGCTTAGACTGCACAAGAGGGAGAATATTAGGCTATGTGCACACGCTGCGGTTTTTGCTGCGGTTCCGCTGCGGTTTTGGCCCTGCGGAACTGCAGCAGTTCCGCAGACATGGTACCATACTATGTAACCCTATGGGTTTTAAAAACCGCTGTGCTCACACTGTGGTTTCTTCCGCGCGGTTTATAAACCGCAGCATGTCAACTGTTTCTGCGGATTCCGCTGCAGTTTCACACCTTTAACATAGCAAAGGTGTGACACCGCCGGGCAAAACTGCAGGAAAACCGCAGGTCACTTTACCTGCGGTTTTACCTGCGGTTCCGCACGGAAAAACCCGCAGGTGAATCCGCAGCGTGTGCACATAGCCTAAGGAAAAAGTCAGTCTGTGAGAGGAGATCCCCAGAGAGGGATGGAGTGAAGGAAGTGCTGCAGCAGACTCCTGTGACCTGGAGCTGCTGGCACAGGAAAGAGCCATAGAAAGCCTGATTCTTCAGAGGGAAGATGGTTTAGTACGGAACGTAAGGAGACGAGAACTAAGGACTAGGGTCAGAGCAGAGCCCTTCCTCAAGTTTGAAGCGCATGGCCGGGGTCCGGTCCCCGAGGTTGTATGGATACTGATGTTCCTGCAGCAGACACCGGAGGAATAGAAGTCATCACCGCTTTATTCCCATCTAAGACTTGGGGGCACAACAGCAACGTGGGTGAGCTGGGACATGATAGCAAGGAGTCCCCGAAGCAGGCTACAGCTGTCTGCCGTACAAGTAGAGTTCTAAGTAACATCAAGAAGGAGGAACTTGAGTTTAATACGCAACTACAAGTACTTCTGATTAGGCGCTAGTGTGGAGACGTTCAGAGAAGGCACATGTTGAAGGAGTGCTGGAAAGGTGTACTTTACCTTACCTGGGAGTTGGCTGCGCCCCTGACCTGCAGGACACGGCACCGAAGCGGGCATCTGTGTGCACAACAGACTGTGAGTAAAGCTTTGGAACTACATGCCCTTGTGTCCTCCACTTATTCCTGCGCCTTGCACCCAGCACTGCTACATCTACTTCTTTACAACATCTCCCCATTTACCAGCCTCATCTACTCTGCCCTGGGACTACAGCTCCACCTGTGGGGAGCTTCAACATCATTGCTGCACCACACCATCTGTCTCAGAGAAGCAACCCTGCAGGGCTGGTCAAACTGACCAGAAACCACAGGTGGCGTCACGAATCATCCACTTATAAACTTTAATCAGCCACATTTCACCCCTTTACATGGACGCCCAGGGCCACAGACCAGGTCACTGCCACTGTGACATCTCCCATTGAAATCAACGGGCTCGGTGCCAAGTACCCAGCTGCCTTGGCGGGCTATCCAGATATGGCACACAAAAACCTTAATAAATAACATTTCCACATATTTACTTTACATCAGCACAATTTGGGAACCAAATTTTTTTTTTTTTTGCTAGGAAGTTATAAGGGTTAAAAGTTGACCAGCGATTTCTCATTTTTACAGCACCATTTTATTTTTAGGGACCACATCATATTTGAAGTCACTGAGGGGTCTATATGATAGAAAATACCCAAAAGTGACACCATTCTAAAAACTGCACCCCTGACGGTACTCAATACCACATTCAAGAAGTTTATTAACCCTTCAGGTGCTTCACAGGAATTTTTTGATTGTTTAAAAAAATGAACATTTAACTTTTTTTCACAAAAAAATTACTTCAGGTCCAATTTTTTTCATTTTACCAAGGGTAACAGGAGAAATTGGACTGCAAAACCCCAAGGAACTTATCTAGATATGTGGTGAGAACTTTGAACCCCCAAGGGCTTCACAGAAGTTTATAACGCCCGGGAGTGAAAATAAAAAAATCATATTTTTTCCACAAAAATGATCTTTTCACCCACAATTTTTATTTTTCCAAGTGTAACTGGACCCAAAAGTTATTGTGCAATTTGTCCTGAGTATGCTGATACCCCATATGTGGGGGTAAACAACTATTTGGGAGCATGGCAGAGCTCGGAAGGGAAGCAGCGCCATTTGACTTTTTTGGCTGGAATTGAGATCGGATGCCATGTCGCGTTTGGAAAGCCCATGATGTGTCAAAATAGTGGAACCCCTCAACACCATTTTGGAAACTAGACCCCCCCCCCAAGGAGCTTATGTAGATGTGTGGTGAGCACTTTGAACCCCCAAGGGCTTCACAGAAGTTTATAACGCCCGGGAGTGAAAATAAAAAAATCATATTTTTTCCACAAACATGATCTTTTAGTCCCCAAATTTTTTATTTTCCCAAGGGTAATAGGAGAAATTGGACCCCAAAAGTTGTTGTCCAATTTGTCCTGAATACGCTGATACCCCATATGTGGGAGAAAACTACTGTCTGGGCACATGTCGGGGCTTGGAAGGGAAGAAGTGACGTTTTGGAATGCAGACTTTGATGGAATGGTCTGCTTGTGTCATGTCGCGTTTGGAGAGCCTCTGATGTGCTTAAACTGTTGAAACCCCCCCACAAGTGACCCCATTTTGGAAACTAGACCCCGAAGGAACTTATCTAGATGTGTGGTGAGCACTTTGAACCCCCAAGTGCTTCATAGAAGTTTATAACGTAGACCCATAAAAATAAAAAAAATATTTTTTTCCACAAAAATGAAATTTTTGCCCCCAATTTTTTATTTTCCCAAGGGTAACAGGAGAAAAAGGACACAAAGTTATTTTGCAATTTGTTCTGAGTAGGCTGATACCCCATATGTGGGGGTAAACCACTGTTTGGGCGCATGGCAGAGCTTTGAAGGGAAGGAGCACCGTTTGACTTTTTCAACGCAGAATTGGCTGGAATTGAGATCAGACACCATGTTGCGTTTGGAGAGCACCTGATGTGCCTAAATAGTGGAAACCCCCCAATTCTAACTCCAACCCTAACCCCAACACACCCCTAACCCTAATCTCAGCCCTAACTCTAACCCTAGCCCTAACTCTAACCCTATCTCTAATGGGAAAATGGAAATAAATAAAAAAAATAATAATTTTATTATTTTTCCCTAACTAAGGGGGTGATAAAGTGGGGTTTGATTTACTATTTATAGTGGGTTTTTATGTCTGGCAGCTGTCACACACTAAAAGACGCTTTTTATTGAAAAAATAGTTTAATAGTTTTTGCATCACCACCACATTTTGAGAGCTATAATTTTTCCATATTTTGACCCATCAAGTCATGTGAGGTCTTATTTTTTGCGGGACGAGTTGACATTTTTATTGGTACCATTTTCGGGAATGTGACATTTTTTGATTGCTTTTTATTCCGATTTTTGGGACGCAGAATGAACAAAAAACAGCATTTCATGAATTTCTTTTGGGGGGTGCATTTACACCGTTCCGCCTGTGGTAAAATTGATAAAGCAGTTTTATTCTTCGGGTCAGTATGATTACAGCGATACCTCATTTATGTCTTTTTTTTATGTTTTGGCGCCTTTATGTAATGATAACAATTTTATATAGAAAATAATTATTTTTGCATCGCTTTATTCTGCGAGCTATAACTTTTTTATTTTTTTGCTCATGATGCTGTATGGCAGCTTGTTTTCAGCGGTACCATGGTTATTTATATCCGTCTTTTTTATCGCTCGTTATTGCACTTTACGTTCGGCGGTATGATGATAAAGCATTGTTTTTTACTTTGTTTTTTATTTTTTAAGGGGTTCACTAAAGGGGTTAACTAGTGGGATAGTTTTATAGGGCGGGTTGTTATGGACGTGGCAATACTAAATATGTGTACTTTTTTTTTATTTCCAAAAAATTAATTTATTAGGGAATATTTTTTTTTTTTTATAAATTATTTTTACACTTTATTTTTTTTCAACTTTATTTTATTGTCCCGGGGGGGACATCACTGTCATGTGTCAGATCGCTGATCTGATACTTCACACAGTGCTGTGTCAGATCAACGATCTGACAGGCGCTGCACAAGGCTTCCTCATGCCTGCGCTCTGCAGGGAAGGAGGTCCCCAGAGCAGTGCAGCACATCGCGCTGTGCTGGAGGTGTCAGGGAAGCACAGAGGGAGCCCCCTCCCTGCCGATACTTCCCTAATGCCCCCCGATACACTGTGATCATGTTTAACCCCTGGCACACTGCGATCAATGTGTCGGGGGCGGTCCGTGACCACCCCTGACACATGGTGCCAAGTGTCAGCTGTGATAATCAGCTGACACCCGGCCGTGATCAGCAGCGCTCCCCCCGGGGGCGCTGCTGATTGCTATGACATACTATCCCGTCCATGGGGGTTGAGTCCCAGGTCACATGGACGGGATAGTATGTCTAATGGCAGAAAGGGGTTAAAACCATTTAAAAACTGCAAGAAGAGATTTTCCCTTGATAATAAGATATGATACAAACATTGTAATAAATGGAATATAGAGCGAAAAAGCTACACCTCAAAAAAGGGAGGAGTATGGGCTGAAGAATCTACAGAAGATACAAGAGTTACCGTATATACTCGTGTATAAGCTGAGATTTTCAGTACATTTTTTTGCGCTGAAAATGCCCCTCTCGGCTTTTACATGAGTCATTGCCGGCGGGGGAAGGGGGATGGGGGAACAGAAGACATCATACTCACCCTCCTGACGTCATCGCTGCATATCAGTCCCTACATCTCAGTCCGAGCGACGGCATCTCACTTCTTGTCTTCTTCCTTCCAGTGCTGCTGAGTGGTCACGTGGCACCGCTCATTAAAGAAATCAATATGCACGCATCTCCATTCCATAGGCGTGGAGCGCATATTCATTACTTTAATGAGCGGTACCATGTGACCTCTCAGCACCGGAAGGAAGACGGGAAGAGAGATGCCGGCACACATCCCGGACAGAGATGCAGAGGGACTGAGATGTAGCAGTGCCAGCAGGGTGAGTAGGACTGGGGGAGGGTGAGCCATGCGATATTCACCTGTCCCCGTTCCACCACCATGCTGTGCTGTCTTCCGCGTCCTCTGGCTGTGACGTTCAGGTCAGAGGGCACGATGACTTGTTTAGTGTGCGCCCTCTGCCTGAACAGTCACTGCAGAGAGACGGAAGACATAACGGTGTGTGGCAGTGGAAAAGGGGCATGTGAATATCGCAAGTGTCGGGGGGCCTGAGCCAGCAGCGACATCGTCACGTGGCCCACATAGTGTGTCGTTTCCCCGCCTTCTCAGGACACCGGCACCTGGCCCCCAGCAATGCGACGTGAGTATATAATGTTTTTCTTTTTTTTTTTTAATCGCAGCAGCTTTATATGGGGCATATTTTAATATGGATCATTATATGGGGCATATTTTATTATGGAGCATCTTAGGGGGCCATCAACCTTTATGGAGCATCTTGTGGGGCCATCATTGACCTTTGTGCAGCATTATATGGGGCATATTTTAATATGGAGCATCTTATGGGACCATTATTAACCTTTATGGAGCATTATATGAGGCACAATTTTCTATGGAGTGTGTTATGGGGCCATCATTAACCTTTGTGCATTATATGGGGCAGATTTTTGTATGGAGCATCTCATGGGACCCATCATGAACTTTATGGAGCATTATATGGGGCGTATTTTGTATGGAGCATCTTATGGGGCCCATCATGAACTGTATGGAGCATTATATTGGGCTCCTGATTTAAGTATGGATATTCAAAAACATTTAACCAACTGATGTCTCAGTTAATTTTACTTTTATTGTTATCTATTTTTATTTTTGAAATTTACCAGTAGCTGCTGCATTTCCCACCCTAGGCTTATACACTAGTCAATAAGTTTGCCCATTTTTTGTGGCAAAATTAGGGGCCTCTGCTTTTACTCGGGTCGGCTGATACTCGAGTATATACGGTATGTCAGTCAATACACAATATCTGAACTAATGCCAATTCCAGGTATTAGGTGGACGTATAAGAAACAACCATATCCTTATTGGAAAATGATATGTAAGATACAGAGATATTAACTTGCAAAATTATAATAGCTCAATAAAGGTTGTGGTAGATCGGCTCACTCGACTATTTACTTTCTCTTCAAAAGTCTGAGGCATGGCATGCGCAAGTCAGAGGCGCCTGATTCCTAAAAAGGTACACACCTAATATATCAGGATATAAATCCCATTAATTACAACATTTGCAAGGAGTTTGGATCCACTCCCCTTGTTTGTGTGGGCTTCTGTGATGACTCTTGGAGTGGATCCTCTGGGTCGTGATACCAACCCACCCAGGGAGAGCTGACCTAGTGAGGACCACCACTATACAGGGAGTGTCAGGGGCAAACACAGGGGGTAAAGTACCACGACGGCTGAAACCAGGTGGCCGGCTCACAAAAGACGCGAGAGAGTGAGTCTAGCAAGCTGCAACAGGGAAAGCGCAGAATACAAGAATGTAAAGCGTGGACACAGGAGCACGCAGGGTATAGGATAGTACAGGGCATGTGCATAGAAGTATGAAGGGTTCAGTACAGTACAGGGCGTGTAATCGGGGGCATGCTGGGTACTGGATAGTGAAAGGCGCATACACGGGAGCAAGCTAGGTATGGGAGCGCATATAGTGTACACTGACAAGCACGCCCGGGTACAGAGCAAAGCAGAGCACGTGCTGGGAAGTGGAGATGAGCGACTTTGCCTTTTTTCGGGTCGAGTCGGGATTCATGATACCCGACTTTCGCAAAAGTCGGGTCGAACGGAATCGACCGATTATCGTGAAAAGTCGAAGGCCGGCTGAAACAAGAAACCCAATGCAAGTCAATGGGGAAGAAAAGTCGGCAGTGAGTAGAGGACAGGAAACACACCTACAGTGCCCATTTTAATGCCAAAAACATTAATTCTTATTACTTAAGCTTGTCAACCTTAATTTACTTCATAATAATAGTTAAGCATTGAAAACTGGGGGTTATTTGGCTAAAGTTGTGGGGGGTAGGGCTGGCTCCAGATTTTCATGGGCCCAGAGCCAAAGAATGTCACTGGGCTCCTTTAACACATGCCACAATTCATGATCCTCTGATACGGCAGAGAAATAGCAGTATAGTACAATGAAAAATACTTCACTTCTTACATCTCATGACTGATATCCATTTTAAATTCTGCAATAGCTCCAAAAACGGACAGTATATTACTCCATACAGTATTATGGCCACCGCATAGTGCGCCATACAGAGTAATGTGGCCCATATATTTCGCCATAGAGAATCATTGGTCCCATATAATGTTCGATACAGTATATGATGAGCTACACATATTGCTACAGTATATGTTGGTCCCCATGGATGAAGCTCCACTGTCTTATGGGCCCAAATAATGCTCCATATATAATGGGCCCCATTTCTAATGCTCCAGTGTATAATGGGCCCTGTAAATGCTGCTCCAGTGTCTGATGTCCCCCATTTGGAAAGCTCCAGCATATGATGGGCCTCACGGATGATGCTCTAGTGTACAATTGGTCCAAATAATGCTCCATATATAATCTGCCCCATTTACAATGCTCCAGTATATGATGGGCCCCATGGATGATGCTCCAGTGTCTTATGGGCCCAAATAATGCTCCATATATAACGGGCCCCATTTCTAATGCTCCAGTGTATAATGGGCCCTGTAAATGCTGCTCCAGTGTCTGATGTCCACCTTTGGAATGCTCCAGTGTATGGTGGGCCCCATATATCATTATCCAGTGTATAGTGCTCCCCAAAAATTGCTCCCAACCTTTAAAACAAATAAGTCTCCTCGCTAGGGAATCCCTGTACTCTGAACTCGTCGTCCCCATCTTCCATCTCTCTGCACTTGGACTGTTTAGGCAGAGGGCATACAGACGTGATGTCATCGCGCTCTCTGACCAGAATGTCACTGTCAGGAAACGCGGAAGACATCACGGCGGTGGAGCAGGGAGAGGTAAGTATTTCAACTTTGCAAGTGCTGTGATCCTGAGCAAACAGGGGGGTCCACTCGTTGGCGACAGCACTGGCACAGGGCCCCTCACAGTACGGCGGTGTGTCTGACGGCGGGTGGGCCCCCTCCCACCGGCAGAGACACTTTTGCGTACTATGAGGGGCCCTGTGCCAGTGCCGTCGCCCATGAGTATTCCCCCCCACCTGCTCAAGGAGACTGCACTTTCATCTGCACTTTCCTCTTTGTCACCATATAAGGTGGTATAGTATGCGGGAAGGTGAACCTGAGTTTCATCAGGGTCAGATTCTGGCTGTGTAGAGTGCGAGGGGAATATAGTGGTCTGGGTCAATGTACCAGCAGAATCCCTCCAGTCACGCACAAACCCTGTACCTGACCTTGCCACGCCAACATTTTCTCTTGCCCCCTGAGAAGCATCCTCCTCCCCTAAATAATCATCCCCATCATCCTCATCATCCTCCTCTTCCTCTTGCTCCACCTCATCCAGGAGAGTTCCCTGAGCAGACAATGGCTGACTATCATCAAGGCTTCCTTCCTCCTCGGCTGCAGACGCCTGCTCCTTAATGTGCATCAAAGTTTGCATGAGCAGACGCATAAGTGGGATGCTCATGCTTATGATGGCGTCGTCTGCGCTTACCAGCCATGTGCATTCCTCAAAACACTGAAGGACTTTACAGAGCTCTTTCAGCTTCGACCACAGCACACCCGACAACTCCATGTCTGCCCTCAAACTGCCTGCCCGTGTATCCTCCCACAAATGCATTACAGCCTGCCTCTGTTCGCACAGCCTCTCAACAATATGCAGGTTGGAGTTCCAACTTGTTGCAACGTCGATAATTAGGCGGTGCTTGGGAAGATGGAGCAATCGCTGCAGCTTCTGCATATGACTGGAGTGTACGGGCGACCGGCGAATGTACGAGCACAGTCTTCACACCTTATGGAGCAGGAATGTTAACTCCGGATAATTATTGAGGAAGCACTGCTCCACCAGGTTCAAGGTGTGAGCCAGGCAAGGTATGTGTCTGAGTTTTGAAAGGGCTGTGGCTGCCACAAAATTCCGTCCGTTATCACTGACTACCTTGCCTGCCTCAAGATGCAGACTGCCCAGCCATGACTCAGTTTGTTGCTGCAAGTAGTCTGCCAGTACCTCCGCGGTGTGTCTGTTGTCGCCCAAACACATCTGTCAGGAAGACCGCACTCCACTTGCTCACTGAGCCAGTGCGCGTGTCCTGAGTACAAAAACAGTGCTCAAAGATACCTGTGGAGCGGGGCAGCAGCGGTGACGATGTGTGCTTCAGACTATCAGGACCTGAAGCATGTGACTGCTGGAGGTGTGGCCTAAGCTCCACAGAGCTAGGAGCTGCAGGGAAACTCCTAGAAAGGTAACTACGGGACAAGCTACCAAGGGGCATAGACAGGGACGTAAACAAGATGAAGCCAGGTCAAAGCACGAGAAAGCAGGACAGTACCAAAGGGTTAGACAGAGCGAATAGTCAGGACGTAGCAATAGATCAGAAAACCTGAACGGGCAATGGACGGTACAATAGGGACAAACTGTAACGGAGTAACAATAGCCAAGCCAGGAGGTCAGAACCGGAGAAGACAATAATGCCAAAACGTGAGACAGAGAATTGAGTGAGGGGACACACCGGGTCATATGCGGGAATCAAACAACAATGCAGTATACACGCACACCAGGGGGGTCAGACACACAGCCAGAATAACAGTATAGCTGACAGGGAATCCTAGACTGGAGGGAGTAAAAATACCCCTCCCAGATCCAAAGAGAGGCTGGCAAAAGTTAACCCTGTGAGAACAGGACATTAACCATGACAACATCATCTCTAACACAGCCTGCTGACTCTTACCACTAGCTGTTCGATAGTGGGACACCTCGTGTGCAACACTGGCAACTGCGGATGGAGTGCTCGTGCGACTGCGCTCTGTCGACGAGCTTTCGCTTCTGGAGAAGGAGGGTTGAACGCCTACAGCCAACTGTTTCCTATACCGTGGGCTAGGCAGCACTGTCCCACCGCTGCTGTCCCCTGTGGACCCTGCATCCACCACAATAACCCAGTGCGCAGTGATGAACACGTAACGGCCCTGGCCATGCCTACTGGACCATGCATCTGTTGTGAGGTGCACCTTTCCACTCACTGCTTGAGTGCATGGACAATGCAGTCTTTCACATGCAGGAGGAGGGCTGGGATGGCTTTTCGAGAAAAGAAGTGCCGACTGGGTAGGTCATAGCGTGGTACTGCGTAAGCCATGAGCTCGCGGAAAGCTTCGCTTTCAACCAATCGGTAGGGCATCATCTCTAGCGAGATTAGTTTGGCAATGTGGGCATTCAAACCAAGTGTACGCGGATGAGAGGATGAGTACTTTCTTGTCCTACTCAGAGTCTCTGGTAGGGTGAGCTGGACTTGAGAGCTGCATATGGTGGAACTAGCGGTGGACATGGCGGACTGAGAGGGATGGTGATGATGTTGGTGGTCTTGCTGATGGCCTAGATTCAGTCTTTCGTAGCAATAACATTGTGATTCCCTGACTGCTTTGGCCCTGCGACGACATCTCAACATTTGCTGCTGGTGGTGTGCTAACCGGTGGGCTTACAGTGGGGGAAGCGATGTAGCGTTCCTGACTACCTTCATTCGGAGCAGGTGCACATGTGGTACATGAGGTTTGGTAGTCCATCCACGCTTGCAAGTGCATAGTGGTTAAATGTCTAAGCATTAGAGTTGAGCGAAATGGGTCGGTCAAATTCAAAAGTCGTCGACTTTCGCTGAAGTCGGGTTTCATGAAACGAAACCCGAACATAGCATGAGGTCGGCCATGAGGTCAGCGACCCGAGCGCCAAAGTCACGTTTTAAATAATGCTTCCAGCGCCCTTTTTCAGCCAGTGATGGAGGACGCACACTGTGGGCAACGCGATGACATAGGCATCGGTCACCACCATCTTTGAGAAGGGCATGCAAGTGGTTGGCTGGCTTGGTGTGGCATCACAGGGGCTATAAAAGGGCGTGCACACTGACCGCCATCTTCTGCCGATCTTGGCATTAGGGAGAGGTTGCTGCTGCTGATTCAGAATAAGGCAGAGCGTTAGGCAGGGAAGAAGAACCAAAAAACTGCTTCTGCTGTTAGCGATTTCCACTGTACAACACAACAGTTTGTGTGCAGTGACCGGGGAGGCTATATTTTTGTGCATCAGCTCTGTTGGTTATTAGGCTGCCTTATAAGGCTCCCTGATAGCTGCATTGCTGTTTGCACACTGCTGTGCAAACTGCTTTTTTGAAATCAAAAATACTTTTCTTCCTCTTTTCTGCAGTTACCAAGCATTCATTTTTCCACCCTTTTATGTGCAGCAGTCCTGCTTATTAGGCTGCCTGCGTCCATACTTGGACTGAGAGCATCATTGTCAGCCTCCTAAAATCTTTAGTGAGATCCAAATTCTCACCAATACTATATACACCCTCCACCTTGTCATACACCTTCCAATTTCAGCCTGTTACATTGAGGTGTAGTATTAGGGTTTCTAGGTAGAAAACCCGAGAGTGGACCCTCTTGATCGTGGCTCCAGAGCCCCCGAGGGCGAGTGGACCAGGTGATGACCACCCCCTATACAGGGAGTGTTAGGGGCAGGCCCAAGGGAGATGGAACCACGACAGCCGGAACCAAAGGGACGACCCAGGGTAAATACAGGAGAGCAGATCAGAGTGTGGAAAGATATATGAGGGGTAGAGTAGATCCAAAGTAACAGGAGGCAGGCTGTGGAAGCCCGAAGGGTCAGGACGGAACCGGGACCAGAAGCTGAAAGGAAGATGAGGGAAAGGGGGTTAGGAAAGGCTGGGCCTGGGAAATGAGACAAGGAACGAGACAAGGGAAGGAGCGTAAAATACAGGAGGCAGGCAACAATAGGGCAGAGGTACAGGAGAGGGACCGGCACGGGGAACACAGGAGGCTGAAGCAGAGGAACCAAGGAGGACGGTAGGCAGAGACAGGGAGACACGGGAGCAGGCTACAGACAGGGACAAAGGCAGAGATATAGGAGAGCGGAGCACAGAGGGTGCGCGGGGACCTGATGGCCAAGGGTGACACTGCGCAAGGATAGCGGGCGCCACAGGCTAAGACAAACAGGCATCTTACCTGTCCAGACGCCCAGCTGAAATACCCAGTGGGCGCCGCCATGATGGGGGCGGAGCCACCGGGTCACGTGCCCCCAGGATGCATAGAGGCCGAGAAAGGGCGAGCGCGCATGCGCGGACCTCCGACGCGCCGAACCCCTGCAAAGCCAGACAGGGGACGGCGCGAGAGCGGAGAGGGGGGGCGCCGGCAGGAGGAGGACCCCAGGTGAGCGCCGGCGGGCGCAACATGTAATCTCTACTGGGCCTGAGACAATAGTTCAGCGTCCTCAAATCTCTAGTGAGATTCAAATTCTCACCAATACTACATACACCCTCCACCTTGCATACACCATCCAATTTCAACCTGTTACATTGAGGTGTAATCTCTACTGGGCCTGAGACAATAGTTCAGCGTCCTCAAATCTCTAGTGAGATTCAAATTCTCACCAATACTATATACACCTTCTACCTTGTTTTACAGTACCATATAGCTGGTGGTATTTTGTGTACATTTTCACAAAAATGAGGAAGTATGGTGGAAGAGGCCATGAAAGTGGGCGGGGGTTGCCAGCTGGTCTTGATGGTGGTGGTGTTGGTGCATCTGTTGGAAGTGGCAAAAGCACAATAGCACCTAAGGCAGGAGGTGTTGAGCCTGCATCATCGTCTGGCTCCACAAGGCCTCGAAGGCTCCCTTTTCTGGGAGTAGGTAAACCGCTTTAAAGACGGAGCTTCAGGAACAAGTTTTGGCTTACATTGCTGACACAGCCTCCAGCTCTCTCGCCTTCTCTTCTGAAGTTTCAAAAAATAAAAGCACTGAGTCGTCAGTTGAGGCTCCTGGTCAGGAACAACACCTTTCCTTGTGTCCTTCACCCCTAGCAAAAGTGAAGGATTCAGCAGGCCACACTTCACATTAGTCTATGTAGCTCTTTCTATCATACCATGCCTGGGTTATCAAGTCAAATCGCGAATTCCCCAGTCCAAGATTAATCTGACATGGAGTGTGGGTGGCCAGCCAGGGCAGTGGGGTTAATCGGTACCGGGCCGGTGTCTCAGAGGGATGTGTCATGTTGGTGGTGATGACCCATTCCGTGGCCCTGGGCGTCCATGCAAAGGGGTGAATAACGTTTATAGGTGAATGATACGTGACGCCACCTGTGGTTTCTGATCAGATTGACCCGCGCTGCAGTGTCGCTTCTCTAGGACAGATGTTGTGGTGCAACTAAGATGTAGAAGCCCTGCACAGGTAGGGCCGTAGTCACAGAGCAGATGAAAGAGTTGGTAGATGGTGTGCAGTGCAGGATGTAGTAGAGCCGTGCGCCAGGCGCAGGAGAAAGATGACAAACACAGTCGTGCAGTTCCTTTACCTGTACTTGGTAAGTGCCATCCAGGACCCAGAGTACAGATGGAGAAGGAGTTGGTCAGCCTGGAAGCAAATTTGGAATTCTCTCTCTGCAGATAGGTAGTGTGGCCTCCGTTCTAGCGCTTATCTGAGGTACTCGCAGTACTGAGTTCACTGAAGTTCCCCCTGTTGACTCTCTTTTGGAACTTTCTCTTATGGCAGGCAGCCATAGCCTTTTCCTTCTTGCTCACACACGTCGCTGCTGGTGCCTCCGAGCCTTATTTGGGAACAGCATTTACAGCTGCTACTTCCTCCGGTTTCTTCTGCAGGACCGTCAGTGTCCCTACAAACTCGGAGACCGGAATCCGGACCATTCGCTCCAGCTAGGAGTGAACCTTAACTCTGCTCATCCTCCAGCTCCCCTTGTCACGTCCACAAACTTCCCCTTCCCTTCACAGACTGCCCTAACTTCCCTCCTCCCGACCACAGAGAGCAGCTCCTCAGCAGTCAGGTTCAGAGGTCTCCCTGCTGGCCTGGTGTGGGAACTGTGTTGTGTGTTGGTTTAACTGCTAGAGAGATCCTTCGTTGCTCCCAAGCATGACATCACACTCCCTTGGAGGAAGGTAATGCCACTGTGGCGACCGTACTCCTGGGGGCGCCACAAGTGCACTGATGCCCAGCCACTGCTAGATGATTCTGCTGGTACATTGACCCAGACCACTACATTCCCCTCGCACTCTACACAGCCAGAATCTGACCCTGATGAAACTCAGGTTCCCCTTCCCGCATACTCTACCACCTTACACGGTGACAAAGAGGAAGATGCAGATGAAAGTGCAGGTTCCTTAAGCAGGTGGGAGGGGCATACTCATGGGTGATGGCACAGGACCCCTCATAGTACGCAAAAGTGTATCTGCCGGTGGAAGGGGGCCCACCCACCGTCAGACACATCGCCGTAGCCCACCCACCGGCAGACACATCGCCGTACTATGAGGGGCCCTGTGCCAGTGCCGTCGCCAACGAGTGGGACTCCCCTGCTTGCTCAGGATCACAGCACTTGCAAAGTTGAAATACTTACCTCTCCCTGCTCCACCGTCGTGACATCTTCCGTGTTTCCTGACAGTGACATTCTGGTCAGAGAGCGCGATAACATCACGTCTGTACGCCCTCTGTCTAAACAGTCCAAGTGCAGTGAGATGGAAGATGGGGAAGAGGAGGAGTCCAGACTAGTACAGGGATTCCCTAGCGAGGAGACTTATTTAATTGTTTTCAATGTTGGGACAGCAATTTTTGGGGAGCTGTTATGATGAGTCACCGAGGAGGAAAAAACAAAATACCAGCTAAGTCCAGAAAAACCAGAGAGGTTGGCAGCTATCAGATAGCAAACCCCTGAACCTATCCACAACAACTAGCAGTAGCCGTGGGGGGTTCTTACGGTGCCCTAGACCCCTCGATCACAGCCGGAGAACTACATAGCCTAAAGACAGAAAGGGGAAAAACTAAACTGCCCCAGAGCAGACCCCAAAGCAATAGGCAGCCCCCAACATATAATGACGATGAAGCAAGATGAAAACACTAACACAGATAGAAAGATAGGTTGAGCAAATGATGGGGCCCAAGCAAACTACATAGGACAGGATAGGAAAGCTGCTGTCTGCCATCCGCAAAAACCCTATCAAAATGAGCCAACCGACTGATAGGAAAAACAGGCCCTGAAGTCGCTAGGCTTCAAAAGACTATATCAGCACTCAGGTATATTCTGAAGAAAGAGCAAAAGATCAACAGATCAGAGACAAAAATGGAATTCAGCTCACCCCCGGCCGGGGATGGCAGAACTCCCAAAAAACAAAAACAAAACTGAAGAGTACAAAGCAGAGCAGAAAAACTTAGCTTTGAGACGCAGTAATCAGACTGGTCTCCAAGAATCCAGCAGGAAAATCACCAGCCAGGAAGAAGGGCGTCGGCAGCCTTATATCCAGTCCTCAATTCCAGCCACCCAGTCATCATCTAGCTGCCCAGGTGTTTGGTAATCAGCCTCACTACCTTCCTTCAGAGGAGGGAGTTCATCAGACCTCAATGGTGAAGGGAAAAATGAACTCACAACAGTACCTCCCCCTTGAGGAGGGGTCACCGAACCATCATCCATGCCACAGGGCGATCCGGGTGAGCCCGATGAAAGGCACGTACCAATCTTTCGGCATGAATATCAGAGGCAGAGACCCAAGAATTATCCTCCTGACCATAACCCTTCCACTTAACCAAATACTGGAGTCTCTGTCTAGCCAGACGGGAATCCAGTATCTTCTCTACCTCATATTCCATGTTACCTTCAACCAATATAGGGTCAGGAGGTGCCACCACAGGAACAACTGGTTCAACAAACCTCTTCAACAAGGACTTATGAAACACATTATGAATTTTAAATGTGACAGGAAGAGCCAACCGAAAAGAGACTGGATTTATAATCTCCAAAATCTTGTAAGGTCCAATAAATGTAGGCTTAAACTTAGGAGAAGCCACCTTCATAGGGATATTTTTTGATGACAACCAAACCATATCACCCACTTTAAACTGGGGACCAACGGTCCTACGCCGGTTGGAAAACCGCTGGGCCTTTTCCTGGGAGAGAGACAACTTATCCACTACTTGGTCCCAGATCTGGTGCATTCTCTCCACCACAGTGTCAACACCTAGGCAGGCAGAAGGCTCCACCTGCCCTGAAGAAAATCGAGGGTGAAAACCAAAGTTACAAAAAAAGGTGACATCAAAGTGGCAGAACAAGCTCTATTATTTAAAACAAATTCGGCCAAAGGCAAAAATGAAACCCAATCATCCTGATCGGCAGAAATAAAACATCTCAAATACGACTCCAAAGTCTGGTTTGTTCTCTCCGTCTGCCCATTGGTCTGAGGGTGAAACGCAGAGGAGAAGGACAACTGAATTCCCAGCTTGGAACAGAAAGTCCTCCAAAATCTAGACACAAACTGAACTCCTATGTCAGATACAATGTTCTCAGGAATCCCGTGCAAGCCAACCACCTGTTGCAAAAACAAGGGCACCAACTCAGAGGAAGATGGCAACTTAGGGAGTGGTACAAGATGGACCATCTTAGAGAATCTATCACAAATCACCCAAATAACAGTCATTCTCTGAGAGACAGGCATATCAGAGATAAAATCCATTGAAATATGGGTCCATGGCCTCCTGGGCACCGGCAAAGGCATCAACAACCCACTAGAGCGAGAACAAGGTTTAGACCGGGAGCAAGTCCCACAGGTCTGCACAAAATTCCTGACATCACAAGACAAGGCGGGCCACCAAAAAGACCGACTCACCAGATCTCTAGTACCAAAAATACCTGGATGACCAGCCAATGCAGAGCAATGAACTTCAGACATCACTCTCTTCCTCCACTGGTCAGGAACATACAACTTTCCACTGGGACAACGCTCAGGTTTGTCCTCCTGAAACTCTTCCAGAGCACGTCTCAAATCGGGCGAGATGGCAGAAAGAACTACCCCCTCGCCTAAGATGGTAGCAGGCTTGGTCACAACAGGAGAATCAGCAAAGAAACTCCTAGAGAGGGCGTCTGCCTTGACATTCTTAGTGCCAGGAAGAAAAGAGACCACAAAATCAAAATGTGTGAAAAACAAGGCCCATCTAGCCTGTCTAGGATTCAAGCGTTTGGCCGACTCCAGGTAAATCAAATTCTTGTGGTCAGTAAGGACCATGACCTGGTGTTTAGCTCCCTCCAACCAATGTCTCCACTCCTGAAATGCCCATTTCATGGCCAACAGTTCCCGATTCCCCACATCATAGTTACGTTCGGATGGGGAGAACTTTTGGGAAAAGAAAGCACAGTGATTCATTTTAGATGTCACAGGATCTTTTTGGGACAAAACAGCTCCTGCACCAATCTCAGAGGCGTCCATCTCTACCTGAAACGGGAGTGAGACATCAGGTTGCCGCAGAACCGGAGCAGAAGTGAATCTTCGCTTCAGCTCCTGAAAGGAAGAAACAGCCTCCGGAGACCAATTCAGCACATCAGTACCCTTCTTAGTCAAATCAGTCAATGGCTTGGCAATACTAGAAAAATTAGCTATAAATTTCTGATAAAAATTAGCAAAACCCAAAAACTTCTGGAGGGCCTTCAAAGAAGTGGGCTGAACCCAATCATAAATGGCCTGTACCTTGGCCGGGTCCATTTCAATAGTTGACGGAGACAAAATGAATCCCAAAAATGAAATCCTCTGTACCCCAAAAAGGCAGTTCGATCCCTTGACATACAGGGAATTCTCCCTCAAAATCCGGAACACAGTCCGAACATGTTCCACATGAGAGTCCCAATCCTTGGAAAAGATCAAAATATCATCCAGATAGATAATCAAAAATGTATCCACAAAGTCTCGGAAAATATCGTTCATGAAGGATTGGAAGACAGAAGGGGCATTAGTGAGCCCAAAAGTCATCACCAGGTACTCAAAATGTCCCTCCGGAGTATTAAACGCCGTCTTCCATTCATCCCCATGCTTAATGCGAATAAGATTATACGCCCCCTGAGGTCAAGCTTGGTAAACCAGCAAGCACCTTTAACTCTGGAGAATAGATCAGAAATCAGGGGTAACGGATACTGATATTTAACAGTAATTTTGTTGAGGGCACGATAGTCAATACAAGGCCTTAATGAACCATCTTTTTTAGCCATGAAAAAAAAACCAGCACCTAAGAGTGAAGAGGATGGTCTAATATGATCTAATATGACCCTTCTCCAACGACTCCTTAATATAGGATCGCATAGCCTCGTGCTCGGGTACAGATAAATTGAAAAGCCGACCCTTGGGAAATTTACACCCCGGGCTCAGCTCAATTGCACAGTCATAACTCCTATGAGGAGGCAAAGACACAGACTCATTCTCACTAAATACATCATAAAAGTCAGCCAAATAGTCAGGAACATCGTGCAACTGGGGAGAGGTGGAGAAAACAGGAGCATCACTAAGGGCACACCGACAACCCCAACTCACAACAGACACAGATTTCCAATCCAAAACTGGATTATGGATTTGCATCCAGGGAAACTCCAGAACAATGGTATCATGCAAATTATGCAACACCAAAAATCTGCAATTTTCTTGATGGTCTGGGGCGTCCCGCATTACCACCTGGGTCCAAAACTGAGGTTTATTTTTCGCCAAAGGAGTCGCATCAATACCCCTCAAAGGGATAGGCGTCCGCAAAGGCGTCATAGGAAATCCACAACGTTTAGCAAAATCCAAGTCCATCAGGTTCAGAGCTGCTCCCAAATCCACAAAAGCCTTGGCGGAAAATGTGGACAGGGAGCAGATCAGAGTAATTGCCAGAAGAAACTTAGGTTGAACACCACCCACAGAAAACGTGTGAGCACAACGTTTCTCTCGTTTAGGGCAGACAGAAATAATATGCGAGGCATCTCCACAAAAAAAAACACAGCTTATTATGCCTTCTGAACTCCTGACTTGCGCCCTGGACAAAACTCTATCACATTGCATAGGTTCAGACATTTGTTCAACAGGTGGCAACACCTCTCGTGCGGTCTTGCGTTCACGCAAACGCCGATCAACCTGAATGGCTAATGACATAGAATCGTCAAGACCAGAGGGAACAGGAAATCCCACCATAGTATCTTTTACGGTTTCTGACAAACCTTTCTGAAAGAGCTGCCAAGGCATCATCATTCCAGGTAGTAAGGACCGCCCACTTTCGGAATTTTTGACAGTACAACTCTGCAGAATCCCGACCTTGGCTCAATGCCAACAGGGCCTTTTCAGCCTGATCAATAGCATTAGGTTCATCATACAACAACCCCAAGGCTTGAAAAAATGCGTTCACATTATTTAGAATAGGATCATCAGGTTTCAAAGAAAACGCCCAATCCTGGGGATCGCTGCGCAGCAAAGAGATGACAATTTTAACCCGCTGCCTGGAGCTCCCCGACGAGTTAGGCTTCAAGGCAAAAAATAATTTACAATTATTCTTGAAATTCAAAATTTTAGACCGATCCCCAAAAAACACATCATGAGTAGGGATCTTTGGTTCAGCAGCATGTGAATGAGTAAGATAGGCGGAAATTCCCCGCACTTCCGCAGCGAGCTGCTCCACACGATCAGACAATTGCTTCATCTCTGAGAGAAAAAATTCCCCCTACGGCCTCAGATATAGTGGAAAAAATATACACAAAGAAATTCTGACACTTTTTTTTTTTTTTTTTTTTACAATTCTTTCCTGCTATTGAGTACCCTAGGATCTGTGGTATGGCTGGTGATCCTGTTATGAATGAGTCACCGAAGGAGGAACAAACAAAAATAATAGCTAAGTCCAGAAAACCAGAGAAGTTGGCAGCTATCGGATTGCAGACCCCTGAACCTATCCACAACAACTAGCAGTAGCCGTGGGGGGTTCCTACGGTGCCCTAGACCCCTCGATCACAGCCAGAGAACAAAATTAGCCTAAAGACAGAAAGGGGAAATCTAACCTGCCCCAGAGCAGACCCCAAAGCAATAGGCAGCCCCCAACATATGACTGTGAAGCAAGATGAAAAACACTAACACAGATAGAAAGATAGGTTGAGCAAATGATGGGGCCCAAGCTAACTAAACAGGACAGGATAGAAAAGCTGCTGTCTGCAATCCGCAAAAACCCTATCCAAAAATGTACCAACAGACTGATAGGAAAAACAGGCCCTGAAGTCGCTAGGCTTCAAAAAGACTATATCAGCACTCAGGTATATTCTGAAGACAGAGCCAGAGATCAACTGATCAGAGACAAAAATGGAATTCAGCTCACCCCCGGCCGGGGATGGCTGAACTCCAAAAAACAAGGCAAACAAAACCAAAACTAAAGTGTACAAAAAGCAGTGCAAAACTTATCTTTGAGAAGCAGAAATCAGACTGGTCTCCAAGAATCCAGCAGGAAAATCACCAGCAAGGCAGCAGGGCGTCGGCTGCCTTATATCCAGTCATCAATTCCTGTGACCCAGTCATCATCTAGCTGCCCAGCTGTTTGGTAATCAGCCTCACTACCTTCCTTCGCCAGAAGAGGGAGTTCATCAGACCTCACTGGTGAAGGGAAAAATGAACTCACAACACACACCGCTGTATGACAGGATGAATTTGGCAGGTGTGAAAAATGTTATATAGGACAGGGCAGGATTGGAATCTCCCTATAGTGTAGGTCTGTAAGAACGGAACAACTCCTCGACTTATCCTTACAGAGTCACACCCTTAGCTTCACTGTGGCTGTGATAACAGCCGTTACACGGTACTGAGAGAGCAGCGTGCACGTACACCGCTGTCAAGTGTATGTTAAATTGTCAAGCTCCGTGTTTTAGTATACGGACTGACACATGCTGTCTCTCTATAGTTTTGAATGTAATCAAACAGCAAATAGACTAGACTGTTTGAAAAACAGACAAAACTATAAGGTGGAGGTCTGTAAGAACGGAACAACTCCTCGACTTATCCTTAGAGTCACACCCTTAGCTTCACTGTGGCCGTGACAACAGCCGTTACACGGTACTGAGAGAGCAGCGTACACCGCTGTACGGTGTGAAAAAATGCACGCTCAGTATCTCACCAGGACAAAAAAAAAGGATTGCTTTTAAAAAAGCAGTTTGCAAAGCAGTGTGAAACCAGCAATGCAGCTATCAGGTAGCCTTATAAGGCAGCCTAACAACCAACAGAGCTGATCCACCAAAATATAGCCTCCCCTTGCACTGCACAGTGACTGGTGTGTTGTACAGGCAAAATCGCTAGCAGCAGCAGCTGATTTTTTTTCTTCTTCCCTGCCTAACGCTCTCCCTACAGAATCTGCAGCAGCAGCATCTCTCCCTATACTGAGATCAGCAGAAGTAAGATGGCGGTCGGCGTGCACGCCCTTTTATACCCCCTGTGACGCCCCCCAAAGCAAGCCAATCACTTGCATGCCCTTCTCAAAGATGGTGAGGACCTTTGCCTATGTCATCACGTTGCCCACAGTGTCCGTTCTTCCTCATTGGCTGAAAAAGGGCGCTGAAGCATGTTTTGAAACGCGACTTTGGCGCTAAAGTCACCGACCTCGTGGCCGACCTCACGCTGAGGTCGGGTTTCGTTTCATGAAACCCGACTTTGGCGAAAGTCGGCGACTTTTGAATTTTTTCGACCAGTTTCGCTCAACTCTAGTTGAGAGGTATACACTAGGTCATAAGAGGATGTTTCACAGATAAGAAAAATGGAAAATATAAGAATAAATGGGAAACATATACGTACATCTCATTTTATAAGATTTCCCCCTGGGGGAGTAACATTTGTTTTGGCTTCAAATTAGTAACTGGCATCATAAAAACAGCCTTGGCAAAAATTGAGTGACTTTTGCATCACAGAATACAATCAGCCTGGTGTTATGCTAGTTGTGGATGATGAGAATGAGAATAAGGAGGAGGATAACACCAAACAGACCAAATCAGGAAGCAGATACCCATGTGTGATTGTGAAGAGGTGCATGAGAATACACCTCCCCCCCCGAAGAAAAAAAAAATATTTGAGGTTATGTTTCGCTGTTTTCATTCGGTGGTGTACAGAAGTCTTGCCAAATCCAGCCCTTGTTCATTTTTATAAGAGTCAGCCTGTCGGCATTGTCAGTTGACAGGCGGATGTGCTTGTCTGTTATAATTCCACCAGCGGCACTAAAAGCCCGCTCTCACAGAACGCTAGCAGCAGGGCAGGCCAGGACCTCCAAGTCATAGAGAGCCAGTTCATGCCTTGTGTCCAGCTTGGATGCCCAATAATTAAAAGGCACAGAAGAATCCTGGAGGATGTTTGTACGATCTGCAAGCCACCGTATTCCCAAACATTGCACTTCTTGAGACACCACTCCTTGCCTCTGTGGCGGCACGATGAGAAGGTCTGAGAAAACTGTCCCAGAACTTTGCCATTGTTCCCGTCTGAGCTTGATTGTACTTTTGTCTCTCTTGCTTGGACTCCTTGGCAGTACAACAAACTCTGATGTCTGCTGCCAGTGTGCTCACATGGGAATTTTTTCAGTAATTCCTCTACAAGGGCAGTATGGTACAGCAACATTTTTGTACACCTCTCTGCCTCTGGAAGAAGATATTGAAAGTTTTCCTTGTAACATGGGTCTAGAAGTATCACTAACAAGTAATGAGTGTCACTAAAAATGTTTATGATGCGAGGGTCATGGGAAACGCAGCGCAACATAAAGTCAGCCATGTGTGTCAGACTGCTACAGGCAAGACAGCCGTGTCCTCACCAACAGGATGACTAACCATGCTGCCGCCCTCATCCTCCTCCTTCCTGTCCTCAGGTCATCTCCACTGAACAGACGGTATGACAGCTGTGCTTGTAGTACCGTCTATAGCACATGAAAGTAGCTCCTGTTCTTCCTCCTCCTCATTGTCTACCAATCCATGTTGCGACGACATGAGGCTGGGCTGAATGTAATCACCCTGCATGTTTCCTTGCTCCATGTCCACGTGCTCTGCCTGCAATGCATTATCTTTAATTGTGAGCAGAGAGGTTTTCAGAATGCTGAGAAACAGGATGGTGATGCTAATGATGGCGTCATTGCCGCTCACCATCATGGTGGAGTCCTCAAAGTTCTGGAGGATAGTACATATGTCTGACATCAGTGTCCACTCCTGAGGTCTTATGTGTGGAGTTGCAACTGAATATCGACGGCCTTGTTGATGCTGGTAGTCAACAAGTGCCCTCTTCTGCTCACAAATCTTTCCAACATATGCAATGTAGAGTTCCAATGCGTGGGGACCTCATACACCAGTCGGTGAGCCGTAAGTAGCAAATGCTGCTGAAGCCCGGCAAGGGCAGCTGAAGCTGTAACTGACTCTCTAAAATGGGCAAACAGATGGCGTACTTTCACTAGCAGATCCGGCAGCTCCGGGGAGCTTTAAAGAAAATGTTGAACCACGAGGTTAAGCACATGGGCCAGGCAAGGTACATGTGTGAGCTCACCTTGCCTCTGAGCCGCCACCAGGTTCTGGCCATTGTCACACACGACTATGCCTGGCTGTAGGTTCAGCGGTATCAGCTAAATATCTGACTGCTCTTTCAGCACTGTCCACAACTCTTCTGCATTGTGCAGTTTGTCACCTATGCAGATGAGCTTCAGCACAGCCTGTTGCCGCTTGGCTGAGGCAGTGCTTCCAGCTTGTGACTGATGTGTTCATTTCAGAGATGGAGGCTGAAGAAGAGGAGGAGGTGCAGGAGCTTTGGACTGTGAGGGCAACCCTGATTGACGTAGGGCCCGCAATCCTCGGTGAGGGGAGGATGTGTTCCATCCCAAGGTTCGACAGGGCCCCAGCTTCCACTATATTAACCCAGTGTGCTGTCAGTGAGATGTACTGTCCCTGCCCACAGGCACTTGTCCACGTGTCTGTGGTTAGGTGGACTTTCCCAGTAACAGCATTGTTGAGGGCACGGTTAATGTGGGACACATGCTGGTGTAATGCTGGTATGGCACAATGGGAGAAATAGTGGCAACTGGGGACTGAGTACCTTGGGACGGCTGCCGCCTTCAGGTTCCAGAAAGCTTCTGTCCCAACGAGCCTGAAAGGCAACATTTCGAGCGCAAGCAGATGAGAAATGTGCGAATTAAGTACTGTGGCCTGTGGGGCATTAGCTGCGTATTTCTGCTTGCGTTTCAATGACTGGGGTATAGACAACTGAAGGCTGGGCTGGGACAAGGATGTGAACAGGCTTGATGATGGTGCTGGTTGACTGTGGGCAACAACAGGTGCAGGATCTGAGGTATCTTCACAGGCACAGTGAACTGGTGATTGGCTTGGACGCAAAACAGTGGAAGAAGCAGTGTTGTCACCTGCAGACAGTGTTCCTGGGGTTCGGCCTACAAAGTCAGGTGCTTTGCTGTCATGTGCCTAATCATGCTGGTGGTGGTCAGGCTGGTAGTTTTGCTACCCCTGCTGATGTGGGCATGGCAAGTGCTGCAAATGGCCTGTTTGTGGTTATCGGTAGAGTCTTTAAAAAATAACCAGACTCGGGAAGATCTAACAGTTGGAATGGCAACTTCCGTCCTGTTGGTGTTACGGGGAACGGATGCACACCTTCTGTGTACGGCCACCACACTGCTTCTTCCTGCCTGTTGGGGTGATATGCCTCCTTCCCCATGTGCTGTCCTCGCTCTGCATGTCCTCCTGCCAGGTTGGGTCAGTCACTATGTCATCTACCACCTCGTCTTCCATATCCTCACGCTGCTCCTCCTGACTTTCCGGCAATTGGGTCTCATCATCGTCCACCTCTTGTGACCGTGGCTGCTCAAAGATTTGTGCATCGCTACATGGAATATCATCTTGCCCCGCTTCAAGTGGAGAGGGCGAGAGGTATGAATCTCCAAATGGGAGACTGAACAGCTCTTCGGAGTGTCCGAGTGTGGGATCAGTTGTCTCAGGGCACTTGACATGGTGGGAGGAAGGAGGATCAGGGTGAGTAAAATCCAGTCCACACTCATGGCTACTCAGACTTGGCCATATAGGAAGACATGGTGGTGGTGGTGGTGGCTAAATGACTGCAAGCATTATCTGGTATCCAACCAACAACTGTTTCATGCTGCTCTGGATTCAATAGTGGTGTGGTGCGGTCCCCTAGAACCTGGGACAGGAAGGTCGAGTGCGAAGATATGGGTCTTTGCTGTGGCCTGTTGTGAGTTCATTTTTCCCTTCACCATTGAGGTCTGATGAACTCCCTCCTCTGGTGAAGGAAGGTAGTGAGACTGATTACCAAACACCTGGGCAGCTAGATGATGACTGGGTGGCTGGAATTGAGGACTGGATATAAGGCTGCCGACGCCCTTCTTCCTGGCTGGTGATTTTCCTGCTGGATTCTTGGAGACCAGTCTGATTCCTGCGTCTCAAAGCTAAGTTTTTCTGCTCTGCTTTGTACTCTTCAGTTTTGTTTTTGTTTTGCCTTGTTTTTTGGGAGTTCTGCCATCCCCGGCCAGGGGTGAGCTGAATTTCATTTTTGTCTCTGATCTGTTGATCTTTTGCTCTGTCTTCAGAATATACCTGAGTGCTGATATAGTCTTTTGAAGCCTAGCGACTTCAGGGCCTGTTTTTCCTATCAGTTGGTTGGCTCATTTTGGATAGGGTTTTTGCGGATGGCAGACAGCAGCTTTCCTATCCTGTCCTATGTAGTTAGCTTGGGCCCCATCATTTGCTCAACCTATCTTTCTATCTGTGTTAGTGTTTTCATCTTGCTTCTCCGTCATTATATGTTGGGGGCTGCCTATTGCTTTGGGGTCTGCTCTGGGGCAGTTTAGTTTTTCCCCTTTCTGTCTTTAGGCTATGTAGTTCTCCGGCTGTGATCGAGGGGTCTAGGGCACCGTAGGAACCCCCCACGGCTACTGCTAGTTGTTATGGATAGGTTCAGGGGTCTGCAATCCGATAGCTGCCAACCTCTCTGGTTTTTCTGGACTTAGCTATTATTTTGTTTTTTCCTCCTTCAGTGACTCATCATAACAGTGGCCCACTTTCAGCTTGGTCATGGCCTCGTCCTCTGCATGCACCATCAGCATCATGTCCACTTCCCCATCCCTTGCCCCTTGCCTTGCCAATTTTAAATGGACTACTGAAATATTTGAAAAGCTCAATACAAATGGATTTATTTGGAGAAAAATTAGATGTGATAAGTATGCCTGCAAAGTGAAGATTTTTCCACCACAGATACACCAGGCCTCAGCCTGAGATAACAGACTGTATTCATTTTTTTGGGGGGGCTTGCTGTTATGTTTTGAAAAGACAAAATAATGAGTAGAACAAGGCTAGCAGACAGAACTATGCAACGTATGCCTGTAAAGCAAAGATTTTTACACCACACTAAAACCAGGCCTCAGCCTAAGATACTGTAAAACAGACTGTATTAATTTTTTTTTATACAAAAGACTGCTGGATATAAAGACAGTGACAGCCAGGCCAAAAAAAGAAAAACACTGTAAACTGGCAAAACTTTGAGCACACACATTTTAGGGGGTAAAGAGCAAGAAGAGTCCAAATGGGGTTACCTCCCCTGCTCCCTGTCCAGAACCACATAGCTGGGCAGAATGGTTTCCAGGGGTAAGACTGACTGACTTTTACCGACTGCACCATGTGACCATCAGGAGCTGTGGAGGAAGAGAAGGGGCAGGGGACCGAAAGCTAGAGAGACTGAGGGCGCGAAAGCAGTGCGCACCAGAGTCAGAGCAGCGCGTGTCACCGATAGAGCAGGCTGCAGCATTGCGCTCCAGGAGAGAGTGGACTCGCGGTCAGAGTACTGAGACAGAAGGACGTGATATAGAGATTGCTGTCTGTAAGTACATGAATGCGGAAGCCACGGTGACCAGAAGAGGCTACCCCCCTGACAGTACAAAGACAGTGACCCGTGCGTGTAGCCCCGCACAGATATGAGCTGGCACGGAGATACCACACCAAAAAATGTGTGGCCTGTATTCCAATTACACCTGGGGCTAGCTATATACAGCTTATATATCCCACAGGCTGCAGCAGCAGCACCAGAACACAGGAAGGGAATGGACCCTCTTGATGTATGCAATGCTCTATATACACACATACAGTGCCTGCAGGCCTTGCACTGATGTGTATAGAACGACGTACACTACCCTGCCTGCCTATAGCTGGAACCTATATACTTCGGAATTAGCGCTCAGAAGGACTGTTGGTTTAGCTGGTTGTGAGTATTTAGGATGGTAGACCCCACACTAACTAAGAAAACCCCAATTATTTCCCTGTTAAGGCAACCGCTCTCCCTACACTCTCACAACGGAGCTGAATGCGCAGAGCAGGGCGGCGTCCGGTCTCTTATACCCCTGATGATGCTGTGCGGCAAGCCAATCACTGCGCGACCACAACTAAGATGGCTGCGGCGTTTCATAGCCTGGCGGACAATCCCTGCAGCGTAATTGGGTCTCTAAAGTCCGCCAAAAATGCTGGGTGGAGACCCGAGTTCCCGCTGAGTAATCCCGGAAATGCTCGGTGCTCACTGAGTACAGTGATACTCAGGTGAGTACCGAGTAGTGGCGAACACGTTCGCTCATCACTAGTCAGCATTACTTGTATCTTTTAGGATGATTCTGTGCTCATCTATTTACTCTTGTCTGCATTAACATACTATGTCAAAACTTAATAGACTGGACACTACTTGAGCACACTATTATCTCCTCCATTCCCTTCTAAGGATTTTGTAGGGGGACGATATTAAAGCACAGTGCAATTTATGGCATGGTCTACATTTTTAAGACACTATTTTGGGCCTCCCCTTACTCTTCCTTTGACATTATATGCCTATCAGTTCGCTTCATGGTTGTATTGTTGCCCGCCTTTTTTATATGATGTAATCTGCTATATGGATCTGTTTACATTGTTACTGTCTTGTTTATGTGATTGTTTGGATAAATAAAATAATTTTATACTTTTTGGCAAAGACCAGGAATTTACTTGGGAATATATCCATGTATTTTTTTAGTATATCTAAGTTAATATAATCGAATATTTAATATAAAAAAATATATTATTCTACTCCATTTATAGCTTATTTACTACATTGTTATTATAAGTTGTATTTTTTATTTTCCACATATCTAATAATTTTAACACTTTGTGATTAGATTATTTAACAAAACCCCTAACCGATGTTAAGACGTACAAAAATTGCTTAACAGCGCTCTTCTCATGAGCAGACATTAAGCCTACAGCAAACTGCGGAGAGCTTTCACTTGTCATATTAACTGTGATACTGTAATGTGATCACCCAGCAAAAGGTTTAACATTTCAGACCTGCAATGATACAGTAACCACGTTACTAGGTAAACATTTTAATGGGATGTATAACTAAGTTGTAAATATCAACACAATAGGTTAAATACACAGACTTAAGCCACAGCAATACTTACCATTGTTTCAGACATTAATAAGAAAAACCTGTCCCGACTCCCCACTAAATGTCAGGTGTATTGGTTACTCCACTGAGAACAACAGGAGATTATCACTAATGGACTAATAAATCAGCTGCCATCAGGGGAATATATAGAAATCATGGGGTACCAAAGCAAAAGTCAATCAAAATAGTCATGTGAGGGCTTGTTTTTTGTAAGACAAGCTGTAGTTTTTAATGTACTGATCGATTTTTCCATACAATGTATTGAAGACTGAAAAGAAAATCCAAGCCTAGGTCTCAGAGCATGTGAGACTGAGGAATTGGGAGCTGCTGAGGGAAACCTCCTAAATCGACTAACATCCCAACTTCTGTAAGCCATCCAGCCCTATACTTTTACAAATAATGCTTCCTAATGCATAAGGATCATTTTGACACCAAAATCTGCAAGATTGAACCAACCAAAAGCAATTTCATGCCTGGAGCCTGCTATCTCCCTAGGCCGCAAATCAAGGCCTAGCCTAGCTTGTACATCAAACCCATCCAGGATTTAAGACATCTTTAATCCTCTAGCAACAGAGAAGATTAGAGGCACAAAATATCCAACAAAAGCTTGGCACAAAGTCCTTAACCGGCAAAGTGAGCATCATACCATGTTTGTGGAGAGTGAATACCAGCGACATGACTATATCCGCGGCCTGCGTGGCATATCCGGCCTCCTGGGACCAGAGTTCTCCTTCAACATCATCTGCCCTGGAATAAAAGAGTTCAAGCACCTCATCTTTGCAAGCGGTACACAGTTTGTCCACATCGTACATTATTAGCGGCCTTTCTCACTCTCCAGTGCGGCTGAACGTGCCCGGGTAAGTGGCTGACACCAGCAGTCAAGTGGGCAATAGCAGTAACAAGCAGACAGTGTTGCAGCTTATACCGGCATATAACTGGTACCACACATTCCCATAACGCGCACTGACTTATTTGAGTCCCTGCTGGCTGACATCTGCTCTAAGCTGGACAACAGCTTATACATATTTTGACTTGCTATTTGATATTACTGTCCACAATCCTGCTAATACTGAGGACAACAGCAGCAAAATCGCTAATATAACAGTCACCTATTGCAATAAATGTTGGAGCTGCTATTTACACTGCAACAATAAGCCACCCACCACTGACACCAGAGAGCTGACAGGAATATAACGGTCACCTGCTTGTGCGACACAGTCCCTGCAGCTGCTGTGATACCGCTGTTATCCATAGCTCCCAACCGTCCCGATTGTCGCGGGACAGTCCCGTTTTTGACACCCCCCACCCACATCCCGCCCACTATTTTTCCAGCATTTCACTGAGCCACAACGCCCCCCCATGCACCGACCCCATCCTCGCCCTCCCAGAGACCCACTGCAGCCTGCAATGATGTAGCTTGGTTGTTCTGTGGCTGTGCACACAGGACCTGTGATGAGGTCACAGGAGGGGAGGAGTCAGGGGTCACATAATCAGGAGCCGTGTCTGCAGGTCTCTGCTGTGCTGGTTGTCATGGTGCTGGATGAGGTGAAGTTTCTGTGTGGGGTCAACAGGAGTTTACAGTGTGGATGTAGCAGTGCTGTGTGTGTACGAGGTGTATGGAGCAGAGCCGTGTGTGTATGAGGTGTATGGAGCAGAGCCGCATGTGTGCGAGTTGCACAGAGCGGAGCCATGTGTGTACGAGGTGTATGGAGCAGAGCCGCGTGTGTGCGAGGTGTATGGAGAGGAGCCGCGTGTGTATGGGGTGTACGGAGTGGAGCCGCATGTGTGCGAGGTGTATGGAGTGGAGCCGTGCGGGTACGAGGTGTATGGAGCAGAGCCATGTGTGTACAAGGTTTAAGGAGTGGAGCCGCGCGTGCATGAGGTGTACGGAGCTGAGTTGTGTGTGTACTTGGTGTACGGAGCGGAGCCGTGTGTGTATGGGGTATGCGGAGCGGAGCCGTGTGTGTACGGAGTGGAGCAAAGTGTGTACGAGTCATACAAAGTGGGCTTTTCCCACGGACACAGGAGTACATGGCGGAGCCCCAAGGAGCACTTTAAAACTCACACATGACGGTCCACCGGAAGTGACGTGCTGGAAGCTGACCGGAAATGAGGTAATTTCATGAGTAGATTGTGACGGAACCATGGAGGCACTTCAGGGAATGCTTCAGATCCATCACCGTGTACTCCTCGGACAGCGCGAACAGCGGGATCGCCTTGGAATCGGGGATGCCGGCCATGTGAGTGGATCATGATATGTCCTGCACCGGGAGGCTCAGGTGGGCATTACAATGGGAGCCAGGCTGCTATAGTATCTTTATAGAATCTTTTATTTCTTTCTTTCTCTCTCTCTGTTTGTTTGTTTCTTTCTTTCTTTCTCTGTTCTTTCTTTCTGTTTCTTTCTCTCTCTGTTCTTTCTTTCCCCTCTTTCTTTCTTTCTTTCTTTCTTTTTCTTTCCTTCTCTCTGTTCTTTATTTTTCTTTCTCTCTCTGTTCTTTCTCTGTCTCTCTTTTCTTTCTTTCCCCTCTTTCTTTCTTTCTCTGTTCTTTCTTTCTTTTTTTCTCTTTCTTTCTTTCTTTCTTTCTTTCTTTCTTTCTTTCTCCTTCTTTCGCTCTCTGTTCTTTCTTTCCCCTCTTTCTCTCTCTCTATCACTCTGTTCTTTCTTTCTTTCTCTCTGTTCTCTCTGTTCTTTCTTTTTTTTCTCTTTCTTTATCTTTCTCTCTCTCTATTCTTTCTTTCCCCTCTTTCTTTCTCTGTTCTTTCTTTCTTTCCCCTCTTTCTTTCGCTCTCCCTCTGTTCTTTTTTCTGTCCCCTCTTCCTCTCTCTGTTCTTTCTTTCTCCTCTTTCTCTCGCTCTGTTCTTTCTTTTTTTCTTTCCCTCTTTCTTTCTTCTTTCTTTCTTTCTTTCTTTCTTTCCCCTCTTTCTTTCACTCTCTGTTCTTCATTTCTCTTTCTCTTCTTCCTTTCTCTTTCTCTCTCTGTTCTTTCTTTTTATCTCTTCTCTCTCTGTTCTTTCTTTCCCCTCTTTCTTTCTCTCTCTGTTTTTTCTTTCTCTCGCTCTGTTCTTTTTTCTGTCCCCTCTTTCTTTCTCTTTTCTTTCTCTTTCTTTTTTTTCTTTGTTCTTTCTTCCTTTCCCCTCTTTCTTTCTCTCTGTTCTTTCATTCTTTCCCCTTTCTTTCTCACTCTCTGTTCTTTCTTTCCCTCTCTCTTTCTCTCCAATCTTTCTTTTTTCTATCTCTCTGTTCTTCCTATTTCTTTCTTTATCTCTGTTCTTTCTTTACTTCTTTCTCTCTCTCTGTTCTTTCTTTCTTTCTTTTGTCTCTTTCTTTCGCTCTCCCTCTGTTCTTTTTTCTGTCCCCTCTTTCTTTCGCTCTCTGTTCTTTCTTTTTATCTTTCCCCTCTTTCTTTCTTTCTCTCTGTTATTTCTTTCACCTTTTTTTCTGTCTCTCTGTTCTTTCTTTCGCTCTCTGTTCTTTCTTTCTCCTTTCTCTCGCTCTGTTCTTTCTTTTTTTCTTTCCCCTCTTTCTTCTTTCTTTCTTTCTTTCTTTCTTTCACTCTCTGTTCTTCATTTCTCTTTCTCTCTCTGTTCTTTCTTTTTATCTCTTCTCTCTTTGTTCTTTCTTTCCCCTCTTTCTTTCTCTCTCTGTTCTTTCTATCTCTCGCTCTCTGTTCTTTTTTCTGTCCCCTCTTTCTTTCTCTTTTCTTTCTCTTTCTTTTTTTTCTTTGTTCTTTCTTCCTTTCCCCGCTTTCTTTCTCTGTTCTTTCATTCTTTCCCCTTTCTCTCTCTCTCTGTTCTTTCTTTCCCTCTCTCTTTCTCTCCAATCTTTCTTTTTTCTTTCTCTCTGTTCTTTCTATTTCTTTCTTTCTCTCTGTTCTTTCTCTTTCTTTCTTTAATTCTTTATCTCTCTCTGTTCTTTCTTTCTTTCCCTTCTTTCTCTATTCTTTCTTTCTTTCTTTCTTTTGTCTTTCTTTCGCTCTCCCTCTGTTCTTTTTTTCTGTCCCCTCTTTCTTTTGCTCTCTGTTCTTTCTTTTTATCTTTCCCCTCTTTCTTTCTTTCTCTCTTTCTCTCTGTTATTTCTTTCACCATTTTTTCTGTCTCTCTGTTCTTTCTTTCGCTCTCTTTTCTTTCTTTCACCTCTTTCTTTCTCTCTGTTCTTCCTTTCTATTTCTCTCTCTGTTGTTTCATTCTCTCTCTGTTCTTTCTATCTGTTCTTGCTCTGTTCTTTCTTTCCCCTTTCTTTCTTTCTTTCCCCTCTTTCTCTCTCTCTCTGTTCTTTCTTTCTTTCTCTCTCTCTGTTCTTTTTTCTGTCCCCTCTTTCTTCCTCTCTGTGTTCTTTCTTGCTTTCTTTCTCTTTCTTTTTTCCCTCTTTATTTTTCTCTGTTCTTTCTTTCTTTCCCCTTTCTTTCTCTCTCTGTTCTTTCTTTCTCTCTCGCTCTCCTTTCTTTATTTCTCTCTCTCTGTTTTCTTTTTTCTCTCTCTGTTTTCTTTATTTCTTTTCCTCAGTACCAGTCAGTGTGCCCACAGTACCAGCCACTGTGCCCTCAGTTGTTATGATGAGTCACCGAAGGAGGAAAAAACAAAATACCAGCTAAGTCCAGAAAAACCAGAGAGGTTGGCAGCTATCAGATTGCAGACCCCTGAACCTATCCACAACAACTAGCAGTAGCCGTGGGGGGTTCCTACGGTTCCCTAGACCCCTCGATCACAGCCGGAGAACTACATAGCCTAAAGACAGAAAGGGGAAAAACTAAACTGCCCCAGAGCAGACCCCAAAGCAATAGGCAGCCCCCAACATATAATGATGGTGAAGCAAGATGAAAACACTAACACAGATAGAAAGATAGGTTGAGCAAATGATGGGGCCCAAGCTAACTACATAGGACAGGATAGGAAAGCTGCTGTCTGCCATCCGCAAAACCCTATCAAAATGAGCCAACCGACTGATAGGAAAACAGGCCCTGAAGTCGCTAGGCTTCAAAAGACTATATCAGCACTCAGGTATATTCTGAAGACAGAGCAAAAGATCAACAGATCAGAGACAAAAATGGAATTCAGCTCACCCCAGGCCGGGGATGGCAGAACTCCCAAAAAACAAGGCAAAACAAAAACAAAACTGAAGAGTACAAAGCAGAGCAGAAAAACTTAGCTTTGAGATGCAGGAATCAGACTGGTCTCCAAGAATCCAGCAGGAAAATCAGCAGCCAGGAAGAAGGGCGTCGGCAGCCTTACATCCAGTCCTCAATTCCAGCTACCCAGTCATCATCTAGCTGCCCAGGTGTTTGGTAATCAGTCTCATTACCTTCCTTCACTAGAGGAGGGAGTTCATCAGACCTCAATGGTGAAGGGAAAAATGAACTCACAACAGTACCTCCCCCTTGAGGAGGGGTCACCGAACCCTAATCCATGCCACCAGGGCGATCCGGGCGAGCCCGATGAAAGGCACGCACCAATCTTTCGGCATGAATATCAGAGGCAGAGACCCAGGAATTATCCTCCTGACCATAACCCTTCCACTTAACCAAATACTGGAGTCTCCGTCTAGCCAGACGGGAATCCAGTATCTTCTCTACCTCATATTCCATGTTACCTTCAACCAATATAGGGTCAGGAGGTGCCACCACAGGAACTACTGGTTCAACAAACCTCTTCAACAAGGACTTATGAAACACATTATGAATTTTAAATGTGACAGGAAGAGCCAACCGAAAAGAGACCGGATTAATAATCTCCAAAATCTTGTAAGGTCCAATAAATCTAGGCTTAAACTTAGGAGAAGCCACCTTCATAGCGAAATTTTTTGATGACAACCAAACCATATCACCCACCTTAAACTGGGGACCAACGGTCCAACGCCGGTTGGAAAACCGCTGGGCCTTTTCCTGGGAGAGAGACAACTTATCCACTACTTGGTCCCAAATCTGGTGCATTCTCTCCACCACAGTGTCAACACCTAGGCAGGCAGAAGGCTCCACCTGCCCTGAAGAAAATCGAGGGTGAAATCCAAGTAACAAAAAAAGGTGACATCAAAGTGGCAGAACTAGCTCTATTATTTAAAGCAAATTCGGCCAAGGGCAAAAATGAAACCCAATCATCCTGATCGGCAGAAATAAAACATCTCAAATACGACTCCAAAGTCTGGTTTGTTCTCTCCATCTGCCCATTGGTCTGAGGGTGAAACGCAGAGGAGAAGGACAACTGAATTCCCAGCTTGGAACAGAAAGTCCTCCAAAATCTAGACACAAACTGAACTCCTCTGTCAGATACAATGTTCTCAGGAATCCCGTGCAAGCCAACCACCTGTTGCAAAAACAAGGGCACCAACTCAGAGGAAGATGGCAACTTAGGGAATGGTACAAGATGGACCATCTTAGAGAATCTATCACAAATCACCCAAATAACAGTCATTCTCTGAGAGACAGGCATATCAGAGATAAAATCCATTGAAATATGGGTCCATGGCCTCCTGGGCACCGGCAAAGGCATCAACAAGCCACTAGAGCGAGAACAAGGTTTAGACCAGGAGCAACTCCCACAGGACTGCACAAAATTCCTGACATCACGAGACAAGGCGGGCCACCAAAAAGATTGACTCACCAGATCTCTAGTACCAAAAATACCTGGATGACCAGCCAATGCAGAGCAATGAACTTCAGACATCACTCTCTTCCTCCACTGGTCAGGAACATACAACTTTCCACTGGGACAACGCTCAGGTTTGTCCTCCTGAAACTCTTCCAGAGCACGTCTCAAATCGGGCGAGATGGCAGAAAGAACTACCCCCTCGCCTAAGATGGTAGCAGGCTTAGTCACAACAGGAGAATCAGCAAGGAAACTCCTAGAGAGGGCGTCTGCCTTGACATTCTTAGTGCCCGGAAGAAAAGAGACGACAAAATCAAAACGTGTGAAAAACAAGGCCCACCTAGCCTGTCTAGGATTCAAGCGCTTGGCCGACTCCAGGTAAATCAAATTCTTGTGGTCAGTAAGGACCACGACTTCGTGTTTGGCGCCCTCCAACCAATGTCTCCACTACTCAAATGCCCATTTCATGGCCAACAGTTCCCGATTCCCCACATCATAGTTATGTTCGGATGGGGAGAACTTTTGGGAAAAGAAAGCACAAGGATTCATTTTAGATGTCACAGGATCTTTTTGGGACAACACCGCTCCTGCACCAATCTCAGAAGCATCCACCTCCACCTGAAACGGGAGTGAGACATCAGGTTGCCGCAGAACCGGAGCAGAAGTGAATCTTCGCTTCAGCTCCTGAAAGGAAGAAACAGCCTCCAGAGACCAATTCAGCACATCAGCACCCTTCCTAGTCAAATCCGTCAATGACTTGGCAATACCAGAAAAATTAGCTATAAATTTCGGATAAAAATTAGCAAAACCCAAAAACTTCTGGAGGGCCTTCAAAGAAGTGGGCTGAACCCAATCATAAATGTCCTGTACCTTGGCCGGGTCCATTTTAGTAGTTGACGGAGACAAAATAAATCCCAGAAATGAAATCCTCTGTACCCCAAAAAGGCATTTCGATCCCTTGACATACAGGGAATTCTCCCTCAAGATCCGGAACACAGTCCGAACATGTTCCACATGAGAGTCCCAATTCTTGGAGAAGATCAAAATATCATCCAGATAGATAATCAAAAATGTATCCACAAAGTCTCGGAATATATCGTTCATGAAGCACTGGAAGACAGAAGGGGCATTAGTGAGCCCAAAAGGCATCACCAGGTACTCAAAATGTCCCTCCGGAGTATTACGTCGTCTTCCATTCATCCCCATGCTTAATGCGAATAAGATTATACGCCCCCTGAGGTCAAGCTAGGTAAACCAGCAAGCACCTTTAACTCTGGAGAATAGATCAGAAATCAGGGGTAACGGATACTGATATTTAACAGTAATTTTGTTGAGGGCACGATAGTCAATACAAGGCCTTAATGAACCATCCTTTTTAGCCACGAAAAAAAACCCAGCACCTAAGGGAGAAGAGGATGGTCTAATATGACCCTTCTCCAATGCCTCCTTGATATAGGATCGCATAGCCTCGTGCTCGGGTACAGATAAATTGAAAAGCCGACCCTTGGGGAATTTACACCCCGGTTTCAGCTCAATAGCACAGTCATAACTCCTATGAGGAGGCAAAGACGCAGACTCATTCTCACTAAATACATCATAAAAGTCAGCCAAATAGTCAGGAAGATCATGTGACTGGGGAGAGGTGGAGAAAACAGGAGCATCACTAAGGGCACACCGACAACCCCAACTCACCACAGACAAAGATTTCCAATCCAGAACTGGATTATGGATTTGCAACCAGGGAAACCCCAGAAAAATGGTATCATGCAAATTATGCAACACCAAAAATCTGCAATTTTCTTGATGGTCTGGGGCGACCCGCATTACCACCTGGGTCCAAAACTGAGGTTTATTCTTCGCCAAAGGAGTAGCATCAATACCCCTCAAAGGGTTAGGCGTCCGCAGAGGTGTCATAGGAAATCCACAAGGTTTAGCAAAATCCAAGTCCATCAGGTTCACAGCTGCTCCTGAATCCACAAGAGCCTTGGCGGAAAATGTGGACAGGGAACAGATCAGAGTAATTGCCAGAAGAAACTTAGGTTGAACACCACCCACAGAAAACGTGTGTGCACAATGTTTCTCTCGTTCAGGGCAGACAGAAATAATACGCGAGGCATCTCCACAAAAAAAACACAGCTTATTAAGCCTTCTGAACTCCTGACGTTGCGCCCTAGACAAAGCTCTATCACATTGCATAGGTTCAGACATTTGTTCAACAGGTGGCAACATCTCTCGTGTAGTTTTGTGTTCACGTAAACGCCGATCCACCTGAATGGCTAATGACATAGAATCGTCAAGACCAGAGGGAACAGGAAATCCCACCATAGTATCTTTTACAGTTTCTGACAAACCCTTCCGAAAGAGGGCTGCCAAGGCATCATCATTCCAGGTAGTAAGGACCGCCCACTTTCTGAATTTTTGACAGTACAACTCTGCCGAATCCCGACCCTGGCTTAATGCCAACATGGTCTTTTCAGCCTGATCAATAGCATTAGGTTCATCATACAACAACCCCAAGGCTTGAAAAAATGCGTTCACATTATTCAGAATAGGATCATCAGGTTTCAAAGAAAACGCCCAATCCTGGGGATCGCCGCGCAGCAAAGAGATGACAATTTTAACCTGCTGCGCGGAGTTCCCCGATGAGTTAGGCTTCAAGGCAAAAAATAATTTACAATTATTCTTGAAATTCAAGAATTTAGACCGATCCCCAAAAAACACATCAGGAGTAGGAATCTTTGGTTCAGCAGCATGTGAATGAGCAAGATAGGCGGAAATTCCCCGCAATTCAGCAGCGAGCTGCTCCACACGATCAGACAATTGCTTCATCTCCATTGAGAGAAAAATTCCCCCTACGGCCTCAGAGATATTGAGGAAAAAATATGCACACAAAAAAAAAAAAAAAAAATTCTGACACTTTTTTTTTCCTTTTTTTTCTTTTTTTTTACAATTCTCTCCTGCTATTGAGTACCCTAGGATCTGCGGTATGTCTGGTGATTCTGTTATGAGTCACCGAAGGAGGAAAAAACAAAATACCAGCTAAGTCCAGAAAAACCAGAGAGGTTGGCAGCTATCGGATTGCAGACCCCTGAACCTATCCACAACAACTAGCAGTAGCCGTGGGGGGTTCCTACAGTGCCCTAGACCCTTCGATCACAGCCGGAGAACTACATAGCCTAAAGACAGAAAGGGGAAAAACTAAACTGTCCCAGAGCAGACCCCAAAGCAATAGGCAGCCCCCAACATATAATGACGGTGAAGCAAGATGAAAACACTAACACAGATAGAAAGATCGGTTGAGCAAATGATGGGGCCCAAGCTAACTACATAGGACAGGATAGGAAAGCTGCTGTCTGCCATCCGCAAAAACCCTATCAAAATGAGCCAACCGACTGATAGGAAAAACAGGCCCTGAAGTCGCTAGGCTTCAAAAGACTATATCAGCACTCAGGTATATTCTGAAGACAGAGCAAAAGATCAACAGATCAGAGACAAAAATGGAATTCAGCTCACCCCCGGCCGGGGATGGCAGAACTCCCAAAAAACAAGGCAAAACAAAAACAAAACTGAAGAGTACAAAGCAGAGCAGAAAAACTTAGCTTTGAGATGCAGGAATCAGACTGGTCTCCAAGAATCCAGCAGGAAAATCACCAGCTAGGAAGAAGGGCGTCGGCAGCCTTATATCCAGTCCTCAATTCCAGCCACCCAGTCATCATCTAGCTGCCCAGGTGTTTGGTAATCAGTCTCACTACCTTCCTTCACTAGAGGAGGGAGTTCATCAGACCTCAATGGTGAAGGGAAAAATGAACTCACAGCGCTCAGTACCAGTCCGTGTGATCAGCAGTGCTAAATGGGTGCAGTTGGGTTTGTACATGGGTGTGACTAGTTGAAAAATGGGGGTGGTCAAGGCGTGGCCTAAAATTTGCAACAGCGCGCTGTTTACCCCGCATCCCTTGTCTCTATTTTCCTTCTTCAAAACTTGGGAGGTATGTGTTATCTGTGAGCGGCCAGGAACACAGAGACCATTCACAATAACACAACACAAATCCTACAGCTTCCCTGAAACTGCTGACACCAGCGAACCAACAGGAAAACAGCGGTCACCTGGAATAGTGCAACATAAACCTACAGCCACATCCAAACCGCTGACATCTGCGAGCTGCCAGGAAAACACCAGCCACCTGTATCAGCGCTGCGCAAATTCTGTATTCACCTAGCGAGGTGTGGAACCACTGTGTGATATGCCTGAATCTCCTCCACTCCTACTCCGATCGGACTTGTCCCTGGGCATTGCAGTACAGATACTGAACTTCATCCCCATTGCTTGGCCCAGAGAAGGTAAACCTACTTGCAGAACATCCAATCTAGCCACTGTGCATTCTTCTAACCAGCCGCAGGAGCTTTCTGGGAAAGATATTTAAAGGGACTTTGTTGTTTTTTCCTTGATAATGTAATTATAGTTACATTATTCCAGTTATAGCTTCCACAATTTATCAGCCTGCGCATCTTATATAATTACCTCTAAGGGATACTCATACTAAGCGTAGTGAGTTGATAGAAACATTATTTAGTATATTTGGTTTTTATTGTTATCAGTAGTAGATTCTCATTTTATTTATATTTGCCTATTTTATCCTGTTATAACTCAAAGGTCCTAAAGCAGTTCTTAAAGGGACCGCATACTTAATATTCTATAATAGTCAATATACTAAGCACCTCTTACTATTGGCTAGTAAAGTTTCTTTAGACCTATTTGATAAGGCTAGTTATATCATATTAGCATTTTATTAATTTTTCTTTTTCTTTGCTTATATTTGTTTACTTATTTATTTTCTTTATTTTGATTTAGAAACTTCAACAGCACCTCTTAAAGGGCTACGCACCCAATAACCCACAACATCCAAATTATCCCTAACAATTTATACCTTTATTAATATTACTGGTCATCACATCTCTCTTACTTCCCTTTTTTAATTTTGCTTGTTTTATTTTTACTTAATTGTTTATCTTTAAAACCTAGTCTGTGATTCAACTAGAAAGATGAGTTCAGAATCTAGCGCAAAATCTTTTACTCTACCCTCAACCAAGACTTATAAATCACAAAAAACAGAGAAATCATACTCTCAACGCCATCATTCAAATAATCAGGAAAAGTTAATCAGCCCAGTGAATTCCAGATCCCCAATTAGGAGGGCCAATCGTTCTATAACATATATTAAAAAAGCTGACCCCTCAACTCTGAGTAAACCAGATAACTTGACTCCCAAAAGCAGCATGCAAAACAATGTATACCAAGCTGCTTCACCGCGTCAAGGTAACCCTATTGAAGCAGTCCCTATCTAATGTATTTTAAACCTGAACATGTGAACAGTGTCTATCGACTAAATACCCTGTATTTGTTATCATCTTTTCATCAGCACTTGCTGACTACTGTTATGTGTTTTACTGCAGGATATTTCTGCACAATTGTCATTCTGTGCTCTCTGTTTGTGTTTGAGTCAGTGGGTGGTATGAACAGTGTCCTACCGACTTGTTCATATGTGTGCATGTCACATGTGTTTTTAGAACATAAAACTGCAGACTCCTCTATTGATTTACAACAATTATCAGCTGAAGTCCAAAAACTGAAATTGAAGCTAGCTGACCTCAAAAACAATTTAACCCGTTCACTACCAAGGGTGGTTTGCACGTTAACTCCCGGGACAATTTTTACAATTCTGACCACTGTCCCTTTATGAGGTAATAACTCTAAAACGCTTCCATGGATCCCAGTGATTCTGACATTGTTTTCTCATGACATATTTTACTTCATGTTAGTGGTAAAATTTCATTCATATAACTTGCATTTATTTGTGAAAAACACAGAAATTTGGTGAAAATATAGAAAATTTTGCAATTTTCCAACTTTGAATTTTTATGCCCTTAACCCCTTAAGTTCGGCCATTCCTTTCCTGGGGGTGCCGGGGGGGCCGGTTCATCAAATGCACAAAGCAGTGGACAAGGGGCAAGGGAGTCAGTAGGGGCAATCGGTCAGCCAGAAGCAGGGTCTCTGCTGGCAATTGAATGATGGCCAGTGTAAATTTGGGGCTAGATTGCTGCAAATTCAAGCACCTTTGATCCCATTGCAAAGGAACCTAGCATGGTGCTTCCAGATGCTTTAGGAAGCAGAAAGGAGAAGCAGTGAGAGAGTGCTAATTCAAAAGGGGTAGACGCCATTGAAACTGGCCACGATGGTCCCTTATGTAAGTAGGTTTCCGGATGGGGTTAAGTCGGAACTGTTTTTGTCCGTTTTCAGTGACGGGTTTAAAATTCCCGCCCCTCCTTTTGAGATACCACGGGTGATTAATCGAGATGAGTGAGTTTCCCTTTTTTCGGGCCGAGTTGGGTTTCATGAAACCCAACTTTCGCAAAAGTCGGGTCGAATGAAATCGGCCGATTATCGTGAAAAGTCGAAGGCCGACTGAAAGACGAAACCCAATGCAGGTCAATGGGGAAGAAAAGTCGGCAGTGAGAGGAGGACAGGAAACATACCTACAGTGCCCATTTTAATGCCAAAAACGTCAATTCTTATTACTTAAGCTTGTCAACCTTAGTTTACTTTATAATAATAGCTAGGCATTGAAAACTGGGGGGAGTTTGGCTAAAGTTGTGGGGGGTAGGGCTGGCTCCAGATTTTCGTGGGCCCAGGGCCAAAGAGTGTCAATGGGCTCCTTTAACACATGCCACAATTCATGATCCTCTGATACGGCAGAGAAATAGCGGTATAGTACAATGAAAAATACTTCACTTCTTACATTACATGACTGATATCCATTTTAAATTCTCCAATAGCTCCAAAAACGGACAGTATATTACTCCATACAGTATTATGGCCACCGCATAGTGCGCTATACAGAGTAATGAGGCCCATATATTTCTCCATACAGAATCATTGGTCCCATATAATGTTCCATACAGTATATGATGAGCTCCACATAATGCTACAGTATATGTTGGTCCCCATGGATGAAGCTCCACTGTCTTATGGGCCCAAATAATGCTCCATATATAATGGGCCCCATTTCTAATGCTCCAGTGTATAATGGGCCCTGTAAATGCTGCTCCAGTGTCTAATGTCCACCTTTGGAATGCTACAGTGTATGGTGGGCCCCATATGTCATTCTCCAGAGTATAGTGCTCCCCAAAAATTGCTCCCAACCTTTAAAACAATTAAATAAGTCTCCTCACTAGGGAATCCCTGTACTAGTCTGGACTCCTCGTCGTCCCCATCTTCCATCTCTCTGCACTTGGACTGTTTAGGCAGAGGGCGTACAGACGTGATGTCATTGCGCTCTCTGACCAGAATGTCACTGTCAGGAAACACGGAAGAAGTCACAGCGGTGTAGCAGGGAGAGGTATGTATTTCAACTTTGCAAGTGCTGTGATCCTGAGCAAGCAGGGGCGGCCCACTCGTTGGCGACGGCACTGGCACAGGGCCCCTCATAGTACGGCGGTGTGTCAGACGGCGGGTGGGCCGGAGGGACACTTTTGCATACTATGAGGGGCTCTGTGCCAGTGCCGTCGCCCATGAGTATTCCACCCCACCTGCTCAAGGAACCTGCACTTTCATCTGCATCTTCCTCTTTGTCACCGTGTAAGGTGGTATAGTATGCGGGAAGGGGAACCTGAGTTTCATCAAGGTCAGATTCTGGCTGTGTAGAGTGCGAGGGGAATGTAGTGGTCTGGGTCAATGTACCAGCAGAATCATGTAGCAGTGGCTGGGCATCAGTGCACTTGTAGCGCCCCTGGGAGTATGGTCGCCACAGTGGCATTACCTTCCTCCTAGGGAGTGTGATGTCATGCTTGGGAGCAATGAAGGATCTCTAGCAGTTAAACCAACACACAACACAATTCCCACTCCAGGCCAGCAGGGAGAGCTCGGAACCTGACTGCTGAGGAGCTGCTCTCTGTGGTCGGGAGGAGGGAAGTTAGGGCAGTCTGTGAAGGGAAGAGGAAGTGTGTGGATGTGAGAAGGGGAGCTGGAGGATGAGCAGAGTTAAGGCTCACTCCTAGCTGGAGCGCATGGTCTGGATTCCGGTCTCCGAGTTTGTAGGGACACTGACGGTCCTGCAGCAGAAACCGGAGGAAGTAGCAGCTGTAAAAGCTCTGTTCCCAACTAAGGCTCGGAGGCCCCAGCAGCGACTTGTGTGAACCAGAAGGAAAAGGCTACGGCTACCTGCCATACGAGAAAGTTTCAAAAGAGAGTCAACAGGGGGAACTTCAGTGAACTCAGTACTGCGAGTACCTCAGATAAGCGCTAGAACGGAGGCCACACTACCTATCTGCAGAGACAGAATTCCTAATTTGCTTCCAGGCTGGCCAACTCCTTCTCCATCTGTACTCTGGGTCCTGTACGGCACTTACCTAGTACAGGTAAAAGAACTGCACGACTGTGTCTGTCATCTTTCTCCTGCACCTGGCGCACGGCTCTGCTACATCTTGCACTGCACACCATCTACCAACTCTTTCATCTGCCCTGTGACTACGGCCCTACCTGTGCAGGGCTTCTACATCTTAGCTGCACCACAACATCTGTCCCAGAGAAGCGACACTACAGCGCTGGTCAATCTGATCAGAATCCACAGGTGGTGTCACGTATCATTCACCTAAAAACGTTATTCACCCCTTTGCATGGACGCCCATGCCCATAGACCGGGTCACCACCACTGTGACACATCCCTCTGAGACACCGGCCCGGTACCGATTATCCCCACTGCCCTGGCTGGCCACACACACTCGATGTCAGATTCATCCTGGACTGGGGAATTTACGATTTGATTTGATAACCCAGGCATGGTATGTGGGAAAGAGCTACATGGACTAATGTGAAGTGTGGCCTGCTGCATTATTCACTTTTGGTGGGGGTGAAGGACACAAGGAAAGGGGTTCTTCCTGACCAGGAGCTAGCACTTGATAACACAGTGCTTGCATTTTTTTGAAACTTCAGAAGAGGAGGGCATATTTGCTGGAGTCTGTTTCGGCAATGTAAGCCAAAACCAGTTCCTGATGCTCCGGCTTTAAAAGCGGTTAACCTACTCCCAGAAAAGGTAGCCTTTCAGGCGTTCTGGAGCCAGGCCATGACGCAGGCTCAACACCTTCTGCCGTAGCTGCTATTGTGCTTTTGCCTCTACCAGCAGATGCACCACCACCATCAGTACCAGCTGGCCCCCCCCACGCCCACGTCTACTGCCTCTCCCACCATACTTCCAAATTTTGGAGAAAATGTACCCAAAATAACATCAGATATATGGTACTGTATCAGAAGCGCACAGCTCTATACAGTCAAAGGATAATTGTCAATCTCCCTATATATTTCATGAGTCACACAGAGACGCTCACAGGCTCAGTATGGATTAGACAAGAATATAAAAAGTAGAAAAAGGGTACAGTATCATCAGATAGCAGGTATATATAGCATAGTTTAAACATTCTAAATCTCCGTATATATTTCAGGAGTCAGACACAGACGCTCTCAGGCTCAGTATGGATTACAACACAATATAAAAAGCTGTATAATGGTAATGGATCTGAAGCGTTCAGCTGTACACAGTGTAGGGGTCATTGTCAATCTCAGTATTTATTTCCACAGAAACAGACTCTCACTGGGTCAGTTTGGATTAGACCAGAATATAAAAATCAGTATATGGGTAATGTATCACAAGCGTAGAGCTGTATACAGTGTTGGGATAATTTTTAAATATACAACCCACAGACTCTCACATGCTCAGGATGGATCACACCACAATATAAAAAGAAGATCCGCAAGAAATAATCACACATGTGGGCCAATGTTCCAGGTGTCAATGATACACTTAGAGTGGTGGGTGGAGGAGGACTTCCTGGCAGAAAGGGTACAGTATCACCAGATACCAGGTATATATAGCATAGTTTAAACATTAAAAATGTACTTCTATATATCAGGAGTAGTGTTGAGCCACCCCGCTAGTGTTCGAGTTCGGTTCGGTTCATCCAACAGGAGGCAGGTTCGTCAAATGTTCGTCGAACGTTCGACAAACACCGTTAAGCCCCATTGAAAACAGTGGCAGGCAAACACACAAACACATAGAAAACAATTACAAAACACCTTAAAAGATGTCCCAAAGCAGACACAATGCTCAGAAGACAAAAATAACATATGGAAAAGGGCAACTATAGAAAAGAGGTGAAAGAGTAAAAGGAGGAGGAGGAGACACAGATATAGGCATGTCATGCCCTTATAAAGTCAAGAAAGGCTGGACTAAAATGTAAAGTAAAAAAAAATTCTAAAATTGTAAAATCGAAGACTATCATATACCGTCGGACTTCCCACCATAAATTATGCCAACTGCTGATCGGGCGGCGTTATTCCCACGACCCTCCGAACAGCGTCCATGAAGGCAAAGTGTTTGGTTTCCGGGGGCAGTATGGTTGCAAAGCTGAACCTTAAAGGAATGTCCAGAAGGACACCACCAGGAGTGGAACCTGCGGCTTAATTGGACTCCACAAGGGCAACTTCAACCATGCCAGCTACGGAAAAGATGGACAGATTGCAAGCTTTGTCAATTCTGTGGGTGGTGGTGCATGGCCGTTTTTAGTTGTGCTAGCGATTTGTCAGATTAATTCCGTTAACGAACGAGACTCTGGCATGACCCCGCGGTCCGCTTCCAGCTTACTAGAGGGACACGCGAGGCTCTGGCACGCGAGATCGAGCAATAACAGGTCTGTCATGCCCTTACATGTCCAGGGCTGCATGCGCGCTACACTGAAAGGACCAGCGTGTGTCGCTTACAGGTGCAGATAACCCGCTGAACCCCATTAGTGATGGTGATCTGGGATTCCAATTCTTCCCCGCGAACGAGGATTTCCCAGTAAGTGCAGGTCAACTGGAATTCCGGAATTAGGCCTAACCGGCATTCCAGAAAGAATGTGAAAAAATTAATTGTCCAAACCACAGGTGCTCTAGCTTGCTTAACAGCTGGGCTCCACTGCTGAGTAGCACGCAGTTCTTACATAAACAGGCGGCATAGCTTGGTTCACGGGTGGGCAACTCTGCTGAGTAGTAGACAGTGCTTACATAAACAGGCAACATAGCTAGGTTCACGGGTGGGCTCCTCTGCTGAGCAGTAGACACAGGTACTATGCCCAAAGTATTGACTGGGCTAAATGGAGTTAAAAAATGGTTCTTACATAAACAGGCGGCACAGCTTGGTTCACGGGTGGGCTCCTCTGCTGAGTAGCAGACAGTGCTACAAGGCCCAAAAGGATTTTCTGGACAAGATGCGGTAAAAAATTATTAGAAACACACACGGTGTAGCTCCTTGACAGGTGCTCTACACCGCTGGCTACCAGACACCGCTACTATGCCATGAAACTGTCTATTAACATTTAAAACCATTATTAATGTGAAAATAAAGTTACGCTTTTGGTGAACGGACCGTTCTTGAATGGAACTTCTCACAGCCGAATTTTAAGCAAAGTGTTCGAGTTCAACGAACGGCTCGAACACCGCCCAAAACAGCTCGAATTTGAACTTGGTGAACAGGTCGATTCAAACACCGCTCATCTCTAATCAGGAGGCAGACTCGGTCTCACGCCCAGTATGGATTCGACAAGATTGTAGAAAGTTGAGAAAGGGTACAGTATCACCGGATAACAGGTATATATGTAGCATAGTTTACACATTAAAAATCTATGTCTATATATCAGGAGGCAGACTCAGACGGTCTCAGGCCCACTATGGATTTGACAAGATTGTAGAAAGTTGAGAAAGGGTACAGTATCACTAGATACCAGGTATATATAGCATAGTTTAAACATTAAAAATCTCTGTGTATATTGTCGTAGTCCGACAAAGACACTTACAGCCTCAGTATGGATTAGACAAGAATATAAAAAGTAGAAAAAGGGTAATGTATTCGAAGCGTACACCAGTATACACTGTTGGGGTATTTTTCAATCTTCATATATATTTCAGTCTCAGTAAGACAGTCCAGACTCTCCGCAAGAGGAAACGAAATGGATACAAGTACAGACGGAAAGTCGAGTTATTGCAGAAATTTGGGAATTAATAATCACGGGAAAAACTCCCGGGAGAATTCTCAGAGGCGATGCTGACCCTCAATTTCTTTGTCTGTGGAGACAGCGAAAACAGTTCTTGTGAAGAAAGGTTTGCTGTATCGCAGTACCTTGGATCCCATCACCGTTACTCATCTCCATCAAATTGTGATCAAAGGGAGAGATGTAGACATTGTCCTCACTGCCTATCATTATCTGTCAGGTAACTTTGGAGTGCAAAAGACAGAAGCCACAGGCCGTAGGTGATTCTATTGGATTAGCATGAGAGGACAAATGTGGGCAGGAATGTCACACATCTGTGAGTCGGAAAACTGTGAAAACTGATGATAAACCACCAATGCATCTCATTGTGAGTTGACGTCCATAGCAAATGGAAGCCATTGATCATCTGAAGATAGAGCCCAGCAGGACAGGGAATAGCTACGTCTTAACCATCATCTATCAGTTCACCAAATTTGTATTGGCAGTCCCAGTGAAGGATTTAACAGCCCAGACTACACAGCAGTGGAGCAGGGAGAGGTAAGTATTGCAAGTGCTGGGGCCCTGAGCAAGCAGGGGGGCCCACTCTTGGGCGGAGGTACTGGCACAGGGCCCCTCACAGTAGGTCTGTGTGTCTGACGGCGGGTATGCACCCCCACCATCAGAGACACTTGATTGTACTATGAGGGACCCTGTGCCAGTGCCGTCGCCCAAGAGTGGGCCCACCCACCTGTCCAGGGCAACGGCATTCGCATTTTGGCAATGCGGGGGTCCCTTTTTAGGATCTGCAAGGCATAATCACATATGTGGGCCAATGTTCCAGGTGTCAATGATGCACTGCGAGTGCTGGGTGGAGGAGCACTTTCTGGCAAATTAACATCCCTTCAGTCACGCACAAACCCTGTACCTGACCTTGCCACACCAACATTTTCTCTTGCCCCCTGAGAAGCATCCTCCTCCCCTAAATAATCACACCCATCATCCTCCTCCTCTTCCTCAACCTCGTCCAGGAGAGTTACCAGAGCAAACAATGTCTGACTGTCATCAAGGCTTCCCTCCTCCTCTTCCTCCTCGGCTGCAGATTCCTGCTTCTTAATATGCGTCAAAGTTTGCATGAGCAGATGCATAAGTGGGATGCTCATGCTTATGATGGCGTCGTCTGCACTTACCAGCCCTGTGCATTCCTCAAAACACTGAAGGACTTTACAGAGGTCTTTCAGCTTCGACCACTGCACACCAGACAACTCCATGTCTGCCTTCAACCTGCCTGCCCGTGTATCCTCCCACAAATGCATTACAGCCTGCCTCTGTTCGCACAGCCTCTGAACCATGTGCAGGGTGGAGTTCCACCTTGTTGCAACGTCGATAATTAGGCGGTGCTTGGGAAGGTGGAGCAATCGCTGCAGCTTCTGCATACGACTGGAGTGTACGGGCGACCGGCGGATGTGCGAGCACAGTCTTCACACCTTATGGAGCAGGGCTGTGAACTCTGGATAATTATTGAGGAAGCACTGTACCACCAGGTTCAAGGTGTGAGCCAGGCAAGGTACTGTATGTGTCTGAGTTTTGAAAGGGCTATGGCTGCCACAAAATTCCAGCCATTATCATTAACTACCTTGCCTGCCTCAAGATGTAGACTGCCCAGCCATGACTCAGTTTGTCGCTGCAAGTAGTCGGCCAGTACCTTCGCGGTGTGTCTGTTGCCACGCAAACACATCATCTTCAACACAGCCTGCTGACGCTTACCACTAGCTGTTCGATAGTGGGACACCTTGTGTGCAACACTGGCAGCTGCGGATGGAGTGCTCATGCGACTGCGCTCTGTGGACGAGCTTTCGCTTCTGGAGGAGGAGGAGGGTCGACTGCCTACAGCAAACTGTTTCCTATACCGTGGGCTAGGCAGCACTGTCCCACCACCTCTGTCCCCTGTGGACCCTGCATCCACCACATTAACCCAGTGTGCAGTGATGGACACGTAACGTCCCTGGCCATGCCTACTGGACCATGCATCTGTTGTGAGGTGCACCTTTCCACTCACTGATTGCTTGAGTGCATGGACAATGCGGTCTTTCACATCCAGGAGGAGGGCTGGGATGGCTTTTCGAGAAAAGAAGTGCCAACTGGGTAGGTCATAGCATGGTACTGCGTAGGCCATGAGCTCGTGGAAAGCTTCGCTTTCAACCAACCGGTAGGGCTTCATCTCTAACGATATTAGTTTGGCAATGTGGGCGTTCAAACACTGTACGCGGATGAAAGGATGAGTACTTTCTTCTCCTACTGAGAGTCTCTGGTAGGGTGAACTGGACTTGAGAGCTGCATATGGTGGAACTAGCGGTGGACATGGCGGACTGAGAGAGGGTTGGTGATGGTGATGGTGTTGGTGATCTTGCGGATGGCCTAGATTCAGTCTTTCGTAGCAATAACATTGTGATTCCCTGACTGCTTTGGCCTTGCGACGACACCTCAACATTTGCTGCTGGTGGTGTGCTAACCGGTGGGCTTACAATGGGGGAAGCGATGTAGCGTTGCTGACTACCTTCAGTCGGAGCAGGTGCACATGTGGTACGTGAGGTTTGGTTGTCCGTCCACGCTTGCAAGTGCATGGTGGTTAAATGACTAAGCATGCAACTGGTATTCAAATTTCTCTGATTTTTCCCTCAGCTGAAGGTCTTTGTGCACTTCTTACAGATAACCTTTGCCTGATCATTCGGATTTTGTTCAAAAAAGTGCCACACTGCACTCATCCTACTATGGAAGACATTTTGAAGCCTGGCACGCTGTGCTAATTTGACTATCTGGCCAAGCTGTCCTGCAACTCTTTGGGTTTTTGTAAACCGTTTTGGACTGCTAGTAGAGTTGAGCGATACCAGCCGATACTTGAAAATATCGGATCGGAATGGATCGGCCGATCTTAAAAAAAAATATCGGTATCGCCGATTCCGATACCGGGAACCAATGCAAGTCAATGGGGCCAAAATATCGGAATTAAAAAAAACCCTTTCTTTCCTTGTAGGTTAATTCTACATGAAGAAAAACAACTAAGAATAATGTAGAATGTATTGTGGGAGGTGGAGGAGACATTAAAGCCATAGAGGTTTAGCCCAATAAAATGGAATAGCAGGAATTAAACTTTTTTTTTAAAGACGTTAGGAGTTACAAAGATATTGACTATGTTAGCCTCATTTATATTTTGCCAGACATGTATGTCTTCTTCTTCTTTCTTCTTTCTTCTTCTTTCTTATTCTTCTTCCTTTTTTTACCTTCTTCTTCTTCTTATTATTCCTTTTTTTACATTCTTCTTCTTCTTCTTTCTTTTTTTACATTCTTCTACTTCCTTTTTTTACATTCTTCTTCTTATTCTTTTTTTTACATTCTTCTTCTTCTTCCTTTTTTTAAATTCTTCTACTTCCTTTTTTTACATTCTTCTTCTTCTTCCTTTTCTTACATTCTTCATATTCTTCTTATTCAACAATTATTATTCTACATATTCAACTTCATCTTCTTCCTATTCTTCTTCATCATATTCTTGTTTGTGTCAGGCATTCCTGTAGTTGTTATCTAGAAAAGTTAGAAGTTTACACCTTCCGTTCTGCCTGTCACAAAAGATTTACAACAGGATTTGTCCGCGTTCAGTTTGGCCTGCAGCAGCAGGCCTTTTCCAGGGGCACCACGAGGAGGAACGGACTCACCCCCATACACTGCTTAGTCTTCTTCTGCTTATAAATAAGATAATATCATTTGCTCAGAGTATTAGTCTTATGCTTAATGTTCTTCTGCTTTGTTTTTTTATGCTTCTTTGTCTTCTCTCTCTTGTTGTTCTGCATCTTGGTGGTTGTCTTCCTGTTCTTTGTCCTCTTGAACCAGCTGACGGTACTGGCACCCGGAGGGGCAGCAGAAGGAACAAGAGCCAATGGCACTACCGAGGACCAGCTGACGGTGCTGGAACCCGGTTACTAAGCAGGAGGTACCTGTGCTACAAAGCACTACCAAGGACCAGCAGACGTTGCCGGAACTCGGATACCGAGATGGAGGCACCTAGGCCAAAGGCTCTGACGAGAACCAGCTGACGGTGCTGGAACCCGGAGGGGTAGCATAAGCTGCAAGAGCAAATGGAAATAGCGAGGACCAGCTGACAGTGCTGGCACCCGGAGGGGCAGCAGAAGGAATAAGAGCCAATGGCACAACCGAGGACCAGCTGACGGTGCTGGAGCCCGGTTACTAAGCAGGAGGTACCTGTGCTACAAAGCACTACCAAGGACCAGCAGACGTTGCCGGAACTCGGATACCGAGATGGAGGCACCTAGGCCAAAGGCTCTGACGAGAACCAGCTGATGGTGCTGGAACCCGGAGGGGTAGCATAAGCTGCAAGAGCAAATGGAAATAGCGAGGACCAGCTGACAGTGCTGGCACCCGGAGGGGCAGCAGAAGGAATAAGAGCCAATGGCACAACCGAGGACCAGCTGACGGTGCTGGAACCCGGTTACTAAGCAGGAGGTACCTGTGCTACAAAGCACTACCAAGGACCAGCAGACGTTGCCGGAACTCGGATACCGAGATGGAGGCACCTAGGCCAAAGGCTCTGATGAGAACCAGCTGACGGTGCTGGAACCCGGAGGGGCAGCTGAAGTTACCCCTGAAAAGCAAAGTTGGCATGCCGCAAGCTGGCCGCAGTTACCGAATCACACAGTCCTACAGGGGGTGCTTGTCCTACTGGCACTACGGAACAAGCCTTTCTTACCAGAACCCGCAGTCCACATAGGAAGCACCTAAACTGCTGGCACCCTATCCTCGGCTAACCCAACCGCAACACGACATGGCAACTTGGGGTGGCAAACTGACATTGACACTTCCCGGAAACAGCAGGCAGGGCTGGAACCAAGCTGGGCAGGAGGGAGTACCCGTGCCAAAGTCAGTTATGAGCAGCAACTGGCGATGTTGGAGCCCAGGGACAAGCACTTAGCAGGCTGAGGCCTGATGTGCTGTCAATTGGGAGGCAGCAGGACAGATTGCCATCAAAACAGCAGGGGAACAGCTGACGTTACTGAACCCCACAAACACAGGAGCTAGTGTTTTACTCTGTGAAGACGGCACTTCCGAGCAACAACTGGCTGTGTTGAAGCCCAGGGACAAGCACGGAGCAGGCTGAGGCTGCATTGAAGAAATTTTAAGCTCGGTTGTAGACTTCTACTAATTTTAACCAAGCTCCACTTAGGCCTGTGGCTTCACTGATATTCGTATTTCCCCTGTCCTCCAACCCCGCCAGTTACAGCTCCGAATTGGCGTCTGCACAATCCACACTTGTTCCTGTGTTACAGGTGTTCAGTCCGGTCAGTTAATCCCCTGATGTGTGTCCGGCAATGTCGCCTGCTCTGTCCACATTCCCATAACTAGTTATGGGAATGTGGACAGAGCAGGTGACATTGCCGGACACACATCAGGGGATTAACTGACCGGACTGAACACCTGTAACACAGGAACAAGTGTGGATTGTGCAGACGCCACTTCGGAGCTGTAACTGGCGGGGTTGGAGGACAGGGGAAATACGAGAGACAGTGGAGCCACAGGCCTAATTGGAGCATGGTTAAAAATCAGTAGTAGTACGACTGTGTAGGCAGCAGGAGACTTTGCCATCCACACAGCAGGGGATCAGCTGACGTTACTGAACCCCACTGAGACACGGGAGCAAGTGTCTCTTTCCGTGTGGACGGCACTTCCGAGCTACAACTGGCTGTGTTGAAGCCCAGGAAATAGGAAGTTGTAGGCAGAGGCCTACTGTATTTTGAATGTGGAGACAGCAGGAGAGACTGCCATCCACACAGCAGGGGATCAGCTGACGTTACTGAACCCCACTGAGACACGGGAGCAAGTGTCTCTTTCCGTGTGGACGGCACTTCCGAGCTACAACTGGCTGTGTTGAAGCCCAGGAAATAGGAGGGTGTAGGCAGAGGCCTACTGTATTTTGAATGTGGAGACAGCAGGAGAGACTGCCATCCACACAGCAGGGGATCAGCTGACGTTACTGAACCCCACTGAGACACGGGAGCAAGTGTCTCTTTCCGTGTAGACGGCACTTCCGAGCTACAACTGGCTGTGTTGAAGCCCAGGAAATAGGAGGGTGTAGGCAGAGGCCTACTGTATTTTGAATGTGGAGACAGCAGGAGAGACTGCCATCCACACAGCAGGGGATCAGCTGACGTTACTGAACCCCACTGAGACACGGGAGCAAGTATCTCTTTCCGTGTGGACAGCACTTCCGAACTACAACTGGCTGTGTTGAAGCCCAGGAAATAGGAGGGTGTAGGCAGAGGCCTACTGTATTTTGAATGAGGTGACAGCAGGAGAGACTGCCATCCACACAGCAGGGGATCAGCTGACGTTACTGAACCCCACTGAGACACGGGAGCAAGTGTCTCTTTCCGTGTGGACGGCACTTCCGAGCTACAACTGGCTGTGTTGAAGCCCAGGAAATAGGAGGGTGTAGGCAGAGGCCTACTGTATTTTGAATGTGGAGACAGCAGGAGAGACTGCCATCCACACAGCAGGGGATCAGCTGACGTTACTGAACCCCACTGAGACACGGGAGCAAGTGTCTCTTTCCGTGTGGACGGCACTTCCGAGCTACAACTGGCTGTGTTGAAGCCCAGGAAATAGGAGGGTGTAGGCAGAGACCTACTGTATTTTGAATGTGGAGACAGCAGGAGAGACTGCCATCCACACAGCAGGGGATCAGCTGACGTTACTGAACCCCACTGAGACACGGGAGCAAGTATCTCTTTCCGTGTGGACGGCACTTCCGAACTACAACTGGCTGTGTTGAAGCCCAGGAAATTGGAGGGTGTAGGCAGAGACCTACTGTATTTTGAATGAGGTGACAGCAGGAGAGACTGCCATCCACACAGCAGGGGATCAGCTGACGTTACTGAACCCCACTGAGACACGGGAGCAAGTGTCTCTTTCCGTGTGGACGGCACTTCCGAACTACAACTGGCTGTGTTGAAGCCCAGGAAATTGGAGGGTGTAGGCAGAGGCCTACTGTATTTTGAATGTGGAGACAGCAGGAGAGACTGCCATCCACACAGCAGGGGATCAGCTGACGTTACTGAACCCCACTGAGACACGGGAGCAAGTGTCTTTCCATGCGGACGGCACTTCCGAGCTACAACTGGCTGTGTTGAAGCCCAGGAAATTGGAGGGTGTAGGCAGAGGCCTACTGTATTTTGAATGTGGAGACAGCAGGAGAGACTGCCATCCACACAGCAGGGGATCAGCTGACGTTACTGAACCCCACTGAGACACGGGAGCAAGTGTCTCTTTCCATGCGGACGGCACTTCCGAGCTACAACTGGCTGTGTTGAAGCCCAGGAAATAGGAGGGTGTAGGCAGAGACCTACTGTATTTTGAATGTGGAGACAGCAGGAGAGACTGCCATCCACACAGCAGGGGATCAGCTGACGTTACTGAACCCCACTGAGACACGGGAGCAAGTGTCTCTTTCCGTGTGGACGGCACTTCCGAGCTACAACTGGCTGTGTTGAAGCCCAGGAAATAGGAGGGTGTAGGCAGAGGCCTACTGTATTTTGAATGTGGAGACAGCGGGAGAGACTGCCATCCACACAGCAGGGGATCAGCTGACGTTACTGAACCCCACTGAGACACGGGAGCAAGTGTCTCTTTCCGTGTAGACGGCACTTCCGAGCTACAACTGGCTGTGTTGAAGCCCAGGAAATAGGAGGGTGTAGGCAGAGGCCTACTGTATTTTGAATGTGGAGACAGCAGGAGAGACTGCCATCCACACAGCAGGGGATCAGCTGACGTTACTGAACCCCACTGAGACACGGGAGCAAGTATCTCTTTCCGTGTGGACGGCACTTCCGAACTACAACTGGCTGTGTTGAAGCCCAGGAAATAGGAGGGTGTAGGCAGAGGCCTACTGTATTTTGAATGAGGTGACAGCAGGAGAGACTGCCATCCACACAGCAGGGGATCAGCTGACGTTACTGAACCCCACTGAGACACGGGAGCAAGTGTCTCTTTCCGTGTGGACGGCACTTCCGAGCTACAACTGGCTGTGTTGAAGCCCAGGAAATAGGAGGGTGTAGGCAGAGGCCTACTGTATTTTGAATGTGGAGACAGCAGGAGAGACTGCCATCCACACAGCAGGGGATCAGCTGACGTTACTGAACCCCACTGAGACACGGGAGCAAGTGTCTCTTTCCGTGTGGACGGCACTTCCGAGCTACAACTGGCTGTGTTGAAGCCCAGGAAATAGGAGGGTGTAGGCAGAGACCTACTGTATTTTGAATGTGGAGACAGCAGGAGAGACTGCCATCCACACAGCAGGGGATCAGCTGACGTTACTGAACCCCACTGAGACACGGGAGCAAGTATCTCTTTCCGTGTGGACGGCACTTCCGAACTACAACTGGCTGTGTTGAAGCCCAGGAAATAGGAGGGTGTAGGCAGAGGCCTACTGTATTTTGAATGAGGTGACAGCAGGAGAGACTGCCATCCACACAGCAGGGGATCAGCTGACGTTACTGAACCCCACTGAGACACGGGAGCAAGTATCTCTTTCCGTGTGGACGGCACTTCCGAACTACAACTGGCTGTGTTGAAGCCCAGGAAATTGGAGGGTGTAGGCAGAGGCCTACTGTATTTTGAATGAGGTGACAGCAGGAGAGACTGCCATCCACACAGCAGGGGATCAGCTGACGTTACTGAACCCCACTGAGACACGGGAGCAAGTGTCTCTTTCCGTGTGGACGGCACTTCCGAACTACAACTGGCTGTGTTGAAGCCCAGGAAATTGGAGGGTGTAGGCAGAGGCCTACTGTATTTTGAATGAGGTGACAGCAGGAGAGACTGCCATCCACACAGCAGGGGATCAGCTGACGTTACTGAACCCCACTGAGACACGGGAGCAAGTATCTCTTTCCGTGTGGACGGCACTTCCAAACTACAACTGGCTGTGTTGAAGCCCAGGAAATAGGAGGGTGTAGGCAGAGACCTACTGTATTTTGAATGTGGAGACAGCAGGAGAGACTGCCATCCACACAGCAGGGGATCAGCTGACGTTACTGAACCCCACTGAGACACGGGAGCAAGTATCTCTTTCCGTGTGGACGGCACTTCCGAACTACAACTGGCTGTGTTGAAGCCCAGGAAATTGGAGGGTGCAGGCAGAGGCCTACTGTATTTTGAATGAGGTGACAGCAGGAGAGACTGCCATCCACACAGCAGGGGATCAGCTGACGTTACTGAACCCCACTGAGAGATGGGAGCAAGTGTCTCTTTCCGTGTGGACGGCACTTCCGAACTACAACTGGCTGTGTTGAAGCCCAGGAAATAGGAGGGTGTAGGCAGAGGCCTACTGTATTTTGAATGAGGTGACAGCAGGAGAGACTGCCATCTCCACAGCAGGGGAACAGCTGGCAGTGCTGAACCCCACTAACACCTGAACGAATGTGTTTGGCTCTGTGGAGACGACACTTCTGAACACCAACTGACGCTGTTGGAGCCCAGGATTAGGCGAGGAGCAGGCTGGGGCCTGTTGTTTTTGGCAGGTGAAGGCAGCAGGAGACTTGCCATCTCCACAGCAGGGGAACAGCTGGCAGTGCTGAAACCCACTAACACTCGAACGAATGTGTTTGGCTCTGTGGAGACGACACTTCTGAACACCAACTGACGCTGTTGGAGCCCAGGATTAGGCGTGGAGCAGGCTGGGGCCTACTGGATTTTGGCAGGTGTAGGCAGCAGGAGACTTGCCATCTCCACAGCAGGGGAACAGCTGGCAGTGCTGAAACCCACTAACACTCGAACGAATGTGTTTGGCTCTGTGGAGACGACACTTCTGAACACCAACTGACGCTGTTGGAGCCCAGGATTAGGCATGGAGCAGGCTGGGGCCTACTGGATTTTGGCAGGTGTAGGCAGCAGGAGACTTGCCATCTCCACAGCAGGGGAACAGCTGGCAGTGCTGAAACCCACTAACACTCGAACGAATGTGTTTGGCTCTGTGGAGACGACACTTCTGAACACCAACTGACGCTGTTGGAGCCCAGGATTAGGCGAGGAGCAGGCTGGGGCCTGTTGTTTTTGGCAGGTGTAGGCAGCAGGAGACTTGCCATCTCCACAGCAGGGGAACAGCTGGCAGTGCTGAACCCCACTAACACTTGAACGAATGTGTTTGGCTCTGTGGAGACGACACTTCTGAACACCAACTGACGCTGTTGGAGCCCAGGATTAGGCGAGGAGCAGGCTGGGGCCTGTTGTTTTTGGCAGGTGAAGGCAGCAGGAGACTTGCCATCTCCACAGCAGGGGAACAGCTGGCAGTGCTGAAACCCACTAACACTCGAACGAATGTGTTTGGCTCTGTGGAGACGACACTTCTGAACACCAACTGACACTGTTGGAGCCCAGGATTACGCATGCCACATGCAGAGGCCAATGGGCAGCGGTTTTTATGGAGGTTGTGGACTACTACTGATTCTAACCATGCTCCACTTAGGCCTCTGGCTCCACTGTCTCTACTATTTACCCTGGCCTCCAAACCCGCCAGCTACATCTCTGAAGTGGCGTCAGCACAATCTACACTTGTTCCTGTGTTACTGGTGCTCAGTCCCGTCAGTTGATCCCCTGATGTTTGTCCGGCAAGTTCGCCAGCTCTGTCCTCATTCCCACTACTGGTTATGGGAATGTGGACAGAGCAGGAGACCTTGCCGGACACACATCAGGGGATAAACTGATGGGACTGAGCCACAGGAACACAGGAACAAGTGTAGATTGTGCTGACGCCACTTCAGAGATGTAGATGGCGGGGTTGGAGGTCAGGGGAAATAGTAGAGACAGTGGAGCCAGAGACCTAAGTTGGGCACGGTTAAAAATCAGTAGTGGTTTAAATGTTGATGGAGCTGGTGACTTTGCCGTCCACACAGCAGGGGATCAGCTGGCATTACTGAACCCCACTAACACAGGAGCTAGTGTGTTTCTCTGTGCAGACGACACATCTGAGCGACAACTGGCTGTGTTGAAGCACAGGGATTATAGTTCAGGTGGTAGAAAAATGAACACACCAGCAGACCTGGATACAGTTGCCAACCACTAATTTAGTCTGTAAGAGGAATGGCAAAGTCTTTGGAGATCCAGGCCTTGTTCATTTTCAGAAAAGTCAGCCGGTCAACATTATCGGAAGATAGTCGCGTGCGACGGTCTGTTAGTACACCACCTGCGGCACTAAAGACACGTTCCGATAATACACTGGCAGCAGGGCAAGCCAGCACCTCCAATGCATACTGGCTAAGCTCTGGCCATGTATCCAGCTTAGAGACCCAAAACTTGAAGGGGGAAGAGCCATCTGGGAGTACAGCGACAGGGCAAGACATGTAGTCTGACACCATCTGACGGAAGCGTTGCCTCCTGCTGACTCGAGGCGTCGCTGATGGTGTAGACAATTGTGGTGGACACACAAAACTTTGCCACATTTGGGCCATAGTGGTCTTGCCTTGTGCTGCGGCGCTGCCTCTGCTCCCTCTTTGTGCAGAGTTTCCTCCACTGCCTCGACGCACAGAGCTGCTTTTTAAAGCACTAGCAACAATGCTGTCGGGTGGAATGGAAAACATTATGGACTGCACCAGTGACTCTTCGTACTCCCGCATTTTACGCTCCCGGTTCAACGTTGGTATGAGCCTTTGTACGCTGTCCCGGTAGCGAGGATCTAGGAGGGTGTACACCCAATAATCAGCCGAGACGAGAATGTGGGCGATGCGGCGGTCGTTTCTCAGGCACTGCAGCATGAAATCAACCATGTGCTGCAGACTCCCAACTGCCAAAGAACCGCTGTCCCCTGTTTGAGGCGTGACCTCGGCCTGCTCTGCATCACCCCACCCTCGCTGTACATACTGAGTAGAGGTTTGTGTACCTCCCTCCTCTGGAGAGATGTCTTCCTCCTCCATCGACTCCTCCTCATCCTCCTCACAAAGTGTCCCCTGCCTAGGCCTTTGTGAGGAAACACGTAGCGCAGACTGTCCAGAAGCAGATGGCATTTGGGACTCCTCATCCTCCACCTCTTCCGAAACCTCATCCCTTAGTGCTTGCAGTGTTTGTTGAAGCAGGCAGATAAGGGGGACAGTCATGCTGACTAGTGCATCATCTGCACTCGCCATCCGCGTGGATTCATCGAAGGCACGCAAAACGAGGCAGATGTCCTTCATAGAGGCCCACTCAATGGTGCTGAAGTGTGAACGGCGCACAGTGCGACTTGTTTGCGCCTGATGCAGCTGGTACTCCATGACTGCTGCTCACACAACCGCTCCAACATATGTAACGTTGAATTCCACCGGGTGGGTAGGTCACATATGATGCGATGTTCCGGAAGGCCAAATCGTCGCTGCAGAGCAGCGAGGCGCGATCTTGCCGTGCTGGAACGTCGCAAGTGAGCGCACTCTATGCGGACCTTGTGCAACAGTGCATCAAGATCCGGATAGTCCCTCAGAAAGCTCTGCACGACCAAGTTAAGAACATGTGCCAGACATGGGATGTGTGTGAGGTTGCCTAGGCCAAGAGCTGCCACCAGATTTCGGCCATTGTCACACACTACCAAGCCCGGCTGGAGATTCGCTGGCCCAAACCACACATCGCTCTCCAGCTTGATAGCATTCCAGAGCTCCTGCGCTGTGTGGCTTCGATTCCCCAAAGAAATTAATTTGAGTACAGCCTGTTGACGTTTGGCCACGGCTGTGCTCATATCGGTCGTAACAGGCTCCTGCTCTGCTGTTTCTGAGGAACTTGAGTAGGAGGAGGAGTCTATGTGTACAGACTGGAGTCCTGCAATCCGTGGCGTTGGAAGAACACGTACAGCGCCACTCTCCAGATCCGTACCCGGCTCCACAACATTGACCCAGTGGGCAGTGAGGGAAAGGTATCGTCCCTGTCCATGGTTACTGGTCCACGCATCGGTGGTCAGGTGGACCTTGCTACTAACGGCGTTTAGTAGAGCATGTTTTATTTTGCCCTCAACATGTTTCTGCAGGGCAGGGACGGCTCGCCTGCTGAAATAAAAGCGGCTGGGCACGTTGTATTGGGGGACTGCCAATGCCATTAAGTCCCGGAAGGTGTCAGTGTCCACCAGCCTGAATGACAGCATTTCAACTGCCAGAAGTTTGGCAATGCCAGCATTCAGAGACTGTGCTCGGGGATGGTTTGCCGAGTAAGGGCGCCTTTTATCCCATGCCTGTGCTACCGATGGCTGTGATGGATGGGAACGTGCTGCTATGGGTGGAATCTGACAGGGTCTCCGGACAACAGTGGCAGAGGTTCTTCCTTGGCGATCCTGTGAGGAAGCCGAACCAGCAGTGTGTGAGCTGGAGGAAGAGGCCCCAACACGAACTGAAGAGGTGGTAGGTGGTGCTGTACGTTGGCCTACGTCTTCAGGGTGTCTCTGCAACTCCAACTCGTGCTTGGTGCGCACATGTTTCCACATATTTGTGGTATTGAGGTTGCTGACATTTCTCCCTCTTTTGACTCTCTGATGACACAGCTTGCATTTGACAAAGCAAATGTCATCTGCAACTGTGTCAAAAAAGGACCACGCACTGCAACTCTTGTGAGCGCCCGGTTTGCCTTTGGAAGGAGGAATGCTCCTAACGGGTGCCGAAGTGGAGGGTACAGGCAACCAAGTCTTCCCCCTCCCTCTGCCTCCTGTTTTGGCCGGTAGGGGAATCTCTTCCTCCGAGCTGCTCCCACCACCTTCCTGTTGCTCACGCCATGATGGGTCAAGGACCTCATCATCTTCCCTCCCCTCTTCAAACAGCTGCTTCTCCGGGGTTGTCTCGCCAGCACCGTACGCACCAGAAAGTGGCAACTGAGTCTCGTCATCATCTGATGCGTACTGAGGTGTGCTGACCATAGGCACTGGCCCACTCGCCTCTTCAGATTCAGAGGGACAAAGAAGTTGCGCATCACTGCATACTCCCTCTTCTTCACATTCAGGAATGCTGCTTGGCTGGCCCCCTCTTTCCAAGCCAACAGATTCCGAGAACAGAAGTAGAGACTGTGATGGCTCCTGTCCATGTCTCTCTGACTGCCTGGGCACTTTGGCAGGTGGTGAAGAGACAGATGGTTGCTCTTCGGTGCTCTGACCCTGAGAGGATGCGGAAGTAATTGAAGTCGATGCGTTAGCTGCCATCCATCCGACAACGGCTTCAATTTGTTCCTCCCGCAGCAGTGGGGTACGTTGAGGTCCTACAAAGCTGCGCATAAAGGACTGTTGCCTGCTAAAACTGGGGGATGCTGATCCACTGGTGCCCGCAGCAGGCCCAGAATCCCCACGTCCTCTACCTGTAGAATCCCCACGTCCTCTCCCTGCAGAATCCCCACGTCCTCTCCCTGCTGAAACTCCACGCCCACGCCCACGCCCACGCGCCTTACTCCCTGCCTTCTTCATTTTGCAAGACTGCTTAAGATAGGCAGAAAAGTACAAAGGGGGGCCTTAGTGTGCTTATTCCTGAACAGCTGGTTACAGGTACAAGAAACACTAATTTTATGAAGTGTGTGTGTGTGGACTACACTTTAATAGGAGCTGATGTGGCCTACACAAGTTCCAAATGTAGTGTTTGGTGAACTTTTTTTGTGGTTTCTTTGTTGGAAACAAACTCAAAGTATGTGAACAAAGAATTGAAACTGATAGTATCACCAACTTTTTGGAGCTATTACAATGCAGGCAGGTAACCTACAATGCAAAAGATGAGGCTCCAAAAAAATTGGGTAATAATCTGGCTGCGCCGGCAGGGCACAAGCCAGAAAAAAAGGCTCCTCTATCTACTCCTATATAGTGTTTGCAACCAACCAATGTTGATGGATACGGATGGATGCACACTAATAGGAAAAGAAAAAATGAGCTGCACTCAAAGACAAATATGTGTGAGGCAGTGATGCACGTTGAGCGTCCTACAACCAGACGTAGCTGCAGGACACTCTACTCAGCGTGAGCTGCACTCACACACAGTCAGAGACCTCTCAGACAGCCGTGAACAGTGCAGCTAAGTGGGCACTGGCACTGACAGGCTGCAGAAAGGCTCCGCTGTGTACTCCTATATAGTGTTTGCAACCACCGTAGATGGAGACGGATGGATGCACACTAATAGAAGAAAAAATGAGCTGCACTCAAATAAAAATATGTGTGAGGCACTGACGCACGCTGACCGTCCTACAGCCAGACGTAGCTGCAGGACACACTACTCAGCGTGAGCTGCACTCACACACAGTCAGAGACCTCTCAGACAGCCGTGAACAGTGCAGCAAAGTGGACACTAGCACTGAAAGGCTGCAGAAAGGCTCCGCTGTCTACTACTAGTGTTTGCAACCAACGTATATGGATACGGATGGAAGCACACTAGATTGAAATTATGTAAAAAATGCAGCTCAAAAAATAAAAGATGTATGAGGCAGCAGTGATCACACTGGGTGGCCTACAGCCTGACGTGGCTGCAGGACCCACTCCACAGCGTGAGCTGCACTCACACAGCCCTTGCAGACAGCTGTGAACACTGCTGCTAGGGCAAAGAAGGCTACAGTGGTGGTTTATGTAGCCTGGGTAAAGCACTAGATGTTTGGTGGAATCGCTATTTCTAACTGTCCCTCACAGTCTTCTACAGCAGCCTGTCCCTAACTGAATTCACAGCAGAGTGACCAGAAATGGCGGCTGCGGTGGCTTTTATAGTGCATCATGACATCATTTCGGAAGCCAATCACAGCCATGCCAATAGTTAACATGCCTACATGCCTAACAGGATGTGCCCACACTTCGGAGGATTCCCATTGGCTTAATCAAAGCAAGCAGGCTCATAGCATGATGGGAACTTCCGATTCCGATTCCGGATTCCGATATGACAAAAGTATCGGAAGTCAGTATCGGAATTCCGATACCGCTAATATCGGCCGATACCCGATACTTGCGGTATCGGAATGCTCAACACTAACTGCTAGTGGTCTGCCAGATAACAGCTGTTGTGATGTCGATGCCTGCTGTGGATCCTCCTCCTCTTCTGAGCTATTGGCAGTGGCACCCTCTTCCCCCAATGGATGCCAATCTGGGTCAACAACTGGGTCATCCATCACCTCCTCTTCAATTTCATGTGCACCTTCCTCTTTGTCACCGTGTAAGGTGGTATAGTATGCGGGAAGGGGCACCTGAGTTTCATCAGGGTCAGATTCTGGCTCAGTACACTGCAAGGACAATGTAGTGCTCTGAGTGAATGTACCAGCAGAAAAATCTAGCAGTGGCTGTGCATCAGTGCACTCCATGTCAGATTCATCTTGCACTGGGGAATTCACGATTTGACTTGATAACCCTGGCATGGTATGTGAAAAGAGCTCCATGGAGTAATCTGTAGTGTGGCCTGCCGCATCCTTCACTTTTGGTAGGGGTGAAGGACTCAAGGAAAGGTGTTGTTCCTGACCAGGAGCCTCCACTGACGACTCAGTGCTTTTATTTTTTGAAACTTCAGAAGAGGAGGCGATAGAGCTGGAGGCTGTGTCAGCAATGTAAGCCAAATCTTGTTCCTGAAGCTCCGGCTTTAAAAGCGGTTTACCTGCTCCCAGAAAAGGGAGCCTTCGAGGCCTTGTGGAGCCAGACGATGACGCAGGCTCAACATCTCCTGCCTTAGGTACTATTGTGCTTTTGCCACTACCAGCAGATGCACCCCCACCCCCACCTCCATCAGTACCAGCTGGCAACCCCCGCCCACTTCCACGGCCTCTTCCACAATACTTCCTCATTTTTGGAAAAATGTACCCAAAATACCCCCAGCTATATGGTACTGTAAAACAAGGTACAAGGTGTATATAGTATTGGGGAGAATTTGAATCTCCTTAGAGATTTTAGGAGGCTGAACTATTATCTCAGGCCCACTATAGATTACACCTCAATTTAACAGGCTGAAATTGGCTGGTGTATGACAAAGTACAAGGTGTATATATAGTATTGGGGAGAATTGCAAGCTCCCTAGAGATTTTAGGAGGCTGAACTATTATCTCAGGCCCACTATAGATTACACCTCAATATAACAGGCTGAAATTGGCTGGTGTATGACAAAGTACAAGGTGTGTATATAGTATTGGGGAGAATTGGAATCTCCCTAGAGATTTTAGGAGGCTGAACAATTATCTCAGGCCCACTATAGATTACACCTCAATTTAACAGGCTGAAATTGGCTGGTGTATGACAAAGTACAAGGTGTGTATATAGTATTGGGGAGAATTGGAATCTCCCTAGAGATTTTAGGAGGCTGAACAATTATCTCAGGCCCACTATAGATTACACCTCAATTTAACAGGCTGAAATTGGCTGGTGTATGACAAAGTACAAGGTGTGTATATAGTATTGGGGAGAATTGGAAGCTCCCTAGAGATTTTAGGAGGCTGAACTATTATCTCAGACCCACTATAGATTACACCTCAATTTAACAGGCTGAAATTGGCTGGTGCATGACAAAGTACAAGGTGTGTATATAGTATTGGGGAGAATTGGAAGCTCCCTAGAGATTTTAGGAGGCTGAACTATTATCTCAGGCCCACTATAGATTACACCTCAATTTAACAGGCTGAAATTGGCTGGTGTATGACAAAGTACAAGGTGTGTATATAGTATTGGGGAGAATTGCAAGCTCCCTAGAGATTTTAGGAGGCTGAACTATTATCTCTTGCCCACTATAGATTACACCTCAATTTAACAGGCTGAAATTGGCTGGTGTATGACAAAGTACAAGGTGTGTATATATTATTGGGGAGAATTGGAATCTCCCTAGAGATTTTAGGAGGCTGAACAATTATCTCAGGCCCACTATAGATTACACCTCAATGTAACAGGCTGAAATTGGCTGGTGTATGACAAAGTACAAGGTGTGTATATAGTATTGGGGAGAATTGGAAGCTCCCTAGAGATTTTAGGAGGCTGAACTATTATCTCAGGCCCACTATAGATTACACCTCAATTTAACAGGCTGAAATTGGCAGGTGTATGACAAAGTACAAGGTGTGTATATAGTATTGGGGAGAATTGCAAGCTCCCTAGAGAATTTAGGAGGCTGAACTATTATCTCAGTCCCAGTATAGATTACACCTCAATGTAACAGGCTGAAATTGTCTGGTGTATGACAAAGTACAAGGTGTATATAGTATTGGGGAGAATTGGAATCTCCCTAGAGATTTTAGGAGGCTGAACAATTATCTCAGGCCCACTATAGATTACACCTCAATTTAACAGGCTGAAATTGGCTGGTGTATGACAAAGTACAAGGTGTGTATATAGTATTGGGGAGAATTGCAAGCTCCCTAGAGAATTTAGGAGGCTGAACTATTATCTCAGTCCCAGTATAGATTACACCTCAATGTAACAGGCTGAAATTGGCTGGTGTATGACAAAGTACAAGGTGTATATATAGTATTGGGGAGAATTGGAAGCTCCCTAGAGATTTTAGGAGGCTGAACTATTATCTCAGGCCCACTATAGATTACACCTCAATTTAACAGGCTGAAATTGGCTGGTGTATGACAAAGTACAAGGTGTGTATATAGTATTGGGGAGAATTGGAATCTCCCTAGAGATTTTAGGAGGCTGAACAATTATCTCAGGCCCACTATAGATTACACCTCAATTTAACAGGCTGAAATTGGCAGGTGTATGACAAAGTACAAGGTGTGTATATAGTATTGGGGAGAATTGGAAGCTCCCTAGAGATTTTAGGAGGCTGAACTATTATCTCAGGCCCACTATAGATTACACCTCAATTTAACAGGCTGAAATTGGCTGGTGTATGACAAAGTACAAGGTGTATATATAGTATTGGGGAGAATTGGAAGCTCCCTAGAGATTTTAGGAGGCTGAACTATTATCTCAGGCCCACTATAGATTACACCTCAATTTAACAGGCTGAAATTGGCTTGTGTATGACAAAGTACAAGGTGTGTAAATAGTATTGGGGAGAATTGGAAGCTCCCTAGAGATTTTAGGAGGCTGAACTATTATCTCAGGCCCACTATAGATTACACCTCAATTTAACAGGCTGAAATTGGCTGGTGTATGACAAAGTACAAGGTGTATATATAGTATTGGGGAGAATTGGAAGCTCCCTAGAGATTTTAGGAGGCTGAACTATTATCTCAGGCCCACTATAGATTACACCTCAATTTAACAGGCTGAAATTGGCTTGTGTATGACAAAGTACAAGGTGTGTAAATAGTATTGGGGAGAATTGGAAGCTCCCTAGAGATTTTAGGAGGCTGAACTATTATCTCTGGCCCACTATAGATTACACCTCAATTTAACAGGCTGAAATTGGCTGGTGTATGACAAAGTACAAGGTGTGTATATAATATTGGGGAGAATTGGAATCTCCCTAGAGATTTTAGGAGGCTGAACAATTATCTCAGGCCCACTATAGATTACACCTCAATTTAACGGGCTGAAATAGGCTGGTGTATGACAAGGTACAAGGTGTGTGTATATAGTATTGGGGAGAATTGGAAGCTCCTAGAGATTTTAGGAGGCTGACAATGATGCTCTCAGTCCAGGTATGGCAGCAGGCAGCCTAATAAGCAGGACTGCTGCACACAAAAGTCTGGAAAAATGAACGTTTGGTAACTGTGCAGAAAAGAGGAAGAAAAATATTTTTGCTTTTAAAAAAGCAGTTTGCACAGCAGTGTGAAAACAGCAATGCAGCTATCAGGGAGCCTTATAAGGCAGCCTAATCACCAACAGAGCTGATGCACAAAAATAGAGCCTCCCCTGTCACTGCACACTAACTGTTGTGTTGTACAGTGGAAATCGCTACCAGCAGAAGCAGTTTTTTTGTTCTTCCCTGCCTAACGCTTTCCCTTATTCAGAATCAGCAGCTGCAACCTCTCCCTAATGCTATCGGTCGAAGTATGATGGCGGTCGGCGTTCACGCCCTTTTATAGCCCCTGTGACGCCACACAAAGCAAGCCAATCACTTGCATGCCCTTCTCAAAGATGGTGGTGACCGAAGGCCCATGTCATCGCGTTGCCCACAGTGTGCGTCCTCCATCATTGGCTGAAAAAGGTCGCTGGAAGCATCATTTGGAACGCGACTTTGGCGCTCTGGTCGCCGACCTCGTGGCTGACCTCAGGCTATGGTCGGGTTTCGTTTCATGAAACCCGACTTCAGCGAAAGTCGGCGACTTATGAATTTGACCGACCCGTTTAGCTCAACTCTAGTGATTAACAATCTGAGGTCAGCTGACCAATATGCTGAGGTGGTGTCATAACAGTTGGGGAAGGAGGTTAAGTTGGGAAGGATGTCCGTGCCATTTAGGGATCCTCCGTTTGAGGATTTGGTAGTCTCGCCCCTGGGTGTAGTGCCTAAGAAACAGCAGAATAAGTTCAGGCTCATTCACCATCTGTCTTTCCCTCATGGTAGGTCGGTGACTGATGGAATTGACCCGGAGCTGTGCTCTTTGTTTTATAAGTCATTTGATGAGGCGGCAAAGTTTGTCCGGAAATGTTGGAAGGGGGCACTTTTGCCTAAAACGGATTTTGAGTCAGCGTTTATGTTGATCCCTGTTCATCCGGATAGTGTTAAGTTGTTAGTATGTTACTGGGGTGGTGTTTTTTGGGTTGATAGGTGTTTGACAATGGGTTGATCGGTGTCTTGTGCCTTTTTTGAGGCATTGAGTTCTTTTCTCAAATGGGTTGTCCGTGAAGTATCGGCTTCTGATTCATTGATTCATTACCTGGATGATTGTTTGTGTATCAGACGGGCTAATTCAGGTTGCTGGGAGAGGTTACTTAGAGCGGTGGAATGGTTGGCGGACCGTTTTGCTGTTCCGCTTGCTCCCGGTAAAACAGGGGGGCCTTGTACGTGCCTATCGTTTTTGTGAATCGTGATTGATTCGGTAAAATGTGAGTACCGTTTGACGGAGGATAAGGTAAAGGCGTTGCGGGGTGAGGTGTCTCGGGCAAGACGGTTGAAGAATTTGTCGTTGACATAGGTGCAGTCACTACTTGTGAATTTGACTTTTGCTTGTCGCATTATTACAATGGGTCGGGACTAGTGTTGAGCATTCCGATACTGTAAATATCGGGTATCGGCCGATATTCGCTGTATCAGAATTCCGATACCGAGTACCGATATTTTTTCAATATCAGATACCGGAATCGGAAGTCCCCATAATGCAATGAGCCACTGTTGTGGCTGTGATTGGCTGCTGAAATGATGTCATCATGATGCGCAGTCTGTGCGCTTCATGATGCGCGGTCTGTGCTGACTGCGGGGGTCAGTGCCGACTGTCGGGGGTCTGTGCCGGCTGCCGGTTGTCTGTACGCGCCTCTCGGGGGCCTGTGCCAGCTGCCGGTGGTCTGTACGGGCCTCTTGGGGGTCTGTATAGGCCTGTTGGGGGCCTGTGCCGGCTGCCGGTGGTCTGTATGGGCCCCTCGGGGGTCTGTACAGGCCTGTCGGAGGCCTGTACCGGCTGCCGGTAGTCTGTATGGGCCTCTCGGGGGCCTGTGCCGGGTGCCGGTGGTCTGTGCCGGCTGCCGGTGGTCTGTGCGGGCTGCCGGGAGTCTTGTGTGTGTGCAGGCATCGTCCGATGGGACTACAAGTCCCATCGGGCGAAGCCTGCTACAATGACAGTGATTGACACATTAGCCAATGATGGGACAGTAGTAGTCCCATCATCCGGCTAATGTGCTGAATGTAAAAAAAAAACAAAACCATACTACATACATACTACATACTGTATATACTACATTCATACAACATACATACATACTACATACTGTACATACTTCATATATACTACATTCATACAACATACATATATACTACATACTACATACATACTACATATATACTACATTCATACAACATACATACATACTACATACATACTTCATATATACTACATTCATACAACATACATATATACTACACACATGCTACATATATACTACATTCATACAACATACATACTACATACATGCTACATATATACTACATTCATACAACATACATACATAGTACATACATACTACATTCATACAACATACATACATATATACTACATACTACATACATGCTACATGTATACTACATTCATACAACATACATACATACTACATGCATGCTTCATATATACTACATTCATACAACATACATACTACATACTGTATACATACTACATACATACTGCATACAATACATTCATACAATACATACATAGACATACAGTACATATAACATAGAGAACATACTCACCATCACTTGTCACTTTGATCCCCGAAGCCAGTGTCATCTATGAAAAAAATATGAAAATAACAAACAAGCCATACACTTCCTGATCCGCAGAAATCCACGAGGGTCCCACGCCGATCTCCCGTTGAGAACAGCAGCATCAGCTGATGCGACCGTTCTCTAGGGGCTGCAGGAATCCAATGACGGGAGGTAGGTATCCTTCGCACTGTATTCCTCCGCCACTGTAAAAAAATAGTCCCTAGTCTCACTTTTGGCATTGCTGTGTGAGAAAGTTCCCACGCAGCTTTTGCCATAAAGTGAGACCAGGGACTATTTTTTTACAGTGGCGGAGGAATACAGTGCGGAAGGATACCTACCTCCCGTCACTGGATTCCTGGAGCCCCGTAGAGAGCGGTCGCATCAGCTGATGCTGCTGTTCTCCATGGGAGATCGGCATGGGACACGCGTGGATTTCTGCGGATCAGGGAGTATATTGTTTGTTATTTTCATATTTTTCCACAGATGACACTGGCTTCAGGGATCAAAGTGACAAGTATTGGTGAGTATGTACTCTATGTTATATGTACTGTATGTCTATATGTATGTATTGTATGAATGTATTGTATGCAGTATGTATGCAGTATGTATGTAGTATGTATGTACTATGTATGTATGTTGTATGAATGTAGTATATATGAAGCATGTATGTAGTATGTAGTATGTATGTATGTTGTATGAATGTAGTATATATGTAGCATGTATGTAGTATGTATATTGTATGAATGTAGTATATATGTAGCATGTATGTAGTATGTATGTATGTTGTATGAATGTAGTATACATGTAGCATGTATGTAGTATATATGTATGTTGTATGAATGTAGTATATATGTAGCATGTATGTAGTATGTAGTATGTGTGTTGTATGAATGTAGTATATATGTAGCATGTTTGTACTATGTAGTATGTATGTATGTTGTGTGAATGTAGTATATATGTAGCAGGTATGTATTATGTATGTATGTATGTATTTTTTTTTTTGCATTCAACACATTAGCCGGATGATGTGACTACTACTGTCCCATCATTGGCTAGTGTGTCAATCACTGTCATTGTAGCAGGCATCGCCGAATGGGACTTGTAGTCCTATCGGACAATGCCTGCACACACACAAGACCCCCGGCAGGCCCGCACAGACCACGACAGCCGGCACAGGCCCCCGAGAGGCCCGTACAGACCACCAGCAGCCGGCACAGGCCCCCGGCAGCCGGCACAGACCACCGACAGCCGGCACAGGCCCCCGAGAGGCCCGCACAGACCACCGACAGCCGGCACACGCCCCCGAGAGGCCCGTACAGACCACCGGCAGCTGGCACAGGCCCCCGGCAGCCGGCACAGGCCCCCAACAGTCGTCACAGACCCCCAAGAGGCCCGTACAGACCACCGGCAGCCGGCACAGGCCCCCGGCAGTCGGCACAGACCCCCAAGAGGCCCGTACAGACCCCCAAGAGGCCCGCACAGACCCCGCCCGCACACACAGACATGCACCGTGTCTTCCCACGCACCGCCCACACTCTTCCCCCCTTCCGAACAGGATGTACAAGGCAAGAAAAGGATTTTTTTAGTTCCGATATTTCTGTCCCATTGACTTGAATGGGTCTTCCGGTATCGGAATCGGCGATACCCGATACTTTTTGTGTATCGGGCCGATCCAATCCAATCCGATATTTCTGAATATCAGATGTTATCGCTCAACACTAGTCGAGACTTTTCTCGGCGGTTGGCGAGCGCTATGGCGAGAGTGCGGGCTCCGCATCATTTTGTTTGGCTTTACAGTGAACATAAGGCTGATTTGGAATTGTGGGACTATTTTTTGGAGCAATACAATGGACGTTTTTTGCTCATGGAGGTGGCAGTTGTAAATGATGACTTGGAGTTGTTCACAGATGCGTGTGATGGAATGTGCTTTGGGTCATATTTTAGGGGCCTGCGGTGCGCAGATGCGTGACCAGAGGAGTGGTTTCAGCTGCGCCTTGTTAGAAATATTGTTTTGTTGGATATTTTGCCTGTACTGGTGGCTGTGAACCCATCGAAGGAGGAGTTTCGGGACAGAAGGATCCGTTTTAATTGTGACAACATGGGAGTTGTGTGTTCCATTAACAGCTTGACAGCGTCCTCTCCTCCAGTGATTCGAGTCCTGCGGCAGTTAATTTTGACTTGTTTATCGCTTAATGTTCATGTGACGGCTTCTCAGGTGGCAGGTATTAGGAATTCCATTGCTGATTCTTGATCTCGTTCACAGTGGTAGCGTTTTCGGTAATTGTCCCCGGATGAGTCCAGCCGGGCTTTGGAAGGTGGCCTCAGGGCTGCAGAACCTTTCATACGGGCATCTCTGTCTTCTATTATTTGGTCGATCTATCAGTCAGTATGGATTTAACCGTAATACAAAATGTTGGAAACAGGTACTGTAGATCCCACGTGTTTCCAGTCTAGGGGTAATTGTAAATCTCCATCTATATTTCAGGATTCAGACAAAGACAATCACAGGCTCAGTATGGATTAGACAAGAATATAAAAACTTCAGCTGCATACAGTGTTGGTGTCATTTTAAATCTCATATTTTACCAGAGTAAGGCACAAATTCTCACAGGCTCAGTATGGATTACACCAGAATATAAAAATGAGAAAAAGGGAAATGTATTCGAAACATACACCAGTATACAGTGTTGGGGTACTTTGAAATCTTCGTATATATTTCAGTCTCAGTAAGCCAGTCCAGACTCTCCGCTACAGGATGCTAGATGGATAAAAGTACAGACGGAAAGTCGAGTGATTTCAGAAATGTTGGAATTACTAATCACGGGAAAACCTCCCGGGAGAATTCAGAGGCGATGCAGACCCTCAATATCTTTTACTGTGGATACAGCAAAAATGCAAATTAGTGAAGAAAGGGTTTCTGTATCGCAGTAGCGTCGATCCCATCACCGTTACTCGTCTCCATCAAATTGTGATCACAGGGAGAGCTGTAGACATAGCCCTCACTGCATATCATGATCTCTCTGGTCACTTTGGAGTGCAAAACACAGAAGCCACAGGCCATAGGGGATTCTATTGGATTGCCATGAGAAGAGACATTGAAAAATGGTGGCAGGAATCTCACACGTCTGTGACTATGAAAACTGTGAAAGGTGATCATAAAGCACCACCGCATCCGATTGTGAGCTGACATCCATTACAAATGGGAGCCATTGTTAATCTGAAGGTAGAGGCCAGCAGGACAGGACATAGCTACATCTTAATCATCATCGATCAGTACACCAAATTTGTAGTGGCCGTCCCTGTGAAGGATTTAACTGGCCAGATTACACAGTGGTGGAGCAGGGAGAGGTAAGTATTGCAGTGCTGTGTCCTTGAGCAAGCAGGGGGGACCCACTCGTGGGCGCCGGAATGGGCACAGGGCCCCTCATAGTACGCCAGTGTGTCTGATGGCGAGTGGGCCCCCCACCGTCAGAGACACTTTATTGTACTATGAGAGGCCCTGTGCCAGTACCGTCACCCAAGGGTGGGGCCACACACCTGTTCAGGGCAACAGCACTTGCCCGGGTGCACCAGGTGGTGACCCCATTCCTTTGGGGGCAGCCCAGTTAGGGAGGTTTGAGAAGTCCGAGGAAGAGGAGGACAAAAGCGAGCCTTTTTTCTGGCAACCTATGTGTTATCAGGGGAAGGTGGGACAAAATCCTTTGAAACCCATGCATGGTTCATTTTAATGAAGGTTAGATCATCAACATTTTGGGTCGACAGATGGGTCCTTTTTTCTGTCGGGATTGATCCAGCAGCACTGAAGGCTCTTTCAGATAGCACACTACCAGCAGGGCAAGCGAGCTCCTGTAAGGCATATTGTGCCAATTCAGGCCATGTGTCCAGTTTAGAGGCCCAATAATCAAAGGGGAATGACCTGTGAGGGAGAGCCTCGATATGGGAGGAGAAGTAGTTTGTAACCATAGTTGACAACTGCTGTCTCCTGTCACTTGCAATCGATTCTGTATTAGCTGTCATGTGCGCGGTACTTGAGAAATCAGACCACAACATGGTCAGGAAACCCCTGTCTCCAACGCCAATTCGGCTTTGTGCACTATGAACACCTCTTCCATTTTGCCCACTATGGCTTGTGGGAGAACCAGCTCCGCTGCTGTGTGCTGGGAATGCCTCAAACGGTTTACCAGAGTTGCTTGTTTGTTAGCCAATATTAGCTCTAGGTTCTCCTGTGGCATGATGTTGTGTAATTTGCCTTTATAGCATGGATTGAGGATGCTGGCCAACCAGTAGTCATCTTCCCTCATCATTTTGGCAATGCGGGGGTCCCTTTTTAGGATCCTCAAGGCATAATCACACATGTGGGCCAATATTCCAGGTGTCAATCCTGCACTGCCAGTGGTGGGTGGAGGAGCACTTTCTGGCAAATCCACATCCCTCCAGTCATGCACAAACCCTGTACCTGACCGTGGCACGCTCACATTTTCTCTTGCCCCCTGAGAAGCATCCGCCTCCCCAAAATAATCATCCCCCTCACCCTCCTCCTCATCTTACTCTTCTTCCTCCACCTCGTTCACGACAGTTCCCTGAACAGACAATGGCTGACTGTCATCAAGGCTTCCCTCCTCCTCCTCCTCCTGTTGCTCCTCAGCTGCAGACACCTGATCCTTAATGTGCGTCAAAGTTTGCTTGAGCAGACGCATAAGTGGTATGCTCATGCTTATGATGGCATTGTCTGCGCTTACCAGCCGTGTGCATTCCTCAAAACACTGAAGGACTTTACAGAGGTCTTTCAGCTTTGACCACTGCACACCCGACAACTTCATGTCTTCTTTCAAACTGCCTGCCCGTGTATCCTCCCACAAATGCATTACAGCCTGCCTCTGTTTGCACAGCCTCTCAACCATGTGCATTGTGGAGTTCCATCTTGCAGCAACGTCTACGATTAGGCGGTGCTTGGTGAGGTGGAGCAATCGCTGCAGCTTCTGCATCCGACTGGAATGGACGGTCCAGTGAGGGATGTGTGAGCACAGTCTTCGCACCTTATGTAGCAGGGCTGTTAACTCCGGATAATTATTTAGGAGGCACTGCCCCACCAGGTTCAAGTTGTGAGCCAGGCAAGGTATGTGTGTGAGTTTGGCAAGGGCTATGGCTGCCACAAAATTCCGCCCATTATCACTGACTACCTTGCCTGACTCAAGATGCAGACTGCCCAGCCATGACTCAGTTTGTCGATGCAAGTAGTCAGCCAGTACCTCCGCGGTGTGTCTGCTGTTGCCCAAAGACATCATTTTTAAAACAGCCTGCTGCCGCTTACCACTAGCTGATCGATAGTTGGACACCTTGTGTGCAACACTGACAGATGTGGATGGTGTGCTCGTGCGACTGCGCTCTGTTGATGAGCTTTCGCTACAGCCAACTGTTTCCTATACTGTGGGCTAGGCAGCACTGTTCCACCGCCGCTGTCCCCTGTGGAGCCTGCATCCACCACATTAACCCAGTGCGCAGTGTTGTGAGCTCATCTGTTCATTCACCTTTTGTGTCTGAGGATCTCCCTCTTCTGGTGAAGGAAGGTAGTGAGGCTCATTTGGATGAAAGAAACCAAACACCTGATCAGGTGGATTGTGACTGGGTAATGGGAACTTCAGACTGGATATAAGGCAGCCGACGCCCTTCTGAGTGGCTGGTGATTTCTCTGCTGGATTCTTGGAGACCAGTCTGATTCCTGCTTCCCAAAGATAAGTTTTTGCTCTGCTATTGAACTTATTAGTTTTGGTTTTGTTTTCATTGTTTTCTGAGTTCAGCCATCCCCAGCTGGGGGTGTGCTGGATTCTTTTTCCTTGATCAGTGTTCTCTTTTGCTCTGCTTTCAGAATATTCTGAGTGCTGATATAGGGTTTGAAGTCTAGTGACTTCAGGGTCCTTTTTGCTTATCAATTGTGTTGGTAAAATTTTTAGCAGGGTTTTATCGGATTGCAGACAGCAGATTTTCTGTCCTGTCCTTTTTAGTTAGCTTGGGCCCCAGCGTTTGCTCAACCTATCTTTCTATCTGTGTTACTGTTTTCATCTTGCTTCACTGTCATTATATGTTGGGGGCTGCCTATTGCTTTGGGGTCTGCTCTGGGGTAGTCAGTTTTTCCCTTTTCTCTCTTTGGGCTTATGTAGATCTCCGGCTGTGACGAGGTGTCTAGGATCATCGTAGGAATGCTCCACGGCTACTGCTAGTTGTGTGATAGGATTAGGGGTCTGCAATCCGCTAGTTTCCAACCTCTCTGATTTTCTGGGCTGAGCTTGTGTTTTGTTTTTTCCTCCTCGGTGACTCAATCATAACAGCGCAGTGATGGACACGTAACGTCACTAACAATGCCTACTGGCCCATGCATCTGTTGTGAGGTGCACCTTTCCACTCACTGTTTGTTTTAGTGCCTGACAATGCGGTCTTTCACATGCCAGTGGAGGGCAGGGATGGCTTTTTGAGAAAAGAAGTGCCGGCTAGCTAGGTCATAGCGTGGGACAGCGTAGGCCATGAGCTCTCGGAAAGCTTCGCTTTCAACCAAACGGAAGGGCATCATCTCTAATGAGATCAGTTTTGCAATGTAGGAGTTCAAAGCCAGTGTACGTGGATGAGAGGATGAGTACTTTCTTGTCCTACTGAGAGTGTCTGGTAGGGTGAGCTGGACTTGAGAGCTGCATATGGGGGAACTAGCATTGGACATGACGGACTGAGAAAGGGTTGGTGATGGTGAGGGTGTTGATGGCCTAGATTCAGTGTTTCCTCGTGAAAATATTGTGATTCCCTGACTGCTTTGGCCTAGTGACGACACCTCAACATTTTTTGATGGTGGCGTGCTTAGCGGTGGCCTTACAGTGGGGGAAGCGATGGTGCGTTGCCGGCTAACTTCAGTAGGAGCAGGTGCACATGTGCTACCTGACCTTTTGTAGTCCGTCTACGCTTGCAAGTGCATGTTGGTTAAATGTCTAAGCATGCAACTGGTATTCAAATTTCGTAGATTTTTCCCTCTGCTAAAGATCCTTCGGCAATTCTTACAGATAACCTTTGTGTCATCAGTAGAATTTTGTTCAAAAAAAGTGCCACACTGCCCTCTTCCTACTATGGTACAAATGTTCAGGGCTTGCACGCTGTGCTAATTTGACCGTCTGGCCAAGCTGTCCTGCAACTGTTTTAGTTTTCTTACCAAGTCTTTTGACAGCTACGGGCCTGCCGGATAACCGCTGCTGCGATGACGATGCCTGCTGCGGATCCTTCTCCTGTTCTGACCATTTGTCACCAGCAACCTCTTCCCCCAATGGATGCCAATCCGGGTCAACAACTGGGTCATCCATGACCTAGTCTTCAATGTCATCTGCACCTTCCTCTGTACCTTCCTCTGTGTCACCGTGTAAGGTGGTATAGTATGCGGGAAGGGGCACCTGAGTTTCATCAGGGTCTGATTCAGGCTCAGTAGACTGCGAGGGCAATGTAGTGCTGTGGGTGAATGTACCAGCAGAATCATCTAGCAATGGCTGTGCATCAGTGCACTCCATGTCAGATTCATCTTGGACTGGGGAATTCACGATTTGACTTGATATCCCAGAAATGGTATGGGAAATGAGCTCCATGGAGTAATCTGAAGTGTTTGCTGCAGCATCCTTCACTTTTGGTGTGGGTGAAGGACAAGAGGAAAGGTGTTGTTCCTGACCAGAAGCCTGCACTGACAACTCTGTGCTTGCAGTTTTTTAACTTCATAAGAGGAGGCAATAGAGCTGGAGGCTGTTTCGGCAATGTATGCCAAAACCTGTTCCTGATGCTCCGGCTTTAAAAGCGGTTTACCTACTCCCAGAAAAGGGAACCTTAAAGGCCTTCTTGTGCCAGACGACGCAGGCTCAACACCTCCTGCCTTAGCTGCTATTGTGCTTTTGCCAGAACCAGCCGATGCACCACCACCACCATCAGTAACAGCTGCACCCCCCGCCCACGTCCGTGGCCTCTTCCACCATACTTCCTCATGTTTGGGAAAATGTACCAAAAATACCAGCAGAGAAATGGTACTGTATGAGGAGCGTACAGCTGTGTAAGGTGTATGTAAAAAGTGAAATCTCCGTATATATTTTGTGAGTCTCAGACGCTCACCCAGTATGTATTTCACCGTAATCCAACAAGCAGATATACGGTACTATATGAGAAGTGTACAGCTGTATACGTTGTTGGCGAAACTGTCAATCTCCGTATATGATTTAACTCAGTGTCACACACACACGCTGACTCTGTATAGATGTGACCGTAATAAGAACAGCAGATATACAATACTGTTTGAGAATCGGACAGCTCAATATGGTGTATGGAGAAATGGAAATGTCTGTATATGTAATTACGGAGTGTCACAGATACACGCTAACTCTGTGTAGATGTGACCGTAATAAGGACAGCTCAATACGGTGTACGGAGAAATGGAAATGTCCGTATATGTACAGTATTTACGGAGTCTCACAGACACACGCTGACTCTGTGTAGATGTGACCGTAATAAGAACAGCAGATATCCGATACTATTTGAGAATCGGACAGCTCAATATGGTGTAGCTTCTATCACTAACCACCTCTCTAGGCCTCTCACAGCTTTCAACCTCTGAGACACACAAGGACGGTAACACCCTTGATCTGGTCTTCTGCCGGCTCTGTTCAATCTCCCACCTAAACAACTCACCGCTTCCACTCTCTGACCACAACATTCTCTCCTTCACGCTCACAAATCCTCGCCCACCCCAGCTCATTCCTACCTACCACACAGTCAGAAATCTACAAGCTATTAACCCTCAGACACTTTCAGATTCCCTACACTCATCTCTGTCCCCAATCTCCTCTCTTTCCTGTCCTAATCTGGCTGTTCATCACTACAATGACACTCTTAGAAGCACCCTTGACCAAGTAGCTCCCCTCACCCTCAGAACCTCCAAACACAGAGTAAAAGAGCCCTGGCTCACATCGCAAACTCAACTTCTCCAGCGATGCTCCAGGAGTGCTGAACGCCTATGGAGAAAAACCCGCACACCAGAAGACTTCATCCACTTCAAATTTATGTTAAGAACCTATAACGCTGCCCTTCACCTTGCCAAACAGACCTACTTCACCACCCTGATCTCCTCACTAGCCAACAACCCCAAGAAACTTTTTGACACTTTTCACTCCCTCCTCAGGCCAAAAGCACAAGCCCCTATCACAGACATTTGTGCTGATGACCTGGCCTCCCACTTTACAGAAAAAATAGATAATATCCGTCAAGAAATCTGCTCCCAACCACCAAGTGCTGTGACTCCCATCCCTTCCTACATCTCCCCTGGCTCACTCTCCACATTTGATCCCATAACAGAAGAAGAAGTCTCCAGACTCCTCTCTTCTTCTCGTCCGACTACATGCACTACCGACCCCATTCCCTCACATCTCCTCCAGTCTCTCTCTCCAGTCGTCACAACCCACCTAACTACAATCTTTAATCTCTCCCTCTCCTCGGGCATTTTCCCATCCTCCTTCAAACACGCCATCGTTACTCCACTACTAAAGAAACCTGCTCTCGACCCATCCTGCACAAACAACTACAGACCAGTCTCCAATCTCCCCTTCATCTCTAAACTTTTGGAACGCCTAGCTTACTCCCGCCTTACCCGTTACCTCTCCATTCACTCCCTTCTAGACCCTTCACAGTCCGTCTTCCGCCCCCTACATTCGACTGAAACTGCACTCATCAAAGTGACCAATGACCTTCTGACAGCAAAACGTAACGGTGACCACTCTCTGCTCATTCTTCTTTACCTATCTGCAGCTTTCGATACTGTTGACCACCATCTCCTACTCTCTAGGCTCCAGTCACTAGGCATTAAGGACACTGCACTCTCCTGGTTCTCTTCCTATCTCTCTGACCGCTCCTTCAGTGTTTTGTTCTCTGGCTCCACGTCATCTCCTCTTCCTCTTGCTGTCGGGGTACCTCAGGGCTCAGTCCTTGGCCCCCTTCTTTTCTCTCTCTACACGGCCCCAATTGGACAGACCATCAGCAGATTTGGCTTTCAGTACCATCTTTATGCTGATGACACACAACTATACACGTCTTCCCCCGACCTTACCCCCGCTGTACTACAGAACGCCAGTGACTGTCTGTCCGCAGTCTCCAATATCATGTCCGCTCTCTATCTGAAACTCAACCTCTCCAAAACTGAACTTCTTCTGCTCCCGCCGTCTACTAACCTCCCTAAATCTGACATTTCCTTCTCCGTGGGTGGTACCACAATAACACCCCGGCAGCAGGTGCGCTGTCTGGGTGTTATGTTTGACACCAATCTCTCCTTTACATCCCATATACAATCCCTTGCCCGCTCTTGCCGCTTACACCTAAAGAACATCTCTAGAATCCGCCCTTTTCTCACTATGGAAACAACAAAAACCCTCACTGTTGCATTGATCCACTCTCGCCTGGATTACTGCAACGCTCTATTAATTGGCCTCCCCGTCACTCGACTATCCCCTCTCCAGTCCATACTCAATGCAGCAGCCAGGATCGTCCATCTGGGTAATCGGTACTCGGACGCGTCCGCTCTTCGCCAGTCCTTACATTGGCTGCCCATTCATTATAGGATCAAATTCAAAGTACTTGTTCTCACCCACAAAGCTCTCCACAGTGCGGCACTCCCTTACATCTCTTCTCTCATTTCTGTCTATCGGCCTAGCCGATCGCTGCGCTCTGCAAACGACTTTCGACTAACCTCTGCACTAATCCGTACCTCCCACTCCCGACTCCAAGACTTCTCCCGTGCTGCTCCTATCCTCTGGAATGCTCTACCCCAAGAAATCAGGACTATCCACAATTTGCATAGTTTTAGGCGCTCCCTCAAAACACACCTGTTCAGAGCGGCCTATCACATTCACTAATCAAAGTCATTCTCTGTGTAAGTGTGCGTGCGTAGCCCATTCACTATCTCCATCCATCCTTCACTCCTGCAAGATGGCTGGACCTTCATTGTAAATACACCATTGTAAATACACACCTGTACTCTGTATCTCCCTCACCTCATTGTAGATTGTACGCTCTCACGAGCAGGGTCGTCTTATTTCGTCTTATTTTGCTTTAATTATTGTATTGTTAGCGTTGTTACTTATGACTTGTGTTTTGAAACTGTTAAACTGTAAAGCGCTGCGGAATATGTTGCCGCTATATAAATAAAGATTATTATTATTATTATTATGGTGTATGGAGAAATGGAAATGTCCGTATATGTAATTACAGAGTGTCACAGATACACGCTGACTCTGTGTAGATGTGACCGTAATAAGAACACCAGATATCCGATACTGTTTGAAAATCGGTAACACCTCTATACACGGTGTATGTATGGAAAAATTTTAATCTCCGTGTATTTTTTTACGGAGTCACACACAAATAGCATGTATATTTGTCCATGATACCAGCCGGTACACGGTAGTGTGTGAGGAGCGTACACCTCTATTCGGTGTGTGCAAAAATTTACGCTCAGGTACTACTGTGCAGAAAAAAAGGAATAAAATTATTTTTGCTTTGAAAAAAGCAGTCTGCACAGCAGTGTGCACACAGCAGTGCAGCTATCAGGTAGCCTTATAAGGCAGCCTAATAACCACCAGCGCTGCTGCACACAAAAGTGTGAAAAAATGAACGCTTGGTAACTGTGCAGAGAAAAGGAATAAAAGTATTTTTGCTTTTAAAAAAGCACTCTGCACAGCAGTGTGCAAACAGCAATGCAGCTATCAGGGAGCCTTATAAGGCAGCCTAATCACCAACAGAGCTGCTGCACACAAATATAGCCTCCCCTGTCATTGCACACTATACTGTTGTGTTGTACAGTGAAAATCGCTATCAGCAGAAGCACTTTTTTTTTCCTGCCTAAACACTCTCCCTATTGAGAACGAGCAGCAGCAACCTCTTCCTATGCTAAGATCGGCAGAAGTAAGATGGCGGTCGGCGGTCACGGCCTTTTATAGCCACTGTGACACCACACAAAGCCAGCCAATCACTTGGATGCCCTTCTCTAAGATGGTGGGGGCCGCTGCCTATGTAATTGCGTTGCCCACAGTCTGCGTCCTTGATTATTGGCTGAGAAAAGGCGCAGGAAGTATTGTGGGAAACGTGACTTTGGCAGTCAAGTCGGCGACCTCATGGCCGACCTCACGCTATAGTCGGGTTTTGATAGGCGATACCCGACTTTAGCCGAAGTTGTCGACTTCTGAATTTGGCAGACCCGTTTCGCTCAACTCTAATAATGACTTCTCCTTGAGTCGCCGCTTCATCTATTTGCTTTTTGAGGATATTCTCAGTTGCTTCCATTATTTTTGGAGACTTATAACAAACCCCTATCAGTAATTTCTTTTGTTTTCCCCCTCCCCTGATCTCCACCCACAGGGACTCTACATTTTCATTAGATTCACATATATTATTACACAGGATGGGTTTTAAGGATGATTTTACATATAAAGACACACACCCCCTCGCTTATTCATACGGTCATTTCTAAACAGACAATAGCCCTTTAAATTAATAGCCCAGTCATGGCTCTCGTCCAGCCATGTCTCAGATTTTCTCACCATGTCATAATTATGTTCCAACAAAATTAATTCTAATTCCTCCATTTTGTTGGTGAGGCTTCTGGCATTAGTATACATGCACTTTATGTAACTCTCTGTACCTCTATTCTTTCTTAAATTATTAACTGTTCTAACCCCACCCCCATGACACCCCCACCCAAGGAAGCTCTAACTCCCTATCCACCACCCAGTTCTTTGGAGGAGGCCATGACTCAGGCCATTCATATAGATCATTGGAGATTCTGGGAGAGAGGAATAATTCAGCGAGAGGCTCTAATACAACCTGCTAAATCCGAGGTGATAACATATATGGAACCTATGGAGCTTGGGGCCACTAACCTCAAGGAGAAGGAGAGGAAGTGGCGATGCAAAGGGAGATTATGTTTTTATTGTGGAAGTCTGAGACATTGGAAAAAGCACTGCTCTTCTTGCCCACTGACTAACAAGTTGCCGGGAAACGCTTAAGTCTGGGTGATTGCCGAGGAGATCACCCAGACTCTCAGTTACCTTTTTCCTCATTTCAAAAGATTTTATTAGAGGTGGAACTTTGTTATAGAGATGGTCACGTACCCACTTCAGCTTTTGTGGACTGTGGGTCATCCATAAACTTTATAGACTTGAGCCTGGTGTCCAAGAGTAAGATAGGGACAGTTAGGCTTAAAACCCCAATCCATATCATTGCCATTGATAAGACACCACTGGCTCAAAATATTGTTAAGTTTGTCTCTGAGAAGTTTCTCCTCAAGGTGGGTTCCTTGCACCAGGAACGAATTTCATGTTATGTTCTGGATAATCTTCCAGTGGAACTGGTGTTGGGATTCCCCTAGTTACAGTTGCATAATCCTGTTATTGACTGGGAATCTCATGATATTGTGAAATGGGATCCTAATTGTTGTAATAGTTGTCTTTCTGCTGTTCTGGTGTTTTCCTTTATTCTGGATGGTATTCCGGAGTACCTGAAAGATTTTGAGTACGTGTTTTCTGAAAAACAGGCTGAGGTCTTGCCACCACATCGCCCCTATGATTGTACTATTAATCTGATTCCGGGTGCTAAATTGCCCAAGGCCTGTTTGTACAATCTTTCCGGCCCAGAACACACCGCTATGAAAGATTATATCTCAGAAAGTTTACCCAAAGGTCACAACCTTCCCTCTGTCTCACCTGTGGCTGCTGGATTCTTTTTTGTAAAAAAAATAAAATGGTGGTTTACGCCCTTGCCGCTATTTTCGGGAACTAAATAAAATTACGGTGAGAAATACCTACCCTATCCTGCTTATTCCAGATCTTTGTGACCAATTATCTGGGGCTAAGTGGTTTTCCAAGTTGGATCTCAGGGGAGCATATAATCGTATCCGTATTCAGAAAGGGGATGAGTGGAAAATGGCATTTCTCACCTCAGAGGATTTGTTTGAAAATTTAGTCTCATGAACATTCCAGCAGTTTTTCAAAACTTCATTAATGATGTATTTTCTGACTTCATTTGGCGTTTTATGGTTGTATACCTGGATGACATTCTTGTGTTTTCATCTGACAAAGAATCTTACATTGGTCATTTATGTGCAGTTCTTCATAGGTTACAGGAGAACTCTCTGAGAAGTGTTCATTTTGTGTCCAAGAGTTTTCCTTTCTGGGGTTCATCATCTCTGCCAAAGGGTTTTTTATGGACCCCGGAAAGGTACAGGCCATTCTTAATTGGGTGCAACCCAGAGACCTCAAGGGTCTTCAGCATTTTTTGGGTTTCACCAATTATTATCGTAAATTTATTAAGGGGTTTTCTCAGGTGGTCAAGCCTCTCACTGATGTCACTTGTAAGGCGGCTGATCTTAAAATCTGGTCATCTCTGGCAGTGGAAGCATTTTCTACATTAAAAATTTTTTTTTATGTCTCCTGTGTTTTTCCAGCACAATCCATCAGAACCATTCATTAAAGAGATGGATGCATTGGAGGTGGGAGTGGGGGCGGTCCTGTTTCAGGAACTCGTCACTTTGACTAACTTAAGACCTTGTGCCTTTTTCTCCAAGAAATTTTCTCCTGCGGAGAGAAATTGTGATGTTGGTAATAGGGAGTTGTTGGCCATAAAATTGGCTTTTAAAGAATGGAGGCACTTTTTGGAGAGGGCTGTTCATCGGATCACTGTGATTACGGACCATAAGAACCTGTTTTACATGGAGTTTGCCAAACGTTTAACTCCTAGACAGGCTTGGTGGTCGCTTTTTTTTCACGTTTTCATTTTTCTATCACTCTTCGTCCCGGTTTCAAGAATGTCAAGGCTGATGCCTTATCTCGCAGCTTGGATCCGATATCACCTCCCGCACCTCCTTCCTCCATTCTTCAGCACAGGGTGGTCGTTGCTGGGGTGTCCTCCGAATTGGAGCTTGAAATTTGTAAGGCTCAGTCTCTTGCTCCTCCATCATTGCCTGATAACAAGCTCTTTGTCCCAGTTAAGTAATAGTTGAGGGTGATCCTGGAGTTCAAACACTCTGCTCTCAGTGGGCACCCTGGAGTCTCAACCAACTAGAGAGCCAATGCTAGACTGTTTTGGTGGCCCTCCATGTCTTCTGATATCGCCGTGTTTGTGTCTGCTTGTGATCCAATCTACACGAAGATTTCACCCATTATAAGTTTATGCTTAGAACATACAACACTTCCCTTCACCTCTCCAAACAAACCTATTTCAACACCCTCATCACCTCACTGTCCAATAACCCGAAACGTCTCTTTGACACTTTTCATTCTCTACTCAACCCAAGAGTACAGGCCCCAACCACGGAGCTCCGAGCTGACGATCTGGCCAATTACTTCAAAGAAAAAATTGACCAGATCCGACAGGAAATTATCTCCCAATCACCTCATACCATGCACTGTCCTCCCTCCCCCATTGCATCTAGCTCACTCTCTGATTTTGAACCAGTTACAGAAGAAGAAGTAAGCAGGCTCCTTGCATCTTCTCGCCCAAACACTTGCACCAGTGACCCATTTCCGTCACATCTCCTCCAGTCCCTTTCCCCTGCTGTCACCCCTCACCTAACTAAAATAGTTAACCTCTCTCTCTCTTCTGGTATCTATCCCTCCTCATTTAAGCATGCCATCATACATCCACTACTTAAAAAACCATCCCTCGACCAAAACTGTGCCGCTAACTATAGACCTGTCTCTAATCTTCCCTTCATCTCTAAACTCCTGGAATGCCTGGTCCACTCCCATCTTATCCGCTATCTCTTTGATAACTCTCTTCTCTACCCTTCCAATCCGGTTTCCGCTCTTTACAATCTACTGAAACTGCCCTCACTAAAGTCTCTAATGATCTACTAACAGCTAAATTAAATGGTCATTATTCCATGCTAATTCTCTTGGATCTATCTGCAGCATTCGACACTGTGGATCATCAGCTCCTCCTCACTATGCTCTGTTCCATTGGCCTCAAGGACACCGTTCTCTCCTGGTTCTCCTCCTATCTCACTGACCGCTCCTTTACTGTATCTTTTGCAGGTTCCTCCTCCTCTCACCTTCCCCTTACTGTTGGGGTTCCTCAAGGACCGGTTCTAGGCCCCCTCCTCTTCTCCCTGTACACTGCCCCTATTGGTCAAACAATCAGTAGATTTGGTTTCCAGTACCATTTCTATGCTGATGACACCCAATTATACGCTTCTTCTCCTGACATCACGCCAGCCTTTCTAGAAAACACCAGCGATTGTCTAAATGCTGTGTCTAACATCATGTCCTCACTATATCTGAAACTGAACCTGTCAAAGACTGAACTCCTTGTGTTTCCTCCCTCTACTAATGTACCTATACCCGACATTGCCATTTCTGTGTGTGGTTCCACTATTACTCCCCAGCAACATGCCCGCTGTCTTGGGGTCATACTTGACTCCGAGCTTTCCTTTGCCCCCCACATTCGATCACTGGCTCGCTCTTGTCATCTGTACCTCAAAAACATTTCTAGAATTCAACCTTTTCTTACTTTTGACTCCGCAAAAACTCTTACTGTTTCTCTTATTCATTCTTGTCTCAACTATTGTAGCTCTCTTCTAATCGGTCTCCCTCTTACCAAACTCTCCCCTCTCCAATCTGTCTTGAATGCTGCAGCCAGGATCATATTCCTCACCAATTGTTACACCGATGCCTCTACCTTGTGCCAGTCATTACACTGGCTACCCATCCACTCCAGAATTCAGTATAAACGTATTACCCTCACCCACAAGGCCCTCCATGGCTTAGCACCACCCTACATCTCCTCCCTTGTTTCAGTATGCCACCCTACCTGCGCCCTCCGTTCTGCTGATGACTTGAGGTTAGCATCCTCAATAATCAGAACCTCCCACTCCCGTCTCCAAGACTTTACACGTGCTCCGCCAATTCTTTGGAATGCACTTCCCAGGTCAATACGATTAGTCCCCAATCCCCACAATTTTAAGCGTGCCCTGAAAGTGCATTTATTCAGACTGGCCTACCGCCTCAACACATTAACCTAATCTATACCTTGGAGGCACAGTCAAAAGTTTTACCATAACCAGGTTCCACGCATCATGTTCCCACATGCTTTATGCATCCATTAGCCCTCTGTTTCTGTACTGTTACACACTTAACATTATGGCTGGTCCAAACAATCAGGGCAATTGTTACCACCCACCTTTCGTGTCTACCTCTTTCCTCATAGACTGTAAGCTTGCGAGCAGGGCCCTCATTCCTCTTGGTGTTTGTTATAATCTATGTGATTATTGTTATGCTGTAATGTCTATTGTCTGCACAAATCCCCTCTGAAATGTAAAGTGCTGCGGAATATGTCGGCGCTATAGAAATAAAATTTATTATTATATATTATTATATGATACTTGTGCTCATGCTAAAGTCTCCCATAAAGACCGGCCGGGGAATTGGTGCCATTGCCAATTCCGAATAGACCCTTGACTCATTTGTCCATGGATTTTATCACTGATCTCCCTCCTTCCAATGGCAAGACTGTGGTTTGGGTATTGTTTGACAGATTTAGCAAACAGGCGCATTTTGTTCCTTTGGCAGGACTACCTAACGCTGAAACACTATCTAAATTGTTTATTGAGCACATTGTACATTGCATGGTGTGCCTCTGAACTTGGTGTCTGACAGAGGGGTGCAATTCGTGTCTAAATTTTTTAGGGCATTTTGCAAGAGATTGGGTATTAACTAAACTTTTTCCTCTGCCAACCATCCCGAGACCAATGGTCAGATGGAGAGGACCAGTCACTTGAACAGATTTTGCGGTGTCTTGCCACATCCCAGCAGGATGATTGGTGTTCCTCGGTGGCCATGGCTGAGTTAGCATTTAATAATCGGGATAATCAGTCCACTAGCACCTCTCCATTTTTCTTTAACTACGGTTTTCACCCACATTTTGTTGAATTTTCGTGCCTGGATTTGGGGTGTCAAGGGGCTGATTCGGCAGTTCTACGGTTGGGGAAGGTTTGGAGGGAGGTCCTGAAGAACATTGGGGTGGCTCAAGGCAGACAGAAACATTTTGCGGATAAGCGACGATCTGTAGGACCTAAGTTTTTGGTAGGAGATAAAGTGTGGTTGTCTACCAAGAACATACGTCTGAAACTAACCTCCGTTAAGCTGGGTACCAAGTTTATTGGTCCTTACGAGATCATTGAGGTTGTCAACCCAGTTGCATTTTGTTTGCACTTACCTCCGTTGTTTGTATCCCCAATGTGTTTCATAAGTCCCTTCTTAAATCATTTGTACCTTCTACTGCTGAATCTCCACCCCCTCCGCTTCCTGTTTCTGCGGATGGACAAACTGAGTATGAAGTTGAATGTATTGATGACTCTCAGATGGTTCGCTGTTCGCTTCAGTACTTGGTACATTGGAGGGATTATGGTCCTGAGGATCGATCTTGGGTCCCGACGCGATCAGTCCATGCTGATTGGTTGGTTTCTGCTTTTCGTACATGTTATCCTGGGAAACCTGGGAGTCCGGTGGCCCCCCTTGAGAGGAGGGTACTGTCATGATCCAGACCGGGTTTCGGTCTTGTCTCTCCTTTCTCGGTCTGGTCAAGTCAGGGGTTAACTTTCTCTGCCTCTTTCCTGTGTCCGGTTTGCTATACCTCTGCATTAAAACCGGCATGCAGTGCCAGTTATACTTCTTGCCTTCGGCGTGTGCAGCTGGCTCTGGTGAGTTCCTGATTTGTCCTACTGCATTTAGCTGACCCTACCCGTGTCTGTTTACCTTTCTCCTACCCGTCCCAGCTCCGTTTGTCCGTGTGTGTTTGCATTTCCCGGTACTCGACTCTGCTTTGGTTCTGACCCGGTTCTGTCTCTCCCTTCTGATACCTTTGCTACGGAATGGTACTGACCTTTTGCGCTCCTCTGACTCTGTGTTTAGGATTTTCCCCTTTCTACTACGCTACTCTCTGGTATCGATTCGGCTCTCTGACTATTCTGCTGCCACCTAGTGGTCTGCTCATAGCAGGATATTCAGCTCCACTCTGCTGCCATCTAGTGGAGTTTGTGTTATTCTGCATTTACCTGCAGTGCTGCATCGTGACAAAAGGCAAATGGATGAAATGTTACTCATTGGAGAGTGCCAAGCCACTGAACTCCTCATTAGACTCTACATCTACCTTTCATTTTTCATTCAATTTTACCAGGGGTCCATGTCTGAGTTTCATAGTGTAAGGAGGTGGCGGAGACCCTCAGCTGCTCCCTCTCTCCTTCTCTGTTTGTTGTCCCCTCATGCGGTGCTCGTGCAGTGGGTTCTGCATTGATGTATGTGCAATATTTACTATATGTATTAATGTGATGTCATGTGTGTGCTGTTTGACCTGTCTTAATGTTGTATCATTGCAATGTATGTATTAGTTTAGTGATAGGAAGGAGTTAACTGAGGGGGCTTGGTCAGCAGCCACCAAAGCAGACAGGAAGTCCCTGTCTGCAGGGAGAGCCCAGGAAGGCGTGCCCGTGGCAGGACGTGCTCCCCGACTGGGAGCTTGCCAGACCCCTGGAGCGGACTGGGCAGCCAGAGGACTGTCGGGCAGTGGGCACAGGGACTGGATGTGTGCCCCACCAGAGCCTTTTAGCTCTGGAGAGCCTGTGAATAGGGACAGATCAGGGATCATTACCTTCTTCTTTACTACACCTTTATTAAATACAAGTTGCCACTGTTGGGCCTTATAATGTGTGCCTTGTGTTTCATCCAGCATGGAGAACATCCTCATGATTGAAATAACCCACCGTGACCCGGGGCTGGGATTAGAACTGTCATTTTATGTGCAAGGGGCCGGGGTGTGGATTGACTCTGCTGTAGTGGACTCACCCGCAACTACCAGTCCGTGCCACCTTGTTACAATAGCATCAGATGACAGGAGAACTATATGGTGTCGGAGACTATATTGTTAGGGAAGAAAATAGAGACAGAACATCCATGTGTTTTTCCCCTTCTTAGAAAGTACAGTTCTGATAAATAGTTATTTATTATGATCTTGGCTAGAGCTCAGTGATTCCCATGAAATAAACGTATCACCAAAACCACATATTCACAACTAAGGACATGTTCAGGAGCTGGATGACATGAGAAAGCCTTTGACTAGTGTTGAGCGATACCTTCCGATATCGTGAAATATCGGATCGGATTGGATCGGTCCGATACCCAAAAAGTATTGGATATCGCCGATTCCGATACCGGAAACCAATGCAAGTCAATGGGACAGAAATATCGGAATTAAAAACCCTTTCTTTCCTTGTAGGTTAATTCTACATGAAGAAAAACAACTAATAATAATGTAGAATGTATTGGGGGAGGTGGATGAGACATTAAAGGCATAGAGGTTTATCCCAATCAAATGGAATAGCAGGAATAATTTTTTTTTAAGACGTTCGGAGTTACAAAGATATTGACTATGTTAACCTTTTTTATATTTTGTCAGATATGTATGTTTCACTACTTCCATGCTCTTCACCTTCTTTTTACTTCTCCCACACTTTCTCTTTCATGATCCTCAGCAGCAGCATCTTTTTCATCAACTTCTTCTTCACCTTATTCATCTTCTTCTTCACCTTCTTCCTATTATTCTTTTTTTTACATTCTTCATATTCTTCTTATTCAACTATTATTCTTCTTCATATTCTACTTCTTCATCTTCTTCCTATTCTTCTTCTTCATCATATTCTTATTTGTGACAGGCATTCCTGTAGTTGTTATCTATAAAAGTTTGAAGATTACACCAGCCGTTCTGCCTGTCACAAAAGATTTACAACAGGATTTGTCCTCGTTCAGTTTGGCCTGCAGCAGCAGGCATTTTCCAGGGGCACCACGAGGAGGAACGGACTAACCCCCATACACTGCTTAGTCTTCTTCTGCTTATAATTTAGATAATATCTTTTCCTCTGATTTTTAGTCTTATGCTTAATGTTCTTCTGCTTTTTGTTCTTCTGCTTTTTTTTCTTCTGCTTCTTGGTCTTCTGTCTCTTGTTGTTCTGTATCTTGTTGGTTGTCTTCATGTTCTTTGTCCTCTTGGTCATCTTCTTAAGGGTCATCTTTTTGGTCTTCTTTGGGGTGGTCTTCAGGGTCATCATCAGGGAGATCCAGAGTGATTACCAAAAACCATTTCAAAAAGTTTGAACTTGGAAATGTAGCAGAAGGTACAAGAAGGCTGAGGAACTGCCGAGAACCAGCTGACGGTACTGGAACCCGGAGGGGTGGCAGAAGAAACAAGAGCCAATGGAACTACCGAGGACCAGCTGATGGTACTGGAACCCGGTTACTAAGCAGGAGGTACCTGTGCTAGAAAGCACTACCAAGGACCAGCAGACGTTGCTGGAACTCGGATACCGAGAAGGAGGCACCTAAGCCAAAGGCACTGCTGAGAACCGGCTGACGGTGCTGGAACCCGGATGGGTAGCAGAAGGCACCCATGAAAAACAAAATTGCAGGGCCACGAGCCGGCCGCAGTTACCAAAACCCACAGTCCTACAGGGGGTGCTTGTCCTATTGGCACTACGGAACCAGCCTTTATTGCCAGAACCCGCAGCCCACATAGGAAGCACCTACACTGCAGGCACCATAGAGTCGGCTAACCTGACCGCAACACAACAGGACAATGTATTGGTGCCAAAGTGACGTTGACACTTCCCTGAAAAAGCTGACAGTGTTGGAACCCGGAGGGGCTGCAGAAGGAACAAGAGCCAATGGCACTACCGAGGACCAGCTGACGGTACTGGAACCCGGATGGATAGCAGAAGCTACAAGAGCCAATGGCACTACCGAGGACCAGCTGACGGTACTGGAACCCGGTTACTAAGCAGGAGGTACCTGTGCTAGAAAGCACTACCAAGGACCAGCAGACGTTGCTGGAACTCGGATACCGAGATGGAGGCACCTAAGCCAAAGGCACTGCCGAGAACCAGCTGACGGTGCTGGAACCCGGATGGGTAGCAGAAGGTACCCATGAAAAACAAAGTTGCAAGGCCACGAGCCGGCCGCAGTTACCAAAACTCACAGTCCTACAGGGGGTGCTTGTCCTATTGGCACTACGGAACCAGCCTTTATTGCCAGAACCCGCAGCCCACATAGGAAGCACCTAAACTGCAGGCAACATAGAGTCAGCTAACCAAGCCGCAACATGACAGGACAACGTGTTGGTGACAAAGTGACATTGACACCTCCCGGAAACAGCTGGCGCGCTGGAACCAGGCTGGCCAGGAAGGACTACCTGTGCCAAAGACACTTCTAAGCAGCAACTGGCGGTGTTGGAGCCCAGGGACTACAGTTCAAACAGAGTGGAGGAAGAGTCCTAATTGCAGCAAGTTTAAAATCTTTAGTTGTGTGAGTGTGGACAGAGCAGGAGACATTGCCGTACACACAGCTGGGGATCAGCTGACATTACTGAACCCCAATAACACTGGAGCATATGTTGACTGTGCAGTTCTGAGCAGCAACTGGCGGTGTTGGAGCCCAGGATCAATCATGGTGTAGGCTGAGGCCTACTTGGAGCAAGTTTAAAATCTGATGTAGTCTGATTTTGGAGGGAGCAGGAGATATTGCCGGACACACAGCAGGGGAGCAGCTGGCGTTACTGAACCCCACTAACACAGGAGCTAGTGTTTATTTCTGTGCAGACGGCACTTCTGAGCAACAACTGGTGGTGTTGGAGCCCAGGATCAACCATGGTGTAGGCTGAGGCCTACTTGGAGCAAGTTTAAAATCTGATGTAGTTTGAATGTGGAGGGAGCAGGAGATATTGCTGTACACACAGCAGGGGAGCAGCTGACGTTACTGAACCCCACTAACACAGGAGCTAGTGTTTTACTCTGTGCAGACGGCACTTCTGAGCAACAACTGGCGGTGTTGGAGCCCAGGGTCAATCATGGAGTAGGCTGAGGCTTACTTGGAGCAAGTTTAATATCTGATGTAGTTTGAATGTGGAGGGAGCAGGAGACATTGCCGTACACACAGCAGGGGAGCAGCTGCCGATACTGAACCCCACTAACACTGGAGCTAGTATTTTTTTCTGTGCAGACAGCACTTCTGAGCAACAACTGGCGGTGTTGGAGCCCAGGGATTACATTTCAGGTGGTAGAAACATGAACACAACAGGAGACCTGGCTACTGTTGCCAACCAATTATTTAATCTGGAAGAGGACTGGAAAATTCAGGCGAGATCCAGGCCTTTTTCATTTTCAGAAAAGTAAGCCGGTCAACGTTATCGGAGGATAGTCGCATGCGACGGTCTGTTAGTACACCACCTGCGGCACTAAAGACGCATTCCGATAATACACTGGCAGCAGGGCAAGCCAGCATGCTAAGCTCTGGCCAGGTATCCAGCTTAGAGACCCAAAACTTGAAGGGGGAAGAGCCGTCTGGGAGTACATTGAGAGGGCAAGACATGTAGACTGTCACCATCTGACGGAAACATTGCCTCCTGCTGACTGGAGCCATCTGTGATGGTGCAGACATTTGTGGCGGGCACACAAAACTTTGCCACATTTTGGTCATACTGGTCTTGCCTTGTGCTGAGGCGCTGCTTCTGCTCCCTCTTTGTGCAGAGCTTCCTCCACTGCCTCGACGCACAGAGCTGCTTTGTAAAGCACTATCAGCACTGCTCTCTGGTAGAATGGAGAACATGATGGAATGCACCAGTGTGTCTTGGTACTCCCGCATTTTACGCTTCCGGTTCAACGGTGTTATGAGGCTTTGTAAGTTGTCCCTGTAGAGAGGATCTAGGAGGGTGTACACCCAATAATCAGTCGTGTTGAGAATGTGGGCAATGCGGCGGTCGTTTCTCAGGCACTGCAGCATGAAATCAACCATGTGCTGCAGATTCCCAACTGCCCAAGAAACGCTGTCCCCTGCTTGAGGCGTCATCTCTGCCTGCTCTGCTTCACCCCACCCTCGCTCATAATTACTGACTACTAGAGCATTGTGTACTTCCCTCCTCTGGAGAGATGTCTTCCTCCTCCATTGACTCCTCCTTATCCTCCTCACAAAGTGTCCCCTACCTAGGCCTTTGTGAGGAACCATGTTGCGCAGACTGTCCAGAAGCAGATGGCATTTGTGACTCCTCATCCTCCACCTCTTCCAAAACCTCCTCCCTTAGTGCCTGCAGTGTTTTTTGAAGCAGGCAGATAAGGGGGACAGTCATGCTGACTAGTGCATCATCTGCACTCGCCATCCACATGGAATCATCGAAGGCACACAAAACATGGCAGATGTCCTTCATTGAGGCCCACTCAGTGGTGGAGAAGTGTGACCGGCGCGCAGTGCGACTTGTTTGTGCCTGATGCAGCTGGTACTCCATTACTGCTGCCTGCTGCTCACACAACCGCTCCAACATATGAAACGTTGAATTCCACCTGGTGGGTAGGTCACATATGATGCGATGTTCCGGAAGGCGGAATCGGCGCTGCAGAGCTGCAATGCGCGATCTTGCCATGCTGGAACGCCGCAAATGAGCGAACTCTATGTGGACCTTGTGCAGCAGTGCATCAAGATCCGGATAGTCCCTCAGAAAGCTCTGCACGACCAAGTTGAGCACATGTGCCAGACATGGGATGTGAGTGAGGTTGCCTAGGCACAGAGCTGCCACCAGATTTCGGCCATTGTCACACACTACCAAGCCTGACTGAAGATTCACTGGCACAAACCACACGTCGCTCTCCTGCTTGATGGCATTCCAGAGCTCCTGCGCTGTGTGGCTTCGATTCCCCAAAGAAATTAATTTCAGTACGGCCTGTTGACGTTTGGCCACGGCTGTGCTCATATCGGTTGTAACAGGTAAGCGTTCACGGGTCCATGTGGAGGTAGACCGTGACGGCTCCTGCAGCGCTGATTCTGAGGAACTGGAGTATGAGGAGGAGTCAATGTGTACAGACTGGATTCCTGCAATCCTTGGAGTTGGAAGAACACGTACAGCGCCACTCTCAAGATCTATACCCGGCTCCACAACATTGACCCAATGGGCAGTGAGGGAAAGGTATCATCCCTGTCCATGGTTACTGGTCCACGCATCGGTGGTCAGGTGGACCTTGCTACTGACGGCGTTTAGTAGCGCATGTTTAATTTTTCCCTCCACATGCTTTTGCAGGGCAGGGACGGCTTGCCTGCTGAAATAAAGGTGGCTGGGTACGGTGTATTGTGGGACTGCCAATGCCATGAAGTTACGGAAGGTGTCAGTCTCCACCAGCCTGAATGACAGCATTTCAAGGGCCAGTAGTTTTGCAATGCCAGCATTCACAGCCTGTGCTCGGGGATGGTTTGCCGAGTATGGCCGCCTTTTCTCCCATGCCTGTGCTACCGATGGCTGTAGAGTGGCCTAGGAGCGTGAGGATGACAGGGAACGTGGTGCTGTGGGTGGAATGTCACTGTGTCTCTGGACAACAGTGCCAGAGGTTCTTCCATGGCGATCCTGTGAGGAAGCCGAACCAGCTGTGTGTGAGCTGGAGGATGAGGCTACAACACGAGCTGAAGAGGTGGTAGGTGGTGCTGTAGGTTGGCCTATGTCTTCAGTGTGTCTTTGTAACTCCACCACATGCTTGGTCCGCACATGTTTCCACATATTTGTGGTATTGAGGTTGCTGACACTTTTCCCTCTTTTGACTTTCTGATTACACAGCTTGCAGTTGACAAAGCAAATGTCATCTGCAACTGTGTCAAAAAAGGACCACGCACTGCAAGTCCTGGGAGCGCCCGTTTTGGGTTTTGGAAGAGGAATGTTCCTAATGGGTGCTGAAGTGGAGGCTACAGGCAACCAAGTCTGCCCCCTCCCTCTCCCTCTGGTTTTGGCCGTTCGGGGAATCTCTTCCTCAGAGCTGCTCCCACCACCTTCCTGTTCCTCACGCCATGATGGGTCAAGGACCTCATCATCTACACTCCCCTCTTCAAACACCTGCTTCTCCTGGGTTGTCTCGCCAGCACCGTACGCAATAGAAAGTTGCACCTGTGTCTCGTCATCATCTGATGCGTACTGAGGTGTGCTGACCATAAGCACTGGCCCACCCGCCTCTTCAGATTCAGAGGGACAAAGAAGTTGCGCATCACTGCTTACTCCCTCTTCTTCACATTCTAGAATGCTGCTTGGCTGGCCCCCTGTTTCCAAGCAAAGAGATTCAGAGAACAGAAGTAGAAATGGCTCCTGTCCAGGGCTCTCTGACTGCCTGGGCAATTTGGCAGGTGGTGAAGAGACAGATGGTTGCTCTTCAGTGCTCGTGTCCTGAGAGGATGTGGAAGTAATTGAAGTCGATGCGCTAGCTGCCATCCATCTGACAACGGCTTCAATTTGTTCGTCCCGCTGCAGTGGGGTACGGCGAGGTCCTGCAAAGCTACGCATAAAGGATTGCTCCCTGGTAAAACTGGGGGATGCTGAGTCACTGGTGCCCACAGCAGGCACAGAATCCCCATGTCCTCTCCCTGCTGAAACTCCACGCCCACGACCACGTGCCTTACTCCCTGCCTTCTTCATCTTGGTAGACTGATAAAGATAGGCAGAAAAGTACTAAGGGGGGGGGGGGCTAGTGTGCTTATACCTGAACAGCTGCTAACAGGTATAAGAAACACTAATTTTATAAAGTGTGTGGACTACACTTTAATATGAGCTAATGCTGCAGCCTAGTGGAGTGTTTGGTGAACTTTATTTACGTGTTTTTTTTAAAAAAACAAAAAGGATGTGACCAAAGATGTAAAAACGATAGTATCACAAACTTTTTGGAGCTACTACAATGCAGGAAGGTAACCTACAATGCAATAGATGAGGCTCCAATAAATAGGCTAATACTAATCTGGCTGGGGCTGCAGGGCACAAGCCAGAAAAAAGGCTCCTCTATCTACTCCTATTTGCAACCAATCTAGCTGGATACAGATGGAAACACACTAATAGGAGAAATTCAGGAAAAATAAGGAGCACTACAGCAAAAAAGGACAATGTATGAGGCAGTGAAGCACGCTGAGCGGACTACAACTAGAGGTGGCCGCAGAACACACTACAGCGTGAGCTGGACTCACACACAGAGACCTCACAGACAGCTGTGAACAGTGCAGAGAACTGTGCACTAGCACTGAAAGGCTGCAGAAAGGCTCCGCTATCTACTTCTATATAGTGTTTGCAACCAATGTAGATGGATACGGATGGATGCACATTAATAGGAGAATTAATGAAAAATGAGCAGCAATAAAACAAAAATAAATATGTATGAGGCAGTGACGCACGGTGAGCGACCTACAACCAGAGATGGCTGCAGAACACACTACAGCATGTGCTGCACTCACAGACCTTGCAGACAGCTGTGAACAGCCCTGCAAGGCAAAAGAAAGCTTCTCACAGGGGTTGCTAAACTAGCCTGGGTAAAGCACAATTTAGCAAATTGATATTTCTAACTGTCCCTCAGAGTCACAAGAGCACCGTCCTGTCCCTAACTGAATTCACAGCAGAGTGAACCCAAAATGGCGGTGGCGGCTTTTATAGTGCATCTTGACATTTCAGCAGCCAATCACAGCCATGCCATTAGTTAACATGCCTACATGCCTAACAGGATGTGCCCACACTTCTTAGGATTCCTCATTGGCTGAATCAAATCAAACTGTCTCATAGCATTATGGGAACTTCCGATTCCGGTATTCGATATGCAAAAAGTATCGGAACTCAGTATCGGAATTCCGATACCGCAAATATCGGCTGATACCCGATATTTGCGGTATCGGAATGCTCAACACTACCTTTGACTATTTCACAACCATGTGGCACATTTTTGCAGGCCTTCCCAGTCCCAATTTTTTTATGCAGAGATTACAGGGTTGTATTGCATCTAATAATAGGAAGAAATGCACCAGTTAAACAAGGATCATGCTGGATTGTGACATTCACCAGTATTCATGTTAGGGAGCACTGAAGAAGTAGATTGGCTATGCTTACCTCTTACTTTTGCTGTACTTATGTCAGCCAAATGAATGCTTTGCAGGAAATGTCCCTCAGAGGTTTCTGAGGGGCTGCAGTAGGTGTGGATGGGCAAAGTCCACAATTTTAAAGATCACATGTTTTGTTTTGAACAATTTTCTTGGCCTGCACCCTTTAATCATTTCTCTAAAGTTGGCATTTTTTAATTTATATAGCAGTTCTGACAATTCTCTTCACTTCCAGGCTCCACTGATCTCTTACCAGGGAAGTAAAGATTGCTGTATTAAACATTTTATTGAAAGAATGTCAATTTTCAAATTATGGAAAGGTTATGCAATTGGACAAAAAGAGAGGCCGATAGAAAGATTTTTATTAAAGGAAAATGAAGATGTTACATCAAATGTAAAACATTTTGGGAAAAAAAATGCCCAAAGCATTTAATGAAAATATTTTAGTTTGACCTAGTTGCCAATAAAGTTCACCAATATATTGCATCTGAAATTAAAGGGTGAATTTAAATGCAATTTTTAAATTGCAAATAAAAAAATGTTTAGAATCAACTATTTTATTTCTTGAACCACCACTACTTTTCAATGCCTTCTAGTGTGTTGGACCTAATGGTATCAAACATGTGGCTCATCAGCTTTCATGAAAATAGTGCGTATTTGATGAATCCTTTTTTAACACAGCAAGGGACTTCAGGCTTTACAGACATTCACTGATATTAAGATTAGGTCCTAAAAAGAGATAACAAGAGATAAGAAGACTTTACTTTTTTCATATCAATGGATAATTAGATAGGTCAGTTCTTAATAATGAAACACTCCTGACACAATTTAAAGGCTGTGTTATAATTAGAGAAGTACCCATTAGGCAGAGCATGTGTGACGACATGAACATGTTGCCCACATTCCTCCTTGAAGAACATGTGAATTGTGTAATGTGAATAGTGATATGCGTTGATAATGTTTGTATGTGTAATGATTTGCATTGTTAATGATGAAGCTGTATTCTACCCAGCAACAGGTATTTGGCATGGACAGTTAAAGTTAATATTTGGAACTAGCCCAAAATGGTAGCTGAAGGGAAAGAGACAGCTTCCTGTCAGGGAGTTAGAAAGGATCGAGTGTGCATAGAAAAAGGACCTAAGGTCCAATATGAACAGTGTCGCATGACGTGGGTGTCCCTACCGAGAGGAGACAGAGAGCGAAATCCTAGCAGAAAAGAGAAAGAGAAGTCACTAAAGGAACAGGGCAATCAATATGAAACTGGACCCGGGTCAGGACTACTAGCAGTATAGTCCAGAGTTTATAACACAGTTAACAGGCCCAATAGGACTATAGTGCCAGCATCTCTGCAAGCTTCCTTCCATTCCTTGCAGGGATGCCAACTTACCGCCACAGCCGCTGCCCTGCACTCCATCCTCCTCTTCTGCTGCTGCTGCCCAGGGCACTGTGCTTAAGGTGCTTGGTCCCACCCTCTTAAAGGGACAGCATGTGCCATCCTAAAGTGTTCTCAGCCAAAGCTGGGAGACATTTATTATTTAAGGCACCTCCACCACATGCAAGGTGCCTAAGCAATGTGTAAAGTTACTCTTCTGCACGCTTGCTAATTGTCAGGTCCCCAGTACCTGCCAGTCCATTTACCTGTACTGTACCTGTTCTGCCCATACTTGCCTTTTGTCCTTGCAATCCAGCCGTGCCCGCCAGCACCTGCCTAGATATCAACCAGTGCCCATCTGTGTAACAGCCTGCAAATTCCAGTGCCTATCTGTACACCAGCCATACCCACCAGCATCTGTGGTTCCTGTGTTCATGCCGTACCAGCTGTACTCTCATTCCGGGCCATTTCAGCTACCTGTCCCTTGGGGGTCAGCTGCCATGAGTCTGAGGTCTGTCCTGGTGTAACACCTGGTGTTCATCAGAAGCCAAGCCTAATTCCACCACTAGGGGCTCTAGTGAAATGTCAGGTGCTCATCTAGTGATGCCCCTCCACGTTCTCCTCGGACCAAGGTACAGTGGTTCCACCACTACCTTTACAGGAACAGCATGTGTAAGACAAAGAGAGGCCCAGGCATGAGTTCCAAAGCATCAGAGGCAGATGAGATAGGTAAAGGCCATACTGGTAGCTCTTCTAATTGGAAAAGGACGTGGAATTGCGGGTTGAGCATAGGACTCCTACAAACTGGACTGTTGTACTGAGCTTGGCTGTAGTAACATAAAGCGGAAAGGGGCAGATAAAGGACATGTGAGAAAAGGAATATGTGTGGAAAATGCTCTGTATTGTAAAAGAAACGTTCATCAAGATATAACGTTCATCAAGATATGTTCCTGCTACTTCTTGCTTATAATCCCTAACAAGTTCCCGTTCAGTAAAAAAAATTTTTTCTTGAACTATGGTCTACCTCATTGAACTATGAAACATCTGGTGCTGGCAAACCAGTGCTATCGGTTACATGCAGCCGGCACGGGATCTTACACCCAGCTGGCACAGGTCCACACATCCAGCAAGCTCCCCCACCTTTATGCAACGTTGCGAGGTGTAAGAGACAAGTACCTCGCCCACGGCTGCTGCCCACTCCATGTTACACATGACATGCTACACATGACTAAGCTGTTCCCTGAATATCTGTGTCAGACACTGCCTCCTGAAAACAGAGCAGCTATGCCCAAGGTGTTCCAGACCTCAAAAGTATGTGAATGGATAGAATTGCCATTCAAAACCGAATTTCCTCTGGCCCATCCCTGAGACCCCTTTCTGAAGATACATACAGGTTTCAGTTACTGCTTTTATCTTATATTTATTGCATATCTAGAGGGGAAAGATTCTGCTGCAGCTAGTCATCTCTCAGCTAGACACAAAACAGTAATGAGAAGTAGGGAGGGGGATATGGCTAATCTCCTGCAATATCTTATTTTTACCAGTGTACTACTTGCCTGTTTTAATTGCATTAAGAGACAAGATGGGATAAAATAATGAGGAACAATTGCTGATCTTATTTATTATGGAGTGTGTATATATGTATATACAGAAACACATTTTTATTTTATTTTTAGTCCAATCATGTGGTTCCAGAAATATTATGGACCTTTATATTCAGTGATCATTTTTATGGTCTTTATAAAGGGGCTGTGGCTCACAGGGTAATTATATGAGCCACACTCCACTGGAACAGCTTAAAGACAGTCCTGTGAGCAATGTCCCCTTGATAAATATCATAAAAATTTGTACAAAATTAAAAGGCTCATATCTTGACATCTGTATGATGGATGTTATAAAAACAAAAAAAAGAATACTGAGGGGATCAGAGGGAATAAAATCTTTTAAACTTTTAAACCTAATAATATGTCTTCTTTAAGGGTATCTACTATAGCATTTGTCAGTGATGATTCTACTGTATTACCTTATATATTTCAATTTGACCATTAGCCAAATTGATATCCAGTTTCTGCAAGACGTCAGGAATGGGAATTGGTTGAAGTATACCTACAATCAAAAAAAATTTACATTTATTTGCATATTTCTTGAAGAGTTTTGTAAAATTGTATTAAATGTGTCTGTGTTGACATCATCAGTTTGCCTGTTATGTCCTTGTACAGAACATATTTGGGGTCATTAATATCTAGTCCAGTAGAAATTGGGGAGGTCTATACAGTGCAGAAGTAATACTAACCAGAAAGTAACAGCTTACCATTTATAGCGGGGGTGTACAGTGTGTTGATCATAGACTTTATAAACTCATTTAAGTCTTGCACCTGGATTAAAGATATAAAGTAACATTGGTGTGGGTAAATATGTGTATTCAACCATATATAATTAAAAAGTACTTTTTACATTTCATACATCAATCTTCTATATGTTGTATAGGAAATTGTACCATGTTGCTAAAATTATAAGAATCAAAATTCCTTTCTTTAACAATACATGCAAAAATGGAAATTTGGGATGACAGAAACCATATACACTCTTTTCAAGGATGGCAAAAAATCACAGGGAAAACAATGTATATATTAATTGATTTATACAGTCCTGCTCACCATTATTTGCATTTATTAATTAGTGGTCCAAAGTAATAGAACAATAAAACATTGTTTTTCAACTTACATATTACAATTTCAAAGAAGAAACAGAATAAACAGCATGTGCAGCAAAAAAAAAAGGCACCCCTAATTAATACTTGTTGTACACCCTCTGGCATGGATGACAGCCTCTGTTTCTTGCAGCCATCTATGAGCTTCTTGCACTTCTCAGCTGGTATTTTCTCCCAGTGTTCCTTTGCAGTTTAAGCTCCTGAATGAATGTTTGCAGGGTTCTTTTTCCCAATGGCAGATTTCAGCCCACCCCTAAGATTTTCAATGGGATTGAGGTCAGGACTAGAGTTGAGCGAAACGGGTCGAAAAATTTCAAAAGTCACCGACTTTTGGCAAAGTCGGGTTTCATGAAACGAAACCCGACCCTAGGATGAGATCGGCCACGAGGTCGGCGACTTACGCGCCAAAGTTGCGTTTCAAAAGTTTGTTTTGCGCTCTTTTTCAGCCAATCAGGATCCACGGACACTGTGGGCAACGTGATGACATAGGCAGGGGTCACCACCATCTTTCAGAAGGGCATGCAAGTGATTGGCTTGCTTTGGTGGGCGTCACAGGGGGTATAAAAGGGCGTGCACGCCGACCACCATCTTACTTCTGCCGATCTCAGTATAGGGAGAGGTTGCTGCTGATTCTGTAGGGAGAGCGTTAGGCAGGGAAGAAGACAAAAAAACTGCTTCTGCTGCTAGCGATTTGGCCTGTACAACACACCAGTCACTGTGTGTGCAGTGCAAGGGGAGGCTATATAGTGGTGTATCAGTGGTGTTGGTTGTTGGGCTGCCTTCTAAGGCTTCCTGACATTCCTGCATTGCTGTTTACCCACTGCTCCGCAAACTGCTTTTTTAAAAGCAATCCCAATTTTTTTTTTTGTCCTGCTGAGAAGAAAAAAAAACTGCTTCTGCTGCTAGCGATTTGGCCTGTACAACACACCAGTCACTGTGTGTGCAGTGCAAGGGGAGGCTATATAGTGGTGTATCAGTGGTGTTGGTTGTTGGGCTGCCTTCTAAGGCTTCCTGACATTCCTGCATTGCTGTTTACCCACTGCTCCGCAAACTGCTTTTTTAAAAGCAATCCCAATTTTTTTTTTTGTCCTGCTGAGAAGAAAAAAAAACTGCTTCTGCTGCTAGCGATTTGGCCTGTACAACACACCAGTCACTGTGTGTGCAGTGCAAGGGGAGGCTATATAGTGGTGTATCAGTGGTGTTGGTTGTTGGGCTGCCTTCTAAGGCTTCCTGACATTCCTGCATTGCTGTTTACCCACTGCTCCGCATACTGCTTTTTTAAAAGCAATCCCAATTTTTTTTTTTGTCCTGCTGAGAAGAAAAAAAAACTGCTTCTGCTGCTAGCGATTTGGCCTGTACAACACACCAGTCACTGTGTGTGCAGTGCAAGGGGAGGCTATATAGTGGTGTATCAGTGGTGTTGGTTGTTGGGCTGCCTTCTAAGGCTTCCTGACATTCCTGCATTGCTGTTTACCCACTGCTCCGCAAACTGCTTTTTTAAAAGCAATCCCAATTTTTTTTTTTGTCCTGCTGAGAAGAAAAAAAAACTGCTTCTGCTGCTAGCGATTTGGCCTGCACAACACACCAGTCACTGTGTGTGCAGTGCAAGGGGAGGCTATATAGTGGTGTATCAGTGGTGTTGGTTGTTGGGCTGCCTTTTAAAGCTTCCTGACAGGCTGGCATTGCTGTTTACCCACTGCTCTGCAAACTGCTTTTTTAAAAGCAATCCAATCTCCCTTATCCTCTAGTCACTTTTGTCACAGCTGTGCCATCGAGCCCGTGACATAGCGCTCAGATATCAGTGGGCCTCACACAATCCAAAAGTGTCCAGTGTCCACAAGTGTCTGCAGAAATTCAAAATCTCCCTTATCCTCTCGTCACTTTTGTCACAGCTGTGCCATCGAGCCTGTGACATAGCGCTCAGATATCAGTGGCCCTCACACAATCCAAAAGTGTCCAGTGTCCACAAGTGTCTGCAGAAATTCAAAATCTCCCTTATCCTCTAGTCACTTTGGTCACAGCTGTGCCATCGAGCCTGTCACATAGCGCTCAGATATTCATTGGGCCTCACACAATCCAAAAGTGTCCAGTGTCCACAAGTGTGTGCAGAAATTCAAAATCTCCCTTATCCTCTAGTCACTTTGGTCACAGCTGTGCCATCGAGCCTGTCACATAGCGCTCAGATATTCATTGGGCCTCACACAATCCAAAAGTGTCCAGTGTCCACAAGTGTGTGCAGAAATTCAAAATCTCCCTTATCCTCTCGTCACTTTTGTCACAGCTGTGCCATCGAGCCTGTGACATAGCACTCAGATATCAGTGGGCCTCACACAATCCAAAAGTGTCCAGTGTCCACAAGTGTCTGCAGAAATTCAAAATCTCCCTTATCCTCTCGTCACTTTTGTCACAGCTGTGCCATCGAGCCTATCACATAGCGCTCAGATATTCATTGGGCCTCACACAATCCAAAAGTGTCCAGTGTCCACAAGTGTGTGCAGAAATTCAAAATCTCCTTTATCCTCTAGTCACTTTGGTCACAGCTGTGCCATCGAGCCTGTCACATAGCTCTCAGATATTCATTGAGCCTCACACAATCCAAAAGTGTCCAGTGTCCACAAGTGTCTGCAGAAATTCAAAATCTCCCTTATCCTCTCGTCACTTTTGTCACAGCTGTGCCATCGAGCCTTTCACATAGCGCTCAGATATCAGTGGGCCTCACACAATCCAAAAGTGTCCAGTGTCCACAAGTGTCTGCAGAAATTCAAAATCTCCCTTATCCTCTCGTCACTTTTGTCACAGCTGTGCCATCGAGCCTGTGACATAGCGCTCAGATATCAGTGGCCCTCACACAATCCAAAAGTGTCCAGTGTCCACAAGTGTCTGCAGAAATTCAAAATCTCCCTTATCCTCTCGTCACTTTTTTCACAGCTGTGCCATCGAGCCTGTCACATAGCGCTCAGATATCAGTGGGCCTCACACAATCCAAAAGTGTCCAGTGTCCACAAGTGTCTGCAGAAATTCAAAATCTCCCTTATCCTCTAGTCACTTTGGTCACAGCTGTGCCATCGAGCCTGTCACATAGCGCTCAGATATTCATTGGGCCTCACACAATCCAAAAGTGTCCAGTGTCCACAAGTGTGTGCAGAAATTCAAAATCTCCCTTATCCTCTCGTCACTTTTGTCACAGCTGTGCCATCGAGCCTGTGACATAGCGCTCAGATATCAGTGGGCCTCACACAATCCAAAAGTGTCCAGTGTCCACAAGTGTCTGCAGAAATTCAAAATCTCCCTTATCCTCTCATCACTTTTGTCACAGCTGTGCCATCGAGCCTGTCACATAGCGCTCAGATATCAGTGGGCCTCACACAATCCAAAAGTGTCCAGTGTCCACAAGTGTCTGCAGAAATTCAAAATCTCCCTTATCCTCTCGTCACTTTTGTCACAGCTGTGCCATCGAGCCTGTGACATAGCGCTCAGATATCAGTGGCCCTCACACAATCCAAAAGTGTCCAGTGTCCACAAGTGTCTGCAGAAATTCAAAATCTCCCTTATCCTCTCGTCACTTTTGTCACAGCTGTGCCATCGAGCCTGTGACATAGCGCTCAGATATCAGTGGCCCTCACACAATCCAAAAGTGTCCAGTGTCCACAAGTGTCTGCAGAAATTCAAAATTTCCCCTGTCCTATAGACACCTTGTACCTTGTTTTACATTACTATATAGTTTGTTGGATTTTGTCTACATTTCTACCAAAAATGAGGAAGGCTGGTGGAAGAGGCCGTGGAATTGGGCGGGGGTTGGCAGCTGGTAATGATGGTTTTGGTGGTGGATCTGATGGTAGTGGCAAGAGCAAAATAGGACCGAATGCAGGAGGTGTTGAGCCTGCATCATCATCTGGCTACATAAGGCCTCGAACGCTTAGTTTTCTAGGAGTTGGCAAACCGCTTTTAAAGCCAGAGCATCAGGAAAAAGTTTTGTCTTACATTGCTGACTCAGCCTCCAGTTCTATCGCCTTCTCTTCTTCAGTTGTAAAAAGTAAAAGCACTGAGTCGTCATTGGAGGCTCATGTTCATGAACCACACCTTTCCTTGTGTCCTTCACCCCAACCAAGATTGAAGGATGACGCAGGCCATACTACTGATTACTCCATGGAGCTCTTTTCACATACCATGCCTGGATTATCAAGTCAAATGGTGAATTACCCAGGCCAAGATGAATCTGACATGGAGTGCACTGATGCACAGCCGCTGATGGATGATTCTGCTGGTACATTCACTCAGAGCACTACATTGTCCTCGCAGTGTACAGAGCCAGATTCTGACCCTGATGAGACTCAGGTGCCCCTTCCCGCACACTATACCACCATACACGGTGACACAGAGGAAGGTGCACATGACATAGAAGAGGAGGTGATGGATGACCCAGTTGTTGACCCAGATTGGCATCCATTGGGGGAAGAGGGTGCTGCTTCCAATAGCTCAGATGAGGAGCATCCACAGCAGACATCGACATCGCAACAGCTGTTATCTGGCAGGCCCGGAGCACTCCAAAGACAGGTTCCAAACATCAAAAGAGTTGCTGGACAGCTTGTCCAGAGGGTCAAAAGATCACAGCGTGCTAGGCCGCAAAATGTCTGCCAAAGTAGGAAGAGTGCAGTGTGGCACTTTTTTGACCAAAATCCTGATGATCAGGCCAAGGTTATCTGTAAGAAGTGCGCAAAGACCTTTAGCCGAGGGAAAAATCTGAAAAATTTGAATACCAGTTGCATGCTTAGACATTTAACCAGCATGCACTTGCAAGCGTGGACACAACAACAAACCTCAAGTGCCACATGTGCAACTGATCACAACGAAGGTAGTCAGCAACGCTACATTGTTTCCCCCACTGTAAGCCCACCGGTTAGCACAGCAGCAAATGTTGAGGTGTCGTTGCAAGGCCACAGCAGTCAGGGAATCCCACTGTTATATCAACAAAAGACTGATTCTAGGCCATCAGAAAGAACACCAACTCCATCACCATCATCAACCCTCTCTCAGTCCGCCCTGTCCACCGCTACTTCCACCATATGCAGCTCTCAAGTCCAGCTCACCCTCCCAGACACTATGAGTAGGTCAAGAAAGTACTCAGTCTCTCATCCGCGTACACTGGGTTTGAACGCCCACATTGCCAAACTAATCTCGTTTGAGATGATGCCCTTTCGGTTGGTGGAAAGCACAGCTTTCCGCGAACTCATGGCCTATGCAGTACCACGCTATGACCTACCCAGTCGCCACTTCTTCTCTCGCAAAGCCATCCCAGCCCTCCACCATCATGTGAAAGACCGCATTGTCCATGCACTCAAGCAGTCAGTGAGCGGAAAGGTGCACCTCACAACTGATGCATGGTCCAGTCGGCATGGCCAGGGCCGTTACGTGTCCATCACTGCGCACTGGGTTAATGTGGTGGATGCAGGGTCCACAGGGGACAGCGGTGGTGGGACAGTGCTGCCTAGCCCACGGTATAGGAAACAGTTGGCTGTAGGCGTTCGACCCTCCTCCTCCTCCAGAAGCGAAAGCTCGTCCACAGAGCGCAGTCGTACGAGCACTCCATCTGCAGCTGCCACTGTTGCACACGATGTGTCCCCCTGTCGAGCAGCTAGTGGAAAGCGTCAGCAGGCTGTGTTGCAGATGATGTGTTTGGGCAGCAGACACACCGCCGAGGTGCTGGCCGAGTACTTGAAGCGACAAACTGAGTCATGGCTGGGCAGTGTACATCTTGAGGCAGGCAAGGTAGTTAGTGATAACGGCTGTAATTTTGTGGCAGCCATAGCCCTTTCAAAATTCAGCCATATACCTTGCTTGGCTCACACCTTGAACCTGGTGGTGCAGTGCTTCCTCAAAAATTATCCGGAGTTAACAGCCCTGCTCCAGAAGGTGCGAAGACTGTGCGCGCACATCGGCCGGTCTCCTGTACACTCCGTTTGTATGCAGAAGCTGCAGCGATTGCTCCACCTTCCCAATCACCGCCTCATTATCGACATTGCAACAAGGTGGAACTCCACCCTGCACATGGTGGAGCGGCTGTGCGAGCAGAGGCAGGCCATAATGCATTTGTGGGAGGATACATGGCCAGGCACTTTGAGAGCAGACATGGAGTTGACAGGTGTGCAGTGGTTGAAGCTGAAAGACCTCTGTAAAGTCCTTCAGTGTTTTGAGGAATGCACACGGCTGGTAAGCGCAGACGACGCCATCCTAAGCATGAGCATCCCACTTATGCGTCTGCTCATGCAAACTTTGACGCACCTTAAGGAGCAGGCGTCTGCAGCCAATGTTGATGAGGAGGAAGAGGAGGAGGGAATCCTTGATGACATTCAGCCATTGTCTGCTCAGGGACCTCTCCTGGACGAGGTGGAGGAAGAAGAGGAGGAGGAGGAGGATGATGGGGATGATTACTTAGGGGAGGAGGATGCATCTCGTGGGGCAAGTGAAAATGTTGGCGTGGCAAGGTCTGGTACAGGGTTTGTGCGTGACTGGAGGGATGTGGATTTGCCAGAAAGTGCTCCTCCAACCAGCACTCGCAGTGCATCATTGACACCGGGAACATTGGCCCACATGTCAGATTATGCCTTGCAGATCCTAAAAAGGGACCCACGCATTGCCAAAATGATGAACGATGACGACTACTGGTTGGCCAGCATCCTGGATCCACGCTATAAAGGCAAATTACAAAACATCATGCCACAGGAGAACCTTGACCTAATATTGGCTAATAAACAAGCAACTCTGGTAAATCGGTTGCTTGAGGCATTCCCAGCACACAGCAGCGGTGATGGTTCTCACACGAGCCGTACGGGCCGGGGGCAGCTTGGCAGAGGTGTTCGTGGTGCACACAGCAGAAGTGGCGTTGGAGACAGGGGTTTCATGACAATGTTGTGGACTGATTTTTCAAATACCGCTCACACAACTGGTAATACTGCATCGATGGAAAGTGACAGGAGACAGCAGTTGTCAACTATGGTTACAAACTACTTTTCCTCCCATATCGATGTTCTCCCACACAGGTCATTCCCCTTTGACTATTGAGCCGCTAAACTGGACACCTGGCCTGAATTGGCCCAATATGCCTTACAGGAGCTCGCTTGCCCAGCTGCAAGTGTGCTATCGGAAAGAGTCTTCAGTGCAGCTGGATCAATCCTGACAGAAAAAAGGACCCGTCTGTCAACCCAAAATGTGGATGATCTAACCTTCATTAAAATGAACCATGCATGGGTTTCCAAGGATTTTGTCCCACTTTCCCCTGATGACACATAGGGTGACAGAAAAATGGCTTGCTTTGGTCCACCTCTTCCTGGGACTTCACCTATTTCGCCTTTTGCATCAGCTGAATGTCCAACATCAACATATGCCACTTTCTAAAACTCCTTAACTGTGCTGCCCCCCCCATGGCCGGGGTCACCACCTAGCGCACGACACCGTGCAAGTGCCGTTGCCCTGGACAGGTGGGTAGGCCGCTCTTGGGTGCGGGAACTGGCACAGGGTCCCTCATAGTGCAATCAAGTGTCTCTGACGGTGGTGGTGCACACCCACCGTCAGACACACCGCCGTACTATGAGGGGCCCAGTGCCAGTACCGACGCCCACGAGTGGGCCCCCCTTGCTTGGGCAGGGCCCCAGCATTTGCAATCTTTACCTCTCCCTGCTCCTCCGCTGTGTAATCTGGGCCGTCAAATCCATACTGTGTCTGACACCGTCTGAGCCTGCCTCCTGATGTACAGACATATATTTTGAATGTGTACGCTATCCATACATGTTATCCGGGGATACGGTACCCTTTCTAACCTTTGTGCAATCACGTGCAATCCATACTGGGCCTAACACCGTCTGAGCCTGCCTCCTGATGTACAGACATATATTTTGAATGTGTACGCTATCCATACATGTTATCCGGGGATACGGTACCCTTTCTAACCTTTGTGCAATCACGTGCAATCCATACTGGGCCTAACACCGTCTGAGCCTGCCTCCTGATGTACAAACATATATTTTGAATGTGTACGCTATCCATACATGTTATCCGGGGATACGGTACCCTTTCTAACCTTTGTGCAATCACGTGCAATCCATACTGGGCGTGAGAACGGCTGGCGAGCTGTTAAGCAAGCTACAGCACCTGTGGTTTGCACACGTAAGTTTTTCATTTTTTCAGGAATGACGGTTAGGCCTAATTCCGGAACTGCGGTTGACCTGCACTTACTGGGAAATCATTGTTCGCGGGTAATAATTGTCATCAGTGATCCCCATCACTAACGTTGTTCAGCGGGTTATCTGCACCTGTAAGCGACAAACGCTGGCCTTTTCAGTGTAGCGCACATGCAGCCATGGACACACCAGTTATTGGCCAATCTCATGTGCCAGAGCCTCACGTGTCCCTCTAGTAAGCCGGACTCGGACCACGGGGCATGACGGAGTCTTGTTCGTTAACAGAATTAAGCTTGCAATGTGCGCATCTGTTCTGTATCTGGCATGGTTGAGGTTTCCCAGGTGGAGTCGAATTTAACCATAGGCTCCACTCCTGGTGGTGCCCTTCTGGACATTCCTTTAAGGTTCAGCTTTGCAACCATATTGCCCACGTAAAACAAACACTTTGCCTTCTTGAACGCTGTTTGGAGGGTCATGACTCGTGGGAATAACGCCGCCCAATCAGTTAACCTGCTAGAGAGATCGTTCGTTGCTCCCAAGCATGACATCACACTCCCTAGGAAGAAGGTTATGCCACTGTGGCGACCGTACTCCTGGGGGCGACACAAGTGCACTGATGCCCAGCCACTGCTCGATGAATCTGCTGGTACATTGACCCAGACCACTACATTCCCCTCGCACGCTACACGGCCTGAATCTGACCCTGATGAAACTCAGGTTACCCTTCCCATATACAGTTCCATCTTACACGGTGACAAAGAGGAAGCTGCAGATGAAAGTGCAGGTTCGGCCCACCCGCCATCAGACACACCACCGTACTATCAGGGGCCCTGTGCCAGTGCCGTCGCCAACGAGTGGGCCCCCCTGCTTGCTCAGGATCACAGCACTTGCAAAGTTGAAATACTGTGCAGTGAGATGGAAGATGGGGACGACGAGGAGTCCAGACAAGTACAGGGATTCCCTAGCGAGGAGACTTATTTGATTGTTTTCAATGTTGGGACAGCAATTTTTGGGGAGCACTATACTCTGGAGAATGATAGATGGTGCCCACCATACACTGTAACATTCCAAAGGTGGACATCGGACACTGGAGCAGCATTTACAGGGCCCATTATACACTAGAGCATTAGAAATGGGGCCCATTATGTTTGGAGCATTATTTGGGCCCATAAGACAGTGGAGGTTCATCCATGGGGACCAACATATACTGTAGCATTATGTGGAGCTCATCATATACTGTTTCAAACATTATATGGGACCAATGATTCTGTATGGAGAAATAGATGGGCCTCGTCTTGAGATGTAAAAAGTGAAGTATTTTTCATTGTACTATACCGCTATTTCTCTGCCGTATCGGAGCATGATGAGTTGTGGTATGTGTTAAAGGGGCGCTCTTTCGCCCAGGGCACATAAAAACCTGGAGCCAGCCCTACCCCCCACAACTTTAGACAAATAACCCCCATTTTTCAGTGCGTAACTTGTATTATGAAGTTAATTAAGGTTGACAAGCTTAAGTAAGAAGAATTGATGCTTTTGGCATTCAAATGGGCACTGTAGGTCTGTTTCCTGTCCTCCTCTCACTGCCGACTTTTATTCCCCATTGACTTACATTGGGTTTCGTGTTTCGGGACGACCCCGACTTTTCCCTATAATCGGACGATCTTGCTCGACCCGACTTTTGGAAAAGTCGGGTTTCACGAAACGAAACGCGACCCTAAAAAACCAAAAGTCGCTCAACTCTAGTCAGGACTCATTGCTGGCCATTTTAAAACAGTCCTTTTTCTCTTTTCAACCTTTCCTGTGTACCTTTGGATGTGTGCTTTGGGTCATTGTTAGAGTTGAGCGACTTTGGTCGGATCGGGTTTCATGAAACAAAATTTGTTTCAGATGAAACTGGTCCGACTAGGGCAAAAAAAGTCGGAGTTTCGTCCGAAACCCGACCCCAATGCAAGTCAATGGGAAATAAAAGTCGTCATTGAGCGGATGACATTTATCCACTCAATGCCTACTTTTATTCCCCATTGACTTGCATTGGGGTTGGGTTTTGGACGAAACTCCGACATTTTTTGCCCTAGTCGGACCAGTTTCATCTGAAACAAATTTTGTTTCATGAAACCCGATCCGACCAAAGTCGCTCAACTCTAGTCATTGTCTTGCTGGAGGACCCACAATCTTTGACTCAAATAAAGTTTTCCTACACTGGACATTTTGCTCTAAAATCTCTTGATAATTCTCTGATTTCATTATTACGGCGATACGGTCAAGACCTAGAGTACCAGAGGTAGTAAAGCAACCCCACCACATTATTGATCCTCCACCATGCTTAACTGTTGGTAGGATGTTCTTTTCCTTATAAGATTCATTGCGTCGTCTGTAAACAAACTGTTGTTTTGCCAAAAAGCTCTAGTTTTGTTTCATCTGTACACAGAACATTTTCCCAGAAGGATTGTAGTTTGTTAAGGTATTCTATAGCAAAGATCAGCTGGTCTTTTTTATGTTTTTTCATCAGCAATGGTTTCTTCTTGGCCTTCGTCAATAAAGCTCTGCTTGATTTAGTGTGCGGCATATGGTACCATGACCCCAGACTGTTACAGATTAGCCTTCAGGTCTTTGGATGTTTGATGTGGTGTTTTTTCCACCACTTGCACCAACCTTTAAAGACATCTCTTGTCAACTTTCCTCTTTCCCCCACGTCCAGGGAGGTTCTTGAGGATTACATGCTTGGCATAACTTCTTATTAACATTGTGCACTGTTGAAACTGGGATACCAAGGTCTTTGGAGCTGGCCTTATAGCCTTTGGAAGTCTTGTGTTTGCTATTAATAGTGGTTCTGATGTCCTCGGACAGCTCCCTTTGTCTTCACCATTGTGACAAAGGAACAGAGCATACCATGTGGCTTTTTAAAACACTGAGGTCTTCATTCATTGGCTAATTCATGTCACATGGGCACCAGCAATCACAGGTGATTCTCATTTGTGATTTACCACTGGCGAGTCAAAATATGTTTCCATTCTAATTTAATGTAAAAGGTGCCAATACCAGTGTCACAGCAAGCTTTAGGTTCTATTTTTCCCTCCCACTGTTTTTGTTTTAAATTATTGTTCATCATTTGCTCTTTTGTATTTAACACGCATGCTCTATGCAAAAACTGTCTTAATTCATTTTTTTCAGGAGATATTCCTCATTATGTACTTACACTTCATGGGTGCTAATAACGATGAGCAGGACTGTATATATGCTCTCTTTTTGAAGCATCCTGTTATGGACGGGCGGAACGCACCTAATTAAATAAACGTAGAGGCTAGGTGCATTCGCTGTCCGTGGTCCACCGTGCAGAGGTGTTAACTGCTGCTAGACAATAACGGACAGTGTACAATAACGAACAGCCAAACTCACACGGGTTACAGTCACCCGGTGTGAACTGAGGCAAACTCTGTTACCTCACAGATAGCGTCCTGAAGGGTATAGGAACCGTAATCTGTTCAGCCTCACAGACTACAGCTAGGAGAGCGCAGGTGTGACGTCACAGGACGCTGCCCCAAGACACGGGGTCAGCGTCCCTCTAGACCCACTTGCGCACGGAACCACTACTGCGGTGCCAGGGCTATACCCTTAAGGGATGCTGTGCCCTGTTAACTGTCACAGGGTGCAGCAGACAGTTGTTTACCGCACAGAGTATGTACAGCACCGCACTGGCGGACGCTGTGGTAATGCGGTACAGAGGTGCCGTGTGCTGAATGGCGCCCTTGGGAGCTAAAGTGTAGATGGTGCAGAGAGCACTGCGGCACTAGGCAGTGCCAATACTCGGTGCTGACTCAAAGACCCTAAGCCCTAACAAAATGCGTATCAAAGAGAGGGAAATATAAAAAGTCAGTCACCAGAGTCAGACATCCATCATCAAACACACCACTTAGCTACAAGTCTCTATATTAGCGCATGGCCGGGCGGCCATGCAAGCCTTATTATAGCTGCATCCTTCCAGAACCTTCCTGACCTTCCTGATGGTCCAATCTGAGCTGGAGAAGGACCTGAGCTTGTGACCTCCGATCTCCAATGAGAGATCGTCTCACGGGCATGCTCAGTGGACTGAAAGGAGGACTTAGTCCCTGGAGTAACTCACTGCTGACCAGCATGCGTTGTTGTAGCTGGACCAAAGGTGGCAGCAGCAACCAACCCCACAGTGCTGGTCTGAGCAGAGCGCTGGAATCGACGAGTCTGCTGTACAGCCTCCTCTGCGGCCAGAGAGGAATGGGAGACCGCAAAATGCAAGACTCGGGATTCCTGCTGTGCATCGACAGGAACCTGACGCCTAACACATCCCTAAGCAAATTCCAAGCAGATGTTGTCTGTGGCCATATTTCAACCCATGTGGCATATGAGGAAAATAATGCTTGTAATGGAGCAGTCACTCTTTTCAATAAATGCAAAGCTAGAGAGAAAGTTAGTTAAATCAATTCTTTATTATTATTAGATGTCTTGGCAGGTAATGCATTCCGGGATAGACACCCCTTATTCAGACCAGGTTATTTAATTATCTTTGTTTATATAGCGCTATCTTATTCCGCAGCTCTTTAAAGGTATTATCATCACTGTCCCCATTGGGGATCACAATCTAGATTCCCTATCAGTATGTCTTTGGAGCATGGGAGGAAACCGGAGAAAACACATGCAAGCACAGGGAGAGCATACAAACTTTTTGCAGATGTTGTACTTGATGGGTTTTAAACCCAGAAACACCCCAGCAACTGTGCTGCTCTTATACAGAATTATGCATATTTGTCTATCTACAAATCACTTAACCCGCCAGACATCAGGAATAAAGGATTAATTGGAATAACTTTCTACCTACCTCTGCATATACTGGGTGAAATTTCAATGATATTTCAAGTGTCTTTTCATTTACTGACTTTCTCTAGAAGTGAACAAAGATCTGTACTCTCCTGGAGACAGAAGCTGCGCTTAAGCCGCAAGCCATAGAAGTCAACACTATTCTAAACCATGCAGAAATACAGTTCAAACGTTTTGCCACTGTAAGCACCCATTTGAGGGGGTAATTAATTTGGTTTCCTTTTATTAAAGTTTTCTATATGAGGAGTTGTCCTATTTTTGTATTTTTTTTTCCAATGCATATTTAAAACCAGGACCCCAAAGCTGATAGATTACAGTGTCAGTTATTGAGTCAAATATATTGAATATTCTGTTAATTTTCAAAATTGAAAAACAAGCTTTCAGAGGGCTGGAGGCAAGATAATCAGAATTAAATTGTAGACAGACTGTCTCCACATATATTGCAAATGATTTACCATCTTACCTCAAATTTTCCAACTGTGGATGACTCTAGAGCGAGGAAGGTCCTAAGAAAATAAAATAAATATGTTCTTTCATAATGTAGCTCTCATAATACACAGGCAAACATGGCAATCAAGTAACTCCAAGAAATAAGATGTGATGGAGGCTATAGGTGTACTAAAGTCAAATAGGTCAAAAGGGCCTGATGGTCAGTCAGACAGATAATTCTGTTACATTATATAATACAACTTCCACTTAGTGCCTTATTTGAAAAAAAAAAAAAAAAATCAGTTATTAATATTTGTTTCAAGACATATTACTGGCTTTAGTAATGAGGTTACTCAAGTCAGTCATTTCTTCAGCTTAATTATTCATCAAGTTTTAGACCAATTTCTGTCAGGTGATTCATACTGCCCAAACTGCAGTCAGCATGAATTCATCCAGATATATTATTCTCTGAAATGGTCCAGTGTATAGTTTAAAGATCTGGCTGAGGACCATAGGCGGCGACCAGACTTGTCCGCCGCCATGCCCTCTTTGCAGCACTGTTTGAAGTGGTAGACTGGTCCATAAGGAGAGGGAAAGGCCAGTCAATCACCTCTAGCAGTCCTGAGAAGATGGGGTGTCGCTAGTTTCGTCTCCAGCTATTGTCTTAAGTCGGATCTTCTAACCAACATATTTTTTGAAACACCGGAGCATTTCAGAGAATATTATACCTGACTGAATCCTTGTTGCACGTGGTTTGGGCATCATGAATTGCCTGACTAATAAAACTAACAAGTGTATAGGATTTTTTGTGCAAGATGTGATTTTTGGGTTTGTCTCCCCTAGAAATATCACTCACAACTATTATGAAAATACTGAATGAATTTGGTATAGTTTCTTTTAAAAATGCCAAATTTTAGATCTTAGGTTTATGAGTAAAGTTATAAAAAAATACTTAAAAAATCAATTAAAAAAGTATCAGTCAGATGCTTAATCTACTGCTTAAAAAGAACCTGTCAAGTAAAAAAATGCTATTCACCTGCAGATGTGGGGTTGATCTGAAGGTTAATTTCATTCTGAATCTGCCTGGCGACTGCACTAAGGACCCCTCTGTAGGGAGGAATTGCATCGAGCAGCATCAGGCTTTTAATAATAGAGGTGCTTCATTCACTCCTCAGTGCATAGTGAGCGGTGGCAGTAACCATACCATGGCACTGACTGACAGCCGACTCAGTATTAGATCCGGCTTTCAGTTTGTGCCAGGGCATTCTTACAGCTGCCGCTCACTATGTACTGACCGGTGACTGAAGCTGCATTGGCCATGCCTCTATGACTGAAAGCCCAAGACTGCCAGGAAGAATAAAGTTCATTTCCCCCGACAGTGGGGCTCGCAGGTTCAGAACGCTATTAACCTGCATATTAACCCCATATCTGCAGTTTAGTGTTTTTTTTATACGACTGGTTCCCTTTAAGCATCTGTTTAACTTTTGCCCCAAGAAAACAATTTAAGGAGATGATAATAGATGTGGTAAACCTCTGATTTCTTGGTTAAAAATACAGCAACATAAAAAATAAGATGTTGTTTTATATTATATTATGTCAGAACTTTTCAAATTCCACTACCAAGCTTAACGTTAATTCATTGGATCAAAAACTTCTGAGATTGACACAGAAGCTGAAATCAGTTTGTTAAACATATAGTATGTATCATAAAGGCTCATGTATAGATCCGTGATTGGGTCCATAGTCTGGTATGGGTCCATCAACTGCGATATTAATTAGGTACAATGAGAGTACCTTGGGAATGAGATTAAGACCCTTATATTTAAACAATGGATCAACTGAATTAATAAAGTAAATGTAATGTAATGTAATGTATTGAAATGTAAAGTGCTGCGGAATATGTCGGCGCTATAAAAATAAAATTTATTATTATTATTAATAAAGCAACGGATGTTTGGATTAATTGAAATTTATTTAATTAAATTAATTTAATTTAAACTATCTTAATGAAAAGTTTTCTGTTATAATTAAAATTACAAAATGTAAATATGCTAGGCACAACTGATTCACTCAGTCAGTTCCACTGTCTTCTGGACTCACTTTGTCTTATTTTAGTTTCTCCATTTTAATACTATTTTTAGTGGACATTACATTATTTTGTGATTGTGGAGATACTGAAGTAGAATTTCAGCAGAAGAAATGTAATCAATAACGCTATTGTATGTGAAGTCTAAAATACATACGGTGAATTTTAAACATTCAGACATGTTTTTGTTTTTTTCTTACTTGTCGAGGGAAATCATAAAGGTTAGTGTTTTTTTATTGGCTGTAAACTGGAGCTTAAAGTTCATATGCTGCAAAAAGAAATGAAAATATACTTGTTAACTTCAAGAAGTTTTTATATTTTTGCATTCATTTGCCACATTTATTGAAGTGACAGTTGCTCATTCTTAATCAAGAATCATACAGTACGTGCAGTTTTTGATGGTGTTTTTAATGATGCATGACAATACATGTGAGTGTGCTCGTGATTGGGGGGCTCATGGCAGTGATGTTATGCTCTTCTGTCACTTGCATGCTAAAGTCACCTGCCAGCTTAAGAAGAGGACGCCGCGTGTTGGAGGAGCGGAGGGAAGGAGAGTATAATAATGGTTTATTTTTTTCTATGTAACAGTGAATAGATGTCCATTTTAAAAAAGATATATATTTTACTAAGTAATATATTAAATGCAAATAATTAAAACTCAGAATAGGTACTGAAAATTGATGGACTCGGAAATGATTCTATTTAATGTTAATACGGTAGTAACATCAATTCTTAGTATTACAATACCAGGGCAATTAATGTATTTACAAGAGTTTTTTGGATATTGCAGCTAAAACAATGGTAACATATATGGGAGACATACATATATGCTGTTGCAGTTTGAGGACAGTGCTAACCTATGAATTGTGCCGTCAACCCTACTAGATATGGTCCACATGCGTTATACTTTAATAAAATTGTGTTCGCTAAGATCTTACATTTACTTGCCACTGGATGTCAGATTGTAGTGATGTGGTGAATTAGCACAGCGTCCCTTCGCCCCAACACACATTTCACCCATCTTCTTACCGGGGTAAAGAAGTATTCACTTCTCTTCTGCTACTGAGCAACACCTGCTCAGGGCTTGGTTTTAGTTTATAGGTATTGAAATGGTTTCTCTATGAGTTTTTCTCAATATTAGGAATGTTTTGTGATAAATATTTTTGTCTATGTATTAAAGAACGGCAGAATGGGGTATATATACCAGAATGGGGGATATATACCAGGATGGGGGATGCATATACCAGGATAGGGGATGTATATACCAGGATGGAGGATGTATATACCTTGATTGGGGATATATACCAGGCTGGAGGTGGCCTGGTCCAAATCTTGCATGGGGGCCCATTGGACTGGAGTTACACCACTGGTAAAAGAGCAGTGAAGAGTCAATCTTTCCTCTGAATTGTCGTTACTTTTAAATCTGATGCGGTCTTTGACTTAATACTGCATCAAAAACTATATATGTACTGGATAATTCCATATAGTGTAATAATCCTTAAATACGTTTTGGCGCATTTTTTATTAAACACAGGGCAGATTCGTTCATGAAATTTCAGTCGCAGTAACATGCTGCAAAAAATCACTCTAACAGGACTTTTTGTAATAAAGCTACTTTTAGATGTATTGTCACCAATATCAACAGTGTTATCATTAAAAGAACTTGTTGTCCCACCAAAATAATTTCTTTTCAGAAAAATATTGGCTAAAGTATCAAACTAATGAACAAACAAAACACCAGTGCCCCACTAGGTATGCCAAGCTACTGAGGGTTAGTATTGTGAGGAAAGAGGGAGACACAAGCGCAATATAGGGTCTTATCCCACAAATAAAGTAAGCGGTTTGACAAAAAACTGCTCACCTGGTAGTAGGTATTCAAAGCATGTATAGATAAGTATAGATAAGGGCTGCTGCAGATCCAGAAGTTGGTCACCGACTATCTGAAACAGAGCTCTGCAAAGGAATACGTGGATTTCGTCCACACTGCCCAAATGATGAAATTCCAGAAGGTTGATAAAGTTTGACAGTGGTTTGAAACACGTAGAATAAGCCACTGTCAAACTTTATCAACCTTCTGGAATTTCATCATTTGGGCAGCGCGGACGAAATCCACGTATTGCTTTGCAAAGCTACTGAGGGTAAAATACGGTATCTGTACAAACCGTGCAAAAAATGATATGACTCCCTGATGAATTAAATATTTCTAACAAAATGTGTGGAATTGTGGATTCACTAGGCCACTGTACTTCCACAGTGAGGTTACGCACTGACTATAAGAACATGTGCATCTAGTTGGTGGGACCTGTACCGGTCAGAGTGCACTCAACCAGATTACTTACAGCTATAAGGAATCCTTGATGTAAATCAAGCAAAAGTGACAGGCACTCACTGTTTTACTACTTTACTTAATGATACATTCATCAAGTATTACCGGGTTTATAAATCAGTACAATTATTAAACCTCGAATGAGGTATATTGATTTATAACATCAGATACAATGCAACACAAAGGCTTAAACAAATGTAGAGATGAGCGGATCTTTTGAAATTTGATTTCTTAACTTCACAGAATTTTCCCTCAAAATTTAATTTACGATGAATAAATTCACACAAATCTCAATACCGGAGATCTTAGAATGGCTTGGAAAATACATGGGAGAAGTGTTGTGACAGAGGATCTCACACAACACAAAAGCTTACACTCTACAGGAGAAAGAAAAAGAGGACCCTGCTGAACATAAGAGCTTACACTCTACAGGCAAGATAGACAGAGAATCCTGCTGATCATAAAGGCTTACAGAGTGGACAGGAGAGATAGAGTGGACCCAAGAGATTGGAAGAGCTTGCACGTTACAGGAGAGAGAAAGAGAGGACCCTGCTAATCATAACAGCTTACACTTTACAGGCGAGATAGCAAGAGAATCCTCCTGATCATAAGGGTTTACGTTTTGAGATATTTACTCAGTGACTCCAGAGATGAAAAATGACTCTGCCGTTCAAACTGTGCTCCACTGGGAACATCTGATCTGTGATGGCCCATCTACTGATCACCAAGGTACAAGTTATGATAATCCATATGATGTCATGGCTGCAGGACTTTATGAGGAAGCCCATGTGGCAATCCAAGATGACGTGAGCCTGCTCTCTGACTCTTGAGCAGTGTTGGAATTGGTGTTGGGCAAGTTTGTTTCTTTCAAACTGTGAATCGAATCTCAAAATGCTCTGATTCACGCAAAACTGCAAATTTTAAGAAATTCAACTCAAACTCAATCCTGAGCAGATCAATCCGCTTATCTCTAAATGAAGGCTGTAATTTTGGTGTATTTTTATGGTCACTTTTCAGTATGCTGAGTTATTACTGTTTAGTAGAGATGAGCAACTTTGCTTCCGGGAGGGTCGAGTCGGGTTTCGGACCACCCGACTTTGCCAAAAGTCGAGTCGAACGAAATCGGCCTACTATCGGAAAAAGTCGGAGTTCCGACTGAAATCCGACCCGACCCCAATGCAAGTCAATGGGGAATAAAAGTCGGCAGTGAGTGGAGGACAGTAAACACACCTACAGTGCCCATTTCAATAGCAGCGACATCAATTCTTATTACTTAAGCTTGTCAACCTTAATTTACTTTATAATAATAGTAACGCATTAAAAACTGGGGGTTATTTGGCTAAAGTTGTGGGGGGTACAGCCCAGTTAGGGAGGTGGAAAAACTGGCATATGTTGAGGTGTAGGCTGGACATTCAGCAGCTGCAAATGTAGGAATTGGAGAAGTCGGAGGAAGATGAGGACAAAGCGAGCCATTTTGCTGGCAACCTATGTGTCATCAGGGGAAGGTGGTAGAAAATCCTTGGAAACCCAGGCATGGTTCATTTTAATGAAGGTGAGATCACCTACATTTTGGGTCGACAGACGGGTCCTTCTTTCAGTCAGTATTGATCCAGCAGCACTGAAGACTCTTTCTGATAGCACACTACCAGCAGGGCAAGCGAGCTCCTGTAAGGCATATTGTGCCAATTCAGGCCAGGTGTCCAGTTTACAGGCCCAGTAGTCAAAGGGGAATGAACTGTGAGGAAGAACATCGATAGGGGAGGAGAGGTAATTTTGAACCATAGTTGACAACTGCTGTCTCCTGTCTGTTGCAATCGATTCAGTATTATCAGTCGTGTGAGCGGAAAATCAAGAAATCAGTCCACAACATGGTCATGAAACACCTGTCTCCAACGCCACTTCGGCTGTGTGCACGACGAACACCTCTTCCATGTTGCCTAGTACGACTCGTGGTAGAACCTGCACCGCTGCTGTGTGCTGGGAATGCCTCTAACAAACGGTTTACCAGAGTTGGTTGATTGTTCGTCAATATTAGCTCTAGGTTCTCCTGTGGCATGATGTTCTGTAATTTGCCTTTATAGCGTGGATCGAGGATGCTGGCCAACCAGTAGTCATCATCCTTCATAATATTGGCAATGTGGGGGTCCCTTTTTAGGATCCATAAGAGATAATCACACATGTGGACCAATGTTCCAGGTGTCAAAGATGCACTGCCAGTGGTTGGTGGAGGAGCACTTTCTGCCAAATCCACATCCCTCCAGTCACACACAAACCCTGTACCTGACCTTGGCAAGCCAACATTTTCTCTTGCCCCCTGAGAAGCATCCTCCTCCCCAAAATAATCATCCCCCCTCATCCTCCTCCTCCTCTTCCTCTTCTTCCTCCACCTCGTCCAGGACAGTTCCCTGTTATGATTGAGTCACCGCAGAAAGCAAAAACAGAAATGCTAGCTAAGTCCAGAAAACCGGAGAAGTTGGCAACTATCAGATTGCAGACCCCTGAACCTAACAACACAACTAGCAGTAGCCGTGGGGGGTTCCTACGATGACCTAGACCCCTCGATCACAGCCGGAGAGATAAATAGGCCTAAAGAAGGAAAGGGGAAATCTGACTGCCCCAGAGCAGACCCCAAAGCAATAGGCAGCCCCCCACATATAATGACGGTGAAGCAAGATGGAAACACTTACACAGACAGAAAGACAGAGTGAGCAAAGATGGGGCCCAAAAACTACCTGGATAGGAACGGATAGGAAAGCTGCTGTCTGCAATCTGAAAAAACCCTATCAAAGACAAAGCCAACCAGCTGATATAAAAATGGCCCTGAAGCAACTAAGCTTCAAAACTAAATCAGCACTCAGGTATTTTCAGAGGACAGAGCTACAGGAATACTGCACACTCCAGCAGGGAGTGGCAGAATCCAAAAAGCAAGAAAAACAAAAACAAATCTTAAATGCAAATGGCAAAGCACAAAACTTAGCTTTAGGAGAGCAGGAATCAGACTGGAGTCCAAGAGTCCACAGAGAAATCACCCGCAGGGCAGAAAGGGCGTAGGCAGCCCTACATCCAGTCAGAGACTCCACTCAGCCAATCATCTTCATCAGTCCCAGGTGCCTGATAATCAGGCTCACTACCTTCCTTCACCAGGATAGGGAGTTCACCAGGCCTCAGAGACAGAGGGGAAAATGAACTCACAACAGTTCCCTGAGCAGACAATGCCTGACTGTCATCAAGGCTTCCCTCCTCCTCCTCGGCTGCAGACGCCTAATCCTTAATGTGCGTCAAAGTTTGCATGAGCAGACGCATAAGTGGGATGCTCATGCTTATGATGGCGTCGTCTGTGCTTAGCAGCCGTGTGCATTCCTCAAAACACCAAAGGACTTTACAGAGGTCTTTCAGCTTTGACTACTGCACACCTGACAACTCGATGTCTGCCCTCAAACTGCCTGCCCGTGTATCCTCCCACAAATGCATTACAGCCTGCCTCTGTTCGCACAGCCTCTCAACCATGTGCATGGTGGAGTTCCACCTTGTTGCAACGTCTATGATTAGGCGGTGCTTGGGGAGGTGGAGCGATCGCTGCAGCCTCTGCATACGACTGGAGTCTACCGGCGAGCGACGGATGTACGAGCAGTCTTCGCACCTTATGGAGCAGGGCTGGTATCTCTGGAAAATTATTTATGAAGCACTGCACCACCAGGTTCAAGGTGTGAGCCAGGCAAGGTATGTGTTTGAGTTTTGCCAGGGCTATGGCCGCCACAAAACTACGTCCATTATCATTGACTACCTTGCCTGGCTCAAGATGTAGACTGTTCAGCCATGACTCAGTTTCTCGCTGCAAGTAGTTGGCCAGTACCTCCGCGGTGTGTCTGTTGTCACCCAAAGACATCATCTTTAAAACAGCCTGCTGACGCTTACCTCTAGCTGTTCGACAGTGGGACACCTCGTGTGCAACACTGGCAGCTGCGGAAGGAGTGCTCGTGTGACTGCATTCTGTCGATGAGCTTTTGCTTCTGGAAGAGGAGGAGGCGTAGGGTCGACCGCCAACAGCCAACTTTTGCCTATACCGTGGGCTAGGCAGCACTGTCCCACCCCCACTGTCCCCTGTGGACCCTGCATCCACCACATTCACCCAGTGCGCAGTGATGGACATGTAATGGCCTTGGCCATGCCTACTGGCCCATGCATGTGTTGTGAGGTGCACCTTTCCACTCACTGATTGTTTGAGTGCATGGACAATGCAGTCTTTCACATGCAGGAGGAGGGCAGGGATGGCTTTTCTAGAAAAGAAATGCCGACTGGGTAGGTCATAGCGTGGGACAGCATAGGCCATGAGCTCTTGGAATGCTGCGCTTTCAACCAAACGGAAGAGCATCATCTCTAATGAGATCAGTTTGGCAATGTAGGCGTTCAAAGTCAGTGTACGCGGATGAGAGGATGAGTACTTTCTTGTCCTACTCAGAGTCTCTACTAGGGTGAGCTGGACTTGAGAGCTGCATATGGTGGAACTAGCGGTGGACATGGCGGACTGAGAGGGGGTTGGTGATGGTGGTGGTGGTGGTGGTGATGATGGCCTAGATGCAGTCTTTTGTTGGAAAAACATTGTGATTCCCTGACTGCTTTGGCCTTGCGACGACACCTCAACATTTCTTGCTGGTGGTGTGCTAACCGATGGGCTTACAGTAGGGGAAGCGATGTAACGTTGCTGGCTACCTTCAGTCGGAGAAGGTGCACGTGTGCTACCTGAGGTTTTGTAGTCCATCCATGCTTGCAAGTGAATGGTGCTTACATGTCGAAGCATGCAACTGGTATTCAAATTTCGGTGATTGTTCCCTCACCTAAAGGTCCTTCCGCACTTCTTACAGATAACCTTTGTCTCATCAATAGGATTTTGGTCAAAAAAGTGCCACACTGCACTCTTCCTACTATGGTAAAAAATTTCAGGCCTTGCAAGCTGTGCTAATTTGACCGTCTAGCAAAGCTGTCCTGCAACTCTTGCTGTTTTTTTAACACATTTTTGGACTGCTACTGGCCTGCCAGATAACCGCAGATGCGATGTCGATGCCTGCTGAGGATCCTCCTCTTCTGAGCTATTGCCAGCGGCACCCTCTTCCCCCAATGAATGCCAATCCAGGTCAACAACTGGGTCATCCATCACCTCTTCAATTTCATCTGCACCTTCCTCTGTGTCACCATGTAAGGTGGTATAGTATGCGAGAAGGGGCATCTGAGTTTCATCAGGGTCATAATCTGTCTCAGTAGACTGCGAGGGCAATGCAGTGCTCTGGGTGAATGTATCAGCAGAATCATATAGCACTGGCTGTGCATCAGTGCACTCCATGTCATATTCATCTTGGACTGGGGAATTCAGGATTTCACTTGATAACTCAGGCATGGTATGTGAAAAGAGCTCCATGGAGTAATCTGAAGTGTGACCTGCCGCATCCTTCACTTTTGGTGGGGGTGAAGGACACAGGGAAAGTTGTTGTTCCTGACCAGGAGCCTGCACTAATGACTAAGTGCTTGCAGTTTTTGAAACTTCAGAAGAGGAGGCGATAGAGCTGGAGGCTGTTTCGGCAATGTAAGCCAAAACCTGTTCCTGATCCGGCTTTAAAAGCAGTTTACCTACTCCCAGAAATGGGAGCCTTCCAGGCCTTCTGGAGCCAGACAATGATGCAGGCTCAACACCTCCTGCCTTAGGTGCTATTGTGCTTTTGACATAACCAGCAGATGCACCACCACCACCACCATCAGTACCAGATGGCTCCCCCGCCCACGTCTGCGGCCTCTTCCACCATACTTCCTCATGTTTGGGAAAAAGTACCAAAAATACCAGCTGATACATGGTACTGTATCAGAAGCGTACAGCTGTATACGGTGTAGGGGAAAATTTAAACCTCCATAGTTATTTCCGGAGTCACACACAGACACTCTCCCAGTATGGATTTCACCATAATACAAACAGCAGATATACAGTACTGTATCAGAAGCGTACAGCTGTATACGGTGTAGGGGAAAATTTTAATCTCTGTATTTATTTCCAGAGTCAAAAACAGACGCTTTCCCAGTATGGATTTCACCGTAATACAAGCAGCAGATATACGGTACTGTATCAGAAGTGTACAGCTGTATACGGTGTAGGGGAAAATTTAAATCTCCGTATTTATTTCCGGAGTCACACACAGATAGTCAGCATGTATTTGTCCGTGATACCAGCTGGTACACGGTAGTGTGTGAGGAGCGTACAGCTCTATACGGTGTGAGAAAAAATGAACAGTCGGAAACTGTGCAGAAAAAAAAGAATAAAAGTATTAGTGCTGTGTAAAAATCAGTCTGCTCAGCAGTGTACACACAGCAATGCAACTATCAGGCAGCCTAATAATCAGCGTTGCTACACACAAGAAAATCCTCCCCTGTCACTGCACACTAACTGTACAGCACAATTGCTATCAGCACAAGCACATAAGAACTTCTTCTATCTTCACAGCCCTAACTCTCTCCCTACTGATAAACAGCAACCTCTCCCTACTGTTAAGATCGGCAGAAGTAAAATGGAGGTCAGCGTTTAGGGCTTTTGTAGACACTATGACGCCCCCAAAGCAAGCCAATCACTGCAACGCCCTTCTCTACGATGGTGGTGGACACGTCACATGTCATCTCGTTGCCCACAGTGTACGTCCTTGCTCATTGGCTGAAAAAAAGGCATCTACAAGCATTCTGGGAAATCTGACTTTGGCGCTGTTTTTTCCGACTGCATGGCCGACTTCACACTATGGTCGGGTTTCGGTCGGCGAAACTCACGCCATGGTCTGGTGCCGGTCGGCGAAACCCGACTTTGGCAAAAGCAGACGACTTATGAATCTGGCCGACCTGTTTCGCTCAACTCTACTGTTTAGTAAATAGGTCTCATGGTATTCTATGCATCATTATAATATGTGATATATTTACTAAATGTTTCTACACTAATGTGCATTTTCATAGATGCTCATATGGTCCATATTAGTAAATGAGGAATAGGGTGCGTCCCACCGAAATCACATCTCATGAGACATCACGAAACAATCACTGACCTCAGGGAGACTAGTCAAAGAAAACACTGCGGCAGCCGGCAAAGGCGTTCAATCAGTGAAATCCTAGGTGCATTGCTCCCTGGTAAATACGAATATGCAAATAAAGTCCGTGGAGCCTCATTTAAGGGTCTCAAACACAGGACTAGTCAAATCTTCCTCCAGGGAAGGGACCCAGCCAAGGAGTGGCTCCTTTCAGAAACCACCATATTAAGTGGCCCTTTAAGTCAATATCCAGCTCTTTACGAGTTTACAGATATGACAAGGGAAATACCAAGGCCAGGTATCCATCCACAGACAGCTGTTTCGGGTTGTTGCTCCTCATCAGTGTGGAGTAGGATTCTGGCTAGGTGGGAGCAATGCCTAGTAGACCAACATCATGAAACAATCACTGACCTCAGGGAGATCAGTCAAAGAAAACACTGCGGCAGCCGGCAAAAGCGCTCAATCAGTGAAATCCTAGGTGCGTTGCTCCCTGGGAAATACGTATATGCAAATAAAGTCCGTGGAGCCTCATTTAAGAGTCTCAAACACGGGACTAGCCAGATCTTCCTCCAGGGAAGGACCCAGCCAAGGAGTGGCTCCTTTCAGAAACCACCATATTAAGTGGCCCTTTAAGTCAATATCCAGCTCTTTACGAGTTTACAGATATGACAAGGGAAATAACAAGGCCAGGTATCCATCCACAGACAGCGGTTTCGGGGTGTTGCCCCTCATCAGTGTGGAGTAGGATTCTGGCTAGGTGGGAGCAATGCCTAGTAGACCAACATCACGACACAATCACTGACCTCAGGGAGACCAGTCAAAGAAAACACTGCGGCACCCGGCAAAGGCGCTCAATCAGTGAAATCCTAGGTGCATTGCTCCCTGGGAAATACGTATATGCAAATAAAGTCCGTGGAGCCTCATTTAAGAGTCTCAAACACGGGACTAGCCAGATCTTCCTCCAGGGAAGGACCCAGCCAAGGAGTGGCTCCTTTCGGAAACCACCATCTCATGAGACAAGATGAAGAGCAGCATGGTATGTCAATGTTTGTTACTATGATTGAATTAACATATTGAATAAAGAAGGTATGCTGTCCCAAAAAGCTGGCAGATGTGAAAAGACCTTTATTGATTGTGCTGATTAATATGCTTAGTAATACCTGAAGACATACTGTAGAATTTAATGACAAGTTTGCAATAGCTGCGCATTAGAGGTCGAACAAATTGCTGAACTGTATAGTCATAAAGTCACAGTGACTGACTCTTTGAGTCTGCGAGCAACAAAGTATCAGTCTTTAAAAGATTGAAAAACTCTTTTTTTTATATCCTCCATCCCTCATGTGCTTTATGATACTAGCTGGGTGAGATGATGCAGTAAGAGTAATGCTGCATTCACACATCCGTGTGTCACCGTCCACTATTCATGAACCGACTGCAGGTCTCCGGGCCTGAGCTCCCCAGACTCGGAGGCATAAAGAGTATAAGGCTGTTAACTTTGTACCAGGAGACACATGACTGGTTCTTGTATCTTGGTCCGTACTCAGACCCCGACACACAGATGTGTAAATGCAGTATTAGGGCAAATCTAGACTATTATCGTTAACCAGAAATTCTAGGAACACTTCCGATAATTGGGCAGTGTAAACAGGCTTCCAATCACCTGATGAATAAGCAAACCACTCAATAGTGAGGTGAAATGATTTTTAAGCATGCTAAACTGGACGTGCACCACTAAGAACAATGGAATTTATGTACAAAGAATGATCTACTAACTTGTCATGATCCAGACCTGGTTTTGGTCTTGTCTCTCCTTTCCTGGTCTGGTCATGTCAGCGGTTAACTTTCTCTGCCTCGTTCCTGTGTCCAGTCTGCTATATCTCTGCGCTGCATCCTGCATGCAGTGCCAGCTATATTTCTTGCCTTCGGCATGTGTAGCTGGCTCTGATGAGTTCCTGATTTCTCCTGCTTCATTTAGCTGACCCTACCTGTGTCTGTTTACATTTCTCTTACCCGTCCTGGCTCAGTTTGTCCCTGTGTGTTTGGATTCCCCGATACTCGACTCTGCTTTGGCTCTGACCTGATTCTGTCTCTCAATTCTGATACCTCTGCTACGGACCAGTACTGACTTTTTGCGCTCCTCTGACTCTATGTTTAGAATTTTCCCCTTTGTACTATGCTACTCTCTGGTATCGACTTGGCTCTCTGACTATTCTGCTGCCACCTAGTGGTAGCCTCACTGCAGTACTGCTGGTCTGCTCATACCAGGATATTCAGCTCACTCTCCTCTGCTGCTATCTAGTGGAGTTTGTGTTACTCTCTATTTACCTGCAGTGCTGCAGCGTGACATAACTATAGTTTTGTGTGCATCAGAAGCCCAGTTGGCATTTCTAAACAGGCTATTAAAAAGCCACCAGTCTGAAATAGTCCTAAGTCTGGGAAAATTATGGTAAGGCGGCTTTGTCTCTGGCCAGGCGGCAGCATAGTTCAGTTCTATATTACTCTTACTGTTTTGGGTAACTGAGAACTTACCCTTTTTAACATTACATCTAACAAAGCAAGTAGGTAGGTGAAGAACCCCTGTTTTCTTTGTCAGATTTCTATAAAATCCCAGGCACAGAGTCATATTATGGCTCCATTTTGCATGGAGCTATACAGGGTCTGTCATTGGAGTATTTACTTTATCTCCATATAGCTCCGATTTCATATAGCGATATAAAGGCTTTACATGGACTTCATTACTTCTTCTTTAATAATCTACAGGCTGAATTAAAATGCTTAAATTGCTCAATTCGTACCAAGTTCACTTCAAATAATGTCCAGGAATCCGCGTCTGGGGATGACGCAATGACTTCCATAGTTGAATAAAGATGGAGAATCGCTTTATTGCTGGCTGCTGTAACTAAAGCTGATTTATTCACAAATATATTTATTTTGTAATCTTGCAATCCTGAGGGAAGCTGGAAGAAAAAGTATGCATTATTAGAAAGCTAAACTAGTGAAACAAGTGACTGATTAAGGGGTTATCCAATCCAAAATGATGTCTGTGTGACTGCAGACTTGTGAATCCCCCAGCGCATGCAGTCTGCACTGCAGACATTCGCCGGATTCTGAGCCGTGACCGGTGAATACATATGCGTTAAATATACTGCTGGACAGAGCCTGACTAGTGGGTGCAGCGTTGCTCCATACACTTGTATAAAGCGAGGTCGCACCTAGTCTAGTGATGCAGCCATCCACCGGTCACAGCTGAGAAACCGGCGAATCTCTGCAGGGCAGAGTGCGTGCACTACAGGGATTCATAAGTCAGACTTATCATTTTGGACTGGACAATTCCTTTAATTGTGGAAGTTGGTGTGCTTAGAGGTGTTATCAGACCTGAAGGGTCTTAAGTGAGCAACATTGATTTAAGCTTTTGATTATTTTTTATATATTTTATTTTTTTAAACCTTTTTTATTTTTACTTTATCTTTTTAGTCCTCTTGGGGATATTGAACTTGTGATAGTTTGTTTATATTACATACTGTAATACTGTGAAATGCTACTCTGTATAATCTATCCTACTACATACTGCAATATGTAATGAAATCTTTGCTATCCAATGTGACTGATCTTCATGGGAAGACCAAAATTGAAGTTATAAGGGGTGTTAGCAGGCCCCCGACTGACATGGTCTGTTACTATCACATTATGGGAGCTATTGGTGTTGTTTAAATGCAGCATTCTGTAAGTGACAGCGAAATTCAGCTTAAACTACATATACTATAAGTAAACAGTGACAGGATTAAATACTTTGCTTAGTAAACTGTGATGATTAAGCTGATCAAAAAGTATCCCTCTACCCTGACCTTCAGTGAGAAACTATAATCTACAGAAGACCCGGTTTAATTGGAGTGCTTGTATGTCCTCTGAGACATGTCTTTTGGTGGCTTATCTCCAGGATACAAAACTATTATCAGTCTTATATAGGACATGCAAGGTCTATATTTTCCCAAACTATAAATTCTCTGGGGCTGTCATACACAATAGACTATTGACTGAACCAGTCAATATCTGCGGATTCGGCCGACATTAGTCTAACGTGTAAGGAGGACAGGGGAATTCCCATCTCCAAGACCCTATTTCAATATGTAGTAGGTGTAATAATAATAATATTAGCAAATGCCTCCAATTAGAAATGTAGTATAGTTCTTCTTATTCACTATGTCACTTACCCCATGTGCAGGGCATTGCAGTAGCTTAGGTATCCTTGGTTACGATTATTAACAGCTAACTGTCACTCTATGAGTGGTCGTAACCATGGACACCTAAGCTACTGCAATGCCCTGAACAATGGATAAGCAACATAGCAAATCAAAACAATATTACATTTCTTATTAATGCTAATATTATTATTTTTACTACACCTACTACATATTGAAATAGGATCTTGGAGATGGGAATACCCCTTTAAGTGTTCTATTTCTCTACTCTGCCACCACAGAGAAAATATGCAAGATAACCAATTCAAAACCTTTGTTTATATCTGAATTATCTCTGTAGGAATGGTTCTCCACATACATATAACAAGAGTAACAAAAAATATATACACATATTAAGTATCTACACAGGAGTTGGTGTGTCTCCGCACAGGATTTTCCCATCCACTACTCCTTATCACCATTTGAGCCAATATTTGGGTATATTTATGAATTATATATTGGTCAATATTCTTCTATCAGGTGTTTTGGCCACGTGGTCATATACTCTATTGTGTAGGTATATAGTTTTGTGGGTTGTAGATTTGTTATCCGATTTGGGTCGGATCTGGGTGGCACAGACCTTTTTGTTCTATATTGTCTTCTTATTGGATGTTTTTCATTATGGTGTGTTTTTGTTAAATTATAAAGTGTTTTTAATATGTTTTTATCTTCTCTAGCAACCATATGTTAGAGTTTTTTTTTACAAATGAAATCCACATCTCTGGATCATCTATACCTCCGGACCCTCAGTCCATTTGAGATGAAGTGTCCTTCAGTTTCACGTTCTATTTTTGCACTTTGGAACCTTATCAAGGAACTCTCCATGGTGACCACGCTGGCAGCAAACTACCATCGAGGAGCTACATTGGCTATACGTTTTTCCCAGAGTTGTGCCTGGAAGCACAACTCCATAAGTTGGCTTTGTCACTGTTAATACTAGACTTAGATAGTGCTCCCGTATTTCTCCTCTTTTCCCTGGTTACACCGCACTATTAAATAAATATAATTATTTTCTTGGACATATGCTTCTATTATTTGTAGGTTCTTTTTATCCAGACAACCATAATAATTTAGATACCGTATTTTTCGCTTTGTAAGACGTACTTTTTTCCCCCCAAATCTGGGGGGAAAATAGGGGTGCGTCTTACAGTGCAAACATACCTTTTATTGTGCTGCCGCTGCGGGTGTCCATTACTTGCCTCCACAGCGCTGGGTCCTCCGGGTGCTGCCGCTGCCACTCTGTGTCAGCGCTGAAATCTCATCTCCCTAGATTTCAATGCCGAGATCTCCATCTGCGCTTGCGCGGTGGCCATTTTCCAGGAAGCAAGCCACCGCACAGGCATGGATGAAACGGCAGAGCCGCGCACGCAGCAAAGGACAGAGCCCGGCGGCGGAAGGCACCGGGGGGACACAGCGTAGCGGCGGCAGCACCTGAGGGACCCAGCGCCGCGGCAGCACCCGGAGGACCCAGCACGGTGGCGGCAGCACCAGGTACAGAGTGGGGGGCAGCACCCCGGGGACAGAGTGGGCGACAGCACCCCGGGGACAGAGTAGGTGACAGCAACCCGGGGACAGAGTGGGCGACAGCACCCCAGGGACAGAGTAGGTGACAGCAACCCGGGGACAGAGTGGGCGACAGTACCAGGGGACAGAGCGGTAAGCAATAAGATGCCTGGATTATAAGAAGCACCACCATTTTATTAAAAAAGTTTTTTCCTATTTTTCTCCTCAAAATTTGGGGTGCGTCTTATAATCCGGAGCGTCTTATAAAGCGAAAAATACGGTAATTCAGTTATTTAGTGGTTATTTGGTGTGGAATTGAAATGGAAGCAAAATAAACTAAAAAAAAAAAACTAAGCCAAAGATTGCTTTTTTCTACATTTGTGTTGCACAAAATATATCAATTACCAAGAAATTTATATGTACTCCCAAAAGTACTATTTTGTACAATTTGCCCCCCATAAAATAAAGGATCATATAGCCATGTAAGAGACTAAAATGAAGAGAAAATGCCCAGTCAATAGGTCCCTTCGGACATGGTCATTAAGGGACTAAATCCAACAATTCCCAAACCCCAGTCCTCATGACCCCCAATAGATCATATTTTCAGGATTTCCTTAGTATTGCACAGGTGAGAGAACCTATGGCAACTTCTGATGCCTTAGTAATAATTCCATCACCTGTACAATACTAAGGAAATCCTGAAAACATGACATATTGGGGGCCATGAGGATTGGCGTTTGGGAAACACTGCCGTAATGGACGGTTCCCATGAATTGGATTTGTTAGAGATACTGTATCTGTGATTAAAACCAATTCTATACACATGAGTACAGTTGTTTCTGCAGGAAGTGCATAGATATTAATAAACTTCATTCAGACATATGAAAAAGTACCAGACATTTCAGCAACAAATCTGCTGTATGAAATATAGCCTAAGGATGGAACACAACCCTTCCCGAGTACGTGAATGCACTCCATAAATTCTGCATCTTGGAGTGTCGTGTGACCAGTACAGGTGGGGGGTCGGTTGGTTACTGAGACAATTGGCTAATCTAATTTATGTGTACATTCTTACCTCTGGGATGATTTCACTTAAAATTGATGTAGACATGGCCCCTCCGTTTACTAGCTGGAAAAAATGGCAAAATACCATAAGTGCAATTATACTGTGAATAATAATATAGCACACAAGGAAAGATCTAATTATTTTCCGATATTTCAAAAAGTTCCCCCAGTCTTAAAGAAAGCACCATGGCTAACCTTAAGAATAGATTCCGTTGTAGGATTTACTTCTACTTTTGCTGCTTTACTTGAGGCAAGAAGCAGACCATTCAATCTTTTGTCTTGCTTACACTGATGTAATGTTAATAACACAAACAAAGCAAATGAGTCCTTCCATGTTTAGTGTGTATTCCATTGTCATCACTTGAGTGTTTTACACTTTGTGGGGACACCTCCATTTTCCTTCTGTTCTAACTTAACAGGGCAGTACGATGTTATCTTGATCCAGGGGCTTCCAAACTTTCACATCATGCTCCACTCATTGAGAATTGAAGTTATAGGATTATAGTTTAAAATAAACCCAATGATGTCAGTATATTCCATCCACTATTTTTATGTATGTTATCAAATTGAAAATGTGTGAAGTTTTTGTTTACAAATATAGGGGCGGTCCATAACTAAAATTTAATTTTAATCCTAATTATCTGTCTATTTAATGTCACGATTTAATTGCTTTTCTAATACACTCTAATTACAAAGTCTCTGTTGTTCCCCATTACACTAACTGCTTTATTTTATTTTATTTTTTTTACTACTTCCTGATTTCCTGGTCTCTGCTCACTCTTTCCCTCCTTACAATGCTCACTGACAGTGCCCTCTCTTGCTGACTTATCACTTCTCATTAGAGGCGCGGTGAGAGAGTGCGCTGTGACTGTGCATATTACACAGTGGCAAGATCCTTCTGAGAATTCAATGTAATTGACAACATTCTCAGTAGAACATGGACTAGCCCAGGCCCTGAAACAGACATCACTGATGATGCCTTGTCTCAGGGGTTGGTGCAGAGGCTGCCCCCTCGATGATGACTCGTTTGAATATCCCAGCAAGCACTGGGATTTTCAAACGAAGCACCATCATACAGGAAGTAATAAAAAAAAATAAAATAAAGCAGTTAGTGTAATAATAGACTTTGCAGTTAAAGTATATTAGAAGAGAGATTAGATTAGAACATTATATAAGTAGACATTTAGGATTAAAATAAATTTTAGTTTTGAACCACTCCTTTAAGCCTTTATCAACTTTTGAGGACTTTTTTTGCACCAACATTTTGAACTCATATCAAATTGATAAAGGCTTAATTGTAAGCCAAAATATCACACCCTTTTTGTATGATGTGGAAAATTAAAAACCCTGTGAATGGAATATGCTGACTTCCTAGAGTATTTGGGGAATTTTGATGATTAACTGGTAGCAAGTACTACCTATATACTGTGTTATTGATTTGGGATTTATACAGTTGTGCTCAAAAGTTTACATACCCCGTCAGAATTTTTGCTTTATTGGCCTTTTTTCTGAGAATATGAATGATAACACCAAAACTTTTTCTCCACTCATTGAACCACTCTAGGGAGATCTCGAGCACGCAGTTCATGCTAGAAAGCCCAGGAATTTACAGGAACTGGAGGCTTTTGCCAAGAAGAGTGGGCAGCTTTACCATCTGAGAAAATAAAGAACCTCATCCACAACTACCACAAAAGACTTACAGCTGTCATTGATGTTAGAGGGGGCAGTACATGGTATTAAGAAATGGGGTATGTGAACTTTTGATTAGGGTCATTTTGATGTTTTGGATTGTCATTATGATTTACATAGTAACATAGTTAGTAAGGTCGAAAAAAGACATTAGTCCATCCAGCTCAGCCTATAAAATTCTGTCAGAATAAATCCCCAGATCTACGCCCCTCTAAAGATCCTAACAATAACTGTAAGATACAATATTGTTACGCTCCAGGAAGACATCCAGGCATCTCTTGAACCCTTCGACTGAGTTCGTCATCACCACCTCCTCAGGCAGGGAATTCCAGATTCTCACTGCCCTAATAGTAAAGAATCCTCTTCTATGTTGGTGGAAAAACCTCTGCTCCAGACGCAGAGAATGCCCCCTTGTGACCGTCACCTTCCTTGGTATAAACAGATCCTCGGAGAGATATTTGTATTGTCCCCTTATATACTTATACATGGTTATTAGATCGTCTTTTTTCTAGACTAAATAATCCTAATTTTGCTAATCTCTCTGGGTATTGTAGTTCCCCCATCCCCTTTATTAATTTTGTTGCCCTCCTTTGCACCCGCTCTAGTTCCATTATATCATTCCTGAGCACCGGTGCCCAAAACTGTACACAGTACTCCATGTGCAGTCTAACCAGAGATTTGTACAGAGGCAGTATAATGCTCTCATCATGTGTATCCAGACCTCTTTTAATGCATCCCATGATCCTGTTTGCCTTGGCAGCCGCTGCCTGGCACTGGCTGCTCCAGGTAAGTTTATCATTGACTAGAATCCCCAAGTCCTTCTTCATGTCAGATTTACCCAGTGGTTTACCGTTCAGTGTGTAATGGCGATATTGATTCCTTCTTCCCATGTGTATAACCTTACATTTATCATTGTTAAACTGCATCTGCCACCTTTCGGCCCAAGTTCCCAACTTTTCCAGATCCATCTGTAGCAGAATACTATCTTCTCTTGTATTGACTGCTTTAAAAAGAGAAAACACAGTAGTTTGACAATAAATGGCTGCACCCAACCAAAAACCATGAGTGGAAAAAAGTTTTGGTGTTATCATTCATATTCTCTGAAAAAAAAGCCAATAAAGCAAAAATTATGCTAGGGTATGTAAAGTTTTGAGCACAACTATAGATTCAGTCCTCCTGAGGGCTCCCTTCATGATAGTGATGTTAGTGGAGCTATTTGCAGCAACATTTTGAGAACTTTGATCAAAATCAAAGCCCAAGAGCATTTATTGCAATGTGGAAGTCACATCTGTGATGCTGAGTCAATTCTCAAGGCCAAGTCATGAGATGGAATAGTCAATGAGTCCGAGGTCAAAAGCCAGGAGGTTAAAGGGGGTTTTATACATAGCGATATCGCTAACAATATCACTAAAGCATCACCGACTTGGTGACTCAGCAGCGATATTGCTAGCGATATCGCTATGTGTTATACTTACCTCCGACCGGCTCCCCCGCTGTCTTTCGCTGATCGCGCGAGATCACGCAGCTCCATTTCTCGTCGGGCGCTTCCTGCTGGGCTTCCTGCTGGCGCCGACAAGCGACGCGTGGACGCGGGCGAGAGGACGTCAGGATCGCCGCGTCTGAAAGGTAAGTAACGACCGCTGTATCGCTGCTGCATCGCTGTGAGATCTGCCTGTGTGTCAGCTCACTAGCGACCATTTAGCGATGCACCAGCGATCCTGACCGGGTCGTATCGTGGTCGGGATCGCTGGTGCATCGCTAAATGTAACAAACAGAAGGAAGAGACAAAGGCGTAGTCAGATAACGTCTCGAGGATAAAAATACCATGAGGATAACGGATAAGAGCAAAAGGGGTTAAACAGATGGATAGTCAGAACGAGGTCCAAGGTCAGGCAGCGAAAGATCTACAAACAGAACGCAAGGCACAGAGATACAAACCACATAGTAGCTGAATGTACGTCTGGCAATGGTCTGGGAGTAACAGCCCAGGTATGTAGCTTGGAAATCACCTGGGACTATGAACACTTGGAGACAGCCAGCTCCCAATCAACAATCTGACAGCTCAGCATGCTCCTGCACCAGACTGGATGACTAAGATGTCAATCAAAGTACTGACAGCTACAGCATGCCCCTGTACCAGATTGGATGGCTGAGCTGTCAGTAACTGCGTTCCAGACACACTGAGGGGAGGAAGCGTGACTACATCTTCATGACATTTCCATAGAAACACTGGACATCCAGTGCGTTTTTTCCTGCAACCTAACCTAAGGATTCAAATATTTTTCATACATCATCTTCACTGGCCGTGAAGTTGAAAGCTCCTTCTTCTTGAAACACAGTGAAGACATGTCCAAGAAAGTCAGCTGTCAGAAGAAATGTAGTTTCAGAGACATATGGCATGACAAGTGAACTTTTATTGATGTCATCTGCTGGATTAATGAGATTTTCTCCTTTGAATACTTGGACCTTTGGGAAAATAAAGAATGATATGATTTAAGGTTTAGATTAAAGTTTTGTACTTAAAGTGAATCTGTCAGAAGATGTTTGCTAGGTAATCAGAAGACAGCATGAGGAAAGGGTTAAAACAGATTTCAGCAAAGCCTCTCTTATCAAGCTTTCCTTTGCTTGCAATGATTGTTTTAGCACCAAAAGCATATAATTGCTGGGATACAACAGCTGTGCCTCCTGGACCGAGTCTGCCCCCTTCTGTGATAAGCACCTCACTGTCTATAGCCATTGTACATAGGAGCCTGGTTTCGCTCTTTCTAAGCTCTGTTTCATTGCTAAATCTAAAAACTCTGTGTCCGAACGGCTGCACTCAGCAATCTAAGTGACACATTGCTGGATTCAGGGTCTCTTCACCTACATCAGGCTGCTCTCAGATCAGATAGCAAAATCTTGCTGACAAATTCCCTTTAATCTTGGTTACTGGTATAGTTACAAATTCACCATACTCCTATCGCTCTATAAGCATTTCAAGAGAGTTTCCAGCCTAACATGCCTTAAAATTGTGGTCAGATTTTTGCCTCCACCCACCAATTCTGTTTGCTTCAGTTGGCATTTATTCTTCCTAAAAGATAGGATATACATTAGGTTTCTTTTCAGATTTCTTGCATCTACCCTTTGGAGATAAATTGAAAACTGTCCTTGGTGGGATTTGAACCAAGACCCCATCATTGCAAAGCAGCAGTGCTAACCACTGAGCCACCGTTTTGCCCTATTAGCAACTTTATAAAGGCCCCTACAATTTTGTATTAATGCTGGCATCCAAAATGTTTAAAAGTGGAGTCATTGGATGATATTGCATGAATATACAAAAATAATTGGCCAAATTGACAGGTAAAATGGACTCACATTGAATTCAATATCAATATGTTCTTCTGAAACTGATGGTGTTGGAGATGTCACGTAGTGGAGACTTCCTGACTGTCCAAAAGGCAAGCTTGCTGAAAAAATATACTCAATTATTGCAGTGTTATGTGACTCCATATAGTGGACAGATCATAACAGCATGACATAAAGCACTTGTAGGTACAGTGTACAGTGGGTACAGTAAGTATTCAAAGCCCTTAAAATTTTTCACTCTTTGTTTCATTGCTGCCATTTGGTAAGTTCAAAAAAGTTTATTTTTTTTATCTTTAATGTACACTCTGCATCCCATCTTGACTGAAAAAAACCCCAGAAATATAGAAATTTTTGCAAATTTATTAAAAAAGAAAAACTGAAATATCACATGGTCAGAAGTATTCCGACCTTTTGCTCGGACACTCATATTTAAGTCACATGCTGTCCATTTCCTTGTGATCCTCCTTGAGATGGTTCTACTCCTTCATTGGAGTCAAGCTATGTTTAATTAAACTGATAGGACTTGATTTGTAAAGACACACGCCTGTCTCTATAAGACCTCAGAGCTCACAGGGCATGTCAGACCAAAGGAGAATCATGAGGTCAAAGGAACTGACCAAGGAGCTCAGAGAAAGAATTGTGGCAAGGCCCAGATCTGGCCAAGGCTACAAAAGAATTTCTGCTGTACTCAGGGATCCTAAGAGCACAGTGGCCTCCATAATCATTAAATGGAAGAAGTTTGGGACCACCAGAAGTCTTCCTAGACCTGGCCATTCAGCAAAACTGAGCAATCATGGGAGAAGAGCCTTGGTGAGAGAGGTAAAAAAGAACCACAAGGTCTCTGTGGCTGAGCTCCACAGATGCAGTAGGGAGTTGGGAGAAAGTTCTACAAAGTCAACTATCACTGCAGCCCTCCACCAGTCAGGCCTTTATGGCAGAGTGGCCCGACGGAAGCCTCTCCTCAGTGCAAGACATATGAAAGCCCACATAGAGTTTGCTAAAAAAACACATGAAGGACTCCCAGACTATGAGAAATAAGATTCTCTAGTCTGATGAGATGAAGATAGAACATTTTGGTGGTAATTCTAAGCGGTATGTGTAGAGAAAACGAGGCACTGCTCATCACCTGTGGAGAAAACCAGGCACTGCTCATCACCTGCCCAAAACAATCCCAACAGTGAAACATGGTGGTGGCAGCATCATGCTATGGAGGTATTTTTCAGCTGCAGGGACAGGACGACAGGTGGCAATTGAAGGAAGCATGAATGCGGCTAAGTACAGATGAAAACCTCTTCCAGAGTGCTCTGGGCATCACACTTGGCAGAAGATTCACCTTCCAACAAATGACCCTAAGCACACAGCTAAAATAACAAAAGAGTGGCTTCACAACAACTCTGTGACCATTCTTGACTGGCCCAGCAAGAGCCCTGACCTTAACCCAATTGAGCATCTCTGGAAAGACCTGAAAATGGCTGTCCACCAACGTTCACCATCCAACCTGATGGAACTGGAGAGGATCTGCAAGGAAGAATAGCAGAGGATCCCCAAATCCAGGTGTGAAAAACTTAATGCATCATTCCCAAGAAGACTCATGGCTGTACTAGCTCAAAAGGGTGCTTCTACTCCATACTGAGCAAAGGGTCCGAATACTTAGGACCATGTGATAATTCCGTTTATCTTTTTAAATAAATTTGAAAAAATTTCTACATTTCTGTTTTTTCAGTCAAGGTGGGGTGCAGAGTGTACATTAATGAGAATTTTTTTTTTTAAATTTACCAAATGGCTGCAATGAAACAGAATGAAAAATTTATAGGGGTCTGAATACTTTTTTGTACCCACTGTACACAGATATAAAGAAGGGAATGACTTTTAGTAAAAATGAAAATGGTGCCTGCTCATGAAACTGAGAGGTGGGCTGAGGTTTGTTTCTGACTGTAATACTTAACTGTTTTTCATGCACAACTTTCCATTAATTTCAGAAATGACAAATTCCACTGCTGGGCAAACCTAAAATATATAGGCATTTAAAATGTTATAGTCTTAAATAAGAGAACCAACATTAAAAGAAAAGTTAAACATGTCTTCTCATAACATGAATAAGGCTAGGTTCACATTAGCGTTTGAGTCCGCAGCGTATCATCCGCATCTGCAAACGCATGCAAAAACGCATGTTAATGCAGCATTTTTTATCCACATCATCTTACGCATGATGCAAAAAAATGCTACGTTTGCATGCATTTGTATGCGTCTTTGCATGCGTTTGCGATGTTTATGAGCATTCGTTAGAAATTTTCAATGTTTTGCAGTAGCTTTTACTTGACATCAAACACCCAGTAGGCGTGTCTCATGGTATTTATATATATATATATATATATATATATATATAGACACACTGCACTGAGGAAATCCTCATCTTTGGCTGCTGTATCTAGCTGCAAGATGGATCTTGACCTGGACAGCTTCCTAGAATATCTGCATTTACAACTGAAATTGGCTGCTGCCTTTGCTTTTGCTTATCAAGAACAAAGAAGAAGAGAAAGACGGAGAATACGTCATTGTTGCTATTGGCAACACCCCATCCTTGAACTCCGAGAGAGCCGTGGAGCCTACCACTCTTTGTACACAGAGCTGCAGCAAAACCCAGAGAATTTTTTTGACTACACGAGGATGTCGCAACAGAGCTTCCATGACTTGCTGCTACGTGTCCAAGGATCCATCGCCAGGCAGGACACACAGCTCCGTAAATCAATTCCTGCTGAGGAACGTCTTTTCTTCACCCTGAGGTACGTAATTTGGAAAAAGATACACCTGTCGGTAATATGATTGCTATAAAAGCCATGTACTGATTTCTTTTTTCTCATTTATTGTTCTACAGATTCCTGGCTACCGGAGAGGCATTATCATCACTCCATTTTCAATTCAGGATTGAAGTGTCCACCCTTTCTGAGATTATTGTAGACACTTGTCGTGCTTTAGTTGACATTCTGCGGCAAGAGTTCCTCCCCCAACCCCCAACTGAACTCTGGCTTGAAAATGCTTCCAAATTCCAGGAAATTTGTAATTTTCCTAACTGTGTGGGGGCTGTGGATGGCATACACATTATGATTATGAAACCAGCTGGAAGTGGAACTGAGTACTTCAATTATAAAAAATACTTTTTCATTGTTCTAATGGCTTTTGCGGATGCTGAGTGTAGATGTGTTGCCATGGACATTGGCTCATTTGGACAAGGAAATGATTCACAGACTTTCAAAAACTCTGACATGGGCCAAAGTCTGTATGGGAATGATTTTAATTTTCCGCCACCACGACCTCTTCCCAACACTGATGGACCGCCAATGTCTTTTGTTGTTGGGGATGAGGCATTCCAAATGTGTGCCAACCTAATTAAACCATACTCAAGTCGGAACTTAAATCACACAAATAACATTTTCAACTACCGACTGACAAGGGCACGAATATACCGTGGAGTGTGCATTTGGATTGCTGGTATTGAAATGGCACATTTTGTGCACATCCATTAATCTAAAATTTTACACTATTGATGAGGTTGTGAAAGCGTGTGTTGTTCTGCACAGCTACATCCTGGTAAAAGAGCGACCAAACTTACAACCTGAAGAACCTGTTACATTGCATGATTACCAATTTCACCCACTGAGAACCACAGTTGCCCAGATGAGGGATAATTATATTTACTTTGTTTCAGATAATGGACGTGTGGCATGGCAAGACGAAATGATTTAAGCCGCTAAATAAAATGTACCTGTGATTTTTAAATTTACCTGTAATGTCAAAATTACATACCTGTAATGTTTAAATGTACCTGTGATGTAAAAATGAACATGCAATGTTAAAATTTACCCCACTGAGTTAAATAATAAAATGCTTTCCCTCAAAAATAAAGTGTGTTTGTGGCAGCGGCGCATAAAGGTACAAATAAAAAAAGATATAGTGCAAAGAAAATACAATTTTTATTTTCCAAAGTTTAACAAAAAAGAAGGGTTAAGGTTGGGGTGATTGTTTTTTGCATCGGGGTTTACGTGAGGGTGAGTTGGGGTGGACCTTAGAGGTGTGGAGATATGAGGATTGGGTGGTAGTTGATGAGGAAGGGGTTACAGGGGAAGGGTCTACAGGGGAAGGGGCAACAAATTGAAGGATTTGATCAGGGATGGCAGTGGAGACATTGGGGATAGATGACAAAGTGGAATCATGGGAATCGATAGACACACTGGAAGGAACAGACAGAGACACAAGGGAATGTATTGACAAATTGGTAGGTGAGGGTGGAGGTGGTGGTTTCAATGTGGGAATAGTTTTTTGGCTCCTGGTTTTTGTCCTGGTGAAAATATTTTTTTTGGACCTCTGTTTTCTTGGCCAAGTGGGAGTGGTGGCCTCTGTAGCAGTCGTCTGGCAGGGTGCTGGACTGGGCCACATTGTGGATACTACTGACTGCAGGGGTGCTGGACTGGGCAGGGTTGCTGGACTGGGCAGGTGTGCAGGACTGGGTAGGGGTGCTGGAGTGGGCATTGGTGCTGGAGTGGGCAGTATTGTTGATACTGCTGGCTGCATGGGTGCTGGACTCTGGAGCATGGTGGATGCTGCCAGCTGCAGGGTTGATTCACTTGGCAGCATGGTCGCTCTGTGAACTGGAGGTGGTGGTGGTGGCAGATAGTTCATGGCTGTGGGAGCTGGAAACTAGATTGGCTGCTGGTAATATCCTCCGGCCTGTTGATTGTAGATTTGTGACTGCTGCTGGGACTGCTGCTGCTGCAATGTGAGGCTGAAAGCAGCCTGGCAGGCCTGCATGACGTTCAGCTGGAGTTGAGGCGTAAGGTTTTCCAACACACTCCGCTCTATTGCATAAAAAAAGTCACGCCAGTCTCTCAAGGTCGGCTTCCAGGCGGTCAAGGCGCTTGCTGACTTCCTTGAACCCACTCTTCACTCTGTCAGCAATCATCCTAATCCCATCCTGGAAGACCGAGCTTAAGTGCATAAACTCGGTCATGCCTGACCCCTCCCAGGCCCTCTGCCACTGATGAGAAGACCCACCAAAAGCAGCGGCAGAGGGCTGGGAGAGGGGAAAACCTGATGGACCGGCTGCCTGTTCCCCAGCCTGTGAAGCCTGCAAAGTTGCTCCATCACTGGTGGATGATTGGAACAGTGTCTGTTCAGTGGCTGGTAGATGAGGGGCCGCTTCAACAGAGGATGATCCGGGTTGTGCTGTGCTGCACCAGATTCTGTGTGGAAAAGAGAAAAATATTAGTGAAAAAATTCTGGTTGTGTTATGCTGCTCCAGGTTCTATGTGGGGAAAAAAATAAAACATCATTAAAAAGAAATTAAAAAAAACCCCAAAAAATATACTTAGCTTCACTGAGCACGCGCAGGCCTCAGAAAGGCAAGGTTCCAGTGGTACTTGTATTTCTGAAACCTTTGAGCAGAACCACTTCGAACCCGAATCTCCTCTCTTATGTCCTTGTTGAAGCGGTCCTCCATCGAGCGCCAATGGATTTTGATTCGCTTCACTGTGAAGGGGAAAAAAAAAAAAATTATTTGGAAAACAATGCACATTAACAGGTTCACTGCCAAGTCTGACCACATTGCAATACTTACCAAAATCAGTTCTGGCACACGGCGTGGCACGATGCCAATCAGCCAGCAGCCACGTTGCCACTTCTTCCCAGAGATGTTGAATCACCACATTGTCGGTCACGGGTGTCCTACAATGTTGCTCGCTCTTGCACAAGGTGAATAAGTTGCTCGTTGTCTATATTGAGTGTGGATCCTTCCCTTTGTGAAACCTATAGATAAAATAGAAAAAAAGAATTTTAAGTAAAACTGAAAAAAAATTGTATTACAACTCTGATGAAAAGACTGCTTACACCCCGTCTTTCCTCCTGAGACACATGAACCCGACGACCCTGGGAAGAATCATTTCCACTCTCCTGCTCTTCATCACTGGAAGGTACCTGTAAAAAAATTACATGATTTAACACATGTGTAGTATTGCCAGTCAATACTTACCAATCAGTATAGCAAATGTGATTACATAATCTTTGTCGGGTCCACCCGGGGAAGAAGTCAGTTCTTCACTTGAGGACATTTTGAATAGCAGGCAGCAGTCAAGTGAAACACTACAGAAAAGAACAGAGAAGAAAAATTAAACTTGTAAAGATCCAAAAACAATGTACACAAAAAACATTGACACCAATACTTACATTACAGGCAGTAGTCCAACAGCACAGAAGTCAGCACATGCCAGGGACAGACGGCAGCACCAGGAGACAACCACAGCACCAGAAGACAACTAGGAGACACCCACTGCACCAGAAAGTGAACCAGTCTACAAGGAACAGAAAAAGCATTGAGAGAGACAGAGAATTAAAAGCTTCTATACCTACATAGACAGTGTTGGCATCACCACGACAGAAAGCAGCACCAGGAGACAACCAGGAGAAAACCACTGCCCCAGGAGACAACCAGGGGACACCCACTGCACCAGAGAGTCGACCAGTCTACAAGGAACAGAAAAAGCATTGAGAGAGACAGACATTTTCAAAGCTTCTATACTTACATAGACAGTGTTGTCCTCACCACGACAGAAAGAAGCACCAGAAGAGAACCAGGAGAAAACCACTGCACCAGGAGAAAACCAGGAGACAACTACTGCACCAGGACAGTCAACACATCTAAATGTAATAGAAAAAAAATAGTATAAAGTACAAACAGCAGTGAGAGAGACAGACATTTTCAAAGCTTCTATACTTACATAGCCAGTGTTGTGGTATCATCCAGAGTCCAGAGAGTTATGACCTTGCAGTGTCCACACTTCCTTTTATAGAACTATCAATTAGCAGGTGGTTGAATCTCTTTCTGGACCAACTCATTAAAATTACGCATGCGTATTTAATGCATGTGCATACGCATGTCCTTGTGTATGCATGCGTTCCCATAGACAGCAATGCGTTTTTTGATGCACTCATCCGCATGCGCATGACTGCGCATATTTGACAGATTTTTGCTGCTTCCAAAAATGCAACATGTTGCGTTCACTGGACCCCGCCACACACCAAAAAATGACACATACATACCCTGATGCATGCCAACTGATTCAAAAGCATGCCCCTGCGTACACCATGTTAAAGATAGGTACACATGATGCATTCGGATTGCGGTGGATGAAACGCTGCGCACACAGATGCAAATGTGAAACCAGCCTAAGAAACACTTTTTTACAGTGGAAGTAAGGAATGAAGGTTCCTATTGAATAGTATGGCCACATACTGCTTGAGACTGGCAAAACAGTGCTGACAGTTCTCAAGAGGCATGATAACACCTGGATAATACCCACAAAAAGAGACAATATAGCTGAAAGGTCCTCCTTAAATATGTCTAAAAGGTTGTGAGTTTGTAAATGTGAAAATTAAATTTTAAAACCTTTTATTTTACAGATAATATACAGTATATTTGTCAAATATGTACTATCCATCCATGTATTAACTTACTGTAGTAGGCAAAAGATTTTTAAGGTTTTTATCCAAAAAATTATTCATCACATTTGGCAAAATGCTGGAAAATGAAAACGAAAATTATTAAAAAAGTCATAACAATAAAATCACAAAAGAATTTTGAATTTCAGATATGTATGCATTTCCATGGGTCTATTTGGGTATGTATGAAGATTATCCAGAGCCATCACCAAGGTGAAGTGGCATTAAAAGAACCTTTCTGTAACTCACTGTTATGCACAAGTGGTAGTAAACGTGGCGGTAAAGGATCTAACTATGAAAAAACTGCACAAACCCCACTCGATTCCTGTATACACTATAGTATCGACCTGGTTAAACCCTGCAGGTAGAATTAGAGCAGACAACTTGGACCTGATTCCCTGAAAAGCCGTCGAGTGTATCACATACCTCCAAAGGAACCAAGGGAGAGTGCAGTGAAAAAAGATACCCTGACTGGCCTAGATTCTCTGAAGTAGGACTAGACTGCCAAGCAGAATTCACTGAAGACTATCACCAGCAGAGAAGACCAGCAGGGGGAAGGATTACATAGTAGCACCTGCAGTGTAATAAAACAGGCTAGATAACAAATGAAAAAGATGTTGTCCAAAGGGAATGGGCAAAGGCAAAAGGTAATCCGCATCCAGACAGCGTCATAACCGGCTTTGGCCCTGCAGACCGAGACGTCGATAGAAGACTCACCCTCTTGGAAGATTGGCTTCAACATTGATGATATTGGTTTTACATTCCACTTTGACGAACGTCGGACAATCTATGTTCTCTTTCTTCAAACTTGTATTTGTTATAATGTCCACTTCAATTTTCATGACTGTTTTTCCACCCAAGAAACTGTTAAATTATAAAAATACACTGGGAAGTTGTGTGTGGAAATATATTTAGGCCTTTCTTTAGGGGTGTGCATCTGTTTTGTTTGAATAAGACTTATAAATTCATTCTGCCAAAGGGGCTGCGTTCCATTATTTGGCAATCATTGGCAGTGTACAGTATAATTATCTTTATATTAAGCGATTTTCATTTTTGCACTTTAGTTTTATTTTCTCCCCTTCTTTCATGAGCCATTTCTATTTTATTTTTTCATCTACATAGGTATTGCTTTTTTGTGTGAAATTAGTTGTCGTTTTGAATAGCATCATTCGCTTCACCATTTAATGTACAGAAAGGCATCTAAAAAAAATTCCAAATGGATTGAAATGGTGAAAAAAAAAATTCATCTTGCTTTTTAAGTTTTTTTCATCTTGTTTTTTAGGTTTCAATTTTAGTGTTCATAGTGTGGTAGAAACAACCTAATAACTTGATTCTGCAGGCAATACATTTAAGGCTATACAAAAATAATACATATAACTTTTACTGCCATGAAAAAACCTATGGTTTGTGTTACCATTTTCTGAGACCTTTAACTTTTTTTTTCTTTAACTTTTTTTTTCTCTTGATGGAGCTATGTGAGGGTTTATTTTTGGTGTGGTGAGCTGTAGTTTTTATTGGTATCATTTTGGGGTCAATATGTTGCGATCACTGTTTTTATGGGGAAGTGCGGTAACTGAAAAAAAATTCCTGATTGCAATTTTTTTTTTACAGTATTTAAGCTGCGGCTACAGGCAGACTTTGGCCAAAACACAGGACGCATGTCCAAAGATTGCTATGTGTATCACATACATACATAGGACGACAATGCAAGTGAATGGGATCACATTGCAACCTCAAGGGTACCATGACCAGGAAAAAACAGTCACAAAATTAATCGTTCGCATTGTATAGCAATGTAGCAGTTATACATAGCAATTTAATGTGTAGCCCTAGCCTTACACTGTGGGATAATTAATTGTATATTTTTATGAATCAAGCTTTTACTGATATGGCATTACTAAATCTTTTTTTTCTTAATTTTTGCATTTAAAAGAGGGGAGTGATTTAATAATATATCTTTTTTAAGCATCTTTTAATTAATTACTTTTGAACTACTTTTTAGTGTACTATATACTCATTGCTTTAGTGTTGCAGCAAATAGTAAATGATTTACATGCAGGCCCTTTGCTGCCATTACATGTATAGATGACCGGATCACTTCATGCATCTTAACCCCTTAATGTCCAATGACGGACACAGTCCGTCATCAGACATTTCCCCTGCTTTGATGAGGGCTCCGGCGCTGAGCCCGCATCAAAGCCGGGACATGTCAGCTGTTATGAACAGCTGACATGTGCCCGCAATAGGCGCGAGCGGAATCGCCGTCCGCCCGCGCCTATTAACTAGTTAAATGCCGCTGTCAAAGCTGACAGCGGGAATTTAAATAGCATTTCCGGCCGCCGGGCCGGAAATTACGTCAGAGCCGACCCCCGTCACGTGATCGGGGGTCGGCGTCATGTTGCCTGGACAACCAGAGGTCTCTATGAGACCTCTATGGTTGTTCCAGGCATATGGCTTTCAGCGCCACCCGGTGGTCGGCGCTGAAAGCACAGCAGTAAATCTGCTACATATGGGCGATCTGCTCATCGCCCATATGTAGCAGAGCCGATCGGGTTGCGCAAGCTTGCGAGGCTATTGAAGCATGCCAAAAGTAAAAAAAAAAAAATGTTTAAAAATAAAAAAAATTTAAAAAAACATAAAAGTTCAAATCACCCCCCTTTCGCCCCAATCAAAATAAAACAGTAAAAAAAAAATCCCACATACACATATTAGGTATCGCCGCGTTCAGAATCGCCAGATCTATCAAATAAAAAAAAGCATTAACCCGATCGCTAAACGGCGTAGCGAGAAAAAAATTCAAAACGCCAGAATTACGTTTTTTTGGTCACCAAGACATTGCATTAAAATGCAATAACGGGCGATCAAAAGAACGTATCTGCACAAAAGTGGTATCATTAAAAATGTCAGTCTGGCATGGAAAAAATAAGCCCTCACCCGACCCCAGATCATGAAAAATGGAGACGCTACGGGTATCGGAAAATTGCGCAAATTTTTTTTTTTTTTTAGCAAACTTTGGAATTTTTTTTCACTACTTAGATAAAAGAGGACATAGACATGTTTGGTGTCTATGAACTCGTAATGACCTGGAGAATCATAATGGCAGGTCAGATTTAGCATCTAGTGAGCCTAACAAAAAAGCCAAGCAAAAAACAAGTGTGGGATTGCACTTTTTTTGCAATTTCACCGCACTTGGAATTTTTTTCCCGATTTCGAGTACACGATATGGTAAAACCAATGATGTCATTTAAAAGTACAACTCGTCCCGCAAAAAATAAGCCCTCACATGGCCATATAAACGGAAAAATAAAAAAGTTATGGCTCTGGAAAGAAGGGGAGGGAAAAATGAAAATGTAAAACCAAAAATACCCCTGGTCGTTAAGGGGTTAAGCCAGCGTCACACTAGAGAGAAATACGGACGAGTGAGAGGCGTTAAAAACACGCATTGCACACAGACCAATGATTTTCTATGGGGTAGCACCCATCAGCCATATATTTCTCGCATATACTCAACGGTCCGTGCCAATCGCAGTATGTTGGAATTGTCAGCATACAACGCCCATAGTACACCAATTCAATTCTATGGGTGCACAAAAAAACGCATTACACACGGACCACATGTGTGACTTGCAAGAAATATGCACCCACTGTCCTGCAATTCAGTGCACGATACAGTAAAATCACACTGACAGGTTTAATAAAGAAACTAAAGGATAGATATATACACATAGAAAATATATATATATATATTTATTTTTTCATAGAGTTCTACATAGTAGAATAGCTGCAAAATCAATTGCCAGCTTCTGTAAAATCATTCCCAAACCCAACATGAAATGACACGTGGTTTACATACAGTAAACCATTTCATTTCATGTATTTTTTATATGTCCTTGACTAATAATTAACCCCTTACTGCCATGTGACGTACTATCCCGTCCATGTGACCTGGGACTTAATTCCCAGGGACGGGAAAGTACGTCACAGCGATCAGCTGCTCCCACGTGGTGAGCGCCGCTGATCGCGGCCGGGTGTCAGCTGATTATCACAGCTGACACCCGGCACAACGTGTCAGGGGCGGTCACGGACTGCCCCCGACACGTTCACCCCTTGCACACGGCGATCAAACACGATCGCAGTGTACCGGGGTTAAGGGGAAGCATCGGCAAGGAGGGGGCTCCCTCTGTGCTTCCCTGAGCCCCCCACAGCAGCGCAATGTGCAGCGCTGCTGCGGAGAGCTCCATCCCTGCAGGTCCCCGAATCCAAGATGGCGACGGGGACCTTTGGGGGCCTGTAGGGAGCTGGCTTCCTCATGCCTGCAAAGCGCAGGCAAGGAGGAAGCCTTGTGCAGTGCCTGTGACAGATCGCTGATCTGTCACAGTGATCTGTGATGTGACAGATCAGCGATCTGTCACAGGACAGTGATGTCCCCCCTGGGACAATGTAATAAAGTTAAAAAAAAGTGTAAAAATAATTTTTAAAAAATCGCTAAATAAATTTAAAAAAAAAAAAAATTTCCCTAATTCATTTTTTGGAAATAAAAAAAACAAAACAATAAAAGTACACATATTTGGTATCACTGCGTCCATAACGACCCGCCCTATAAAACTGTCCCATTAGTTAACCCCTTTAGCAAACCCCTTAAAAAATAAAAATAAAAAACGAAGCAAAAAATAATGATTTATTATCATACCGCCGAACAAAAAGTGCAATAACGCGCGATCAAAAAGACGCATATAAATATGCATGGTACCGCTGAAAATGTCATCTTGTCCCGCAAAAAATGAGCCACAATACAGCATCATCAGTGAAAAAATAAAAAAGTTATAGCTCGCAGAATAAAGCGATGCAAAAATAATTATTTTTTATATAAAATTGTTTTCATTGCATAAAAGCGCCAAAACATAAAAAAAGACCTAAATGAGGTGTCACTGTAATGTATTGACCTGAAGAATAAAAAGACTTTATCAATTTTACCGCACGCGGAACGGTGTAAACGCACCCCCCAAAAGAAATTCATGCAACGCTGGTTTTTGTTCATTCTGCGTCCCAAAAATCGGAATAAAAAGCGATCAAAAGATGTCACATGCCCGAACATGATACCAATAAAAGCGTAAATTTGTCCCACAAAAAATAAGACCTCACATGACTCTGTGCGTCAAAATATGGAAAAATTATAGCTCTCAATATGTGGTGATGCAAAAACTATTTTTACAATAAAAAGTGTCTTTTAGCATGTGACAGCTGCCAAATATTAAAACCGCCATAAATAGTAAATCAACCCCCCCGTTATCACCCCCTTAGTTAGGGAAAAATAATAAAACAAAAAAAATGTATTTCTTTCCATTTTCCCATTAGGGTTAGGGCTAGGGTTAGGGCTGAGATTAGGGTTAGGGGTGTGTTGGGGTTAGGGTTGGAGTTAGAATTGGGGGGTTTCCACTGTTTGGGCACATCAGGGGCTCTCCAAATGCAACATTGTGTCTGATCTCAATTCCAGGCAATTCTGCGTTGAAAAAGTCAAATGGTGCTCCTTCCCTTCCAAACTCTGCCATGCGCCCAAACAGTGTTTTACCCCCACATATAGGGTATCAGCATACTCAGGACAAATTGCAAAACAACTTTTGGGGTCCAATATCTCCTGTTACCCTTTGGGAAATAAAAAATTGGGGGCAAAAATATCATTTTTGTGGAAAAAAATGATTTTTTTATTTTCACGCCCAGGCGTTATAAACTTCTGTGAAGCACTTGAGGGTTCAAAGTGCTCACCACACATCTAGATAAGCTCCGTGGGGGGTCTAGTTTCCAAAATGGGGTCACTTGTGGGGATTCTCAATAGTTTAGGTACATCAGAGGCTGTCCAAACGCACATGACACCCGCAGAACATTCCATCAAAGTCTGCATTCCAAAACGTTACTACTTCCCTTCCGAGCCCCGACGTGTGCCCATACAGTAGTTTTCTCCCACATATGAGGTATCAGCGTACTCAGGACAAATTGGACAACAACTTCTGGGGTCCATTTTCTCCTGTTACCCTTGGAAAAATAAAAAAATTGGGGACTAAATGATCATGTTTGTGGAAAAAATACGATTTTTTTATTTTCTTGCCCGGGCATTATAAACTTATGTGAAGCCCTTGGGGGTTCAAAGTGCTCACCACACATGTAGATAAGTTCCTTAGGGGGTCTAGTTTCCAAAATGGTGTCACTTATGGGGGGTTTCCACTGTTTAGGTACATCAGGGGCTTTCCAAACGCGACATGGTGTCCGATCTCAATTCCAGCCAAAGAAGTCAAATGGCGATGCTTCCCTTCCAAGCTCTGCCATGCGCCCAAATAGTGGTTCAACCCCACATGTGGGGTATCAGCGTACTCAGGACAAATTACACAATAACTTTTAGGGTCCTGTTACCCTTGGAAAAATAAGAATTGAGGGTGAAAAGATCATTTTGTGGAAAAAATATGATTTTTTAATTGTACGGCTGTACTGTTATGAACGGGTTGCCGAGGAGGAAATAAAAAACAACAAAGCTAAGTCTCAGAAAACCAAAGAGTTTGGTAACTATGCAGACTGCAGACCCTGATCCTAACACGCAACTATCAGCAGTCGTGGAGCGTTCCTACGGTGGTCCTAGACGCCTCATCACAACCGGAGAACTAAATAAGCCTAAAGCAGGAAAAGAGGAAAACTAACTATCCCAGAGCAGACCCCAAAGGAGAGAGAGCCCCCCACATGTATTGACGGTGAAAAAAGATGAAAACACAAACAAAGACAGGAAAATAGGCTGAGCAAACGATGGGGCCAAACTAACTAGAAAGGACAGGAAAGAAAAGACACTGTCTGCGGTCTGCCAAAAAACCCTACAAAATGTCCAACACAACTGATAGCAAAATTAACCCTGAAGTCACTAGACTTCTCCCACTATATCAGCACTCTGAAATTTTCTGAGACAGAGCAAAAAGAGGCCAATCTAATAAGGGACAAAAAAAAGGCAATTTGGCAAATAAGAGTGGCAATTTAGCACAGCCCAGCCGGGCTGGCTGACCGCACAAAAAACTGATAAGACCAACAAAAGCAAGTGTGAACATTAGCAAAAAACAAACTTATCTGAGAAGACTGGAACAGGGCTGAGTCCTAGACCTGAGAAGCAGACTGAATCACCAGCAACAGGATAGGGCATCAGCTGTCTTATATCCAGTCTGATACACCAGAGATCCAATCACTATCTTCCTCACCAGGTGGCAGATCACTACCACTCAAACCAACCTCACCACCTCCCGTCACCACCAGAGGGAGAACGGAAGGGGAACTCTCAACTGGTGGAGCAGAAAATGAGCTCATAACAGTACCCCCCCTTGAGGAGGGGTCACCGAACCCTCATCCATGCCACCAGGCCGATCAGGATGGGCCCAGTGAAAAGCACGAACCAATTTATTGGCATGAATATCAGAGGCAGAGACCCAAGAATTATCCTCCTGGCCATAACCCTTCCATTTGACCAAATACTGGAGTCTCCGTCTAACCAAACGAGAATCCAATATTTTCTCTACCTCATATTCCATATTGCCTTTAACCAACACAGGGTCAGGAGGTGCTGCCACAGGAACTACTGGCAAAACAAACCTCTTCAACAGTGATTTGTGAAATACGTTATGGATTTTGAACATAACTGGAAGACCCAATCGAAAAGAAACAGGATTAAGAATCTCCAAAATCCTATAAGGTCCAATAAATCTTGGCTTAAATTTTGGAGATGCAACCTTCATAGGAATATTCTTAGATGACAACCAAACCATATCACCCACTTTAAACTGGGGACCAATGGTCCTATGCCGGTTGAAAAAACGCTGGGCCTTTTCCTGAGATAGAGACAATTTATCCACCACTTGGTCCCATATCTGCTGCATTCTCACAACCACAGTGTCCACACCTGGGCAGGACGAAGATTCTACTTGCCCTGAAGAGAATTGACGATGAAACCTAAAATTACATAAAAAGGTGACATCAAGGTGGCAGAACTAGCTCTATTGTTCAGCGCAAATTCGGCCAAGGGCAAAAATGAGACCCAATCATCTTGATCAGCAGATATAAAACATCTTAAATAAGACTCCAAGGTCTGGTTTGTTCTCTCAGTCTGCCCATTGGTCTGGGGATGAAACGTGGAGGAGAAGGATACCTGAATTCCCAGATTGGAACAAAAGGCTTTCCAAAATCTGGAAACAAACTGGACCCCTCTATCGGACACAATGTTCTCAGGAATCCCGTGTAACCGAACCACCTGTTGTAAAAACAAGGGTACCAACTCAGCGGAAGATGGTAACTTTGGGAGTGGTACAAGATGGACCATCTTCGAAAATCTATCACAAATCACCCAGATAACAGTCATTCTCTGAGAGACCGGAAGATCAGAAATAAAATCCATTGAGATATGGGTCCATGGCCTCTTGGGCACCGGCAGGGGCATCAGCAACCCACTAGAACGAGAACAGGGTTTAGACCGAGAACAAGTCCCACAGGACTGTACAAAATTCCTGACATCACGAGATAAAGCAGGCCACCAAAACGACCGACTGACCAAATCTCTGGTACCAAAAATACCTGGATGACCAGCCAATGCGGAGCAATGGACTTCAGACAACACTCTCTTTCTCCACTGGTCCGGAACATACAATCTTCCCATAGGGCAATGCTCAGGTTTATCCTCCTGAAATTCCTCCAGAGCGCGTCTCAAATCGGGCGAAATGGCAGAAAGAACTACCCCCTCACCTAGGATAGCAGTAGGCTCGGTCACATTAAGAGAATCAGCAAAGAAACGCCTAGAAAGGGCGTCTGCCTTAACATTCTTAGTGCCCGGAAGAAAAGAGACCACAAAATTAAAACGCATGAAAAACAAGGCCCATCTAGCCTGTCTAGGATTCAAGCGTTTAGCCGACTCCAGATAAGTCAGATTCTTGTGATCGATGAGGACCACAAATTGATGTCTAGCTCCCTCCAACCAATGTCTTCACTCCTCAAATGCCCATTTCATGGCCAACAATTCCCGATTCCCTACGTCATAGTTGCGTTAAGATGGGGAGAACTTTCAAGAAAAGAAGGCACAGGGATTCATCTTAGAAGTCACAGGGTCTTTTTGGGACAAAACAGCTCCTGCACCAATCTCAGAAGCGTCTTCCTCCACTTGAAATGGAAGTGAGACATCAGGTTGCTGTAAAACTGGAGCTGAAGTAAACCTCCGCTTAAGCTACTGAAATGCTGAGACAGCCTCAGGAGACCAATTCAGCACATCAGCTCCCTTCTTGGTCAGATCAGTCAATGGTTTGACAATACTAGAAAAATTACCTATAAATTTACGATAGAAGTTAGCAAAACCCAAAAATTTCTAAAGAGCCTTCAAAGAAGTAGGCTGAACCCAATCATAAAAGGCCTGTACCTTGGCCGGGTCCATTTCAATAGTCGATGGAGACAAGATAAACCCCAAAAATGAAATCCCCTGTACACCAAAGAGACATTTCGATCCCTTAACAAACAGGGAATTCTCTCTCAAAATCCGAAACACAGTCCAGACCTGTTCCACATGGGAATCCCAATCATTAGAAAAGATCAAAATATCATCCAGATAGATGATCAAAAACTTATCCACAAAGTCTCGGAAAATATCATTCATAAATGACTGGAAGACAGAAGGAGCATTGGAGAGCCCAAAAGGCATCACCAGGTACTCAAAATGTCCCTCCGGAGTATTAAACGCCATCTTCCATTCATCCCCTTGCTTGATGCGAATAAGATTATACGCCCCCTGAGGTCAAGCTTAGTAAACCAGCAGGCACTCTTAACTCTGGAGAATAAATCAGATATCAGAGGTAACGGGTACTGATATTTAACCGTCATCTTGTTAAGGGAACGATAGTCAATACACGGTCTTAATGAACCATCTTTCTTGGCCACAAAAAAAAACCCAGCACCTAAAGGTGACGAGGATGGTCTAATATGACCCTTCTCCAACGACTCCTTAATATAGGATCGCATAGCATCATGTTCGGGTACAGATAAGTTAAAAAGCCGACCCTTGGGAAATTTACACCCAGGCATCAACTCAATTGCACAGTCATAACTCCTATGAGGGGGCAAAGGCGCAGACTTACTCTCACTAAATACATCAGAGAATTCAGCCAGATAATCAGGAATATCATGAGACTGAGGAGAGGTGGAGAAAACAGGAGCGTCCCTAAGAACACACTGACAACCCCAACTCACCACAGACACAGATTTCCAATCCAAAACTGGGTTATGAGTTTGCAACCAGGGGAACCCCAGAACAATAGTGTCATACAAATTATGCAGCACCAAAAATTTACAATTTTCCTGGTGGTCAGGCACAACTCGCATTATCACCTGGGTCCAAAACTGAGGTTTATTCTCCGCCAACGGAGTGGCATCAATACCCCTCAAAGGAATGGGCGTCTGCAGAGGCATCATGGACAAACCACAACGTTTAGCAAAGTCCAAATCCATCAGATTCAGAGCTGCTCCTGAATCCACAAAAGCCTTAGTGGAAAATGTGGACAAGGAGCAGATCAGAGTAATTGCCAAAAGGAACTTAGGCTGTATACTGCCCACAGCAAATGTGTGTGCAAAATGTTTCTCTCATTTAGGGCAGACAGAAATAGTATGAGAGGCGTCTCCACAGAAAAAACACAGCTTATTACGCCTTCTAAACTCCCGACGTTGCGCCCTAGACAAAACCCCATCACATTGCATAGGTTCAGACATTTGTTCAAAAGGTGGCAGCGCCTCCCGTGTATTTTTACGTTCACGTAAAAGCTGATCAACTTGAATGGCTAATGCCATAGAGCCATCCAGACCAGAGGGAACAGGAAATCCCACCATAACATCTTTTACGGTCTCTGATAAACCTTTCTGAAAGAGGGCTGCCAATGCACTATCATTCCATGTAGTAAGGACCGCCCACTTTCGGAATTTTTGACAATATAACTCTGCAGGATCCTGACCCTGGTTTAATGCCAACAGGGTTCTCTCAGCTTGATCAACGGAATTAGGTTTATCATATAACAACCCCAAGGCCTGAAAAAATGCATCCACATTAGTCAGAATAGAATTTTCAGGTGTCAGAGAAAACGCCCAATCCTGGGGATCACCGCGCAGCAAGGAGATGACAATTTTAACCTGCTGCACAGAGCTTCCCGATGAGTTAGACTTCAAGGCAAGAAATAATTCACAATTATTCTTAAAATTCAAAAATTTAGACCGATCCCCAGAAAACACATCAGGAGTGGGGATTTTGGGTTCAACAGCATGTGATTGAGCGAGATAGGCGGAAATTCCCTGCACTTCAGCAGCGAGCTGCTCCACACGATCAGACAATTGCTTAATCTCCATTAAGGAAAAAATCCTCCTACGGCCCCAGAGAAAAAGAGGAAAAATGCATATTAAAAAAAAAAAAATTCTGACACTTTTTTTTTTCCTGCTTTCGAGTATCCTAGAATCTGCGGTATGGCTGGTGATTCTGTTATGAATGGGTTGCCGAGGAGGAAATAAAAAACAACAAAGCTAAGTCTCAGAAAACCAAAGAGGTTGGTAACTATGCAGACTGCAGACCCCTGATCCTAACACGCAACTAGCAGCAGTCGTGGAGCGTTCCTACGGTGGTCCTAGATGCCTCGTCACAACCGGAGAACTAAATAAGCCTAAAGCAGGAAAAGAGGAAAACTTACTGCCCCAGAGCAGACCCCAAAGGAGAGACAGCCCCCCACATGTATTGACGGTGAAAAAAGATGAAAACACAAACAAAGGCAGGAAAATAGGCTGAGCAAACGATGGGGCCAAACTAACTAGAAAGGACAGGAAAGGAAAGACACTGTCTGCAATCTGCCAAACACTCTACCAAAAATAATGTCCTACACATCTGATAGCAAAATTAACCCTGAAGTCACTAGACTTCTCCCACTATATCAGCACTCTGAAATATTCTGAGACAGAGCAAAAAGAGGCCAATCTAATAAGGGACAAAAAAAGGCAATTTGGCAAATAAGAGTGGAAATTCAGCACAGCCCAGCCGGGCTGGCGGACCACACAAAAACTGAAAAGACCAACAAAAGCAATTGTGAACATTAGCAAAAAACAAACTTATCTGAGAAGACAGAGCTGAGTCCTAGACCTGAGAAGCAGACTGAATCACCAGCAACAGGATAGGGCGTCAGCTGTCTTATATCCAGTCTGATACACCAGAGATCCAATCACTATCTTCCTCACCAGGTGGCAGATCACTACCACTCAAACCAACCTCACCACCTCCCGTCACCACCAGAGGGAGAACGGAAGGGGAACTCTCAACTGGTGGAGCAGAAAATGAACTAATAACACTGTACGTTATAAACTTCTGTGAAGCCCTTGGGGGTTCAAAGTTCTCACCACACATCTAGATAAGTTCCTTGGGGGGTCTAGTTTCCAAAATGATGTAATTTGTGGGGGGTTTCCACTCTTTTGGTACATCAGAGGTTTTCCAATCGCAACATGGTGTCCGATCTCAATTCCAGCCAAAAAAGTCAAATGGCGCTGCTTCCCATCTGAGCTCTGCCATGCACCCAAATAGTCGTTTACACCCACATATGGGGTATCAGCGTACTCAGGACAAATTGCACAATAACTTTTAGGGTCCTGTTACCCTTGGGAAAATAAAAATTGGGGGTGAAAAGATCATTTTTGTGGAAAAATATGATTTTTTAATTGTACCGCTGTACGTTATAAACTTCTGTGAAGCCCTTGTTGGCGCAAAGTTCTCACCACATATCTAGATAAGTTCCTTGGGGGGTCTAGTTCCCAAAATGGGGTCACTTGTGGGGGTTTCCACTGTTTAGGTACATTAGGGGCTCTCCAAACATGTCTTGGTGTCCGATCTGAATTCTAGCCAATTTTGCATTGAAAAAGTCAAACTGCGCTCCTTCCCTTCTGAGCTCTGCCATGCGCCGAAACAGTGGTTCCCCCCCACATATCAGGTATCAGCATACTCAGGACCAACTGCACAATAACTTTTGAAGTCCAACTTTTCCTGTTACCCTTGGTAAAATAAAAAAAATTGAACCTGAAGTATTATTTTGTGAAAAAAAGTTAAATGTTCATTTTTTTTTTAAATATTCAAAAAATTCCTGTGAAGCACCTGAAGGGTTAATAAACTTCTTGAATGTGGTTTTGAGCACCTTAAAGAGTCCAGTTTTTAGAATGGTGTCACTTTTGGGTATTTTCTATCATATAGACCCCTCAAAGTGGCTTCAAATGTGATGTGGTCCGTAAAAATAAAATGGTGTTGCAAAAATGAGAAATCGCTGGTCAATTTTTAACCCTTATAACTTCCTAAGAAAAAAAAATTTGGGTTCCAAAATTGTGCTGATGTAAAGTAAACATGTCGGAAATGTTACTTATTAAGTTTTTTGTGTGCCGTATCTCTGTGATTTAAGGGCATAAAAATTCAAAGTTGGAAAATTGCGAAATTTTCAAAATTTTTGCCAAATTTCCATTTTTTTCACAAATAAACGCAAGTTATATGAATGAAATTTTACCACTAGCATGAAGTACAATATGTCACGAGAAAACATTGTCAGAATCACCAGGATCCATGGAAGCGTTCCAGAGCATACCTCATAAAGGGACAGTGGTCAGAATTTTAAAAATTGGCCCGGTCATGAACGTGCAAACCACCCTTGGGGGTTAAGGGGTTAAATTAGGGTTTGTGTGTAAAATTTGGGATGTCTAGGTTTAAAATTAAGGGGTTAATTAGTTGGCAAAAAATGTGTGGGCTCCCGCAGCAAAATCGAAACCAGAGAGGTAAAGCAGGTGAATGAGGGAAAATTGTAATAGCCTTTAGAGAGACCATTGTTTTTGCCCCTCCCCCTTGGCTACAAAAATCTGCCCCCAGACACCCCAGAAAAGGCGCATCTATAAGATGTGCCATTTCTGGCACTTATCCTCTCTATTCCCATTGCCCTGTAGCGGTGGCTAATGGGTTAATATTAATGGGTTAATGTCATCTTGCAATTGGAAGGTGACATTAAGCCGATTTACAATGGAGAGGTGTCAATTAGACACTTATCCATTATTAACCCTAGACTATTAAACGGTTAGAAAACACACACAGATATTGATTAAAAATTATTTTAATGAAATAAAGACACCAAGTTTTTGACAAGATTTATTGCTCTGGTAATCCAAAAATAAACCATTGACCTGTGACAAAAATAAAACAAAAAATCAACCATATCCTTACCTCTCCGCTCCTCAGTCAGGTCCCCCACTGCAATCCATCAGAAAGGGTTAAGTGGTTTACACAGGGACCAGTGCTAATGCAACAGCCCAATGTAAACCACTGCCAGAATGAATGATTTCATCTCTGCGCAGCCTCCCTGGCTGCCTGGAGATTAACTAATTACCGTGGGAAAGTTTCTGCATTTTTTCCCACGCTCATTAGGTCACCTTAGGTAAGCCAGGGGACTCCGCGCAGCCTCACTGACGTCACTGGCTGACCTAAGGTGAACTCATGAGCGTGGGAAAAAATGCAGAAACTTTCCCACGGTAATTAGTTCATCTCAGGGCAGCCAGTGAGGCTGCGCAGACCTGAACTAAGTCATTCTGCAGTAGTTTACAGTGGGGCTGGTCGCATTATCACCGGTCCTCATTGTAAACTATTTAACTCCTTGTGAAGGATTATAGCATGGGACGTGACTGAACGGTGGAGAGGTAAGGATATTGTTGTTTCTTTTTTACGTTTTTTTTGCAGATCATGGATTTATTTTGGAATAGCAGAGTAATAAAAATTTGTCAAAAACTTGGTGTCTTTATTTCATTAAGACTTTTTAATTAATGTCTGTGTGTGGTTTTTAACCATTTCATAGTCTAGGGTTAATAATGGATTGGTGTCTTATTGACACCTCTCCATTATTAATCGGCTTACTGTCTCTTTCCAATCGCAAGATACCATTAACCCTTTGTTATTAACCCACTTGCCACCGCTACAGGGCAATGGGAATAGAGAGGATAAGTGCCAGAAAAGGTGTATCTTATAGATGCGCCTTTTCTGGGGTGTCTGGGGGCAGATTTTTGTAGTCGGGGGGGGGCAAAAACAATGGTCCCTCTCGAGGCTATTAAAATCTGCCCTCACTCACCTGCTTTACCTCTTGGTTGACAAATTACCGCGGGAGCCCACGCAACTTTTTACATCCAATTAATCCCTTAAATTAACACCTACACCTCCCAAATTTTACACACAAACCCTCATCCAATTACTAGTGAAAGACATATAAAAAAAACATGAAATGAAATGGTTGACTGTATGTAAACCATGTGTCATTTCATGTCGGGTTTTGGAAGGATATTAATGAAGCCGGCAAATGTTTCAGCGGCTATTCTGTTATGTAGAACTATATGAAATATAAATATATACCGTATATATTCGTGTATAAGCCGACCCCCCTAATTTTGTCATAAAACTGTGAAAAATTTTTGACTCGCGTATAAGCCGAGGGTGCACAGTGAGTGGCCCCAGTTATGCTGCACAGTGAGTGGCCCCAGTTATGCTACACAGTGAGTGGCCCCAGTTTTGCTGCACAGTGAGTGGCCCCAGTTATGCTGCACAGTGAGGAGTGGCCCCAGTTATGCTGCACAGTGAGTGGCCCCAGTTATGCTGCACAGTGAGTGGCCCCAGTTATCTGCACAGTGAGTGGCCCCGGTTATCTGCACAGTGAGTGGCCCCAGTTTTCTGCACAGTGAGTGGCCCCAGCTTTGCTGCACAGTGTGTGGCCTCATCATATTTCTGCTGCTGCCGCTGCCTCCATTACCAAAAAACAAAACTGTATACTCACCTCCGTCGCTGCCCCCTGCTCATCAGCGTTGCGGGCTCTGCAGTGAATGTGCAGGCAGAATGTCACTGCAGAGGACACAAGACAGCAGAGCACAGGGACAGGTGAATATGCCTCCCCGCTGTTCGTACTCACCCCCGTCATGGCGCTTGTCTCTGCAGTGCAGCCCCCCTGCTTGTTCCATGTTGTCGGCGCTGCTCTGTTCTTGCTTCAGTGGTCAGGAGGTACCGCTCATTAAATATGCGCATATTCATGAGTTTAATGAGTGGTACCACGTGACCGCTGAAGCAGGAAGAGAGCAGCGCCGACAACACGGAACAAGCATGGGGGCAGCAGAGAAGGGTGAGTATGATCTCCGAGACCCCTGCTCCCCCGCAGATCCCCCCCGGTATATGACTCGTGTATAAGCCGAGAGGGGGACTTTCAGCCAAAAAAATAGGCTGAAAGTCTCGGCTTATACACGTGTTTATACTATATATATATATATATATACACATACACACATACATACATACACACTTTGTGCTTTATTTATTATATATATATATATATATATATATATATATATACAGTACAGACCAAAAGTTTGGACACACCTTCTCATTCAAAGAGTTTTCTTTATTTTCATGACTATGAAAATTGTAGATTCACTCTGAAGGCATCAAAACTATGAATTAACACATGTGGAATTATATAATTAACAAAAAAGTGTGAAATAACTGAAAATACTGTATGTCTTATATTCTAGGTTCTTCAAAGTGGCCACCTTTTGCTTTGATTACTGCTTTACACACTCTTGGCATTCTCTTGATGAGCTTCAAGAGGTAGTCACCGGAAATGGTTTTCACTTCACAGGTGTGCCCTGTGAGGTTTAATAAGTGGGATTTCTTGCCTTTTAAATAGGGTTGGGACCATCAGTTGTGTTGTGCAGAAGTCTGGTGGATACACAGCTGATAGTCCTACTGAATAGAATTTGCATTATGGCAAGAAAAAAGCAGCTAAGTAAATAAAAACGAGTGGCCATCATTACTTTAAGAACTGAAGGTTAGTCAGTCTGAAAAATTGGGAAAACTTTGAAAGTGTCCCCAAGTGCAGTGGCAAAAACCATCAAGCGCTACAAAGAAACTGGTTCACATGAGGACCGCCCCAGGAAAGGAAGACCAAGAGTCACCTCTGCTGCGGAGGATAAGTTCATCCGAGTCACCAGCCTCAGAAATCGCAGGTTAACAGCAGCTCAGATTAGAGACCAGGTCAATGCCACACAGAGTTCTAGCAGCAGACACATCTCTACAACAACTGTTAAGAGGAGACTTTGTGCAGCAGGCCTTCATGGTAATATAGCTGCTAGGAAACCACTGATAAGGACAGGCAACAAGCAGGAGAGACTTGTTTGGGCTAAAGAACACAAGGAATGGACATTAGACCAGTGGAAATCTGTGCTTTGGTCTGATGAGTCCAAATTTGAGATCTTTGGATCCAACCACCGTGTCTTTGTGCGACGCAGAAAAGGTGAATGGATGGACTCTACATGTCTGGTTCTCACCATGAAGCATGGAGGAGGAGGTGTGATGGTGTGGGGGTGCTTTGCTGGTGACACTATTGGGGATTTATTCAAAATTGAAGGCATACTGAACCAGCATGGCTACCACAGCATCTTGCAGCGGTATGCTATTCCATCCGGTTTGCGTTTAGTTGGACCATCATTTATTTTTCTACAGGACAATGACCCCAAACACACCTCCTGGTTGTGTAAGGGATAGGAGAGTGATGGGGTGCTACGCCTGATGGACAGGCCTCCACAGTCACCAGACCTGAACCCAATCAAGATGGTTTGGGGTGAGCTGGACCGCAGAGTGAAGGCAAAAGGGCCAACAAGTGCTAAGCATCTCTGGGAACTCCTTCAAGGCTGTGGGAAGACCATTTCCGGTGACTATCTCTTGAAGCTCATCAAGAGAATGCCAAGAGTGTGCAAAGCAGTAATCAAAGCAAAAGGTTGCTACTTTGAAGAACCTATAATAAAAGATATATTTTCAGTTGTTTCACACTTTTTTGTTAATTATATAATTCCACATGTGTTAATTCATAGTTTTGATGCCTTCAGAGTGAATCTACAATTTTCATAGTCATGAAAATAAAGAAAACTCTTTGAATGAGAAGGTGTGTCCAAACTTTTGGTCTGTACTGTATATATATATATATATATATATATATATCTAATAAATAAAGTACAAAGTGTGTATGTATGTATGTGTGTATGTGTGTGTGTATGTCCGGGATAGGCATCGGCACCGTCGCAGCTACAGCCACAAAATTTGGCACAGTCGCACGTCTGGACCCCAAGAGCATCCTAAGCTATGTTGTGAGGCAAAATTTTAACCCCATGCGTTCCAATTCACCAAACAATTTTGCCCCTGTCTACATAATGGGGGAAAAGTGTGTGCACGTCAAGCCCCGCCCCTCATTATGATGTCATAATGCCCCTATCTACATAATGGGGAAACAGTGTGTGCGTATCAAGCCCCGCCCCTCATTATGATGTCACAATAGTTGCCATGGCGACGCTTATGTCATCAAGCCCCGCCGCTCATTTTGATGTGTGATGGGTATATGGGCCCGGGCCTATGGGATGGTGGTTATGTATGACGGGTATATGGGCACGGGACTATGGGATGGAGGATGTGTGATGGGTATATGGGCACTGGACTATGGGATGGAGGATATGTATGACGAGTATATGGGCACGGAACTATGGGATGGCGGATATGTATGATGGGTATATGGGCATGGGACTATGGGATGGAGGATATGTATGATGGGTATATGGGCACGGGCCTATGGGATGGTGGATATGTATGATGGGTATATGGGCACAGGACTATGGGATGGAGGATAATTATAATTTGTTATACAGTAACTAACCACAGTTAGTTACTATGCCCGGGCAGCGCCGGGCTCTTCAGCTAGTATATATATAATATTACATTTCATCTTGTTAAGAAGTTAGGCAGTACAGTACATGGCACACTATAAAGGGAAGTACCAATAGTAAGTGACACATCATTGAGTCCAAGGCTTGTTCTGATTATAGCTTCCCATGTGAAATTTATATTCAAGACACTTTACCTTTTCCCGCTGATTTCTATCTTGTTTGTTACAAACATCTGTATACCAATGTCTGGTATTATGTTCATTGCAATCTTGGAGAATTCAATCTTATCCACCTTTACACTGTGAATAATTATAAATGGTTAGTATCAAGGTCGTTACCAGCTGTAACATATGAAAAAGCATATGATAAAGATGTTTATAGAGTAAAGATCTCATTGATATGACCTCCCTAAACAGCATGTCATCCTCTTAGAACATGAATGGGGAACACTGGGTTATTTCTTCCATGCTCCCTATGCAGATTCTCAGAGAACACATTGCTTAGACACCTGGACCTGTTTTGCACAGACAAAATTAGCTGCTTCGCACTCAATGAATAATTACATCCTGATGTTGGACGTTCTTTGTGGGGGGGAGTTAGCACCCTGTGCTTTTGTCCCATCGATGATGAAAGCAGTCTTGTGTCTCCTATGTAAGGAATATAGCAGACTATGAATCCTGTGTTATGTATGTACACAAGTCCAGTGTCTCCTATGTGATAAGGACTGCTGTACATGTAGCACATTGGAGACACAGGGACAGGCATATATGTCTTCTATGTGATCTAGATACCCCAGTGTCTCATATGTGATGTATGTACACCAGCACTACCCCTTTTTGATTTATACAATGCCTTAAAAAATTAATCATACCTCTTGAAATTTTACACATTGATTGTTGCACTCAAAAACTTAAATGCATTTTATTGGTATTTTATATGATATACCAACACAAAGTAATGAATATTAGTAAAGCGTAAAGGAAATGTTATTTTTTTTGTCAGTATAAATGGAAAATAAATATTAAAAATTTTGACGTGCATTTGTATGCAGACCCCTGTAGGCTGATACCCTTAAATAAAATCCTGAGTCACAAATGGCCTCCAGAAATCACAGAATGAGTATAGAGTCCAACTGATTTTAATTTATTCTTAGTGTAACTACAGCTGTTCTGTCAAGGCCTCAGAGGTTTGTTTGAGAACATTAGGGACCAAACAGCATTGTGGAAAGCAATGAACACACCAGACAGGTCAGGCATAAAGTAATGGTGAAGAGTAAACCACAGTCATATGGCAGGTAGATTTTGCTGAAGTGAGATCATCCCTGCACAAGTAATTTAGTTTATGTTGCTGCCATGGTGGCAATGATGTTATGTAAGACGTTGTCCATTTAAGTATGTGCACTGATAGCCATGCTGTGATTTGCATTTGTGTCTAAAGGTTCTTTTGGAATGCACAAGTCACCAGTCCGCAGCGAGGTACAACCCTCATAGCATACAGCGCAGGCGCGCTCCCTCACTCAGCGGCGTCCAGGAGAGGGCATCTACCGCGCCTGCACATGTATCCCAAAAGCGGCATAAAGCCATCCAGCAATCCAAGGTGCACTGCGCAAGCGCCATCACTCATAAACGGCATCCAGAAGAGGATAACTGCCACGCATGTGTCATAGAAACGGCATCAAAGCCGCCAAGCAATCCAGGGCACACTGTGCAGGTGCAGCCCCCATCAATAGTGTCTGAACCTCACAGGACACACTGCGCAGGTGCCATCCCTCATAAGCAGCGTCCAGAGGATGACATCTACCGCGCATGCACGTGTATCATAGAAACAGCATCAAGGCCGCCAAACAAACCACGGCACACTGCGCAGGCGTAGCCCTCATCAGTGGTGTCAGAACATCACAGTATCCGACCTATAAGAAGGCATCTATAGCGCATGCCATTTCCTGTTCTACACCATGGGGAAGGCATACTTGGAGGTAACTGCTGGCATATGGGGAGTATGCATATGTTTGGTATGGTTTATCAAGTAGCATAAAAGTTATTGTGGTTGTGTTCATAGGGCACATGTGATTGGGGATGGGGTGAAAAATAATAATACTAATCATACAATACCAATAGCTGTTATCCAGGTTTTGCAACTACTAATAGAAACATAAGATGAGCTTCAATTTCACAAACTTCAACATTTACTTACTTTGTTATACCTTTTACTGGGCTTTTACCCTTTTTACCCAGGGCTTTCTTAGTTTCTGGCGAGTCTGTCATTTTCTTTAATGTGCTTTCATCTGTTAGAATATTTGTCACAGCTGTAAGAGTGAATATTTTGCAATATTATATGTAGAAGTCATTTATGGTTCAGCCTTAGAAAGCAAAAATAAATATTGTCTCACAGGATGGAAGCATTTAGGATCGCAAATACAAAACAGTTTATACATTGGGGAGAGGAAATGATTAGTTTCCAAATGCAATTACTCCACCATTCTGTTAGATCCGGTTTGGATAAATCTCCACCAAAGAATCTATGTTTTGTTCAAAGACATACACAGTAGTCAGCAATACTTTGCATTTTAATATATTGGGTTATATATGTGGCAGGTGAAGGCTGGTTCATAGATCAAATTAGTTTTCACGCCTTTGCACTTGCATTTTTTACATAAAAGTGATGCCTAAATGATAAAAAAAGCAATAAAAGGTGCAAAATAGACCCCGTGTTTACATGCTGAAAATTAGCAATTTAGCTGTGGGCATAGTGTAAAAAAGCTTTGTTTAATATGTGGCGCCCCTGAGGCTCAGTCGCCACAGAGGTACTGCACCTTCTCCTAAGGTGCGGTGCCCCACCAACTAGGTAAGTTGGGAACTCCTTTCCACACTTCAACACCTGCACCCCACACACAGGATAGTTCAGCAGGACCACATTGCGGCTCCATGCTTAGAGGATAGCAGAGCACCTTTCGTGGGTCCTTGCTTCGTAACACGAAATGTGCTGGGAGGTGGGTGGAGTTAGATATAAAAGGTTGGGAAGGTTTAGAATTACAGGACAGTCTGAGGTCAGTCTGACAGAAGGTCAGAGAGGAAGGAAGCCACTCGGGAGGAGTGGGGATCCCTGGAGGAAGGAGTGCTGAAGCTGCCTCAGTGATCTGAGCCAGCTGGCACGGGAAAGGAACAGAAGGAGAAAGATGTAGAACTGCAACCTAAGCTTCCATAAGAGAGAGAAGGAACAGTGCGGAACGAAGGAGTAGGAGAACAGAGAGGAGTTGTGGGTTGGAAGAGGAACCCTGCCTATAGGTTCTCAGCACAAGGCCAGGGCCCGGTCCCCGAGGTTGTATGGACACTTATGGTTCTGCAGCAGACACCGGTGGAGTAGTTGGCTGTAAATGCATTACTCCCATCTAAGACTCGGGGCACAACAGCAACTGAATAGAGAGCCAGGACTCCGGAGAATGGAGTCCCCAAGAGAGGCTACAGCTGTCTGCCATACAAGTAGAGTTGTTAGGAACATCTGACAGGAGGAACTTCAGAGTACCACGGTACTGGAGCTCTTCACACCGTAAGGCGCAATAGAGGAGTCGTTCAGGAAAGGTACATGTTGGCGGAGTGTTGGAGAGGAGAATCCTGACTTGCCCAGGAGGTTGATTGAGTCTCTGCCCTGGAGGACACGGCACGGAGGCAGGCACCAGTGTGTGCCAAGGACTGTGAGTAAAGTTTTGGAACTACAAGCCCTGGTGTCTTCCATTCATTTGCGCGCTAACACCGTGTTACGAGTGGCGGAAGGCGCTAAATGAAAAATAAATGAAGTGCCTTCGCCACTCGGGGTCCACCGTGCGGCAGGTGATATAACCGCTGCTAGAGAGGCAGAGCACTGTGGCGGTAATGTGCACGGGGTTAACTGTACCCTAAGTGCACTGAAGCGAGCTCTGTTATGCTCACAGAGCTGCAGGCAAAAGTATAAACAAATACGCTGAGTCTGTTCACGGACACAGACTAACAGCGAAACTGTCACGGTATTTAGAGTTACAGAAGTAGCCTTAGGCCGCAGGACTACTCCCTCTAGACCTACCGTTAAATAGGACAGGAGGCGTCGCAACTGCAGACGCGGGAGAACTGCAATCGCAGCGCGGTGTAAACAGAGCCACTGAAGAGACACCACAATATCGCTGGCGCGATGCAGGACGCTGGCTGCTGAGAAGGTATAGCTGGAGCGCGCTGGTGCTAGCGCTGCTACTGGCGGCTTCCCAATCACTCACACAATCATAATAACCAAGGAGGGGGATATTTAATGAGTCAGTCACCTGTCCAAGCATCCATCACCAAACACACAGCAGCAAGTATGAAAAATACTAGCGCATGGTGGAACAGCCATGCGCACTTTTTATAGTGACCGGGACCTTCCGGTAATCTCCAGAGCCCTGAACTGAACCAATGGAATCAGGAGCAGGACCTGAGCACCTGACTCCTGAACTCCAATGGGAGCTCATTCCAGGAGCATGCTCAGAAGTTGGCTGAAAGGACTTAGCCTCTGGAGACAAATGTGAGGATCTGGATCTCTGCATAGCATAAGTATGGTAGGACACAGATTCCTAACACACCGTCAGCACCGCTACATCTGGGTACCAACATTCCTCACACCGCCTGCGCCTATACACTGCCCTGGGGTTACAGCTTCACCTGTGGGGAGCTGCACCATCTATGCTGCAACACACCATCAGCCCCAGAGGATCTGCACGCAGCGTTGGCTTAACATCTTGCTTGCCAAACACCACAGGTGGCGCCACGAACTATCACATAAACTATATCACAAACCACCATTGATTTGGGCGCCAAGGGCCATGGACCGGGTCGCCGCTGCTGTGACACATCCCCCTGATACCGGCCCGGTACCGAGTACCCCACAGCCCTGGGAGGGCGACCCAACTTGGCGTCACAAACAGGATGATGAGACCCAATGCCATCAGGTTTTGTGTGCCTAAGATTTGTTGGACTTTGAACTTTTGAAAATGTGTAGAAGACCTGATTTAATAGACTGTAAAATGGACATTAGAAATGGCCGCTGGCACAGAGAAGAAGGGCGTGAAGAGATGGGAGGTCCTAGGAAAAGACTGTGAAGAGTATTGGGCCTTCCCTGCCTGAATTACTATGTGACAGCGACATGGCCCACCCCCCGAGGGGTTCGTATACTGGCTTGGTATGGAGGCGCTGGAAGAAGACACTGCCCCCGGAAGGAGGGGCAGAAGAAGCCAGTGGCGGGAAAGGGGCCGAGGCAGGAAGAACGCCAGAACGCCATTTTGGAGAGTGAGGAAAGGAGGCCTGCAGAGTGTGGGGAAACGGATCTCCCTGGCGCCATGGCTGACGGCTCTAACCCGATCTCCAGAATGAACCGCCAGCAGTTAGAAGACAAAATTGCTGAACTGACTACCCCTCTGCGGCTGAGGCAGGAGGCCTTGGAGCAGCTGAGACGGCAGCAGGCCCAGGAGGGGCCTACGCCTGCGGTACCCGCTCCAGCGGTACCTGCTACCGCTGCATCGGACTGTCCTCCGGCAGCGCTGATTTTCACCTCAACGCTGTCTGTGCAGCTGAGTGTACCGGAGGACCCGAGAGCTGAGACCATGCTCCTGCCCAGACCTGTTGCGGCTGCGCAGGTCCCAATTGAAACCCCCATGGACCCAGAGCTGCCATCGGCCTCACCACCACCGACGCCCGGACCAACCATTCCGGTGGATATCCCTACAGTTGCCCACCGTCACGAGCCTGCACCAGAGCAGAGACCGCACCGCCAGGATGCCTCAGGTACGTCAGATGTTCCTCCACCTAGGAAGGCCCTGGCGTGCACCACGGCTGCAGCGGCTGGGCAGGTCGTGCTAGACCTGGTCTGGGACCGGGATGACTGTCCCCAGGGGGAAACATCGGAACCCTTGACGGTGGTGCCGCAGTGTAAGACAAGCTTGGAGCGGTCCCGGGAAGAGCAGGAGGAAGAAGAGAACTGGGCAGGATGTCGGGCCACTATCCAGCTGAATACCGGGAGAGGGAGCAGTGCCGGCTAGCGATACTGGGCCCAGATCTGGACCACAAGGAGAGGGCCCGTGCTGGTCATTACGGCCCCCGGGATGCAGCTGGATTGGGGCAAGTGCTGAATGTGAACAAGGGGTTTTGGATTTATTGCGGACTCCAAGAGAATCAGTGACTTGTTCTTCAACAGGAGGGATGTCGAGTCACATCTGAGAAAGGGGTTTTATTGCGGACCCCAAGAGAATCAGTGACTTGTTCTTCAACAGGAGGGATGTCGAGTCACATCTGAGAAAGGGACATCCTGACAGAGACCTGCAGCCTGGGGAGTATGTGACATTCACCCGGCACGAGGGGCTCAGGGGGTGGTATGCCCTGAATGTACGTCGTATTCCGGAAGAGTTCATTGAAAGGTACAAGCCGAAGCGACCTGTTGCTGCCCCCTCCACCCACCGTTGCCACCCAGACTGCTCAGGTACCTGCTCCCAGGAACCAGGCTGTTCTTGCATCAGCTCCAGTCCGGCGGCCCAAACCAAAGATCCCTGGCTTGACACCTTGGGAAGAAGAATACTTAAAGATTGTCAATGATTACCTTGAATCTGGTAGCAGTTCCGGTTCAGCTTCCAGAACCCCAGGAGGGGAACACAATTAAGAAATTTCTCACAATTCTCGTTACCCAGGAGGGTTTATTTGCACCAGTTGTGCCTTTTTGTTCATCATGTCTTTGTTTTTCTGGTAGCACTTTTGTTGCCTAGTTTTGATTGGCAGCATTGTTTTCTGATTGGAACTGAGGAGATCATGGATGCTGAATGATCCAAAACTGTGCTTGTAAATAGTTTGCACCTCTTTAGGTGCTCTCTCTTGGTTTTACATATACAGACACTTTGCGAAGATAATGTTTTACATAAAGAGACTTTGCGAAGATGGTGTTTTGCATGGACACTTTTCGAAGATGATGTCTACCTCAAAGGACACTGCAAGAAATCCCGGCTGGGAGCGGTGTCCAGCACTTACAAGAATAATTGTTGAATGTTTTACTGTGAAGCATTTGATAATGTGTTTTATAAGAGTATTAGTAACTGAGAAATGGCTTTTATAGAAGAATTAGGAATGTCTGATATAGAGATGAGTGATATGAATAAAGAATTGAAAGTGACAGATGACGGACCAGGTATTTGCGGTCAGCGTCTTGCGTCTAGAGAAAGAGAGTAAAATGATAAAGAAAAATGTGTTACAGAGAATAGCACTTTGAATTGAGAATTGCACTTAGAATTAAAAATTTTAGATAGAATTTTAGATAGAATTGTTTGTAACGTTCAAGATGAGTACCTCCTATACTAGGAAGATTAGTATAAGAAAAATTTGTTATGCATTATGAAATTTTTGTATGCTTCCTTGCTGTCTACTTTGTTACCTTGCAGCCCGCGGACGTGCTGTGTTTAACGGGGAGGTATGTGGCGCCCCTGAGGCTCAGTTGTTATGAATGAGTCACCGGAGGAGGGAAAAACAAAAATGCAAGCTAAGTCCAGAAAACCGGAGAGGTTGGTAGCTAGCGGATTGCAGACCCCCGATCCTATTCACAACTAACAGTAGCCGTGGAGCGTTCCTATGGTGGTCCTAGACGCCTCTTCACAGCCGGAGAACTAAATAAGCTGAAAGAAAGGGGAAATCTAAACTGCCCCAGATCAGACCCCAAAGCAATAGACAGCCCCCAACATGTATTGTCGGTGAAAACAGATGAAAACACAAACACAGACAGAAAGACAGGCAGAGCAAACGATGGGGCCCAACTAACTAGATAGGAAAGGACAGAAAAGATGCTGGCTGCAATCCGCAAAAACCCTACCAAAAATGTCCCAACACGTCTGATAGGAAAAACGGCCCTGAAGTCACTAGACTTCCAAATCCCTATATCAGCACTCCGATATATTCTGAAGACAGAGCAAAAAAGATTTAACCGATCAGGGACAAAAATGGAAATTCAGCAAAGCCCCAGCCGGGGCTGGCTGAACACAAAACTAAGCAAATCAGACAAAATCTCATGGAACAATAACAGAGCAAAACTTAGCTTTAGAAGACAGGAACTGAACTGGAGGCCAGAGCTCAGAGCAGAGCAATCACCAGCAACCCTACAGGGCGTCGGCTGCCTTATATCGACTCAGAGATTCCGGATGTCCAATCGCAATCCACCTGTTCAGGTGACAGGTCTCTCCCATCCAAATCAGTTTTACGACCTCCCTTCACCAGCAGAGGGAGTTCATCGGACATCAAAGGTGAACGAGAAAATGAGCTCACAACACTCAGTCACCACAGAGGTACTGCACCTTCTCCTAAGGTGTGGTGCCCCACCAGCGAGGTAAGTTGGGAAATCCTTTCCACACTCCAACACCTGCACCCCACACACAGGATAGTTCAGCAGGACCATATTGCGGCTCCATGCTTAGAGGGTAGCAGAGCACTTTTCGTGGGTCCTTGCTTTGTAACACGAGATGTGCTGGGAGGTGGGTGGAGTTAGATATAAAAGGTTGGGAAGGTTTAGAATTACAGGACAGTCTGAGGTCAGTCTGACAGAAGGTCAGAGAGGAAGGAAGCCACTCAGGAGGAGTGGGGATCCCTGGAGGAAGGAGTGCTGAAGCTGCCTCAGTGATCTGAGCCAGCTGGCACAGGAAAGGAACAGAAGGAGAAAGATGTAGAACTGCATCCTAAGCTTCCATAAGAGAGAGAAGGAACAGTGCGGAATGAAGGACTAGGAGAACAGAGAGGAGTTGTGGGTTGGAAGAGGAACTCTGCTTATAGGTTCTCAGCGCAAGGCCGGGGCCCGGTCCCCGAGGTTGTATGGACACTTACGGTTCTGCAGCAGACACTGGTGGAGTAGTTGACTGTAAATACATTACTCTTTTCTAAGACTCGGGGCACAACAGCATCTGAATAGAGAGCCAGGACTCCGGAGAAGGGAGTCTGTTATGAGCTCATTTTCTGCTCCACCAGTTGAGAGTTCTCCTTCTGTTCTCCCTCTGGTGGTGACAGGAGGTAGTGAGGTTGGTTTAATTGGTAGTGATCTGCCACCTGGTGAGGAGGATAACGATTGGATCTCTGGAGTATCAGACTGGACATAAGACAGCCGACGCCCTATCCTGGTGCTGGTGATTCAGTCTGCTTCTCAGATCTTGGACTCAGCTCTGTTCCAGTCTTCTCAAGTTAAGTTTGTTTTTGCTAATGTTCACACTTGCTCTTGTTGGTCAATTCAGTTTTTTGTGTGGTCAGCCAGCCCAGCTGGGCTGTGCTGAATTTCCACTCTTATTTATCCGTATTTGCCAATTGGCTTTTTTTTGTCGCTTATTAGATTGGCCTCTTTTTGCTCTGTCTCAGAATATTTCAGAGTGCTGATAAAGTGGGAGAAGTCTAGTGACTTCAGGGTTAATTTTGCTATCAGATGTGTAGGACATTATTTTTGGTAGAGTGTTTGGCAGATTGCAGACAGTGTCTTTCCTTTCCTGTCCTTTCTAGTTAGTTTGGCCCCATCGTTTGCTCAGCCTATTTTCCTGCCTTTGTATGTGTTTTCATCTTGTTTCACCGTCAATACATGTGGGTGGCTGTCTTTCCTTTGGGGTCTGCTCTGGGGCAGTTAGTTTTCCTCTTTTCCTGCTTTAGGCTTATTTAGCTCTCCAGTTGTGACGACGCGTCTAGGACCAATGTAGGAACGCTCCACGACTACTGCTAGTTGCGTGTTAGAATCAGGGTTCTGCAGTCTGCATAGTTACCAACCTCTGGTTTTCTGAGACTTAGCTTGTGTTGTTGTTTTCTTTTTCCTCGGCCACCCATTCATAACAGGAGTCCCCGAGAGAGGCTACAGCTGTCTGCCATGCGAGTAGAGTTGTTAGGAACATCTGACAGGAGGAACTTCAGAGTACCACGGTACTGGAGCTCTTCACACCTTAAGGCGCAATAGAGGAGTCGTTCAGGAAAGGTACATGTTGGCGGAGTGTTGGAGAGGAGAATCCTGACTTGCCCAGGAGGTTGATTGAGTCTCTGCCCCGGAGGACACGGCATGGAGGCAGGCACCAGTGTGTACCATGGACTGTGAGTAAAGCTTTGGAACTACAAGCCCTGGTGTCTTCCATCCATTTGTGCGCTAACACCGTCAGCACCGCTACATCTGGGTACCAGCATTCCTCACTCCGCCTGTGCCTATACACTGCCTTGGGGTTACAGCTTCACCTGTGGGGAGCTACACCATCTATGCTGCAACACACCATCAGCCCCAGAGGATCTGCACGCAGCATTGGCTTAACATCTTGCTTGCCAAATACCACAGGTGGCGTCACGAACTATCACATAAACTATATCACAAACCACCATTGATTTGGGCGCCCAGGGCCACGGACCGGGTCACCGCTGCTGTGACACATCCCCCTGACACCAGCCCGGTACCGAGTACCCCACAGCCCTGGAAGGGCGACCCAAATGCTCTATAGATATATCTTTGTAGCGTTCAAAGAGAAAAGTACCGGTACCAGACAACACATAAAAAATTCCCTAGAAGGCAGATCGAATGGTGTTTAGTGCACTGCATAAAGTGCTTAAATGTGCAATATAGAAGAGAAAAAAAGATGTGGTACTCACTAGTTCGAATGGATGTGAATAAGTCCTTTATTCCATACCTTGGGATTAGGACTATAACATTATGTGCAGGTTACAGAGGCATGAAGGGAGAGGCAGAGTGGACGACCCGTTGAAGAGAAGTTACGCTGGAATTAAGGACTTTTTCACATTCATTCGATCTAATGAGTGCTGCATCTTTTTCCTTCAATATTGCAAATATATGTTTTTTACCACAACACTTGGGTTCCCAGAAGTAAAGCTACATTCATACTCGCACTCAGCACATCTAATGCAGTTCAAAACAACGTTTTGGTCCCTTCTGATGGCAAAAAATTGGGAAGCATGTTATTAATCTTTCTATCAAAGCATACGTCATTGGGACTTCATCAAAATCCACATATCTACCGGTAGTTAATTCCCTTAGCTTCAGTTATGAATAGAAACCATGAGACAGTGTGAATCATTAACTGTTTAATTATGCTAAACATTATCTGACTGATTTCTCATTCTTTGACACCTATATAGTAGCAAAGGCAATAAGTTCCAACATCTGCAAATCTCCATTTATAGGAACATAGGTTTATTAATATTTCCTACTCTACAATGTTTCTTGGTGTGTAGTAGTAAGTGTTAGAATTGATCACCGTAGTGTAAGAAAAACACCAGTGGGGCAGCGCAAATAGACAATGTTTTCCATGGTAATGATTCATATTGGTGAATTTTTCTCCAATGAGATGTTCAATTTATGAAGTTCGTTGTATCATGGGCAAATGTCTAAATCCATGGCCACTTTAGCGAGCCTTAATTTGGGGACCTTCAAATTGTATTTTTTCACTGGTATTACGTAACAAAGAAGTGCCTTACAAACCATGAATATAGCAAAGAAACTAAACAGGAAAACTGTATAGCATATACTGAGTTTCTATTTTCACAGGTATAATAATCAACTGTAGAGAAATTTTACTTTATATTTTAGATGACTTTTTTAACTCATGGACTGACCCCATAATATATGTTAGTAAAATGTTTACAGTATATGACTAATGAGGGGGCAGGACGTCAACTATTTAAATCACCTATACACAATATATTATATAGTGTATAATTGCACAGTATAAAATAAGTGATACCAAGATCTAAAGAGGTTTTATGAATGAAGTAGACATTGAAACATTACTTTTTAATGCATGTTAGATATAGAGACATATAGTTAGAGATGAGAGATAGGTAGATCAGATGAGACATCTTACCATTCTGTAGAGCACAACTATCCAGCTGCAGATATGCCCCAGGTCCAACTGAATCACACAGAGTTACAAGCCCTAAGAAGACCCCAATGTAGGACAACATGGCCATGCTTCACCCTTAACGCGGCAAAAACCAAACCTGGCAAATTACAAAAAAAACTCAAAGCCATTCTATGTTGCTTCATATCGACTTCTAATGCAGCTTGGGATATCACTTTACTCATGCTTACTTACACACTGGAAATCCTTTTTTAAAGGAGAACTACCGTACATTATACTATTAGAGCAAAGCATTTCAAGCAAGCAAAAAAAGTCACAAACATACATTTATAATCTGCTATTAAAAATAATAGTTTGCCACTGTATTATTTTTATATATATACCGGTGCATCTCACAAAATTAGAATATCATCAAAAAGTGAATTTATTTCAGTTCGTCAATACAAAAAAGTGAATCTCATATATTATATAGAGTCATTGCATTTCAAGTGTTTATTTCTGTTAATGTTGATGATTATGGCTTACAGCCAATGAAAACCCCAAAATCATTATCTCAGTAAATTAGAATACTTTATAACACCAGCTTGAAAAAATGATTTTAAAATCTGAAATGTTGGCCTACTGGAATGTATGTTCAGTAAATGCACTCAATATTTGGTCGGTGCTCCTTTTGCATCAATTACTGCATCAATACAGCGTGGCATGGAGGCGATCAGCCTGTGGCACTGCTGAGGTGTTATGGAAGCTCAGGTTGCTTTGATATCAGCCTTCAGCTCATCTGCATTGTTGGGTCTGGTGTCTCTCATCTTCCTCTTGATAATACCCCAGTGATTCTCTATGTGGTTAAGGTCAGGCGAGTTTGCTGGCCAATCAAGCATGGTGATACTGTTGTTTTTTGTTGTGGGCAGGTGCCAAGTCCTGCTGGAGAATGAAATTTCCATCTCCAAAAAGCTTGTTGGCAGAGGGAAACATGAAGTGCTCTAAATTTCCTAGTAGACGGCTGTGCTGACTTTGGTCTTGATAAAACACAGTGGACCTACACCAGCATATGACATGGCTTCCCAGCCATCACTGATTGTGGAAACATTACACTAGACCTCAAGCAGCATGGACTGTGGCGTCTTCACTCTTCCTCCAGACTTTGGGATCTTGATTTCTTAACAAACCATGCAAAAATTATCCCTTTATTTTGAGATCAGGAATAGGTTTCTTGTTTTGAAAGTGAAGAAGCAATGCCTCCTTAACAAGCCGTGCAAAAATGATTCCTATTTATTTCTATTTTCGGAGCAGGTACAGGTTCATAACATAGTAACATAGTTTTGAAGGCTGAAGGAAGACCTTATGTCCATCTAGTTCAGCCTATTTTTAGTGCAGCTGTTCTGCATTGTTGATCCTGGGGAAGGCAAAAAAAACCCCACAGAGTAGAAGCCAATTTTCTCCATAGGGAAAAAAATTCCTTCCCCTAAGCTGGGTCAACCATCTACCTATAATATTCTGTTATTCGTAACCTTCTATACTGTTACTCACAAGAAAAGCATCCATTCCTTTCTTAAATTCATTCAGTGAGTTGGCCATCACCACTTCCTCAGGAAGAGAATTCCAGAGCCTCACTGCTCTTACCGTGAAGAACCCTCTTCTATGCTGGTGCAGAAATTGTCTTTCCTCCAAATGAAGAGAATACCCCCTTGTTCTTGTCACAGTCCTTGGTACAAACAGGTCATTGGAGAGATCTCTGTATTGCCCTCTGATATACTTGTAAATATATATTAAGTCTCCCCTAAGTCTTCTCTTTTCTAGAGTAAATAGACCTAATTTTGATAACCTTTCTGGGTATTGTAGTGAACCAACTCCATTTATCATTTTAGTAGCCCGCCTTTGAACCCTTTCAAGTTCAGTAATGTCTTTCTTGAGCACCGGCGTCCAAAATTGCACACAATACTGCAAGTGTGGTCTGATGAGTGATTTGTACAGAGGGAGAATTATGTTTTCATCTCGTGTCCCCAGACCTCTTCTAATGCATCCCATGACCCTATTTGCTTTGGTGGCAGCTGCCTGACACTGGGCACTCCAATTTAGCTTCTTATTGACTAAGATGCCTAAGTCTTTTTCCATGTCTGATTTCCCCAGCAGTTTCCCATTTAGTAAGCAATTGTAGCATCTGTTTCTCCTTCCCATGTACATAACCTTCCACTTATCTGTGTTAAACCTCATTTGCCATTTTTCAGCCCAATTCTCCAATTTACTCAAATCTGTCTGTAGTTGCAAACTGTCCTCCTTTGTGTTAACTACCTTACATAGTTTTGTATCATCTGCAAATACTGATATTTTACTGTGTAAGCCATCCACTAGATCATTAATAAATATATTAAATAGTAGGGGGCCCAATACAGAACCCTGTGGTACCACACTAGTAACCCTGGCCCAATCTGAGTATGCACCATTAATAACCACTCTTTGTTTTCTATCACTAAGCCAGCTACCCACCCATGTACACACATTTTCCCCTAGCCCAAGCTTTCTCATCTTACTTACTAATCTTTTATGTGGGACAGTGTTAAATGCTTTAGAGAAGTCGAGCTAAATGACATCCAATGATTCTCCTTGGTCCATTTGAGAGCTTACATCCTCATAGAAGCTGATCAGGTTAGTTTGACAGGAGCGATCCTTCATAAATCCATGTTGATATGGAGTTAAACATTTATTAACATTGAGATATTCCATAATGGTATCCCTTAGAAACCCTTCAAAAATTTTACCCACAACAGATGTTAAGCTTACCGGCCTATAGTTTCCAGGTTCCCTTTTACACCCCTTTTTGAATATTGGTACCACATTTGCTTGCCGCCAATCAAAAGGAACAGACCCTGTTTCTATAGAGTCTTTAAATATAAGGAATAGAGGCCTGTCTATCACATTACTTAACTCCCTTAATACCTGAGGGTGAATGCCATCAGGGCATGGTGATTTGTCAATTTTAATCTTACTAAGGCGGTTCTGCACTTCTTCCTGGGTTAGGCAGGTAATACTTAATGGGGCGTTTACATTATCACTCTGCATTTCCCCTGGCAAATCCTTTTCCTGTGTGAACACTGTTGAGAAAAAAGTATTTAAAACATTTGCTTTTCCCACATTGCTCTCTATAATTTCACCCTCATTGTTCTTTAAAGGGCCGACACCATCAATTTTAATCTTTTTACTGTTTATATAATTAAAGAATAGTTTGGGGTTTGTTTTACTTTCCTTAGCAATGAGTCTCTCAGTTTCCACTTTTGCTAAATGTATTTGTTTTTTACACATTTTATTTTTTTCTCTATAAGTTTTTAATGCTTCTTCATTGCCTTCTTGTTTTAGCTTCCTAAATGCCTTGTTCTTGTTATTTATTACCCTTTTTACATCCTTATTTAGCCACATTGGTGTTCTCCTGTTCCTAGCCCTTTTATTTCTGTACAGTATTGCTAGCTCGCAGTGGATGTGTAGATCTGATTTAAATATTTCCCATTTATTTTCTGTGCTCCTATTTTTGAGGACATTGTCCCAATCAATTCGGCGAAGGTCCTCTCTAAGCTGATCAAACTTTGCTTTCCTGAAATTCAGCGTGGACAAGTGGAATTGTATTATATTGTGGTCACTGTTCCCTAGGTGCCCATCGACTCGTACTTCTGTTATTCTTTCTGGCCTGTTGCTTAAAATTAAGTCCAGAAGGGCTGTCCCTCTAGTTGGGCCCTGCACAAGTTGTGACAGATAATTATCCTTGGTTACTGGCAGAAATTGGTTTCCTTTCTGAGATACGCAGGTTTCAGTTTCCCAGTCTATGTCAGGGTAGTTGAAGTCCCCCATAATAATCACCTCATTGTGATTTGCTACTTTGTCTATTTGTTTCAATAATACACTTTCAGTGGTTTCTGTTATATTTGGTGGCTTATAACAAACCCCTATGAGGATTTTATTACTTTTCCCTCCTTGTATCTCCACCCATAGAGACTCCACCTCTTCATTTCCCTCTTGTATATCTTCTCTTAATGGGGGCTTTAAAGTGGACTTTATATATAGACAGACTCCACCCCCTTTCCTTTTTTTACGGTCCCTCCTAAACAAATCATATCCTTGCAAGTTAGCCGCCCAGTCATAGCTGTCATCTAACCATGTCTCAGTTATTCCTACTATGTCGTATTTTTCCTCATACATTACCAACTCCAGATCTTCAATCTTATTGGTCAGACTTCTTGCGTTGGTCAGCATGCAGAAAAGAAGTTTTGCTTCATTTTTCTTAGCTTCCTTCTGAGTACCCTGTCTTGGGTCCTCTTTATCACATCTAGTATCCTTGATTATTTTGTCCTTCTGCTGCATGTTCTTGTCTGCTGTTTTTCCTCCCATCCCCTCTTCTTCTATAAAACTATAAAACATAATGCACAAGCAGATGTGTGTTGCTCACTATAGGCAGTGACATTGGATGTGGCAGCAGCAACAACTACACAGTATAGAATATGATGTTGCAGGAAAGTATATGTCTGATAGTTTAGGGCCAACAGTGACAGCCTAGACAGCAGCAGTACAGCATAGCTATAAAACGAAGTAGGCAGGCAGGAGATGTTTGAATGTCATCGTTGTCAATCAGCAGTGATGGTGTGGCAAGAGCCTCACAGTGTAGAATAGGATAGGTCAGGAAAAGAGATATCCAGCTGTTTGTCACCACCACTGAAAACCCCAGTACCAGAAGTACAGTATAGCCACAACTAGAAATGAGCAGATCTTTTGAAATTCAATGTGCCAGTGTGCCGACTTCACCAAATTTTACCTAAAAATGTGATTTGCTGAAAATAAATTTGCATAAATCTCAATATAGGAAAGCTTGTATTTGCTTGGAAAATACACATTGGGCAGACGAAATTGAGAGTAACTACACCACTGAGCAAAATAGCTTACACGAGAGAGAAAGAAAGATAGAGAGGACCCTGCTGACCATAAGAGCTTACACGCTACAGGAGAGAGAAACTTACTCAATGACTCTGGAGGTGGAAAATGATTCTGCCATACAAACTGTGCTCCACTTGTAATAACCATTGATCTGTCATGGTCCAGGTACTGACCACCACTGTACAAGGTATGATGATCTGCAAGATGTCATAGCTGCAAAGCATTGTGATAAGCAACACAAAATGACATTATCTCACTCTGATGCTTCAACAGTGTGGTAAATTATTCCAAGCAAGTTTTGGCGTTTTTTCATGAACTGCGAATCAAATCTCAAAATGTTCTAATTCGTGTGAAATTGAAAATACCAGGAGATTTGACTTGAACTTGATCCTCCACAGATCTGTCTGGTCATCTCTAGATATAACCTGATTTGAAAGGCAGGAGAGGACTGTCTTTGCATGGAGTGTTAACACTGACGGAAGCAGAAAAGGGTTATCCATACAATGGACAAGCATAAATTTGTTACTGTCGATCTAATCATTGGTGTGAGCCACAGGTGAGAAGATTGGCACTAATCTACGCCTGATTCAATTTTACAAATATAAGGTTTTACTTGCTTGCAGAGGACAAACTAAACTGTGTGACAAAGCCACCTGCCATGCTGAATACCCTCTATGACAGTACACTGAAAACTAGACAGGACACTAAGCCAATAGCAAACTAGGCTAGTTCTTGCCATTGGTCCAATCTGCTGACCCAAAAGTCAATGTGGTCAGCTCTTAGGGTATCTGCCAGAGAAAAGATACAGTCCAGGTACAATTTAAATCTGGCTGTTTAAACTTTATTCATGATAAAGTGCATCAAGTTAATGCATCAGATTGGCACATCTTATTATATATACTGTTTTGGCAACATTTTCTAACTCTATCACTTGCATAAGCAGGGGAATGTTGGCTCTGTTGGTAATGAAGAGGGGTCTTCTGATCAAACATATGGTAAGTAGGCATTTGGCGGGGTAACGCAGCTTATCCTGGTAGTGCACCAATTTCGACTCCTTTTAAGAAGACGAAAAAAGTCCCTCTTTTTCCAGTCCTCCTTGAGTATATCATTGTTTAATCACACAGTCTGCTGCTGGTATCTCTCCTATCTCTCTATCAATTTAACCTATGCATTATTTACAGACTACTACTCCAGTGTTCTATCTTAAGTGTTGCAGTTGTACACCACATTTTTCTGGAATAGTTATCCAATGTTTTAGCCCTTTCTTTCCCTATTTCTATTGCATAGCTGTGTGCTCTGAGGTCCTCTCTATAGCCTGTAACACACTAATATGGCTTCTGCATTCTTTTTATCAGCATCAGATGTGTAGCTTGGAGTTTAGCATAGGTGGGGGGCAAAACACATCTGAGTAGGTCCTTGACCTAGGTAACCATGTTTACAACAAAGATGAGGCACCCTGATCATAGTGGGTTTATTGGAACCTTAGTACAGGAGTACAGCACATTTCTGTTATTTAAATAGTTTGGTTTTGCTATGCCAAGTGATGTGAGGTTATATAAGTCCTCTCTGGCTGATTTAATGTGTGACAGTGTGTAAAATGGTGCTGGACATTTTTTCAGAAATTTGTTCTAATTGAATTGCAAATTCTTTGCGTTAACCAATGTTTGTGAATTTCAACACAAAGTCGATTTACATTAAGCTGATTAGCTTCTCTAGTTATTAATATGGGCCCCCCAGTAGTCACACTCAACACATATGAATAATGTGACAGTGTACTTGTGGACTCCATATGCCATTATTTTAAAAACTATTCTAAATAGCTTTTCTAAAAATGGAGAAAACTGTCTATTGTGCCACCGAGGGGTATTCACATCTTATAATGCTGATATATTATGATATTAGGAAAAGGGGGTTGACATGTCGTGTCACTTCTCCATTGGGAAGCTCAGTGCTGATCATCTGCTGTGCAGGGAATTATTCAACAAGTAGCCAGCAACATCTCTGTGAAGTGAAAACTGTGGATTAGTGAGGATCATGACACTCAAACCTCTCTGCTTAGAAAGTGATGCCATATCATTTCTATGGTAAGAATTCTCCCTTGAATAACATGAACAAACTGGACTTTTTAATTGGGAATATGCAGGCCAATTATTGACTCATCAAAATTAATATGATATGTCTTACAACAAACTAAACCCATTATGTCACCAAGTGTGTGCCTGATGCAGATTGTCCCATAATCTACTTCAGCTAAATATAAGATCCTTATATTCAAATAAAAACATCACCTGAGATTTTCTTATCTCATATCCGACGATAAGTTTAATCTTATTAACTCGGTTAATGCATTGTGAAATGTCTATTGAAAAAAATCTATAAACCTGATCCACTTCTTCCACTTGCGTAAAGATATGAAGGACAAGATGATATTGTGCATTGAGGTCATTTTAGGTTGCTCAGTGGCCATTGTTTTCAATTGTTGTAGTTCATACTGCTGGGATCCTTGACAGGCTGCCAAAGTCTACAGTAATCCACTGATCCTTATTAGTATGAACAAGTGTCACTTGTCATCCTTACAGGCATACTGTATTATCTGAATCTTCAATTTCGGAGGAAAGTAGACTTTCACTGTGATACTCATAAAGGGAGTTTATGAATACTTCATATCCACTTACTTCATTCCCAATAGTTGCAAATATTCTGATTTTCCCTCATCTGCTTCTAACGGATGATGGCATTTCACTTAATACTGAGGTCTTGTCTATTTTGATCAGTGGTGATAAACATGCTGTACTCCATCCAAGGGGTCTGCACATTACACTCAGTGTCCTGATCTACCTCTCCATTTGCTGCATTCAGAATTTCCGTATACAGTATCTTGTTCAGTATGTAGAGTAGCTACACATAGGATGTCACTTATTTGAGGATAACAATCTGAACATGACTACCTTCAAACTCCCTTACATGAGATGCAGCCTTGCATTGGTTTGATCATGTAATCATTTGATAGCCAGAGTACTGATCTGTTGTTTCATGTTTTGCATTCTTACATGTTTTCAAAAATGTTATACTGTATTTGATGCTGAGTGGATTAAAAACTGGCCATCATTAGAAGAAAGCCTATCCAGTAAAAATGAAAAAAGCATATACAGAATGGGAGGAATAGGCCTAAGCAACAGCACATGTGAAAAAGATTTGGGTATACTAATAGATCACAGACTGAATATGAGTCAACAGTGTGATGCAGCAGCAAAAAAAGCAAATGCAATTCTAGGATGTATTAACAGAAGCATACAGTCTAGATCACATGAAGTCATTATTTCCCTCTACTCCTCTTTGGTCAGACCTCATCTGGAATATTGTGTCCAGTTTTGGGCACCACATTTTAAAAAAGACATCAACAAACTGGAGCAAGTTCAGAAAAGAGCAACCAGAATGGTGACCGGTCTGCAAACCCTGTCTTATGAGGAAAGGTTGCAGGATTTGTGATTGTTTAGTTTGCAAAAGCGAAGTCTGAGAGGAGACTTAATAGCGTCTACAAATATCTAAAGGGCTGTCACATTGTAGAAGGATCAACTTTATTCTCATTTGCACAAGGAAAGACTAGAAGCAATGGGATGAAACTGAATGGGAGGAGACACAGATTAGATATTAGAAAAAACTTTTTGACAGTTAGAGTGATCAATGAGTGGAACAAGCTGCCATGAGAAGTGGTAAGTTCTCCTTCAATGGAAGTCTTCAAACAGAGGCTGGACAGACATCTGACTGGGATGATTTAGCGAATCCTGCTTTGAGCAGGGGGTTGGACCAGATGGCCCAGGAGGTCCCTTCCAACTGTACGATTCTATGATTCTATGATTCTATCCACAGCTATTATAGTGAGCCAGGCAGTGGTCATCATTATATCCATTGTGCCACTTAACCTTCTACTATAGTAGGCCATGTATGAAAAATGAACATCTTTGAGTTCAAGAAGTGGGAGGTCTAATTGACAAGTGTAGCAGACCACTTCCTAGAGTATGATGCCAAATGCATGCTAGGAATTGCTTTATGTGTAGGGTCTGCTGGGAGAGCATTCCTGAAGCGATGTGGCCCTGATTATGCTTTTAGTTATGGTCCTTTCCCTGATGATTGAGTACTACAGGGTGAGCCATTTATAAGGTTAGACCTGGGTGGGCCATTTATATGGATACACCTAAATTAAATGGGAATGGTTGGTGATATCAACTTCCTGTTTGTGGCACATTAGTATATGGGAGGGGGAAAACTTTTCAAGATGGGTGGTGACCATGGGGCCATTTTGAAGTCATCCCACCCAGGTGCATCCATATAAATGGCCCACCCAGGTGTATCCACATAAATGGCCCACCCTGTATTGAAATGTATGGTATATTAGGAATGCTTGGACATGACAAGTACACAATAGTATACCCTAAAGTGACTAGCATCTATAGACTATGCCAGCCTGCCTGTCTGGCAGTTGCATGTGGTAAGCAAATTGTGACTCGAGACAGTGAGGAAAACTTAAAGAATAATCATTATTTATTTATTTTTTTTACATAAATCATAGATCCATGTTAAAATAAGAACCATGTGGTATCTGCTTCATTCTCCTGCTGGACTGATCATTCATTCTCAAAATTCTCAATTAATAGATAAAATTTGTCATCTGGGAAAAAAAATTTCCAAATAAATTGAGAGTGAAAAATCAGTCCTGGGAGAGAGAGAAGAGAGAGAACCAAATTTCTTTCATAAGATGTATTACAAAGTTGCTTATTTTGGGTGTATTATCAATTTATTAAATAAAATTTAACGCTTACTCATTAATCATTGAGTTCTATGGTCACCTGCTTCATTGAGTCCTATGTAACATGCATATTTGAGTATCATGTAAAGCTGTACCTAGTGAGAAAATATCTGTGAACATTATCAAGTCTGTGCACCACTGACGGATGTCCCTAGTGAATTGCCCTGAGTACTGAGTTGTTAAGCTATTGATAACCTCATACTGTATATAGTTCTAAAAACTGTTGATGTCGATAGTAACTGACAAGCTTTGTGCCTTAGTTAGATGTGTAACTGTCAAGCTCTGCATCTTAGTTTTGATGTGAAACTGCTAAGCTTTGTACTTCCATTCTGAAATATAGCAGTTAGGCCTTGTATTTCGATAGTTATAAAACAGCAGGCCTCATGCCATTAAGCATTGTATAACTGAAAAGTTTGCTTGTACCTTGTTTCAGAGATTATAACTGCTAAGTTATTGTGCCTCAGTTGAGTAAAATTGCATTAAGTTAGAACCTGATGTGCCTAAGACCTCATGTATGCCATCCTTGTATGGGGAGCAGTGTTTGGGGTCAAAGGCAACACACAAAAACTGACACACTTTATAGTACACATATGAAAGAAGGGAGCCAAGAGCTGCAGGGTGAGCAGCTAAGGGCCACTGGTTGACCAATGCTATTTTAAAGAGAACCTGCCAGCATGATTTTGTAATGTAAAGTAAAGAAATGGCTGTAATGGTCCTGTAGTACTGATTTCATTAATTCCTTTGGTGAAGAAATCTGCTTTGTGGTTCTTCTTTAATCACCATGGAATATGTTATTCTAGTAAGATTTTGGTGCACAGGGGCTGGACTGTGCACTGGGTCTCCACCATGTTGGTGATTCCCCGGAGCATCCACAGGCTACGGTCTTGGAATGCCAGGTCACTGCTTTTTTAGTGATTAACTACTCTGCTTTAAATCTCAGCAGTGACCTGTCATACAAAGATCGTAGGCAGGCAGATGGGCCAGAGAATCTCAGACAGGGAAGAGAGGACCCAGTGTATAGTCCGGCCACTGCTCACAAAAATTTAATTAGCAGAAAACTTCAAGTGGTGATTAAAGAAGGACAAAAAAGTGAATTTCTTCTCAAAAGTTATCAATTTAATCGGTATTACAGCACCATAACAGTCATGTCTTTAGTTTTACATTACAAAACAGTGCTGACAGGTTCTATTTAAATTATCAGTGATTCAGAAATAAGTGCAAGAATATAATACAGCAAAAATCATACAGCACAACGTTTATTAGGGTGGGTCATTTTTTGCAGGATATCTACTGTCACTTTCATTGATACACATGTTAAATGTTTTCTTCACAGTCGATTATTTGTATGGGTTACTTCACATATTGAAGATCACATGACATAACAGCATAATCCTGTGACAAAGGAAAATAATGGAAATGGTTAATATTAAAGAATTTAATAAAAACATAATTATACTAGTACAAATAAACCAACGCAAGTTATTTTCCACATTGTATAATCAGTACCTGACTTGGACATACAGTAGACTTTAGGTGCTTTTCTTGCTTTACCACATGCATTGTTGTGTATGTATTCAGACAATTTGGATCTCTAATTAATACTGACACCTAACGACATGTATCAACAAGATTGTGCGCCAGCCTATTCTGGCATTTCATACATTTCAGTGACCAGGTTCCATTCACAAGTAGGACTAGAGTACAATCTGGCATTATTATCGCATACCCTCTTATTTTACAGACATGGCCAGAACATTAGCTCATGCCGTGCTAGACAAACACAACCCAACAACACACATCTAATAAGGGATAATGGGTAAATGCTTCTGAATAAACTTATTTTGGCATGTCACTCTCTGCAAGGAGAAATGATACTTCTTGGATCCAGGTCAGATGCCTCTTACACAGGCAAATCAGATCTCACATTTTGCACTGATGAGGGGCAGTACCCGAAACACAGTGTCTGCAAATTGAGATCCTGGTTTTGCTTTTATTCAAAGTCATGTGACAAAGCTCGATAAAGGGTCGACATTGACTGTTAGGATTGCTACTTCCAATAGGTGGCACTAGAGTTCTAGCCCTCTTCCTCTCTGAAGAGACAATCTGAATAAACTATTATACTTACTTCCTTGACCTCCACAACTTCATGGATAAGCTGCACATTAGGTAGCGATGGCAGAGCTACTCCAACACTCAGGTCCTCTGCAAAATGAAGGATAGTTATTTTTAATCTTTTATTGCAAATTGAAAAATATAGAGTAGAAGGTAAAGATTATCAGCTAATGAAGTGGGAAGCTATTGTGAACCTAGCAATGTTTCAAAAGTTTTTAAAATTATAATTATCCACCTATTTCCTTTATCATTAATGTATATTTTAATTTGTTAAGAACATTTTTTTCAGCCATACATTACTTTAATTTAAGGGTGGTTTGTACGTTCATGACCGGGCCAATTTTTACAATTCTGACCACTGTCCCTTTATGAGGTAATAACTCTGGAACGCTTCCATGGATGCCAGTGATTCTGAGAATGTTTTCTCGTGACATATTGTACTTCACTTTAGTTGTAAAATGTTTTCGCTATAACTTGCATTTATTTATGAAAAAAACAGAAATATGGCAAAAATTTTGAAAATTTTGCAATTTTCAAACTTTGAATTTTTATGCCCTTAAAACAGAGACATATGTGACACAAAATAGTTACTAAATAACATTTCCCACATGTCTACTTTACATCAGCACAATTTGGGAAACAAAATTTTTTTGTTAGGAAGTTATAAGGGTTAAAAGTTGACCAGCGATTTCTAATTTTTACAACAAAACTTACAAAACCATTTTTTTTAGGGACCACCTCACATTTGAAGTCACTTTGAGGGGTCTAAATGGCAGAAAATACCCAAAAGTGACACCATTCTAAAAACTGCACCCCTGAAGCTACTCAAAACTACATTCAAGAAGATTATTAACCCTTCAAGTGCTTCACAGGAGCAGAAGCAACGTGGAAGGAAAAAATGAACATTTAACTTTTTAGTCACAAAAATAATATTTTAGCAACAATTTTTTTTATTTTCCCAAGGGTAATAGGACAAATTGGACCACAAAAGTTGTTGTCCAATTTGTCCTGAGTACGCTGATACCAAATATGTGGGGGGGGAACCACTGTTTGGGCAAATGGCAGGGCTCAGAAGGGAAGGAGCCCAGTTTGACTTTTTCAACCCAAAATTGGCTGGAATTGAGATCGGACGCCATGTCGCGTTTGACGAGTGTCTGATGTGCCTAAACAGTGGAAACCCCCCACAAGTGACCCAATTTTGGAAACTAGACCCCCTAAGGAACTTATCTAGATGTGTGGTGACCACTTTGAACCCCCAAGGGCTTCACAGACGTTTATAACGCCCGGGCGTGAAAAAAAAAAATCATATTTTTTCCACAAACATGATCATTTAGTCCCCAATATTTTGTTTTCCCAAGGGTAACAGGAGAAATTGGACTCCAAAGGTTGTTGTCAAATTTGTCCTGAGTACGCTGATACCCAATATGTGGGGGGAACCACTGTTTGGGCACATGGCAGGGCTCAGAAGGGAAGAAGCCCCGTTTGACTTTTTCAACCTAAAATTGACTGGAATTGAGATCGGACGCCATGTCGCGTTTGACGAGTGTCTGATGTGCCTAAACAGTGGAAACCCCCCACAAGTGACCCCATTTTGGAAACTAGACCCCCTAAGGAACTTATCTAGATGTGTGGTGACCACTTTGAACCCCCAAGGGCTTCACAGAAGTTTATAACGCCCGGGCGTGAAAATTAAAAAATCATATTTTTTCCACAAACATGATCATTTAGTCCCCAATATTTTGTTTTCCCAAGGGTAACAGGAGAAATTGGACCCCAAAGGTAGTTAAATTTGTCCTGAGTACACTGATACTGAATATGTGGGGGGAAACCACTGTTTGGGCACATGGCAGGGCTCAGAAGGGAAGGAGCCCCGTTTTACTTTTTCAACCTAAAATTGGCTGGAATTGAGATTGGATGCCATGTCACGTTTGACGAGCGTCTGATGTGCCTAAACAGTGGAAACCCCCCACAAGTGACCCCATTTTGGAAACTAGACCCCCTAAGGAACTTATCTAGATGTGTGGTGACCACTTTGAACCCCCAAGTGTTTCATTAAAGATTATAATGCCCGGGCGTGAAAATATAAAATCCTGTTTTGTTCCCACATAAATGATCATTTAGTCCCCAATTTTTAATTTTCCCAAGAGTAACAGGAGAAATTGGACCCCAAAAGTCGTTGTCCAATTTGTCGTGAGTACTCTGGTACCCCACATGTTGGAAAAAACTGTTTAGGCACACGTCGGGGCTCGAAAGGGAAGTAGTGTTGTTTTGGAATGCAGACTTTGATGGTCTGCTGGCGTCATGTTCCGTTTGCAGAGGCCCTGATGTGCCTAAACAGGAAAAAACCCCACATGTGACATCATTTTGGATACTAGACCCCCAAAGAACAAATCTAGATGTGCCCCCAACTAATCTAATGTAAATTAGTAGTGCATGGAGGTGTGGTACAATTTGAAGCAATCCTTCATACACAGGCAAGGTTTTTCGGGACAGGTGTCGCATTGATAAGTGGTGTCCCTGCGTATTCCTTTAGTGTAACACACTCGACACCTTTTTTGCGGCTTACCTTTTCTTGGGGTTGGCGGGACCACCCCTCCGGAAAATGCTGACCTGGTACAATACGAGCACCTTCAGTTCCAGAAGTACTGGGGCCCGCTCCTTCCTGAGCGCCAAACATCAGGGCCTTAACCACTACCTCCTGGAACTGAAGGTATGACGTATCGCCGGGGCATGCACACTGTGACAGCAGGAATGCGTTGAGCATTGCCATTTGGACGATGTGCACGGCCAGCTTTTTATACCACACCTTGGCCTTCCTCAATGCATTGTACGGTTGGAGGAGTTGATTGGAGAGATCAACGCCCCCCATGTTTTTGTTGTACCCCACTACACATGTCGGATTGTGGACCTGTGTAGAGGTACCCCGTACAGTGCAGAGGGTACTTCCATCACCGTGTATGGTGGTCAAGAGATGGACATCTCTCTTGTCCTTGTACTTGACCACCAGCAGGTCGTCGCTACATAGGGCTCTGCTCTCACCTTTTCGGAGCATCTGCCCAAGTAGCATCTTCGGGAGGCCTCTCTGATTTTTTGCGGACAGTACTGCAGGCTGCGGTACGTCGCTCAGAGAGGGATTTGTAGAGTGGGATGCTAGTATAAAAGTTATCAGTGTAGAGGTGATAACCTTTATCCAGCAGTGGGTGCACCAAATCCCACACAATGTTCCCACTCACTCCCAGGAAAGGAGGACACTCAGGGGGTTCGATCCGGGTGTCCTTCCCTTCGTAAACTCTAAACCTGTGGATGTACCCTGAGGTACTCTCACACAGCTTATAGAGTTTGATTCCGTACCTGGCCCTCTTACTGGGCACGTATTGACAGAATCGCAGCCTTCCCTTGAAGTGAACCATGGACTCAACCACGCAGATGTCCCTTTGGGGCACATACACTTCAGCAAACTTTTTGTTGAAGTGTTTGATGACCGGCCGAATTTTGAAAAGATGGTAAAAGTTGGGGTCATCTCGTGCGGGGTACTGTGCATTATCAGAATAATGCAGAAACTTGTGGATGGCCTCAAAACGCGTCCGGGCCATGACCATTCGGAACACTGGAGTGTTGTATAAAATATCAACACTCCAATATTGCTGAATTGCCGGCTTCTTCAGTATCCCCATATGGAGGACCAGGCCCCAAAACTGCGTCATGTCAACTACGTCTACAGGAGACCAGTTTGAAAATGTTGAACGAGGGTTTTGCTCCAAAAATTGCCGAGCGTACAAATTAGTTTGCTCCACCATGAGGTTAACAAAATCCTCAGAGAAAAAGACTTTGAAAAAGTCAATTTCTCTGAGGCCGGTGGTGTCAAACTTGATTCCTGATTCTGCCACAAAATCAGGAATCAGTGGCTCGTAATTTTTGGGGGGCGAGGTCCATACAGGGAGCACTGGGTCAGCTGCGGGCATGGTGGGCGCTGCCTCATCTTCTGTCCTGGAGCGTCTGCGTGGCGGTTCCGCAGGACCCGAGAAGGAAGATGAGGAGGGGGAAGAGAAAGAAGAAGAGGATGAAGAATCCGAGAAATAAAGAAAAGTCGGATCCTCATCCAAATCGCTATCAGTGTCGGAGGCAAGTATAGCATATGCCTCCTCCACTGAATAGCGCTGTTGGGATGAATTTGACATTTTTGTGTAAATATGGTGCTTGGGTGTACACTTTATTGAAAACTGTATGTGTACATGAGGGGGGGAGTGATTGGTGTAAACTTTCTGTAAAGAAAAAGCTGTGGGAAAAAAGTCTAAAACAGCAGGCCCTAGCTGATAAGTGTCACTTATCAAAATTAGGCTGCTGGATGTGCGCACGGGGTGGTGCAAGGGGGGGTGGAAAAAAAATGGAAAACGGCAGGCACAAACTCTGATGAGTGAACTGTGTCACTTATCCAAGTTTTGCGGCTGCGGGATGTGTGTATGGAGGTGGCGCAAAGGGGGCTAAGGAAAAAAAAAGCGAGCACGAGTGTTGATCGGTGAACTGCATCACCGATCAACGCTCAGCGGCTGCGCACGGATGTGGCGCAAAAGTGGGGTGGAGGGGGGTAAATATAGGGGAAGGGGGATGGGGGATTGGGGTGGATGAAGAGAGATTGGGCAGGGATCAGTTAGGGTTGTAGTTAGGTGGCACAAGGGGGGTGAAAAAAATGAAAAACGGCAGGCACAAGCTTGGATAAGTGACGTGTGTCACTTATCCAAGTTTTCCGGCTGCGGGATTTGTGTACGGAGGTGGCGCAAAGGGGGCTAAGAAAAAAAAGCGAGCATGAGTGTTGATCGGTGAAGTGTGTCACCGATCAACGCTCGGCGGCTGCGCACGGAGGTGGTGCAAAAGTGGGGTGGAGGGGGGTAAAAATAGGGGGAAGGAGGATGGGGGGATTAGGGTGGAGGGATGGGGGGATGAAGATAGATGGGGGGGTGAAGATAGATAGGGCAGGGGATCAGGGATCAGGAACACTTATGGTTGGAGTTTTTTTCTTTCTACTTTCTTTTCTGCAGGGATTGTGATGCTACAAGTTGTGGCACCACAATACCCAGCACAGGAGCTCTTGCTGCATCCGACCTCTCTGCAGGAATCCTCAGCTAGAGTGAGGACCCCTGCAGACAGGTCAGACAGGTCAGAGGCAGGTCAGGGGCAGGTCACAGAGCGGTCACATCGCTGCTGTGATCCACCAATCCCTGATCTGCCTGGTGACCATGGCAACTGCCTAGAATCGGAGCTCACAGCTCCGATTACTAGACAGGTCATGTCAAGGTCACCAGCAGTGCACAGAGCGGTCACATGGTGACCGCAGCTGTGCCCTGTGGTTGGCGCGATCGCCGATCTAATGGATCACGCCAGCCAGCTCCTGCAGGCCCTGCTGGGCCTGCATCAGGCTCCAGCCTAGGATCGGTGCTAATAAAGCACCGATCCGAGCCGGTACTGGCAGGACACAGCGGCGATATAGCGCCGCTGTGCACTGCGATTGGCGCGATCGATTAGATCGGCGATCGCGCCAATCCGGGTGCTTTTTGCTGGTGCCTGGCGTTGCCAGGCACCGGCTCTAGGATCAAGTACATCGGTACTCCAAACCTAGCCTAGGACATCATTGTTTCAGCCAAGCTGATTGGCTGAAACAATAAGAAACACTGGGATTGGCTGTTCAGAATTGAACAGCCAATCACAGCGCTCTGGATGCCGGGGGGCGGGATCGCAGCCCGGGAGGCCGACACCATCTTCTGTAAGGTGAGATGGCGTCGGAATTTTAATGCGATCACCGCAACTTAAGTCGCGGTATCGCATTAAAGGGCCCGACGTGTTATCCCGTCCACGGTCATACGGGCCAGGGTACCGTGGACGGGATAGTACGTCGGATGTCAGAAAGGGGTCAAGCAAATAGAATTTTGAGAATATCCTTATAAATCCATTTTTCTTTAACAAGGAGTAGTCAATATGCCCATTTCTACTCATTAGAAGGAGTGGAATTTCCATCTCTTGTTACTGACAGCACCATGGAAAGTCACAGCTGTTGATGAAACATTACTTACTATTAATCTGAAGTAGGTAGGCTTTCTCAAACACTGTATGCATGTACCCAGCCAGCAGTGAAGGCTATGGTGGAAGCACAAAGATATATTAGAAATAGTATAGCATATTCAAAGTTTCCTATATCTTGCTCACTTTTTCTTCAAGCACTTTCCATAGCCAGAGGTAGTGAGGGGAACTGAACTATATGCGAGGACTGTTATGTATCCCCTAGAAGGTGCTTAGAAGCATATTGAATCAGCTGGAGTGCATTGTAATAATAGCTACAGCTGTGGTTGCAATGCAAAATAAAAGTGTGGATTTGGTCAAGCAATTTGACTATATTAAATTTAGAAAACTTGACATGGGCTTTTGTTTTTGGAGAGACCTTTAGGATTGGTAGCGGCATGAGTCTCTCCCTCCACTCCATGTTTTGGGAGTGGCCCATGTCCACAATTCCCATTTAAACTTTCAATTTAGCTTTGGGTGGGGCAGTTTTTGGTTGTCAAGCAGCAGAGTAGGAAACTCTGTGCAGGACAGGTCTGTGTGAGTCTGATCAGAGACCAGAACCAGGGAAGCAAAGCCACTGACACAGTAATATGGTAGTGGAGTGTTACGGACTGATTGACAATCTGGCTGTTATCCTGAGGATAAAGTTTGCCTTTTTGTTGTAAGTCGCCAAAATAAAGATTTTTAAGTTGGACTAACCTGGGTCACTACCTCTTTACCACACTGTGTGAATACCGCTCCATTACACCACTAAAAGTGTAATTGCAGCTTCATAAAACTTTTGACATGTCATAGTGACAAGTCACATGTTTTGTTAGCTGTGTATTTGGGTGTTCAGAACCCCAATTGTCACTACTGAAATCAAGGAGATTCTGTTCTATGTGATTAAAAGGGATGTCCACTACTCAAACAACCTCTTCTGAATCCATATGTTTCCCTCCAGTAAAATAAGAACACTTATACTCCCTTCCAGCAGTGTCAGCACTGGCTCTCCCTTGGCTCTCATGACATTAAGTTATGCAAGCCCTGCAGCCTATCAGTGCTGGCTTCACTCCCCCCTCCTTTGGACATAATTGACATCCAGAGGAAGTGAGAAGGCATCAGGAGTAGTGATGAGCGAGTATACTCGTTACTCGGGTTTCCCCGAGTATTTTGGCGTGCTTGGAGATTTAGTTTGTGTCTCCGCATCTGCATGATTTGTGGCTGCTTGATGACCTGAATACATGTGGGGATTGCCTGTTTGCAAATACTCGGAGACTACCTGAGAATGCTCGGAGAAACCCGAGTAACGAGTATATTCGCTCATCACTTAACAGGAGCTCTCACTTTTTATTGGGTTATCTGAGTAGTGGACAACTCCTTTATCTGAAAAGTGTCTAAGGCTACTTTCACACTTGCGTTTTTTTGCGCTGCGTGCGCAGTGCAAACACATAAAAAACGCATCATGCGTTATTATGCTTTTTTTGTGTTTTTGCGCATGTTTTTTTAAAAAAACACATGTGTTTTTTTTGCGCTGACGAGCGCATTACCATGCACGTCAGCACTCCCATAGACTATAATGGTCAGCACTCCCATAGACTATAATGTGTTTTTGGGTGAATTTTGTGCGCATTGCATGCGCATGCTTTTTTTGAGACAGGTCGGACGCACAAAAAATGCAACAGGATGCATTTTGTGCGCCCGGGCGCACACTACAAAAAAACGCATACGCATACAAACGCATGTCTATGCGCACTAGGGTGACCGCAAAAAATCGATGTCGGAATTTTGTCCGTCTGGACCGCACAAAACGATTCCCCTTTTCAGATATTGAGATAGCCAAAATTTGAGCTCGATCAAACGACGTTAACCCGTGCCGCTCGTCGCTCAAAGTTTGAAAAAATTCAAATTGAGGTATTTTAAGATTTAGGTATTTTGCATAGTCTGTTAGACTATAAAGAATGTGACAACAACATTGCAGAAATAGCCCTGACCAAATTTTCGAACCATTTGTGGTATTTGAATGCAGAGTTGGTGGGATTATCGTTTTTTGATCACACCATTACAGACAATGAAAAGTTGTTAATGGCTAATAAATTGCTCAGTAGCATAGATGAACCATCAGAGCACGCTAGGGTTGTAAATCCAAAAGTTAGGAAAGAAAAATTAAAAGAGGTAGGAAGTAACCGACTTTAACGACCTTCTGACAAAAGATGAAGAACAAAAGCAATATGTCCTGCAAGTTGTAAGCAAATGCCGAGCATTATATTCTGACGTTTCAAAAACTACTTTAACAAAAGCTCTAGAATAGATTAGATAACTATGTAAAATTATCAACTCATGTAGGTTAGCGTGCTCTGATGGTTCATCTGTGCTACTGAGCAATTTATTAGCCATTAACAACTTTTCATTGTCTGTAATGGTGGGATCAAAAAACGATAATCCCACCAACTCTGCATTCAAATACCACAAATGGTTCGAAAATTTGGTCAGGGCTATTTCTGCAATGTTGTTGTCACATTCTTTATAGTCTAACAGACTATGCAAAATACCTAAATCTTTTAAAATACCTCAATTTGGATTTTTTCAAATTTTGAGCAACGAGCGGCACGGGTTAACGTCGTTTGATCGAGCTCAAATTTTGGCTCTCTCAATATCTGGAAAGGGGAATCGTTTTGTGGGGTCCAGACGAACAAGATTCCGACATTTTTTCCCCCCCATATGAGATCCGGTCACCCTAATGCGCACCCATGTTAAGTATAGGAAAAAAACGCAAGTGTGAAACCTGCCTTAAAGACTATGAACTTGAAAGTCATAAATTTCAACTACCATACATTTCTTATGTTAAACTGTTTCTTGCATTTTCATTCTTCAGTAGTTTCACTGTTTTCTTGCCTCTTGGCTTCCTGTTTGCCCGGGAAAGGTGCTCTCCTGATGATTGACAGTTCAGACTAGTAGCATAGCTGATCCACTGTGCTCTCTTTAATGCTGTTAACAGATGTAGCTTTGCCTTTGCAGTATCACAGAAGTGCAGTTGCACTAAAGGTGACCAAATTCAGCTACCTGTCCAGCTTCAATGCAGTGCTGTGACACCTTCTAGATAAGAGCTTGGAAGTACTGTGCTACTTGCCTGTCACTGATACACTATAACATTAATAAAAGATAAAATACAAAATTGGCAGCTTTTACAAGCACTTAACCTCTTAATAAGTTGAGATAACCACTTCAGCCTATAAAGGCCCATTTAGATGAGCCAATAATCGAGAATGAGCATTAGTTAGAGTGCTTTATTGCAGATTATGGGCTTTTGTAAGCACGTTTGTTTTTCGGTCAATTGGCTCATTAAAATCATCATTATTGGTAGCATATTATGTTGTGTCACCGACTTGCATACAACCAATCAGCAAACATTTAATGGCTGAGGTCAACAGGTATAAATGCTATTCTCTTTAAAGCCAGTATGAAAAATCGTACGAGTTTCATCCAGAAAACTCAGGTGATTTTCACCCGTGTGTCCATTTTAAATGTCCATGTGACATCATTGTGACATCTAAGTGTGATCCCTGTGCTATCTATTTACATAAATCTACATTAAAAAAGTATTATCACATACGTTTCCTAGATTAATAGTTGAAATGGATCCGTAAATATAACACCCATAGACTTGAATAGTTAGGTCTCATTTGAGGCTTAGAAGGGAACACTGTGACTTTATTTTCTCATGGACAGTCATCAGACCAGCATTGTTGTATAACATGGGTTAATGTGCAATTCAATCGAAAAATTAGATAGCACGAGTCCGATTCATGTGCTCATCTGCTCGAGCCCTTACATGGTTCATTTGTCCACTTTGTTGCCTCAGTCTCACATCACACCACTATCATCATACAAGTCATGAACATACACAGGGGTATAAGTCGACAAGCCCTTGGACTAATTTGTGACTTTAACCTCTTGGAATATGACTGGCTAAATATAGCATTAGTCTTTTTATTAACCAAGTAGGGTACACTGACTTACATTGCATTTTCCAAAAGAAGATGATGCCATTACCAGATTAAGATCTCTGCAATAAAACACAGAAATGCCTTTAAAAATGAATTTATGAAGATTAAATACATAAATGAATGCGCATTAATGCAATAACTGAAGTCATCCACACAAGAAAACAAGTGACACTATTTCATACCCTTGCAGTGACAGTGAAGTCTTGAGATTTCCTCCTTTAACATCCAACTTGGCAAGCAAATTAGCTCCCTAAAATTTTATAGGAGTTGAAAGCATTATATTTATTAAGGCAGTGGCTTCAATAAAACTTCAATATAGTGTGTGTGTGTGTGTGTGTATATATATACAATATATACAGTATTAAAAAAAGTGTTTGATACACTACTGATTTAGCAAGTTTTCCCACCTACAAAGAACAGAGAAGTCTGTAATTTTTATTCGATGTACTCTTCAACTTTGAGATCAAAATTTAAAAATGAAAACCATAAAATCACATTGTATAATTTTTCCATAATTAAAATTCATTGTATTGCGTGAAATAAGTATTTGATCATCTATCAATCAACCAGAATTCTGGCTTTCACAGACCTGTTAGTTTTTCTTTAAGAAGCCCTCCTACCCTGCACTCATTACTTGACTTAATTGTACCTGTTTGAACTCGTTTCATGTATAAAATACACCTGTTAACACACTCAATCACACTCCAACCTCTCCACCATGGCCAAGACTAAAGAGCTGTCTTAGGACACCAGGGACAAAATTGTAGACCTGCACAAGGTTGAGATGGGCTACAGGACAATAGGCAAGCAGCTTAGTAAGAAGGCAACAACTGTTGGCACAATTATTAGAAAATGGAAGGTGAATGTCTATCTTCCGCAGTCTGTGGCTCCATGCAAGGTTTCGCCTCTGAGAAAGTTCAGAAATCAGCCCAGAACTACACAGGACCTGGTCAATAACCTGAAGAAAGCTGGGACCCCAGTCTCATACATTACCGTTAGTAACATACTAAGCCGTCATGGATTAAAATTCTTCAGGGCATGCAAGATCCCCCTGCTCATGTCAACATATGTCCAGACCCGATTGAAGTTTTTACAATGACCATCTGAATGATTCAGAGGATGCATGGGAAAAGGTTATGTGGTCCGATGAGACCAAAATAAACTCCACTTGCCACGTTTGGAGGAAGAACAAGGATGAGTACAACTCCAAGATCACTGCCCCAACTATGAAGCATGGTGGGGGAAACATCATATCTTGGGGGTGCTTTTCTGCAAAGGGGACAGAATGACTGCACCGTATTGAAGGGAGGATGGATGGGTTCTTGCATTGCGATATTTTGGCCAACAACCTGCTTTCCTCAGAAAGAGCATTAAAGATGGGTAGTGCCTGGGTATTCCAGTATGACAAAGACCCGAAACAAACTGCCAGGGCAACTAAGGAGTGGCTCCGTAAGAAGCATTTCAAGCTCCTGAAGTGACTTAGCCAATCTCCAGTCCTGAATCCAATAGAAAATCATTTGAGGAAGCTGAAGCTCAATGTTGCCCAGTGACAGCCCTGAAACCTGAAAGATCTGGAGATGTGGGCCAAAATCCAGGCTACAGTGTGTGCAAACTTGGTCAAGAACTACAGAAAATGTATGACCTCTGTAATTGCAAACAAAGATTTCTGTAACAAATAATACATTCTTCTTTTCTATTATATCAAATACTTATTTCATATAATAAAATGCTAATTAATTATGTAAAAATCATGCAATGCGATTTTCTCAAAATTTAAGTGTACCTCTGATAAAAATTACAGAGCTCTCTGCTCTTTGTAGGTGGGAAAACTTGAAAAATCATCAGTGTATATATAGATAGATGGTTTATATATAAATATTAGGCTGTTCAATCATTGTATGCAAATAGATGGGCAAATAGACATATATTCTGTATATCTCATTAGGACAAAGCTTGGACAATCCCCATTCAGCTGGAATAGTCGCTAGATTATACGGTAAGTTTTTATTATTGGAAGACTAGACCAGTAATTGTTTTTTTTTCCTTTTGATACTATTCACTTATTGGTATCAAAAGGTTATCTATGTAATACATGGATTAGAATGGTCCTCAAAAGAAAGATAGTTTTGGGGGAACCTCAATTTTGATTATAAATGAATTAGCAGTCGTCTATCCCTTAATGTTGCTTCATCCATAGTATTATACTGTCCCTTGGCAGCCACAAAGGCCAAGAGATACCTCCAGATTTTTTTCTGCCTCTTTTCTTGAGAATTTTACAAACTTTATTTTTTTTACTTTTGATTCTCCTTAACTCATTCCCTATTGATCAGTGATTGTTAGTGTGAAAATCATTCAGAAAACTGAACTTTCAGCTCTCTATGTCAAATTCATACTCACCACATTGATAGTCATCAGATTCTCAATACGTAATTTGGGCTGGACGACAAAGATCTCTACTTGTGGAGTAATCTGGACTAATAACTGGTTGGACTTGAAAGTGACTATAGGTGTTTGGCTAAGAACAATATTTATCTTCACAGGAAGAGATTGTGGGTACTTCATACTGATCTAAAATAAATAATATTATACATTACAGATATAACTTCACAATTTAAATGTACAAAAATAAGTATTACTAAGTCAATGTGGTTGTCCATGCGGACAGTCGCTTTTTGATACACAGATCCCAAGAGAACCATAGGGTGTGTTGCTGTTGGTTCTACCAATTAATTGCAATCACTGTAGAAATTCAATATGCTATGCACTAAGGCCTATGATTACTTCCTATTAACAATAAATGCAAACAAAGATAGGAGGGAAGTATGTACCATAAAAATAAGAAATACTTTTTATCTTGTTAAAACCAACATTTTATTTGGTAGATAATCAAAAATAGTGAGACTCATTTGTAAAAGTCACAAAACAGAGATACATAAATGCAAAAATAGCAACCAGCAGAGGTCCCTCAGAACAAAATTTTGGGAAAAGAGTGCACTGAATTATGTCATCAGTCAATATAAATTTACAGTCAAGTTATATGTATAATCTAAAATAGATGTGCACAGCATGACATAGTTTCCAAAAGATTGTAAATATCTGCCTTGAGTGTAACCAAGGGATAAACTAACATAGAAAAGGCTACCCTAATTAAAAAATGTATGTAAATAAAGTCTCTATAAATAAGCACAAGGATCAAACTTGTGACTAGCTGTCATATATCTATAGCTTCAAACAGATATAGGCTCAAAAAAGTGCAAAAGTGTGTAGTACATACAGTACTTACCCCTCATTGAAGAAGCCTACGTGAAACGCGCGTCGGGGAGCCTTTGCCACCAGCAGGTCAGGTACCTCATTATCAGCTGCCATGTTTACTTTCACTTTCGGTCTCTATATTCATTTATGTATCTCTTTTGCACAATGAGCACTTTTTACTGACATACTTATGTGATCTACATATATTTACTCAGGGCTCTAACCTATGTCTGCCACATGGCTATATATATACATTGTATGTTGTAAACTCTTCTAGAGAGATGCAATTACCCTAGCAAAAGACCTTTATCTGTATTTACTCTGCACTAAATATGACTCACCCCAAAACCATTATAACAAACAAGCCGAATACCGGCATTCTGAACAGCCCAGTGCACAAAACCGTAAGTCTGACACACAGAATCCGGTTTACTATCACTCATGCGCTATAATTCATTGTGCCTGTCGGCGCCATCTTTACTGAGGGCAAAAGACCTTATCGTCATGCGCACTTCACAGCGTATTATCTCCAAAAAAATTATTGCAATTGCGCTTTGATTCTAAACATAATTATTTAAAACATAAGTGAATATTGTGCTTTTAATGCTTAAAGCCACAGGAATAAGCGGTTTATGAGTATCCATAGGAGACAGGCACACATCCCATTAGCTGGGATTACCCATAAGGGTATGTGCACACAGTGCAGATTCACCTGTGGAATTTTCCACGTGGATTTGCAGGTAAAACCGCATGTAAAGTGACCTGCGGTTTTCCTGCGGATTTGCCAGTGGTTTTCCCCCGGCGGATTGACACCTGGACAATGGAACAGGTGTCAAACCACAGAAAGAATTGACATGCTGCGGATTTAAAACCACAGCAAATCCGCACGGGAAAAATCTGCAGCATGTGAAATCCCAGTGGCTAACATTGTACTGTACAATGTCTGCGGACCTGCTGAGGATCCATAGGGCCAAATCCGCTGTGGATCCGCAGCAGAATCCACAGCGTGTGCACAGACCCTAACCGGATAGCAAGGGTAGTGGTGTTACAGGCACAACACTCAACCCCTCCTAAAGCTGGACAACCCCATTGCAGAACCGAAAGTTCAATTCCCAGTAATAGCACATTCACAAAAAACACTAAGATAAAACAAAAATATTGCACAATATATTATTTATTAAACAATTTAAGGGACATAATATTCCTTTATAATGGTAAATAGTTGGGGGAGTCATGTATTCCAAAAACCACTGTCGCCAGCGGTTTTTAAAGAGCTCATGTGTATAATATCACTGGTGATCACTGTATTACCTGTACACAGACACTGCATACTAAGTACAGATCTCCTGTGTATAATGGCACTTATGGTGATAATATTATTATTTTTTTTAGCAATTATCAGTATTATTGTATTCAGTCAGCATGTGGTGGAAATATGTGGTCTGGGCATGGTGCGGTGGTATTTGTCCCCTATATGTGCTATTATTCTGTCACTGTGGTGGTAATATGTGGTCTGGACATGGTGTGGCTGTATTTGTTCCTTGTATGTGGTATTATTGGTCGCCATGTAGTGGTAATATGTGGTCTGAGCATGGTGCAGTGGTATTTGTTCCTTGTATGTGCTATTATTCTGTCTCTGTGGTGGTATTATGTGGTCTGGTCATGGTGTGGCTGTATTTGTTCCTTGTATGTGGTATTATAGATCACCATGTGGTGGTAATATGGTGTCTGGTCATGGTGCGATGGTATTTGTCCCTTTGGATGAAATATTATTGGTCATTTTAAATATTGAAAAATAAATAAAAAATATATCTAAATTGTATTGGATATTTTAACAAATGTTTAATAGGTCATAGTAGAGTATGGCCTAGCCAAAAGAGTCTACCTTGTCATGGTGGCAGATTTAAAAAATCTTTTGGCCAAAACAAGAGCTGCTGGCTATGTATGTGATGTGGAGATGGGAACTGTTAATGTGTGATTGGTGAGAAGTGAGTTTTTCTGAGAGAGAGCGGTGGGACTGTGGGCAGTTCGAGGGGTGGTGGACGGGGCTGGGGTGGAGCCTGGGCGGAGTCTCAAGGGGGCTCCAAAAATTTTGCCAGTATGGGGCCCTGAAATTCCTAGTGGCAGCCCTGATGGAAGGCACCATCCATGTAGCATAGACAGCATCTCCAGGATATGGTACCGACCCCGCTCCTGAGCCCACTTCACACACTGGCAACGGACATGTTAAGTACTATAATATCACATGGCAAGAAGGGGTTAAGCATTACATAGGGGTTTTTAAAATGCACAGACATCCCAGGGTTCTCCAGTGTAAAGGTTCTCTTTGTAGCCACTTTCCACACAAGTGAATGATGATTCTGAACAGATGACCACTTAGAAGATTTATAAATGGGTTTACTAAAGCAAATAATCCCTTTAAGCAAGCCTAGGGATTCACTAGATTATAAATTACTTTTTTAAAGTGAATACAGTTTTGACATTTGTAAATACATAGCTGTGACCTTAGGTGATATTCACATGTCCAGTAGTCATCAGAATGGATCCAGTAGAAAAAAGTTATGCGTACACAACTTTTGTGTCTGGCTAAAAGAAACTGATTTCAACTGGATCTGTTTTTTGCATTGAAGTCTATAGAAAAGTGATCAATTAAATAGCCATCTGTTTTGTTTAATTTGAAACTGTTTCGGTATGCAAAACAACATGTGAACATAGCCTTACTCAATTCTCATTGGTGTATAATGTCTGTATTTTAAATCACCTTCTAGAAGGGGCGGATTTAAAAATATGAATATTCATAATAAATATATATGTATATCTGTACAATAAATATATATACCTCGGAGATATAAGATCCCAGGACAGATGTTTTCAGGTAACTACCGACAATCCCCTACAGAAAAATGAACCAAAAATAATTATTGGGTCAAGGCACAGGTAACTTACAAGACGTTATACCAATCAAAATGTACGTTAAACATATATATACTAGCGGAAGAGCCCGGCCATAGTAACTAACTACGGTTAGTTATAACAAATTATAATGATTATATCTATATATAAAGCTGAGTGTAGAGCCCCGCCCATTCCGTATAGTTACATTCACTATAATATCCCACATCATCCCGTCAGCCAGAGTTACCGGACTACTACCCCTAATATCCCGTCAGCCAGAGACACTGGACTACCAGTCCTAATATCCCACATCACCCCATCTGTTAGGTGTCGGGTTCCTGCCACTGCACAGCAGGAATCCAGAGCCTTGCACTCTGCGGTCTCCCATTCTCCTTCAGCCGCAGTGGAGCCTGCTCAGCAGACTTGTCGGTCCCGGCGCTCTGCCCAGACCAGCAGTCTGGGATCGGTTGCTGCTGCCACCTCTGGTTCAGGTATGACAATGCAGCCTGGCCAGCAGCAAAAGACTCCAGAATCTACGCAAGTCCTTCCGTCGCTCCACGGAGCATGCTCATGTGACGATCCTCCATTGGGGATCGAGAGTCACATGCCCAGGTCCTTCTCCAGTTCTGATTGGTCCATCAGGGGGATCTGGAAGGTTCCGGAAGGTCTCGGCTATAAAAAACTTGCATGGCCGCTCGGCCATGCGCTAGTATATACACTCTAGTTGCTATATGTGTGGATGATGACGGATGCATGTACCTGGTGAATGCCTTTTAAGATTCCCCTCCCTTGGATATTATGCATGTGGTTAAGGTATCAATATTAGAGTCAGCGCCAGTCAGTGGCTATGCTATAGGCCACAGTGCACATCAGTCCACAGCACTAGTGTCCGATGGTGTCGCCTACTACTGAGCACTATCGTACCGCGGCAGTCACTGTCGCTCCGCGGCAGTCTGACTCAGTTAGCAGCATTCGCGGTTGCATCGCCGCATGCTCAGTAGGTCTAGAAGGACGCCGGCCCGTGTCCTTGGATACGAGTCCTGTGACCATATACTGAGCGTTCATCTCCCCGAGCTCTGTGAGCTTGAACAGGCTCGGTATTTGTGTTTAGCGGTTCGGTGGCTCTATGAAGCAACAGAGTTCGTCCTGTGCACACCGGGTGATGTTTAACCTGCATGTGTTCCACCATTATACCACCATATTGAGCGTCCGCCATTATCTAGCAGCAGTGTACCACCTCTGCACGGTGGACCCCGGGCTGCGAATGCACCTACTATTATTTTATAATTTGATGCGTTCCGCCAGCCCTAACACCATCAGCCAGAGCCACCGGACAACTACCAGACTACTACCCATAATATCCCACATCGTCCCATCAGCCAGAGCCACCGGACTACTACCACTAATATCCCACATCATCCCATCAGTCAGAGCTACCGGACTACTGCCCATAATATCCCACATCATCCCGTCAGCCAGAGCCACCGGACTACTCCTCCTGATATCCCACATCATCCCATCAGCCAGAGCCACCGGACTACTACCACTAATATCCCACATCATCCCATCAGCCAGAGCTACCGGACTACTGCCCATAATATCCCACATCATCCCGTCAGCTAGAGCCACCGGACTACTCCTCCTAATATCCCACATCATCCCATCAGCCAGAGCTACCGGACTACTACCCATAATGTCCCACATCATTTCGTCAGCCAGAGCCACTGGACTACTACTCCTAATATCCCACATCATCCCATCAGCCAGAGCCACTGGACAACTACCACTAATATCCCACATCATTCCGCCAGCCTGGAGTCAGAACCAGAGCACTGAGTCGAACGGTCCTAACTTCCATACTGGGGATCCCTTTAAGAGAGGCTTGGGGTCAGTACCAAAGCGCAGAGTGGATTTTCCCTCACTTCCGTTCCGAGGATCCCTTTAAGAGGGGACTTGGGTCAGAACCAGGGTGCTGAGTGGATCTGCCCTAACTTCCATATCGGGGATCCCTTTAAGAGAGCCTGGGATCAGAACCAGAGCGCCGAGTGTATTTGCCCTGACTTGCATACCAATGATCACTTTAATAGAAGCCTGGGGTCAGAATCAGAGCGCCGAGGGATTTGCCCTAACTTCCATACAGGAGATTCCTTTAAGAGAGCCTGGGGTCAGTGCCAGAGCATTTGAAGGCAATTGCCCTGACTTCCATACTGGGGATCCCTTTAAGAGAGGCCTGGAGTCAGAATTAAAGCGCTGGATGGAATTGCCCTGACTTCCATACCGGAGAGCCCTTTAAGAAGGGCCTGGGGTCAGTACCAAAGCGCAGAGTGGATTTGCCCTAAATTCCATACCAATGATCCCTTTAAGAGACCCTGGGGTCAGAACCACAGAGCTGAGTAGAACGGTCCTAACTTCCTACCGGGGATCCCTTTAAGAGAGGCCTGGGGTCAAAACCAAAGTGCTGGATGGATTTGCTCTGACTTCCATACCAATGATCCCTTTAAGAGGGTAGATGTGCCTACGGGACGGAGGATGTGTGATGTGTATATAGGCACGGGAGGGGGGGGATTCATTTCTGTCATGTGCTCTCTGCTCCTTTTTGGGGGGCAGACAATGGCTGGGAGCTTATGATCCCAGGGATGCTGGATTTCTCCCACCATATCAGTGTCTGCTGAGGTGTTGTCAAGTGGGAAAACTGTTGGTCATAGCAACCAATCATAGCTCAGCTTCTTTTGAACAGCTCTGGTGAAATGAAAGCTGCTTCGTGATTGGTTTTGATACACACACACATTCATTTTTATATATTTATAAAATATATATATATACAGTGGGGCAAAAAAGTATTTAGTCAGTCAGCAATAGTGCAAGTTCCACCACTTTAAAAGATGAGAGGCGTCTGTAATTTACATCATAGGTAGACCTCAACTATGGGAGACAAACTGAGAAAAAAAAATCCAGAAAATCACATTGTCTGTTTTTTTTTTCATTTTATTTGCATATTATGGTGGAAAATAAGTATTTGGTCAGAAACAAGCAATCAAGATTTCTGGCTCTCACAGACCTGTAACTTCTTCTTTAAGAGTCTCCTCTTTCCTCCACTCATTGCCTGTAGTAATGGCACCTGTTTAAACTTGTTATCAGTATAAAAAGACACCTGTGCACACCCTCAAACAGTCTGACTCCAAATTCCACTATGGTGAAGACCAAAGAGCTGTCAATGGACACCAGAAACAAAATTGTAGCCCTGCACCAGGCTGGGAAGACTGAATCTGCAATAGCCAACCAGCTTGGAGTGAAGAAATCAACTGTGGGAGCAATAATTAGAAAATGGAAGACATACAAGACCACTGATAATCTCCCTCGATCTGGTGCTCCACGCAAAATCCCACCCCGTGGGGTCAGAATGATCACAAGAACGGTGAGCAAAAATCCCAGAACCATGCGGGGGGACCTAGTGAATGAACTGCAGAGAGCTGGGACCAATGTAACAAGGCCTACCATAAGTAACACACTACGCCACCATGGACTCAGATCCTGCAGTGCCAGACGTGTCCCACTGCTTAAGCCTGTACATGTCCGGGCCCATCTGAAGTTTGCTAGAGAGCATTTGGATGATCCAGAGGAGTTTTGGGAGAATGTCCTATGGTCTGATGAAACCAAACTGGAACTGTTTAGTAGAAACACAACTTGTCGTGTTTGGAGGAAAAAGAATACTGAGTTGCATCCATCAAACACCATACCTACTGTAAAGCATGGTGGTGGAAACATCATGCTTTGGGGCTTTCTCTCTGCAAAGGGGCTAGGACGACTGATCCGGGTACATGAAAGAATGAATGGGGCCATGTATCGTGAGATTTTTAGTGCAAACCTCCTTCCATCAGCAAGGGCATTGATGATGAAACATGGCTGGGTCTTTCAACATGACAATGATCCAAAGCACACCGCCAGGGCAACGAAGGAGTGGCTTCGTAAGAAGCATTTCAAGGTCCTGGAGTGGCCTAGCCAGTCTCCAGATCTCAACCCTATAGAAAACCTTTGGAGGGAGTTGAAAGTCCGTGTTGCCAAGCGAAAAGCCAAAAACATCACTGCTCTAGAGGAGATCTGCATGGAGGAATGGGCCAACATAACAAACAACAGTGTGTGGCAACCTTGTGAAGACTTACAGAAAACGTTTGACCTCTGTCATTGCCAACAAAGGATATATCACAAAGTATTGAGATGAAATTTTGTTTCTGACCAAATACTTATTTTCCACCATAATATGCGAATAAAATGAAAAAAAACAGACAATGTGATTTTCTGGATTTTTTTTTCTCAGTTTGTCTCCCATAGTTGAGGTCTACCTATGATGTAAATTACAGAGGCCTCTCATCTTTTTAAGTGGTGGAACTTGCACTATTGCTGACTGACTAAATACTTTTTTGCCCCACTGTATATAATTATATTTTTGTCTTGAACCCAAAATCTAGTTTTCATATTTTTTCTTATGTTGTTTCTAATTACAATATCTGGCTAGGGATTTATGCAGTCATCATCATAGGGCGACTACAATAAAAGGTAACCCTCCTGTTACAAACCTAAAGGCACTTTGTAACACAAGATCCACCACTGACTAAATGCAAAGGGGTCAGCTCAGGTCCGCTTTCCTTCCTTTCCCCCTCTCGTGGGTTCATTATTCACTAGATCATGACTAGTCAGTTCATACTTGTAACTAACTATAAAAATAAGCCTACATGATAATTCATCAAAATTTAGGAATAAGGCTGCGTTCACACGTCGCGTTTTTTTCACAGCGGTTTTTACCGTGCAATTTTGCTGCGAAAAAACAGCATCCCATGCAATCCTATGGGACTTCGCAATGCTGTGCTAATGCTGCGGACTTTCCCGCTGCGGAATCGCATCGCGGAAAAATACGCAGCATGCTCATTATTTTGCGGAATCGCGGCGATTCCGCCCACATAGGAATGCATTGTTCTGCTTACTTTCCGCATGTGGCTGTGCCCACCATGCAAAAAGTAAGCAGAACATTTGCGGATGGTACCCACAGACCGGAGGAGAGGAGATTCTCCTCCGGGCTGTGGGTGCCATATCCCTGTAAAAAATAGAATTAAAATAAAAAAATCGGGTTATATTCACCTTCCGATGTCCCGCGCAGCGTCCCCAGGCTTCAGCGATACACGCGTCAGGTCCGGTTCCCAGTGATGCATTGCAGTGTCCTTTGCTAACGTCGCTGTCTCGCGATGCTATAGCGGTCTCGTGAGACCGCGACGTCATCAACGGTCATTATCGCAATGCATCACTGGGAATGGAAGCTGCCGCGTGTATCGCTGAAGCCTGGGGACGCAGCGCGGGACATCGGAAGGTGAATATAACCCGATTTTTTTTTTTATTACTGTTTTTAACATTAGATCTTTTTACTACTGATGCTGCATAGGCGGCCTCAATAGTAAAAAGTTGGTAACACTAGTCAAACACTATGTTTGACGAGTGTGACCAACCTGTCAATCAGTTCTCCAAGTGATGCTACAGATCGCTTGGAAAACGCTAGCATTCTGCAAGCTAATTACGCTTGCAAATCGCTAGTTTTTCGGTGGGAAAATCGCGGGAATTAAAAAAGGCGATTTTCCTGCAGAATGGAATTCCGGAATTCTTGCTTTAATTTCCGCAGGAATTCTGCTACGTGTGAACCCAGCCTTAAGGTAGAGGAAGTCAATAATATGAAAAGGCTAAATAACTTTTTTGGCATGTTTATGTTCTTTAAATTATATGTGTGACCATCCCCTCCTTACCCCAACCATTTTTTGTTGGGGCTGAGTTATTAAGCAGGTATAAACTTAAAGTATTTTTAAGCTGTACGTCCCATACATAAAACAGACTTAGGTAACTGATATAAAGATTTTTATCAGCACTTACCGAGGCAGATGAAATTTCGAAATTGAATCCTTCTGAGGTCTGAAACGCTGTAAACAGAGACATGAAGAAGTCTTGTGAAAAGCCCATGTTGACCATTGAGTTCTGGTCTCCAGCTCCAGGTGGCAGTGTGAATTCATTCTCTCCGGTTGGGAGGTCAACAACTTTCTCATGCACGGTGTATTCCACCTAATAAAACAACAAATGAATATACAAATGTAGAAATGGACATTATATTTATATTTTTCTTTACCTTAATTTTTATTTCTAATGTTAGCTCATATATTATATTACTGAATGTATTGACCATGGTTGAATTGGCCTACCAGACGATTCTCATTTGAGCCTAGGTTCCGACAGAGTAATGTACTGTAAGGTTCAACAGAAGACAACCCCACTGTATGCTAACTCTGGAGCCAATCACTTGCCATTAGAGTATATTTTTTACCGGTTTAAATTACCGATAACTCATTAGACCATAATTGATGATGTGTGCACAATAAATTTATGAAGCAATAAAAGCGGCTTCATAATGATTCCTAAAATCATTTACTTTGGTGAGCCCAAAAAAAGGACCCCAATCCAACATAGCTAGTGGCAGAGGAAGATAAATTCCGGTTGTCCTAAGGTGGTCTACTGGATTTTGTGAATTTTGGGGTTATTGCTTGGGTCAATTCTAGCTTCAGAGATGGCTATATAAAAGTGAGATCGCCAGTACTGTAGGAAGGAGATATCCACCCTTAGATTAGGACATTTTCCATTGATAATTAGAGCATGGACATATCACACTAAGACAACAGTATATGGCTTTGTTGTGGTGACTCAATATTGAATTGATAATGATTTTGGAAATATATTATTGGATTAGAATGACATAAAAACATAAAAACAAGCAGGTATCAGTGCCATCCATTCCATGTGTTTACATCAGCAGCACTATAAGTGTGTAATATATGACCCCATCATTGTCGGGTGCCGTACATGATGATGTCAAGGCTGTGAATAATAACCGGCTATTGTGGTGACATGCTCTTGGACAACACTTCATTGTGCTGCTGATGAAAACAAGACCAAGTGGGAAATGGTGACCGAAAATACATGGGATTTATATTACATTCTGTTGCTGTTAGTAGGAAAAGTCTTTAATTCAAAAACTGGCAAAAATTTAAATCACATTATATCTTGTGAAGTAACATCAGCTTACATTCATATCCATGTCCATATAGTCATTGTTCACTACAGGTGGGGAGGGCATCATGTATTGCATGCCAAGGTCATTGCCAATAGTCTTTGCACCTTAAGAGATAGAATTCAAGGGCAATGTATTAGTCACCCAAGTGGGGATGCAGTTTTTCATCACTGTATTTGGATGACTCTGTTGGTGGTTTAATAAAATCTTTTTGTACTGTTCCCTCCCATACAGTGCTACTCACCTACAAGCAGCCCAAGATCGGCATTCAAGCCCAGGAATACATTTGAAACAGTTAAACAAAGCTGTGCAGAAATAAAAGGAAATATATGATTATCATGTCATAGGTAAATTGTCTTTTCAGAGAGGAAGAGGGCTAGAACTCTTGTGCCACCTATTGGAAGTAGGACACAGCTCATTAAAGGGTCAACATTGAGTTTTAGGATTGCTACCTCCAATAGGTGGCACTAGAGTTCTAGTCATCTTCCTCTCCGAAGAGACAGTTTGCATAATTAAGGAGTATTGCGTCTTTAAGTCTCCTCATCTCGGCATGCTTAGCATGTCAATCTCTGCAAGGAGAAACTATACTTATTAGATATCATGAACTAGATAAAATGACTGGATTAGTTACAAAAACAAATTTAGAATATAATTTTATAGCTCTACATATTCTGCTTTGCAGTTTGTTAAAGAGAATGGGTCTGATTCATTACCGCTTTTATGCCAGACACCTGGTGTAAAAGCTTTGAAAAGCCACAAAATGTTTGGGCAATGCAGAGTAGGAGCTTGGGAGGAACCGGGACAGGACGTGGTCACTCCCCCTGTGATTCATTATAAATGGCGGCATTTTGTATGCCAAAACTAATATTCCAGTCTATTGTTCCTGGCGTAGCGCATGGAAGCATGTTCCACTCAAAAGATGCATAGAATTCATTGATTGGCTTTTTCCTCTTAATTAATTCAGTGTTTTGCACTCTAGTAAGACTGGCATAGCATGAACAAGCACTAGACCAGTTTTAATGAATTTTCCCCATTGTATAAGAAGAAAAGACCTATTATTTAATCATTTTATTATGTTAAACATGTTTTTAAAGAATTGTTGCTGTTTTTTTATTTTTATTATCATTCTATTAAAAATAAAACTGTAATCTTTCCCTTTTGGCTAATAATTAGCAGACACTTCCTTGTTGTGAGTTCATTTTCCCCTTCACCTTTGATGTTTGATGAACTCCCTCTGCTGGTGAAGAGAGGTAGTGAAATTGATTGGGATGGGAAGAACCTGTTATCTGAACAGGCGGAGTGTGATTGGACATCTGGAATTTCTGAGTGGATATAAGGCAGCTGACGCCCTGCAGGGTTTGCTGGTAATCTCCCCAGTCGCATGATGTTCCTGACTATTTGGCTGATTTTTATGATGTATTTAGTGAGAATGAGTCTGCGTCTTTGCCTCCTCATAGGAGTTATCACTGTGCAATTGAGCTGAGCCCTGGGTGTAAATTTCCTAAGGGTCGACTTTTCAATTTATCTGTACCCGAGCACGAGGCTATGCGTTCCTACATTAAGGAGTCATTGGAGAAGGGTCATATTAGACCATCCTCTTCACCCTTAGGTGCTGGGTTTTTTTTTGTGGCCAAGAAAGATGGTTCATTAAGGCCTTGTATTATCGTTCCCTCAACAAAATTACTGTTAAATATCAGTAACCGTTACCCCTGATTTCTGATCTATTCTCCAGAGTTAAAGCTGGTTTACCAAGCTTGACCTCAGGGGGGCGTATAATCTTATTCGCATTAAGCAGGGGGATGAATGGAAGACGGCATTTAATACTCCGGAGGGACATTTTGAGTACCTGGTGATGCCTTTTGGGCTCACTAATGCCCCTTCTGTCTTCCAGTGCTTCATGAATGATATTTTCCAAGATTTTGTGGATAAATTTTTGATCATCTATCTGGATGATATTTTGATCTTTTCCAAGGATTGGGACTCTCATGTGGAACATGTTCGGACTGTGTTCCGGATTTTGAGGGAGAATTCCCTGTATGTCAAGGGATCGCAATGCCTTTTTGGTGTACAGAGGATTTCATTTTTGAGATTTATTTTGTCTCCGTCTATTATTGAAATGGACCCGGCCAAGGTACAGGCCATTTATGATTGGGTTTAGCCCAGTTCTTTGAAGGCCCTAAAGAAGTTTTTGAGTTTTGCTAATTTTTATCGTAAATTTATAGCTAATTTTTCTGGTATTGCCAAACCATTGACTAATTTGACTAAGAAGGGTGCTGATGTGCTGAATTGGTCTCCGGAGGCTATTTCTTCCTTTCAGGAGCTGAAGCGAAGGTTCACTTCTGCCTCGGTTTTGCAGCAACCTGATGTCTCACTCCCGTTTCAGGTAGAGGTGGACGCTTCTGAGGTTGGTGCAGGAGCTGTTTTGTCCCAAAAAGATCCTGTAACATCTAAAATGAATCCCTGTGCTTTCTTTTCCCGAAAGTTCTCCCCATCCGAACGTAACTGATGTGGGGAATCGGGAACTGTTAGCTATGAAATGGGCATTTGAGGAGTGGAGACATTGGTTGGAGGGAGCTAAACATCAAGTTGTGGACCTTACTGACCACAAGAATTTGATTTGCCTGGAGTCGGCCAAACGCTTGAATCCTAGACAGGCTAGGTGGGCCTTGTTTTTCACACGTTTTGATTTTGTGGTCTCTTTTCTTCCGGGCACTAAGAATGTCAAGGCAGACGCCCTCTCTAGGAGTTTCTTTGCTGATTCTCCTATTGTGACCAAGCCTGCTACCATCTTAGGTGAGGGGGTAGTTCTTTCTGCCATCTCGCCCGATTTGAGACGTGCTCTGGAAGAGTTTCAGGAGGACAAACCTGAGTGTTGTCTCATTGGAAAATTGTATGTTCCTGACCAGTGGAGGAAGAGAGTGATGTCTGAGGTTTATTGCTCCACATTGGCTGGTCATTTTTGGTACTAGAGATTTGGTGAGTCGGTCTTTTTGGTGGCCCTCCTTGTCTCGTGATGTCAGGAATTCTGTGCAGTCCTGTGGGACTTGCTCCCGGTCTAAACCTTGCTCTCGCTCTAGTGGGTTGTTGATGCCTTTGCCGGTGCCTAGGAGGTCATGGACCCATATTTCAATGGATTTTATCTTTGATATGCCTGTCTCAGAGAATGACTGTTATTTGGGTGATTTGTGATAGATTCTCTAAGAAGGTCCATCTTGTACCACTCCCTAAGTTGCCATCTTCCTCAGAGTTGGTGCCCTTGTTTTTGCAACAGGTGGTTCGCTTGCACGGGATTCCTGAGAACATTGTATCTGACAGAGGAGTTCAGTTTGTTTCTAGATTTTGGAGGACTTTCTGTCCCAAGCTGGGAATTCAGTTGTCCTTCTCCTCTGCGTTTCACCCTCAGACCAATGGGCAGACAGAGAGAACAAACCAGACTTTGGAGTCGTATTTGAGATCTTTTATTTCTGCTGATCAGGATGATTGGGTTTCATTTTTGCCCTTGGCCGAATTTGCTTTAAATAATAGAGCTAGTTCTGCCACTTTGATGTCACCTTTTTTTGTAACTTTGGGTTTCATCTCGATTCTCTTCAGGGCAGGTGGAGTCTTCTGCCTGCCCAGGTGTTGACACTGTGGTGGAGAGAATGCACCAGATCTGGGACCAAGTGGTGGATAAGTTGTCTCTCTCCCAGGAAAAGGCCCAGCGGTTTTCCAACCGGCATAGGACCATTGGTCCCCAGTTTAAGGTGGGTGATATGGTTTGGTTGTCATCAAAGAATATCTCTATGAAGGTGGCTTCTCCAAAGTTTAAACCTAGATTTATTGGACCTTACAAGATTTTGGAGATTCTTAATCCGGTCTCTTTTCGGTTGGCTCTTCCGGTTACATTCAAGATCCATAACGTGTTTCATAAGTCTCTGTTAAAGAGGTTTGTTGAGCCAGTAGTTCCTGTGGTGGCACCTCCTGACCCTGTATTGGTTGAAGGTAATGTGGAATATGAGGTTGAGAAGATACTGGATTCTCGTCTGGCTAGACGGAGACTCCAGTATTTGGTTAAATGGAAGGGTTATGGCCAGGAGGATAATTCTTGGGTCCCTGCATACGAAATTCATGCTGAAAGATTGGTTCATGCTTTTCATCTGGCCCATCCTGATCGCCCTGGTGGTGTGGATGAGGGTTCGGTGACCCCTCCTCAAGGGGGAGGTACTGTTGTGAGTTCATTTTCCCCTTTACCTTTGATGTCTGATGAACTCCCTCTGCTGGTGAAGAGAGGTAGTGAAATTGATTGGGATGGGAAGAACCTGTTATCTGAACAAGCGGAGTGTGATTGGACATCTGGAATTTCTGAGTGAATATAAGGCAGCCGACGCCCTGCAGGGTTTGCTGGTGATCCTTTCTGCTCTGAGCTCTGGCATCCAATTTTAGTTCCTGTCTACTAAAAGCTAAGTTTTTTACCCTGCTATTATTCCATGAGATTTTGTCTGGTTTCCTTAGTGTTTGTATTCAGCCAGTCCTGGTTGGGACTGGCTGAATTCCATTTTTGTCTCTGATCAGTTAATCTCTTTGCTCTGTTTTCAGAATATACCTGAGTGCTGATATAGTGATTTTGAAGTCTAGCGACTTCAGGGCCTTTTTTCCTATCAGATGGTTGGGACATTTTTGTAGGGTTTTTTGCGGATTGCAGCCAGCATCTTTTCTGTCCTGTCCTATCTAGTTAGTTGGGCCCCATCGTTTGCTCAGCCTGTCTTTCTGTCTGTGTTTGTGTTTTCATCTGTTTTTCACCGACAATACATGTTGGGGGCTGTCTATTGCTTTGGGGTCTGCTCTGGGGCAGTTTAGATTTCCCCTTTCCTTCTTTAGGCTTATGTAGTTCTCCGGCTGTGACGAGGGGTCTAGGGCACTGTAGGAACCCCCCACGGCTACTGTTAGTTGTGGTGAATAGGATCAGTGGTCTGCAATCCGATAGCTACCAACCTCTCCGGTTTTCTGGACTTAGCTTGTATTTTTGTTTTCTCCTCCTCCGGTGACTCATTCATAACACTTCCTGCTCTGTAGAGATCACTTCTCAGCAGTCATTTCATTATCATGATAAGCAGGTTTTCATTGAAAGTTGACACTTATTCACGGAAAGTATTTCATACCCAACCTTTCCTCATCCCCTTCCCTGCACAGTGACCTCTGCGCAGAGCACAGAGCATGCATAGAATTCAGTGTTCATCTTCAGTGTATTGTTTCCTATGGTCCATGTGTCTGTTGTAAATTATATCTCTGAATTCTTTTAACAGGAGTTCAGGTAAGATGCCATTTATCATAATCATGTACAATAAAATAGAAAAAAAACTACAATAAAAAGTAGATAAAAAAAAATTAACAGCATATGGTTTAAAAAACTACATTCCTTTCAAATACATGTAGATTTTTAAAGGCAAGAAATTAAAACAGACTGTAATCTGCACTTACCCTGTCACTTAGAATGGCTTGTATGTGTCCTTTAATTGTGTCAACTATTCCTGGAATTAAACTAGGGAAAAGAAAATTAATTAGATACATACCATAAAGAAAGATGCATAAGTTAAAAAAAGACATAGGTCTATCAAGTTCAACTTTTCATAATTAATTATAATTTATTTATCATTACTAGATTATTTATAACCCACAATGCCATTTTTTATCAGAAAAACTTCTAACACTTTTTTAAATGCTGGTATAGTGTCTGCCATTACTACCTCTTGTGGTCGAGCATTCCACAGTCTGACTGCTGTAACTGTAAAGAACCCTTTCCAATTTAGATGCTGGAATCCCCTTTGCTCCATATGTAATCAATATCCACTGGTCCTTTGCTAAGTCCGTGGAAGAAATAAAAGATCTACCAGTTCTTTCTATTATGTTGTACAATACTTATAGTAAAAATCAATTATTCCCATATCAATGTTCTCCTGACAACAATATATGTATGAATTCAATTTCCACATTCTGAAAGCAGGAAAAATAGAAAGCAGTATCTGACCTAGGTGGTTTACTACAGTGCGTAAGTGTCTGTATAAAGAGTGAGGTCGCGTGATGGTGTTGGAGTTTGAAAAACAATCAGTGAGAGTGGATACATGGCAGACAACATTAGTGCCAGTGTAAGAAGATAGACCGGACCTCGGGTACCTGCATGCTGGGTGCGGAACTAGAAGGGCTGCATCCTCTGCTCCCGGAGGGAAGCCTGAGTGGAGCGGACCTCCCTCTGCTGCATAAGAGATGCCTGAGAGAGACGGAGCTTCCTGCTGACAGGAGGGGGTGGGGAGAAGCAGAAAAGGGCACGCAGCAGCTGGCACATAAAAGGAGAAAGCGATCCAAAAGAGACAGTCTGGCACCGGCGAAGTGCAGAGGGCAGCACGTAGAGCGGCGCGCTCTGCTTCCCTCACCAGAGTGTTCCGGGGCAATGACAGACAGTGCTGCACCCAATGAGAGATAGAGACAAGTACCGCTGTGCAGAGAGTGCAGAGCCGTGTGGCGCCGAGCTTGAGACTGCAGAGCCGTGTGCATCCGAACCAGAGAATACGGAGCTGTGCAGAGCCGTGTACACAGAGCAGTGCCATGCAGACCAGCATCCGCCATCGACCGCCGTCAACAGCTGGGAGCAGGGAGAGCGGGACGAACAGTGTGTGGCCATCGACTGCCAGAGAACCGGAGACTGTGCCTTACGTGACCGTGAGTACCGCATACGTGCTGCACAAAAGAGACCGCATACCAGACTAACACTTGCGCCCTCACTGGGCTAGTAGATAGTTGCCCTGACATTTTTTATCAGATGTTACTAGTGGAGAGAGTGGAGGAGCCACGTTGAGCTCATACAGGACTGTGGCCCGTGTCGTTAATTAGCCATGATAATATATGGACAAGGGGCAGTGGAAGGTACCAGAGACCGACCACTATTACCAGAAGACGGGGGGTATTGTTGCTTCGTTGAACCCCATCAACCGGCATCGTTGCCGGCACCATCGAGTTCGCAGCAGGAGCTGCAAGTTCCGAATTGCCGCTATTTGTAGCGTTGTGCTTTACTGTAACTTTACTGTGCCACCATTTCTAATGTTTAACCTTTTATCTCCCTGCGTGGAGTATTAACATGTAAATAAACCTCTTAACCCCTGCTCTGCCTGCGTCCCATCACTGCATCCCGCTTGATATTTTACACCAGCACCACATCTACATGGACTAAGATGGCGCTGTGCATGGTGCGGCAATGAAGGCGCTACTGCAATTTCTGTTATTTGGTTTGGGGTTTTTAGATCAGATCAGATTACTGTTCATGGAGAGACCATCAATGTTATACCCCAGAACTCGTGCACATCCCGAAACTCCTCAGCGTCTTGTAGTATCTTTTTTATGTAAATTTACAACAGTCCAATTGGGCAACCTTTTATTTCTGTTAGAGCAAAGTCAGACGACCATATCAACCGAACCAAAATTAAAGAGAGGATCTCTAATGTGAAGAATCCAGAGTCCTCAGACCGTGCTGAAGAGTAGTATATAACCTCAAGATCCAAATAAAGAATAAGGGGATTGGAATGAATCAATATAAATTTTATTGCGCGCACTAAATAACAGACAAAAATATTGAAATACTCAGGTGTGGTGTAAATACCAGCTAAAAGAGCCAGTGCTGACCAAGCTTATAGATGACAGGTAATGCACCAGAAAGAGAAACATGTGTCTCACATTGCATGTCTGCATGGGGTAGATAAAAAAATAGATATTGTCCGCAAGATGTTAGTCAGTTGTCAAACCTTTAGGTCTGAAAAAAATCTTTTTTTTTAGATTAATAGGCAGAGCTTAAAAGGTTAGATTGCTATCTCCGCATAGTTGCAGGCTTAGGATTTAGACAATTGCGGACAAAAGGGCCTCTGGTGAATAATGTGTCAGTGAAAACAAATATGATGAATAATTACCTTGAGATATTGTGAATGCCACATGCAGCGGTGCCGGTGAGACACCCATGTGGACGTGCAACATGACACACGTGTAATTTAGTGTGTGCAATAAAATTTATATAGATTCATTACAAATCCCCTTATTCTTTATTTGGATCTTGAGGTTATATACTCCTCTTCAGCATGGTCTGAGGACTCTGCTTGGATTCTTCACATTAGAGATCCTCTTTAATTTTGGTTCGGTTGTTTAGGCTTAGGGGTGTGTCCCGTTTGGCCACATGCACAATGTTTATAGGTTCATAGACGACCATATCAACCGGTCTGAGATTGGAATCCAATGCACAGACTGGGCCGTGGGGCTCCCCACCCGAGCGCGATAGTTTCATATAATTTGATATCTTGCTGTCGTGTCGGGAAACCCGTTGGCCAGTCCACACATTGCAATCCGATCTTATATGGTTGTCTGACTGCGCCCTTATTACCAGAGAATCAATTGAGGACTGTGTTCCAGATTGGTACTTCTGTTTGTTATATTAATGGGAAACTTTCAGGTGATTCTTTTTTTTAATTTAAACTGAGTACTTCCTTCCAATTGCCGCTGCCCACTGACTCAGGAACAGTTGTTTTTTGTTATTTTTTTTCTGTGCCCCTCCATTCCAAAGTTAAGCCCCCGGTATAAAAAATGCAAATTTTCTTGTCATTCAACTGGGCGTATAACACAGAATTTCATTCACAGAGAAGAAAAAGCAAACATTCACAGAGAAGTTCTGTGATATACGCCCAGTTGGTTAAAAGGAAAATTTGCTTGTTTATTACTGGCCTAACTTTGGAACAGAGGGGCATAGAGAAAAAGAAAAACTTACAGAATCAACGCAACAGTACCAATTGGAGAAGGTACTCATCTAAAATTAAAAAATCCAGTCAAAGGTCCTCTTTAAACAGTCAACATAGAGGAAAAAATATTGCGTCTGATCCTGTTCGCCGACTCTACTGCCCTTATCTCACATAGCCCAGAGTATTATGAAAAATTTGTCTTAAGGCTATGGTGTCTGTCTTTTACCGTACTCCTCCTGTAGTGATCTGTATGCCTCCTAATAAAGACTTGCAAGCAGAAACTTCAAGAATAGGGAATCCTTTGGCTGTCCTCATGACCTTCAGTTCTGCGATTACTCCAGCTCCTGCATTGATAGTGATTTCTCCAACAATGACTCTGGTAAAATGAAAAAGAAAAGAACATAACTAAGTGTAGCACAATATTAGAAGTGAACGCGGATAATGTAAGGCATATACTTAGGTGTTTTGTACTTTTTATTATAAACTTTTAGGAGATGGCTGCCAGCTTAATGAATTTGTAAAATGCCTACAGTAGATGAGGTTTGTCACTGTACAGATGTGTTATGCCCATAAAGCATGCCCAACCTTTTACCACATAAGAAATCATACATATTACTAAGAGACTTGAGAGCTGTGACTCCATCAATTGCTCCCCACCCCAAATACTCCTCTAGAACTACACGAAGAGACAAGGAGACACGTTGGCCTACATCTAAAGATCCATGGTTAGTAATGATGAGCGAGTATACTCGTTGCTCGGGTGGTCTCCAAGTATTTTGGCGTGCTCGGAGATTTAGTTTTTGTTGCCGTAGCTGCATGATTTGCGGCTGCCGGACAGCCTGAATATATGTGAGGAATGCCTGTTTTTAGGAATTCCCCTCATGTATTCAGGCTGTCCAGCAGCCACAAATCATGCAGCTACGGCGACAAAAACTAAATCTCCGAGAACGCCAAAATACTTGGAGTCCACCCAAGGAGCGAGTACACTCATTCATCACTAGTGGTTAGTTCTCCAAAAAGCTTGGAAGAACCTCCGTATGTATGTATAGAAATATATACAGTGTGGGCCATTTATATGGATACACCTAAAAAAAATGGGAATGGTTGGTGATATCAACGTCCTGTTTGAGGAACATCAGTGTATGGGAGGGGGAAAACTTTTCAAGATGGGTGGTGATCATGGCGGCCATTTTGAAGTTGGCCATTTTGGATCCAACTTTATTTTTTTCCAATGGGAAGAGGGTCATGTAACACATCAAACTTATTGACAATTTCACAAGAAAAATAATGATGTACTTGGTTTTAACGTAACTTTATTCTTTCATGAGTTATTTACAAGTTTCTCTTTGTTTAGAGCCATTGACATGTCGCAGAGGTTAACACATGAGGAGTGGATAGAAATTGTGTTGATGTCTGGTGAACGCAGTACCTGGGTCATTGCAGCAGATTTCAATGCAAGACACGCTACGCAAGAAAACTGTCACTATTTCTATTTTATTTAGGTGTACCCATATAAATGGCCCACCCAAAAAAGTTTGCCACATCACTGAACATAATGTTCTGTTAAACTGAGGGTCCTGTTCAAAATTTTGTTTTGCCCATTCTGCACATTCAGCTCACCGATCTGGGTCAAAAACCATTCCCATTTTATTTAGGTGTATCCATATTAATGGCCCACCCTGTGTGTGTGTGTATATATATATATATATATATATATATATATATATATATACTGTATATATGTATGTATGCATAAAAAACAGGAAGCACACTGTAAAAATATTTTTAAAAAAAAGGCGACAAACTTTTAATTTGCCATGTGTGCACAAAAAGCAATGTTTCAGCTCCAAAGAGCTTGACAAGGCACTGTAGAATCTTCACAACATGCAGTGTGTGAGCTGCGAGGATTCACAAGTCTGCAGTCAGCCACATAGAGTGACTGCAGACTTGTACCCTAAGGCAGGATAACTTCTTTAGATCTGATTTTGCAATTGAAAGGGACATTTTTTTACTTAGAAACTACAAAGATTGTAAAATGTTATATTAAAAAGGCTTCTCTCCTGTACAGTAAAAACATGAACAATCTGTGAATATGCTTTAATCAAGTGCTCTGCTTGCTGAGATGAAATAGAAACATTCTTATTCATCAGAAGCTGAATTATGATGATGTTCTCTTCACTTAGGCAATGTTCACTTCTCCTTATCTGTTGGAGGAATATGTGGGGAGGTTTTCAACACATACAACAAACTTCTAACACATTTGTAGGCCTCCATGTCACCAGATTGTTTCAAAAGAGCGTCCTTTTTCCTTTTGCAAGATTAGTATCCTTTGGCTTACATCTTTTTGCAGTTTATTGGAAAGCATGGGCTTCTATGCTGTGCTTTGCAGAGGGACATCGTATAAAAGTATTTTATAGGTTACCTATCCCTGTACAGTGGAATACATCACAACTCTCCATTGAAGGCATTTATATCTTCTACATAGGCTCAATATAAAATGTGGACTTAGCTTAGGTGCCCAGTTTATTACAGGAGACGACTGCATTGTGTGTATATACTGAGTGATTCGATACAACCATATGGCCCTCAGATCAGAAAAGGTAATGCATCCCTGATTAAAATGTAAATGTAATATTAAACACAAGGGGGCGCAATTGCATCACATTTTTTACATGGAAACCTTGCTGTAATAGACAGGGTCCTTACACTCTGCATTTCATACAATGTAGCAGGACATCCATTTCTTACATATTGGGTTTCATCTCCTTGTTGGTTCTGATCAAGACAAAACATTTTGTATTCTCGCGCTTTCTTGGTGTATTACAGCATTGTATAGAACAGCAACATGATTTTTATCACTAGTGCATCTTAGCTACTTACAGTTTTGCACTGATGTGTAGATTGGTGTCTACGGAAACTTGTACTCCAGTATGTGGCATAAACTTCACATTGATTTCTGGAAGCTGGACTTTATGTATTTTTATCCTGTATTTGTATGAGAAATTATAAAATAAATAACTTTGCACTTTTTTAGGACTTTTAGAGATGCTATGTTTTTGTAAATCACAGCATGGAGACTTGTTATATGGTTGCAGTTTACACCCAGTGTAACATTATGAGCAAAAGTGATACACAGTGTTATGCCCAGAAGAAGGTTACTTTTATGCAGGATATATCTTTAGAGGGAATCTGTCATGCCCACAAATAGAATCAACCTGCAGATACAGGGTAATCTGCGGAATGACAGCATGCCAAAGATGTCCAGCCGCCTTAATAAAAGTGCGGCTACTGGTAGAAAATTAACTACATTCCTCCAGGGAGCTGCCGGCTTTCAGTTATAGAGACACGCACGGACCAGCTACAGTCACCACTCACAGCATGGTGAGCTGCGGCGCTCTGTACACCCGGCACTTTAGTAACATAGTAACATAGTTAGTAAGGCTGAAAAAAGACATTAGTCCGTCCAGTTCAGCCTATAAAATTCTGTCAGAATAAATCCCCAGATCTACGTCCTAAAGAACATAACAATAACGGTAAGATACAATATCGTTACGCTCCAGGAAGACATCCAGGCCTCTCTTGAACCCTTCAACTGAGTTCGCCATCACCACCTCCTCAGGCAGGGAATTCCAGATTCTCACTGCCCTAACAGTAAAGAATCCTCTTCTATGTTGGTGGAAAAACCTTCCCTCCTCCAGACGCAGAGAATGCCCCTTGTGACCGGCACCTTCCTTGGTATAAACAGATCCTCGGAGAGATATTTGTATTGTCCCCTTATATACTTTGACAGCTCGATCTGCAGCGCATCTGTGCAGAACAAGCTGTCAATCAAAATGCCAAGGCATGCTTACAGTTTCCAGTCACTGTGTACTGGGTAATGACTGCAGCTGATCCAGGCACATCATCTCAGGACATGACCTGTTCCGTTTAAGATCCAATTGAAGCCAGGAACCACAAAAAAAGTGTCATTTGAACTCTAGTAATAAAGCCATATTATTGACCATAACAATAGGTTTCATAGATGGACGAGGAGAATGGTGCAAGGTTTTTTTCCAGTGGGAAGAATGTGTAGGCAAAATTCTAGCATCCCACTATAATTGTTTTCTTTAAGTTAACATGTGACATTTTCTTAGGGTGGTTTCACATTTGTGTTTAAGGCCGCAGCGTCAGCCTGCGCACGGCCACCGCTAAGCCCCGCCCCCTGCCGTGCCTCCGCCAGTAGCTCCGCCTATGGGCACATGACGCTGCATGCGTCCTGCGTCCCCTATCTTTAGCACTGGGGACGCAGGTCGTGCGCAGGTATGTGTTTGGCGGCGCATGTGTCCTTTTGACGCTGCACCGAGCGCACCAAATTGCAACCTGTTGCGTCTGGCGCTGGTCAGCGCAGCGTCAAAAGGACGCATGCACCGCCAAACGCATGCCTACGCACAGCCTGCATCCTCAGTGCTAAAGATAGGGGACGCAGGACGCATACAGCGTCTTGCGCCCGTAGGCGGAGCTACTAGCGGAGGCACGGCAGGGGGCGGGGCTTAGCAGCAGCCATTCGCAGGCCGATGCTACGGCCTTAAACGCAAATGTGAAACCACCCTTAGCTGTCTGCAAGACCAAAATGTTTGAGATCTTATGATATTGAAAAGCCACCCAGGATATGGTCCTCAATTCTACTACAAGGCAAAGTTGGTCCTTTTTTAAGTGCTTAGTAGTGATGAGCGAGTATTCTTGATACTCGGGTTTTCCCCAGCATGCTCGGGTGTCCAACGAGTATTTTAGCGTGCTCGAAGATTTAGTTTTTGTCAAAGTAGCTGTATTATTTGCCACTGCTGGACAGCCTGAATACATGTGAGGATTCCCTATCAAACAGGCATTCCTCACATGTATTCAGGCTGTCTAGCAGCTGCAAATCATGCAGCTGAGATGACGAAAGCTAAATCTCTGAGCACGCCAAAATACTCGGAGGACACCCAAGCATGCTAGGGGAAAACCCGAGCAACGAGTATGCTCGCTCATCACTAGTGCTTAGCGCTAAATAACAGATAAAAAATAAAAAATCACTTTGTTAGTATCTGCAGATAAAACTTGCCATTAAATAGTAAAGTTTTTGGTATTGCTTCAGTGTATTGCTGTTATTGGTATTACATTAGCGAGTCATAAAGGTGATAGGATGGGGTTGTGGTAATATAGCTTTGTAATTGTGAGCATAACCATTTCTCTATAGCAATGACTTAGATTTAATGTACATTACATACATTTTTCAATTTGTGTTAATATGTAATTATCTGGAGCTATACAGTAAATACATATAATACCTACCCTACTAGGTTAAGGACATTGCCCGCAAGTGATTGTCCAATGCCAAGTAGACCTCCAAACAGTCCTGACTCCTTTTTCTCTACAACTGATGGAATTGGTATGAGTCCAAATGCATTCTGGAAAGATCTTCTTTGGGTCTGACAAGCTGTAAACAAGAAAAAATAAAGATTTATTATACCCTAAAAAAAAATTAAATTAGAATAGTGTTAGTATGGATTTTTCCAATAAGTACATTTATCACCTATCCACAGGACCCCTATTATTGACAGAGGTGGTTGAACCAATTGTAGGAATGGGTGTTCCTGAGACCCCTGTGTGAATGGTTTAGTAGTGTGCACACATTCATCATCTATCCTATGGATAAAAGATACTGTATATTGTAGTCATGGTGAGTTACAGCAATTAACTACCTATATAATATTTAAGAGTTGATCCTTCAGACCTTTTATAGTCAAAAAGAACAGGTATGAACAGTATCAGGATGACCAAAAGCCTCATGAAGATCCCCACGTCAGGTTCCCTATAAATGTTATCAATTAGAGTCACCAAACTCATTAAACAGTAAAACAGGCTAGAAACAGTGTTAAACATGTCCATGGATTGTGTCAGTTACTATACCTTGGCCCCATATACTTGACTAATATTAGATACATCACATGGACAGATATACCAGTGTTTTTGGAGAAGAGCAGGCATGTTTTTCTAATCCTGGACCGCCCGCTTTATCTTCACCAGCAGTACATAACTTGGTAATCACAGTGTTAACCCTTTTACCCCTGAGGGTGGTTTGCATGTTAATGACCGGGCCAATTTTTACAATTCTGTCCCTTTATGAGGTAATAACTCTGGAAAGTTTCAACAGATCCCGGCGATTCTGAGAATGTTTTTTCGTGACATATTGTACTTCATGATAGTGGTAAAATTTTGTCGGTATGACATGCATTTATTTGTGAAAAAAATGGAAATTTGGCAAATATTTAGCAGTTTTCAAACTTTGAATTTTTATGCCCTTAAATCACAGAGATACTGTATCACACAAATTTCTTAATAAGTAACATTTCCCTCATGTCTACTTTACATCAGCACAATTTTGGAAAGAATTTTTTTTTTTGTTAGGAAGTTATAAGCGTTAAAAGTTGACCAACGATTTCTCATTTTTCCAACAAAATTTACAAAACCATTTTTTTTTAGAGACCAATAGGGATGAGCGAGTAGTGAAATACTCAGACTCGCTGTACTCATTACCAGTAGCTCCTAATACTCGGGTATTCGTAACGAGTAGCGAGTCTAATGTAAGTCTATGGGAAATGCGAGTAATGTGCAAAAAATGTGTGCGGGGGTCTGTGGTGCTGTGTGTGTGTGCGGGGCTGTGCCGCGCTTTGCCGGTGCTGTGCGAGGCTGTGCTGGGCTCTGCCATTGCTGTGCAGGCTATGCCGGTGCTGTGAGGGGCCTGTGCGGGCTGTGCTGGCTCTGTGCTGGGCCTGTGCAGGCTGTGCGGGTGTTGTGCGGGCTGTGCTGGCTCTGTGCGGGCTCTGTACAGTGGCTGTGCAGGCATCGTCAGATGGGACTACTTGTCCCATCCGGCTATGCCCTCTACAGTGACAGCATTAGCGGATGATGGGAAAGTAGTATTCTCATCATCCGGCTAATGTGGTGAATGTAAAAAAAAAAAGACATACAGAACATACAACATATAACATACAGTACATACACATAACATACAACACATAACATACAGTACATACTCACCGCACACACCGAATTCCCTGAAGCTATTGATCACCTGTAAAAAAATTAAAAACTCACCTTTCTGCCGTAATCCCATTAATAACGAGGGTCCCACGTCGATCTCTCGTGGAGAGCAGCCGCATCAGCTGATGCGACCGCTCTTCAGGGGCTCCAGCGATACAGTGATGCCACAACAAAGAAGGCGGCGGCTTTACTGTGATTGGCTTACACATGCTGGCAGGAGATCCGAATATTGCGAGGCAAGTAGTGAAATTTACTTGCTAGGATTCGAGTACCGCGAGTACTTCATTACTCGCCGAGTACCGAATCCTAACGAGTATACTCGCTCATCCCTAGAGACCATATCATATTTTTAGTGACTTTGATGGATCTATATGAATAAAGATACCCAAACGTGACACCATTCTAAAAACTGCACCCCTCAAGGTGATCAAAACCACATTCAAGAAGTTTATTAAACCTTCAGGTGCGTCATAGGAATTAAAAAAAAATAACTTTTTTCACAAAAAATTGACTTCAGATCCAATTTTTTTTATTTTTGCAAGGATAACAGGAAAAAATGGACCCCAAAATTTGATGTATAATTTTTACTGATCATGCCAATACCACATATGAGTGAGAAAACCACTGTATGAGAGTATGGCAGAGCTTGGAAGGGAAGGAGCGCCATTTGACTTTTTGAATGCAAAATTTGCTGGAACAATTGGCAGATGCCTTTTCGCGTTTGGAGAGCCTCTAATGTGCCTAAACAGTGAAAATCTCACACACGTGACACCATTTTGAAAACTAGACCCTTCAGGGAACTGATCTAGATGTGTGGTGAGCACATTGAACCCTCAGGTGCTTCACAGAGGTTTATAAAGTTGAGCTGTAAAAACAAAAAAATCTAATTTTCTGCATAAATATGTTTTTAGGACAAAAAATTGCATTTTCGTAAGGGTAACACGAGAAATTGCACCATACAATTTGTTGCCGATACCCCATACGTGGGGGAATACTACTTTTGAGGCAAAGTGCAAAGCTCAGAAGGGGAAGAGGCGCCATATTGGAATTCAGATTTTGCTGGAATGGTTTGAGGGTGCCATGTCACATTGACAGAGCCCCTGAGGTGCCAGAACAACAGAAACCCCATATATGTGAACTCATTTCACACTCCCTAATGAATTCATCTATGGGTCCAGTGATCATATCGATACTATATGTGCCTCATAGAATTTTATACCACTGAGCGGTGGAGAAAGAATAAATTGCATTTTTACCACTAAAATGTTGTTTTAGCCCCAAGTTTTTAATTTTTCTAAGGGGACTAATAAGATTTTTTTTCAGAAAACTAAGGTCCATTTTTTCCTGAGTGTACCAGTATCTTGCATGTAATTGGGAAATATTTTTCAGGCACAGTACAAAGCTCACAAAGCAAGAAGTGCCAGATTTTACTGTTATGGTTTGGAGGTGCAATGACCCACTGGGGAGCTCATGAGGTGCCAAAACAGCAGGGCTCCCCATAAGTAACCCCTTTTTACAAACAGCACCTCTCAATGAATGTATCCACACAACCTGGTTGCAAGCAATACCTCTATAAGCACGGTAAAAAATCAGAAAAATTCTGATAAGGGATTATTTAAATTTATATTTAAAATTACTATATTCACCGTGTTATATAGTTGCTTAAAGGAGAATGGTTGACCATTCGAGAAGAGACTAAAATACCAAACCAGAGAAAAACTCGAATTTGTGGTCGAGATAAAAAATAAAAATAAATATATAAAAAATAAAATGAGGGATGATAAAATACAATTAAAATACCTTTATTAGACAATAGTTGTAAATGGTAACAAAAGCAAGAAAGGTAAAAAGCATTGTGTGCTCATACAATCAAAGATGTATGTACCTATATAGGTTATCAATAGAAACACAGCAGTTTTCATATGTAACACAGTAGCAAAAATGAATATAAACTCTCCCTCATATAAAGGTGACGGTAAAAATAGGGAGCCAAATTAACCATATATGGGCTCGATAACAAGGTGACAAGTGCACTAAATCCAGGAATTCATAAATTGAACAAAGGAGCAATACATTGCTACTATGTGCATTTGTGCATATAAAGTGCTGAGTGCAGAGGAAACCAAAAAGGTGAGGGAAAGCAAATAGGGGTGTATACCTTTAAAGACCGCCTGTTAACGAGCAGCACAGCCCCGATGCGCGTTTCAGATTAAATGTTTCATCGGGGGTTCCAGGATGGAATAGTATGTCCGATGGCAGTATCCCCCGTTTTGATGTGGGGTCCGGCGGTGAGCCCACCTCAAAGCCGGGACATGTCAGCTGTTTTGAACAGCTGACATGTGCCCGCAATAGTTGCAGGCGGAATCGCGATCCGCCCATGGCTATTAACTAGTTAAATGCCGCTGTCAAACTCTGACAGCGACATTTAACAAGTAATTCTGGACATCCGGCTGGAAATGCCCACACTGGTGACCAGCCAAATCATGCCAAAAGTAAAGGAAAAAATGTTTTTAAAAATTATGAAAAACATAAAAAAATAAAAGTTCAAATCACCCCCCTTTCGCCCCATTCAAAATAAAACAATAAAAATAAAATCAAACAGACGTATTTTGTATCTCCGAGTTCAGAATCACCTGATCTATCAATAAAAAAAGGATTAACCTGATCGCTAAACGGTCAAATCAAAGCACCAGAATCACGTTTTTTGGTCGCCGCGACATTGAATTAAAATGCAATAATGGGCGATCAAAATATCGGATCTGCACCAAAATGTTATCAATAAAAACGTCAGCTCGGCACGCAAAAAATAAGCCCTCATCTGACCCAAGATCATGAAAAATGGAGTTGCTACGGGTCTCGGAAAATGGCTCAATTTTTTTTTTAGCAAACCTTGGAATTTTTTTTCACTACTTAGATAAAAAAGAACCTAGACATGTTTGGTGTCTATGAACTCGTAATGACCTGGAGAATCATAATGACAGGTCAGTTTTAGCATTTAGTGAACTAGCAAAAAATTCAAACAAAAAACAAGTGTGGGATTGTACTTTTTTTTGCAATTTTACCGCACTTGGAATTTTTTTCCCGTTTTCCGTTACACGACATGCTAAAACCAATGGTGTCGTTCAAAAGTACAACCCGTCCCACAAAAAATAAAGCCCTCACATGGCCATATTAATGGAAAAATAAAAAAGTTATGGCTCTGGGAAGAAGGGGAGGGAAAAACGAAAACGCAAAACCTAAAAAAGCTCTGGTCATGAAGGGGTTAATGATCCTTTTGGACCCTTAAAGGGAACCTGTCAGCTGATTCATGCTGCCCAACATTAAGCACGACAATCCAGATACCAGGTACATTATTGCAAAACTGTATGTTTTACTCGGAAACTCTGATATTTTAGAGAATGCATATTTTATAACAGTGGCTAGGGATGTGGTGACTAGGAGGACCGGTCACAAGAGATGGGTCTTCACTGGCTTCTCCCTGCTCCTCCTATGACAGGTCACAGAGACAGGTCTTCACTGGCTTTTCCCAGCTCCTCCTAGCTATGACAGGTCACAGAGACAGGTCTTCACTGGCTTCTCCCTGCTCCTCCTATGAAAGGTCACAGAGACAGGTCTTCACTGGCTTCTCCCTGCTCCTCCTAGCTATGACAGGTCGCAAGAGATGGGTCTTCACTGGCTTCTCCCTGCTCCTCCTAGCTATGACAGGTCACAGAGACAGGTCTTCACTGGCTTCTCCCTGCTCCTCCTATGACAGGTCACAGAGACAGGTCTTCACTGGCTTCTCCCTGCTCCTCCGATGACAGGTCACAGAGACAGGTCTTCACTGGCTCTCCCTGCTCCTCCTAGCTGTGACAGGTCACAAGAGACAGGTCTTCACTGGCTTCTCCCTGCTCCTCCTAGCTATGACAGGTCACAAGAGATGGGTCTTCACTGGCTTCTCCCTGCTCCTCCTAGCTATGACAGGTCACAAGAGATGGGTCTTCACTGGCTTCTCCCTGCTCCTCCTATGACAGGTCACAGAGACAGGTCTTCACTGGCTTCTCCCTGCTCCTCCTATGACAGGTCACAGAGACAGGTCTTCACTGGCTCTCCCTGCTCCTCCTAGCTGTGACAGGTCACAAGAGACAGGTATTCACTGGCTTCTCCCTGCTCCTCCTAGCTAGGACAGGTCACAGAGACAGGCCTTCACTGGCTTCTCCCTGCTCCTCCTAGCTATGACAGGTAACAAGAGATGGGTCTTCACTGGCTTCTCCCTGCTCCTCCTATGACAGGTCACAAGAGATGGGTCTTCACTGGCTTCTCCCTGCTCCTCCTAGCTAGGACAGGTCACAGAGACAGGTCTTCACTGGCTTCTCCCTGCTCCTCCTAGCTAGGACAGGTCACAGAGACAGGTCTTCACTGGCTTCTCCCTGCTCCTCCTAGCTAGGACAGGTCACAGAGACAGGCCTTCACTGGCTTCTCCCTGCTCCTCCTAGCTATGACAGGTAACAAGAGATGGGTCTTCACTGGCCTCTCCCTGCTCCTCCTATGACAGGTCACAAGAGATGGGTCTTCACTGGCTTCTCCCTGCTCCTCCTAGCTAGGACAGGTCACAGAGACAGGTCTTCACTGGCTTCTCCCTGCTCCTCCTAGCTAGGACAGGTCACAGAGACAGGTCTTCACTGGCTTCTCCCTGCTCCTCCTAGCTAGGACAAGTCACAGAGACAGGTCTTCACTGGCTTCTCCCTGCTCCTCCTAGCTAGACTGATTTTGGGGGAGCGAGGCAGAGACCGGCAACTGTCACTACCTACCTGTTACAGTAAGACAAAAGGTAAATAATTAGCAAACAATGATAATAATTAATAGTATATGGAACAGTATGGATTTGTAGCTGAAATGGAATCATCAGACGTATTCAGAACCAAGGTTAATGATCATATGACTACTCTCATATGTGCTAATAATTTGACTGACGGACAAGTACTACCTACCATACTGCATGGCTTCTTGCTTTACACGGACAACTGTTTTACAATGTGTACTTTTCATTGGAGGGATCCATACTATCAGCAGCGCGGTTATGAAAAGTAACTTCATGTTTTCTTCTGTTAGACCTCTTTGCCTTGAGAAAAGCAAAAATTAAAAATATGACGGAGCTGCACGATTCCAATGTAATAAACTTATAATACAACTTGCATTGACTTTACATAATTAATTTGCTGATCATGTGTTCAAATGGGACAGCCACTCCTCTGTATACAGAGCAACAGGCATTAAGGTGTACTCAACCTTTTTTCCGTATCTGCTCGAAGACAATGTAAATAAAAAGGAACTATACAACAATGGGACTTAAAAGCAATCTGTCACCAGGTTTTTGTCTAATAATCTGAGAGCAGCATAATGCAGGAGCATAGACCTTAATTCCAGTGATTTGTCACTTTCTGGGTTGATTGCTGTAGTTTTGTTAAAACACACTGCATTATCAGAAGGAGACTATTACTAAAGGATTAGTAAATATGCTGCAAAGTAGTCCTCCGCAATCATGAGTTCTGTATAACCCCATTTCCACCATTTGGTTGTCAGCTTTCTGCCTAATAATTATCTTTATTTTTAAATAGCGCTAACCTATTCTGCAGCACTTTACAGTTTGCACAATTATCATCATCACTGTCTCCGATGGGGCTCACAATATAAATTCCCTATCAGTATGTCTTTGGAATGTGGGAGGAAACCGGATTACCCAAAGGAAAACCCACGAAAACACGGGGAGAACATACAAACTCCTTGCAGATGTTGTCCTTGGTGGGATTCGAACCCAGGACTCCAGCGCTGCAATGCTAACCACTGAGCCACCGCGCTGCCAATGCATAGTGCACGCAGAAAGCCGTCAATCATTGGTGAAGGCAGTTTTATAGAGTGCTCAGTATTCAGAAAACCAGCAGATAAATTAGTAATTTTATCAAAAAGACCACAGGAAATCCAGTAAGTGACACATAGCTGGAATAAAAACCTCTGTCCCTACATCATGCTGTTATCAAAAGGTGTTAGCAAAAACCTGGTCACAAATTCCTCTTAAAGGGAATCTGTCAGTGGGTTTTTACTTTGCAATCTGACAGCAGCAAAATGTATGAACTGAGACCCTGATTCCAGCTATGTGTCATTTAGTTTACTGGGTTCAGCAGTTGTGAAAGAATCACAGCTTTCTCTGTTGCATTTAGCAGAGCTGGGATGTTGAGCCCTATGTAACCTCGTCCACACTGCTGATTAGTAGCTTTCTGGGTACATTGTATAGTGGCAGAGAGCTACTAATCAGTGCTGGGGTGTGGTTGGACTAAGAGGCATGAGGCCAGTTGTCCTGTAGTGATATTCTCCTTTTGATAAAGCTCTATTGAAACAGAAAAACATAGCATAGCAAGTGACACATCCATGTAATCAGAATCTCTTCCTTCTCTTCATGATGCTCTCAGATTACATAGGAGACATATTCCCATTAATTAAATTAGCTCTCCCATTAAATGTTTTATTCATTAAATGTGTGTGTATGTGCATGTAATGTAGAGTGTGAGTATTAATATACTGCTGCACTTTCTGGTGTCCAGCGCCATTCTGCTCTTCTTCTCAGTGATGTCACCACAAATGCGAATATCCGGCTTACGCTCTGCTCGATGTATGAGACGCAAGTCTCTTTTGCAATGAAAACCTCAATAGGCTTACACTGTAAAAGCCATTTCGGGTCATGCAGAGCGCAGTGTGACCTGGAGAGTCTGCAAAGCGATGATGTCACTGAGAAGAGGACTGGACACCTACAGAGAGCAGCGGGATTATATGTTACATGCACATAATTAATTAGTCAAACAGTTTGAGTGCTTCAGCAAACACTTTCTATAGTTTTGTTAAGAAAACTATGATATCAAACCTTAAGGATATTTCTTTACCTGCAAATGCTTGCTCAGAATCAGAACCTTCCTCTAGATACTAATCGTAGCTTTGTAGCGGAGATTGAAGAGAACAGGAATTTATAGTTGGTTTCCGAAGTATTGACATAGGAAGTAAATATGTAAAAAAAGCTCCCTTTAAACCAAGATTTATGTATGGGTGTAGCTTTGTAAACATTTAATATGTATTTAGTTGCTAGCAAATGAAACTGATGCCAACTTCATGTTTCTCATAACATCAAAAACTTGTCACGTAGCTGTACTGCTGCAGTTTGCAGATGCCATGGGACAAGTTTACATAATATACTGTATAATAGAAGATACTTTGTATAATTCATATGATTCACTCTGTACAGAAAAAAAGCAGCATCTCATCATCCATTACTAATCTACCCAGTTTATTATTATATAGAGATATAGGTAAATTTGTGAACAGGGTTAGTGTAATATTTGTAAGCAGGTGACAAGTGGGCCCCCAAAGTCAATGTTACTGGTGGGCTCTTGGCACCCCTGTACGACACTGGCTGTGACCCATGCTCCATCTGGCAAAGTAGCCTTACTGCTCAACACTTCAAGGTCTCACTCTTTGGCAGTCATCCCTCTCCTCTCTGCCAAAGCCTTATCATGTATATCAACCTCTGGTCCACCACCTCCACAGCTGAAGCCTTTTATTATGTCTTGCCTCACACCAGAAAAACAAGCTTGCTCCTGTAGATGACAAAAGTTCCGGCCCAACCAAAGTTTAGACCTTGAGTTATCAGCTCTAGCACCTATTGTTGAAAGTTTGCACTCACTCTAAATGGCGGTAAATTTTCTTCTTATGCAAGCTTTCCTGTGTCCCACCCACCGAGACGGGGAGCCCACTTACGCTTTCTGGGATACCATACATAGCTCCCAAGTCACAGCCAGCAATGAGTCATTGCTATGCTGTTCTCTTGTGTGTGGCATAGGACCTGTGATGAGATCACAGGAGGGGAGGAGTCAGGGGTCACATGATCAGGGGCTTCTGCGTCTGAAGGACTCTGCTGTGCTGGCCGTCATCATGGTGCTGGATGAGGGAAGTTTCTGTGTGGGCTCAGGAGGGGTTTACAGGGTGGATGTAGCAGAGCTGTGTGTGTACGAGGTGTACGGATCGGAGCTGTGTGGTGTGTGTACGAGGTGTTCGGTGCAGAGCCCGGAGCTGTGTGTGTACAAGGTATGCGGAGCGGAGCCACATGTGTACGAGGTGTACGGAGCAGAACCGTGTGTACGAGGTGTACGGAGCGGAGCTGCATGTGTACGAGGTGTACGGAGCGGAGCTGCATGTGTACGAGGTGTACGGAGCGGAGCTGCATGTGTACGAGGTGTACGGAGCGGAGCTGCATGTGTACGAGGTGTACGGAGCGGAGCTGGATGTGTATGAGGTGTACGGAGCAGAGCCGTGTGTGTACGAGGTGTACGGAACGTAGCCCTGTGTTTACAGAGCTGAGCCGTGTGTTTACAAAGCGGAGCAGAGCCGGGTGTGTACTGGGTGTACGGAGGGAATCTGCATGTGTATGGAGCAGAGCCGTGTGTGTACAAGATGTACAGAGCAGAGCCGTGTGTACGAGGCATACAAAGTGGAGGTGTATGGTGAGCATTCATACCTTCCAACCATCCCAGATCCAGCGGGACAGTCCTGATTTTGAGAGAGAGACTGCCCCAGCCGGGAGTTTACTTTTCCCACAGACTCAGGAGTACACGGTGGAGCCCCAAGGAGCACTTTAAAACTCGCACGTGACGTTCTACCGGAAGTGCTGGAAGCTGACCAGAAATGAGGTAATTTTGGGAGGAGATTGTGACGGAACCAAGGAGGCACTTCAGGAATGCTTCAGATCCATCACCGTGTCCTCCTCTAACAGCACGGACAGCAGGATCGCCTTGGAATCGGGGATGCCGGCCATGTGAGCAGATCATGATATGTCCTGCACCATGAGGCTCAGTTGGGCACTACAATGGGAGCCGGGCTGCTATGGTATCTTTATAGAATATTTCTTTCTCTCTCTGTTTCTTTCTCTCTCTCTGTTCTTTCTTTCCCCTTTCTTTCTTTCTTTCTTTCTTTCTCTCTCTCTGCTCTTTCTTTCTCTTTCATTCTCTCTCTCTGTTCTTTCTTTCTTTCTCATCTTTCTTTCTTTCCCATCTTTCTTTCTTTCCCCTTTCTTTCTTTCGCTCTCTGTTCTTTCTTTCTCTCTCTGTTCTTTCCCCTCTTTCTTTTTCTCTCTACCTCTCTGTTCTTTCTTTCCCCTCCTTTTTCTCTCTCTCTCACTGTTCTTTTTTTCTGTCCACTCTTTCGCTCTCTGTTCTTTCTTTCCCCTCTTTCTTTCTCTCTCTCTGTTCTTTCTTTCCTTCTTTCTTTGTTTCTTTCCTTTCTCTCTCTTTTCTTTCTTTCTTTCTTTCTTTCTTTCTTTCTTTCCTTTCTCTCTCTTTTCTTTCTTTCTTTGTTTTATCTTTCTTTCTCTGTTCTTTCTTTCTTTCTATCTCTCTGTTCTTTCTTTCATACGTACACTACTAATCAATAGCCTCCTTTACATGAACATGTTTTGCCACAGACCAGGTGTCCGTGTGGCTCACATGCGTGTCCGTGTGATCCACAAGGAGACAAGTCCGTTTTTGGCCGGCACCACAGATGTCACACGGCATGAATTGTGGTATGTGTTAAAGGGTGGTGCCCACTGAGACTCTTTCGCCTGGGGCCCTCAAAAACCTGGAGCCGGCCCTGTTCCCACCTAACAGTATATAATTGTAACTACTTTTTGTCCCCTAGCTAGCATATGTACAATACACAACCAAGGTTTAAATTGCAAAACCAACAATCTAAACTGTACAGTGGGGAAAAATAGCTCAACAAAGAAAATAGCACCATTATGATAGTTATAAAGTATACTTCACAGTCATATTATGATTCATTATAGTGCTCATGTAAAGAACTCAGGTGGACCGATCGCCAAAAATAGACATACAAAAGGAGAAAAAATGCGATCAAGCAGGTCCAAAGTAAGATAATGTAAATAATTTATTTAAATAATATAGATCAGGGGACAGGTAGGGTGGGGGAGCAAAAAGTGCATACAGTATGTGCTGTAAACAAAGCTAGGAGGCAGAGTGCATGCTTAGGGTCATATAATACACACAGTATACTTAGCAAGTAGCTATTAAATCAACTATATATAATAAAGACCAATTGTCCATACACATAATCAATAGGTAATGGTCAGAGGCACGTATGGACTGGGGTTGAAATTCAGCCCTGGCATTTGAAATGACACTGGCTCATGTTGTCCCCATCCCCAAGCACCAGATGGCATATATTACTAATATAACTCTGGATGGAAAAAAGCAAGATTTACTACAAGACCAATATTTCTAATGATACCCTTGGCCTTGTGGGGTAAGTGCTCGATCACAACTCTTAACAGTATGGGCATCTTGAGAACACTGATTCTGTTAACAATGTAGCAGACAAGGCAACCCACGACCAGACAGGCCCTTCTGGTATTGCCAGAATTGCCAGATGGCCAATACGGCCCTGGTCAGAGGTATGAGAAAAAGTACCAAATAGTACCTGCAACATTAGGCTTAAAAAGCGCACTTCTGAGGCCAAATATTGAGATGAAGCATACCTTACCTAATTAAAGAATGTATAGATGGACACCGCAGCACCTGCATCCACACCAAAATGTGTTTCGACATTGCCTTCGTCAGGGGACGTGCCGGAGTGAGTAATGCAGAGTTTAAAAACAGCCCAGGACCAATCAAACGATAACCGGAATTGGTGTATATTGCCAAGGAAACATACACAAAGACGGCACAAGAAGCACCGGAAGTGATGCCCATAGCAGCATGCAATGCAGAAACCCGGAAGTGACTGGACCGCATATTGAACGCATGCGTACGTAATCTGCCTAGAGACCGCAAGTGACGCATGCACAGTCATGACAACCCCCATGGGAGACGATGTCTGCGTCATGCAAGGGGAGGCGCCGGAGACACGGAGCGTGTCAACCGACGTCACCACACACTAAAAGACACGGAGAGCCGTCAGGCAGAGCGGGCGCATGGCGCGCATGCGTGCAGGGCCAAATGGTAATAGTTACAGATAAAATATTGTCACAGATAATACAAAACAGATAATCAATTATATCTAGAAAGGCCAGAGAAATACAAAGCAGATACAGACAAGAATCAATGAACATTGGTACAAATATCAAAACAGGGGGAATAATTATGCCAGATAGATAATTTCTATCTATAAATTGGACAAAGTAAATGTATCCAAAAGGACATGCGCTGTGACACAGAGCTTGTCAGGAGCACTAATCATAATCAATTTATTCTCATCAGAGGTATATATTTAAAAGAAGCTCCAGACAGCACACGTTGCCGCAACACATGTGAACATGAATACATTCAGATATACCAAATGAAGACATATGTAAATTTACATGTAGATATATTAATATTTATAACAGATGCAATGAAACAAATGGTGTAAACTCAGGAGGGCAGATTAAATCCGATTGGAAGCTTGACGAATAATCAGGATAATTGGCAAAGCACAAAAACATAATCAGAATGGATCAAGAATAAAGGACGATAGAGAACCCTATAAAATACAAATAATCAATTAAAACCATGATAAAAAAAGTCCAAATCCAACAGGACTCAAGTTAGGCCAACCTCTGAGATGTCCTTCTCCCACGGACGGAGGCATCAATAGAATCAATGTCTCTCACCCGAAGGAGGGTGGCATCACAGCAATAGCACATCCACAAATGCCGTGGAAGGGTTTTGAGAGTGGATGGCTTTGTGTGGTCGGTGGAGGCAATAATACCTAAGGCTAGTTTCACACTTGCTTTTTTTTGCAGCGCGTTTTTCCCGCAAAAAAACGCATTGAAAAAACGCATACAAAAGCATACAACTGCTGCGTTTTTTTCAAGCATTTTTATGAGCATGCATGAAAAAAACGCAGCGTTTTTATGCGTTTGTATGCGTTTTTAGTGCGTTTTTACCGCGTTTGCGTTTTTTTCCAACATTAGTTGGCCCCTCACACTAACCCAAACCATGACTTTACTAACCCTAACCCTGACCCTAACCCTAACCCTAACCCTAACCCTGACCCTAACCCTAACCCTAACCCTGACCCTAACCCTTAACCAAACCATACTTAACCCTAACCCAAACCCTAAACCCTAACTAACCCTAACCCTAACCCTAACCCTGACCCTAACCCTAACCCTGACCCTAACCCTAACCCTAACCCTGACCCTAACCCTTAACCAAACCATACTTAACCCTAACCCTGACCCTAACCCTAACCCTAACCCTGACCCTAACCCTTAACCAAACCATACTTAACCCTAACCCTGACCCTAACCCTGACCCTAACCCTAACCCTGACCCTAACCCTTAACCAAACCATACTTAACCCTAACCCTGACCCTAACCCTGACCCTAACCCTAACCCTAACCCTGACCCTAACCCTTAACCAAACCATACTTAACCCTAACCCTGACCCTAACCCCAACCCTAACCCTGACCCTAACCCTTAACCAAACCATACTTAACCCTAACCCTGACCCTAACCCTAACCCTAACCCTAACCCTGACCCTAACCCTTAACCAAACCATACTTAACCCTAACCCTGACCCTAACCCCAACCCTAACCCTGACCCTGACCCTTAACCAAACCATACTTAACCCTAACCCTGACCCTAACCCCAACCCTAACCCTGACCCTGACCCTAACCCTAACCCTAAACCCCTAAATTCCATGGTTAAAAAAAAAAAACGCATGTGCAAAAAAACGCATACATGAGCATGCCAGTGCGCATGTATGCGCATCCATAGGCTATAATGGCCATTTTTAGCGCAAAACGTGCGCATATGTGCGCATGCGCTTTTTTGCAGGGCCAAAAAATGCAACATGCTGCGTCTGGAAAATCCAAACGCACACCCCAAAAAAACGCAGCGCATGAAAATCGCATACATGCGCTTACCAGCGCGCAGGTATGCGCACCCATGTTAAATATAGGGGAAAAAACGCATGCGCAGGTATGCGTTTTTTTCCAGCGCTAAAAAACGCAAATGTGAAACCAGCCTTAGACATGTTTTCTAGCATGTACCTTCAGTGGACGGGTAGTCAACCCAATATATATTAGTCAACAAGGACAAGAAGCAAAATAGATAACATTATGGGTAGTACATGAGACACATTTCCTGATGTCATAGTTTTTTGATCTATCAGCATTAAAAAAGGTATCACATCTATCAATATTAGGGCATGCCACACAGCGTCCACATGGAGCACATCCACGTCTCAAAGGAAAGGAATCTAAAAAAGTAGTCCTCGGAATACCCACATAGTGGCTCCGCACAAGTAAAGGTACTGTCACACTTAGCGATGTACCAGCGATCCCGATCAGCGATATGACGCAGTCAGGATCGCTGGTGCATCGCTAAGTGGTCGCTAGTGAGCTGCCACACAGGCAGATCTCACCAGCGACATCGCTGGGGACGGGGGTCGCTACTTACCTGTCAGACGAGGCGATCCTGCGTCCTCCCGCCTGGCTCCACGCGTCGCTCGTCGTCACAGCAGGAAGCGCTGCAGGAAGCGGACGACGAGAAACAGTCCTGAACGTTCTCGCGCGATCAGCGATAACCATCGGGGGAGCGGGTTGTAGGTAAGTATCAGACACAGCGATATCGCTAGCAATATCGCTATAACGTCACTAGTTATAGCGATATTGCTAGCGATATCTCTTAGTGTGACTGGCCCTTAAGTCACAGATTCTTAGAACGCTGTGTGGTAATACAGTAATGGGTATCTCTGAGATATTTAGATATAATTGGATCAGCCAATAAAATAGGCCATGATCTTGAAAGAGCCTCTCCTATCTGTGCAAAGCATGTGTGGTAATCAGTAACAAAGTGTACTTTAGTATCATGCTGTCTATCAGATAATTTATAGACTAAATCATTACAAGATAAATATTATGTCCAATTGTAAGATTTCTTTACCATACGGCGACTATAACCACGTGCATAAGGTTTGGATTTAAGGTCTTCTGCCTGTAATTCAAAATCCTCATCTGTAGAACAAATTCTACAAAGGTGAAGAAACTGCCCAGTGGGGACAGACTTTATCATGTGCCTCGGGTGTGCAGAGGAGGCATGCAGCAGTGCGTTAGTAGATGTAGGCTTTCTATATATAGTATATATCAGTCTGCAGGATATCACTATCATCCCGCTTTAACAGGACATCCAGAAATTCAACTCTATTCATATCCCAATGATTGGCAATATGAATATTCTGCTCACTGTTGTTCAAAGATTTCATAAATCCATTGTTACGGGCTGGCGAAACGCACCAAATAATAAAGATGGAATGATATACAAGGTGTGTTCACAGCCCAAGGCCCACCGTGCAGAGGTGACCAACTGTAGCTAAACAATGAGGAGAAGGCGTGCAGGGAAAGCCGGACACCGGTGTGAACACTAACCGGTGCTAGCAGGAGCGGACTCTGTTACTTCACGCAGTCTGCCCCAGCCGGCGAGTAACCACAACCTGTTTAAAGGCACAGGCCGCGGCAGTGTAAACCTCCGCTTGGAGCGGGTGCAATGTCCGCTGAGACAGACGCCACTAACCAGCTTGTGAGAGGTGCTAGAAAGCGTACATACGGTGCACGGCGTTGCTCAGGTGTGCACTGCAGTAGCAACAGTTCTGGAGCCTGTACTGGCCGACGCCCAGAACTCCAGTGGATGAGGAGGAGCGACACACTGCAGCGCTAATCAGTGTCTGGACTGAGGTGCTGACTCTGATTGCTAACCCTAACTCATACGTAATATCCAAGGAGGGGGGATTATAATGCGTCAGTCACCAGTCTCATTCATCCATCATCACACATACACTAAGGTCTGTATAGTCTATCATAGCGCATAGCGGGGCGGCCATGCAAACCTTTTATATCCGGGACCTTCCAGAAGCTTCCAGATCCCTCTGATGGTCTAATCAGAACTGGAGAAGGACCTGTGCATGTGAATCCCGATCCCCAATGGGGAATCGTCCCACGAGCATGCTCAGTGGAGCAACAGAAGAACTCAGACTCTGAAGTCTTTTGCTGCTGGCCAGGTTGCATTGTCATACCTGGACCAGAGGTGGCAGCAGCAACCGAACCCACAGTGCTGGTGTGAGCAGAATGCTGGGACCGAGGAATCCGCTGAACAGGCTCCGCTGCAGCCAAGGAAGAATGGGAGACCGTCAAGGGCAAGGCTCGGGTTTTATGAGCTCATTTTCTCCTTCACCTTTGATGTCCGATGAACTCCTTCTGCTGGTGAAAGGTAGTGAAATTGATTTGGATGGGAAAAACCTGTCATCTGAACAGGTGGAGTGTGATTGGACATCCGGAATCTCTGAGTGGATATAAGGCCGCCGACGCCCTGCTGGGTTGCTGGTGATCCTCTCTTCTCTGAGCTCTGGCCTCCAGTTTAGTCCTGTCTACTAAAGCTAAGTTTTTGCTCTGCTATTGTTCCATGGGATTTTGTCTGGTTTGCTTAGTGTTTGTGTTCAGCCAGCCCTGGTTGGGACTGGCTGAACTCCATTTTTTGTTTCTGATCAGTTGATCTCTTTGCTCTGTTTTCAGAATATACCTGAGTGCTGATATAGTGATTTTGAAGTCTAGTGACTTCAGGGCCTTTTCTATCAGACGTGTTGGACATTATTTTTGGCAGGGTTTTTGCGTGATTGCAGACAGTTGCTTCTCTTTCCTGTCCTATCTAGTTAGTGAGGGCCCCATCGTTTGCTCAGCCTGTCTTTCTGTCTGTGTTTGTGTTTTCATCTGTTTACACCGTCAATACATGTTGGGGGCTGTCTATTGCTTTGGGGTCTGCTCTGGGGCTGTTTAGATTTCCCCTTTCTTTCTTTAGGTTTATTTAGTTCTCCGGCTGTGAACGAGGTGTCTAGGACCACCGTAGGAACACCCCACGGCTACTGCTAGTTGTTGTGAATAGGATCAGGGGTCTGCAATCCGCTAGCTACCAACCTCTCTGGTTTTCTGGACTTAGCTAGTATTTTTGTTTTTTCCTCCTCCGTTGACTCATTCATAACAGAATCACCAGCCATACTGCAGATTCTAGGGTACTCAATAGCAGGAAATAATTGTTAAAAAAAGTGTCTGAATTTTTTTTATGTATATTTTTTCTTCTTTTTCTCTGGGGCAGTAGGAGGAATTTTCTTAATGGAGATTAAGCAATTGTCTGATCGTGTGGAGCAGCTGGCTGCTGAAGTGTGGGGAATTTCCGCCTATCTTGCTCATTCACATGCTGCTGAACCAAAGATTCCTACTCCTGATGTGTTTTTTGGGGATCGGTCTAAATTTCTGAATTTTAAGAATGATTGTAAATTATTTCTTGCCTTGAAGCCTAACTCACCGGGGAGCTCTGCGTAGCAGGTTAAAATTGTCATCTCTTTGCTGCACGGCGATCCCCAGGATTGGGCGTTTTCTTTGACACCTGATGATCCTATTCTAACTAATGTGGATGCATTTTTTCAAGCCTTGGGGTTGTTGTATGATGAACCTAATGCTATTGATCAAGCTGAGAAAGCCCTGTTGGCATTGAGCCAGGGTCAGGATTCTGCAGAGTTATACTGTCAAAAATTCCAAAAGTAGGCGGTCCTTACTACCTGGAATGATGGTGCCTTGGCAGCTGTCTTTCGGAAGGGTTTGTCAGAAACCGTAAAAGATACTATGGTGGGATGTCCTGTTCCCTCTGGTCTTGACAATTCTATGTCATTAGCCATTCAGGTTGATCGGCGTTTACGTGAACGTAAAAGTACACGAGAAATGTTGCCACCTGTTGAACAAATGTCTGAACCTATGCAATGTGATAGAATTTTGTCTAGGGCACACCGTCAGGAGTTCAGAAGGCATAATAAGCTGTGTTTTTTCTGTGGAGATGCCTTTCATATGATTTCTGTCTGCCCTGAACGAGAGAAACGTTTTGCACACACATTTGCTGTGGATGGTGTTCAACCTAAGTTTCTTCTGGCTATTACTCTGATCTGCTCTCTGTCCACATTTTCCGCTAAGGCTTTTGTGGATTCGGGAGCGGCTATGAACCTGATGGACTTGGATTTTGCTAAATGTTGTGGGTTTCCTATGACACCTTTGCGGACGCCTATCCCTTTGAGGGGTATTGATGCTACTCCTTTGGCGAAGAATAAACCTCAGTTTTGGACCCAGGTGGTAATGCGGGTCGCCCCAGACCATCAAGAAAATTGCAGATTTTTGGTGTTGCTTTATTTGCATGATACCATTGTTCTGGGATTTCCCTGGTTGCAAATCCATAATCCAGTTTTGGATTGGAAATCTGTGTCTGTGGTGAATTGGGGTTGTCGGTGTGCTCTTGGTGACGCTCCTGTTTTCTCCACCTCTCCCCAGTCGCATGATATTCCTGACTATTTGGCTGATTTTTATGATGTATTTAGTGAGAATGAGTCTGCGTCTTTGCCTCCTCATAGGAGTTATGACTGTGCAATTGAGTTGAGCCCTGGGTGTAAATTTCCCAAGGGTCGACTTTTCAATTTTTCTGTACCCGAGCACGAGGCTATGCGATCTTATATTAAGGAGTCGCTGGAGAAGGGTCATATTAGACCATCCTCTTCACCCTTGGGTGCTGTTTTTTTCTTCGTGGCCAAGAAAGATGGTTCATTAAGGCCTTGTATTGACTATCGTTCCCTCAACAAAATTACTGTTAAATATCAGTATCTGTTACCCCTGATTTCTGATCTATTCTCCAGAGTTAAATGTGCTTGCTGGTTTACCAAGCTTGACCTCAGGGGGGCGAATAATCTTATTCGCATTAAGCATGGGGATGAATGGAAGACGGCGTTTAATACTTCGGAGGGACATTTTGAGTACCTGGTGATGCCTTTTGGGTTCACTAATGCCCCTTCTGTCTTCCAGTGCTTCATGAATGATATTTTCTGGGACTTTGTGGATAAATTTTTGATCATCTATCTGGATGATATTTTGATCTTTTCCAGGGATTGGGACTCTCATGTGGAACATGTTCGGACTGTGTTCCGGATTTTGAGGGATAATTCCCTGTATGTTAAGGGATCGAAATGCCTTTTTGGTGTACAGAGGATTTCATTTTTGAGATTTATTTTGTCTCCGTCAACTATTGAAATGGACCCGGCCAAGGTACAGGCCATTTATGATTGGGTTCAGCCCACTTCTTTGAAGGCCCTCCAGAAGTTTTTGGGTTTTGCTAATTTTTATCGTAAATTTATAGCTAATTTTTCTGGTATTGCCAAACCATTGACTGATTTGACTAAGAAGGGTGCTGATGTGCTGAATTGGTCTCCAGAGGCAGTTTCCTCCTTTCATGAGCTGAAGCGGAGGTTCACTTCTGCTCCGGTTTTGCGGCAACCTGATGTCTCACTCCCGTTTCAGGTAGAGGTGGACGCTTCTGAGATTGGTGCAGGAGCTGTTTTGTCCCAAAAAGATCCGCTAACATCTAAAATGAATCCCTGTGCTTTCTTTTCCCGAAAGTTCTCCCCATCCGAACGCAACTATGATGTGGGGAATCGGGAACTGTTAGCCATGAAATGGGCATTTGAGGAGTGGAGACATTGGTTGGAGGGAGCTAAACATCAAGTCGTGGTCCTTACTGACCACAAGAATTTGATTTACCATCAGTCGGCCAAACGCTTGAATCCTAGACAGGCTAGGTGGGCCTTGTTTTTCACACGTTTTGATTTTGTGGTCTCTTTTCTTCTGGGCACTAAGAATGTCAAGGCAGACGCCCTCTCTAGGAGTTTCTTTGCTGATTCTCCTATTGTGACCAAGCCTGCTACCATCTTCGGTGAGGGGGTAGTTCTTTCTGCCATCTCGCCCGATTTGAGACGTGCTCTGGAAGAGTATCAGGAGGACAAACCTGAGCGTTGTCCCATTGGAAAATTGTATGTTCCTGACCAGTGGAGGAAGAGAGTAATGTCTGAAGTTCATTGCTCTGCATTGGCTGGTCATCCAGGTATTTTTGGTACTAGAGATTTGGTGAGTCGGCCTTTTTGGTGGCCCGCCTTGTCTCGTGATGTCAGGAATTTTGTGCAGTCCTGTGGGACTTGCTCCCGGTCTAAACCTTGTTCTCGCTCTAGTGGGTTGTTGATGCCTTTGCCGGTGCCCAGGAGGCCATGGACCCATATTTCAATGGATTTTATTTCTGATATGCCTGTCTCTCAGAGAATGACTGTTATTTGGGTGATTTGTGATAGATTCTCTAAGATGGTCCATCTTGTACCACTCCCTAAGTTGCCATCTTCCTGATAGTTGGTGCCCTTGTTTTTGCAACAGGTGGTTAGCTTGCATGGGATTCCTGAGAATATTGTGTCTGACAGAGGAGTTCAGTTTGTTTCTAGATTTTGGAGGACTTTTTGTTCCAAGCTGGGAATTCAGTTGTCCTTCTCCTCTGCGTTTCACCCTCAGACAAATGGGCAGACGGAGAGAACAAACCAGACTTTGGAGTCTTATTGAGATGTTTTATTTCTGCTGGTCAGGATGATTGGGTTTCATTTTTGCCCTTGGCCGAATTTGCTTTAAATAATTGAGCTAGTTCTGCCACTTTGATGTCACCTTTTTTTTGTAACTTCGGGTTTCATCCTCGATTCTCTTCAGGGCAGGTGGAGTCTTTTGCCTGCCCAGGTGTTGACACTGTGGTGGAGAGAATGCACCAGATCTGGGAACAAGTGGTGGATAAGTTGTCTCTCTCCCAGGAAAAGGCCCAGCGTTTTTCCAACCGGCATAGGACCATTGGTCCCCGGTTTAAGGTGGGTGATATGGTTTGGTTGTCATCAAAGAATATCTCTATGAAGGTGGCTTCTCCAAAAGTTTAAACCTAGATTTATTGGACCTTACAAGGTTTTGGAGATTCTTAATCCGGTCTCTTTTCGATTGGCTCTTCCTGTTACATTCAAGATCCATAACGTGTTTCATAAGTCTCTGTTAAAGAGGTTTGTTGAGCCAGTAGTTCCTGTGGTGGCACCTCCTGACCCTGTATTGGTTGAAGGTAATGTGGAATATGCGGTTGAGAAGATACTGGATTCTCGTCTGGCTAGACGGAGACTCCAGTATTTGGTGATGTGGAAGGGTTATGGCCAGGAGGATGCTTCTTGGGTCTCTGCATCCGATATTCATGCCGAAAGATTGGTTTGTGCTTTTCATCGGGCCCATCCTGATCGCCCTGGTGGCGTGGATGAGGGTTCGGTGACACCTCCTCAAGGGGGAGGTACTGTTATGAGCTCATTTTCTCCTTCACCTTTGATGTCCGACGAACTCCCTCTGCTGGTGAAAGGAGGTAGTGAAATTGATTTGGATGGGAAAAACCTGTCATCTGAACAGGTGGAGTGTGATTGGACATCCGGAATCTCTGAGTGGTTATAAGGCCGCCCACGACCTGCTGGATTGCTGGTGATCCTCTCTGCTCTGAGCTCTGGCCTCCAGTTTAGTCCTGTCTACTAAAGCTAAGTTTTTGCTCTGCTATTGTTCCATGGGATTTTGTCTGGTTTGCTTAGTGTTTGTGTTCAGCCAGCCCTGGTTGGGACTGGCTGAACTCCATTTTTGTCTCTGATCAGTTAATCTCTTTGCTGTTTTCAGAATATACCTGAGTGCTGATATAGTGATTTTGAAGTGACTTCAGGGCCTTTTCTATCAGACGTGTTGGACATTATTTTTGGCAGGGTTTTTGCGTGATTGCAGACAGTTGCTTTTCTTTCCTGTTCTATCTAGTTAGTGAGGGCCCCATCGTTTGCTCAGCCTGTCTTTCTGTCTGTGTTTGTGTTTTCATCTGTTTTCACCATCAATACATGTTGGGGGCTGTCTATTTCTTTGGGGTCTGCTCTGGGGCTGTTTAGAATTCCCCTTTCTTTCTGTAGGTTTATTTAGTTCTCCGGCTGTGAACGAGGTGTCTAGGACCACCGTAGGAACACCCCACGGCTACTGCTAGTTGTTGTGAATAGGATCAGGGGTCTGCAATCCGCTAGCTACCAACCTCTCCGGTTTTCTGGAATAAGCTTGCATTTTTGTTTTTTCCTCCTCCGGTGACTCATTCATAACACTCGGGATTCCTGACATGCAGCACCCAAAACCGGACGCCTAACATCCATGAAGTAAATCCACAGGTCCCTGCCAGATGAAGAGGATATCGTCAATGTACTGGGTCCAAAAAGGGACGAGGTCCATCAACGATGCCCGATCTGACAGAAACAGGTCCCTTTCCCAAAGCTCTAGGAACAGACATGCATAGGTAGGCACAAAGGCAGCCCCCATGGCTGTCCCCTGGAGCTGAAGGAAGAAGGACCCCTTAAATATAAAGAAATTATGGGTTAACGTAAACTCCAATAATTCCAATACCAGATTCTGAAATTTAACAGTCAAGTCAGAATGCCTAAAATTGGTGTACAGTGACTTAACATCTGCTGTCACCAATATGGCATCCTTGTCAATATGTAGATTGTCGATCCTTTTTAGTAATGCACCCGTATCTTTAAGGAAGGAGGGGAGGCTCTGCACAAATGGTTGTAAAATCGAATCAATCCATTGATTGACATGTTCCAAGAAATTCGCCGTTCCTGAGATGATAGGGTGCCTTGGTGGATGCTGAGTGTCCTTATGGATTTTTGGCAAGAGGTATAGAGTAGGAATCATGGGTTACAAGATGGTGAGTGCTGAAGCCAGATCCTTTTCAATCATCTCATTCTTGGCTGCTCTAGAGAGAATCGAGTTGAGTTATGATACATAAGCAGATAAGGGGTTGAAAGTAAGCTTTTTGTAGCAAATTTTGTTATTCAAATGACAAAAAGCTTCCCTTTCATGTGTTATTTTAGGCAAGATGACTATATTGCCCCCCTTATCTGCCGGCTTCAGCACCAAATCAGGGAGTGCCTGTAGATACTGCTGACACTCACGCTCCTCTCTCGTCAGCTTGTCATCCTTGAAAGATTTGTGAATTTTAAGAAAATCCTTAGTGACAATCTGAATGAATAGATCCACATTGGCACAGGTGGAAAGAGGGGGGAATTTCTTGGAACATGGTCGAATTTATGGAGGTATCTTACCTCCAACAAAGGTACAGTGTTCGATAGACAGGTCCTCAAGTATAACTAATGCGGATTGTTCCCCCTCTGTAAAAAATAAAGTAAGCAGATTACCATCATGGAAATGTTTTTTAAACAACAATGGACCAATCAAAACCCGCAGACAGAGGAAAACAAAGTCCCCTATCAAGCAGTGAAAGGTCAGCCTGTGAAAACTCGTGCTCACTTAGATTGATTACCTTATTATCGATTTTAGTTGGTTCAGGGGACCTAAGGTCATGCCTTCTGTAGGGATGGTAGTTGCATTCATGTGTTTTTTTGGTTTCCAACACCTGAAAGAGAAACCATGTAAGATGAGGCAGTATCCGACCGCTCACTCATAGAAGATATGGCGGTGATGGAAGGATTATGTACATGAGATGTCAAAGTAGCTGTTTTTTTCCAAAAAAACCCACATTTTTAAATTCATAGTCTCTAGTATCCCTATTAAATGTAGACATCTGCACTTCATTTAGTTTCTTGATCACTGTGTCCAAAGTTTTATCAAGCTGACCCTCAACATTTTTTAAAACATCAGTAGGACATTTGAATCTTAGATTGGTGAGTTCTGTATCAATTAAAAGATCCAAATTAGTAATTGATTTGGAATTCAAGTCAATCAATGGTTGCATAAGAGAAAACGAACAACTGCTACATGTCATGATCCAGGCTGGATCTGACAAGTTAAATGGACAAATTGAACTTTTTTCCTTTGGCTGTGTGCCAAAGTGGTGTGATTGCCCCCGGTGGCCATTAAAATTATTGCTCTGTGGTGTCATTTGTTCTAAGTTGCCCCGGGGGTGGTGAGCGGTAGCGCACTTTAGTTTCTTTGGTTAAGTGCACGTAATTATAAAACAGGTGTGATGCTCTATAAAAGAGTGTCAGGTGTGTTGATCACGGTTGGTGATAGTTAGTTATTCACAAGTAAGCCTGGGTGAAAGATGGTGCTGAACAAGAGTCCTGGGCAGCCCAGTCAGAGGGGTCGAGTAGCAGCTATGGAGTCTGCAAGGAGTGCTGGCATGGCATGGTGGAGTCGCAGTTATGGTGTCAGCCGGAAGTGCTTGCATGGCTGGGTGGAGTGGCGACTATGGTGTAGAGTTGCACTCAGCATGCTGGACTTGGTTGCTGAGGGCTGGACTCAAACATGCTGGATTTATTGGCAGAAAAGTTGGACTCAAGCATGCTTGACTTTTTGGCAGAAGCTGGACTCATTTTCGGGATGTTAGCACCGCAGACTGTGAGGAGGAATACCCTGGAGTGGACCCTCTGGACCGTGGCACCGAGGGACCCCGGACGAGCAACCAGGTGTGACCGACCCCTATACAGGGATCGTTAGGCGCAAGACCAGAGACTCGAATGCCATGGCAGCCAGAACAAAGAGGGGCGGCTCGGAATGGTTCACAGGGCGTGAGCAGGAACAGACACAGGACTTGAACAGGCATGGTTACCGGACTGGAGCAGGCACGGACACAGGACTGGAACCGGCACGGAGACAGGACTGGAGCAGGCACGGACACAGGACTGGAGCAGGCACGGACACAGGACTGGAACAGGCTCGGACACAGGACTGGAGCTGGCGGATACCGGACTGGAGCAGGCACAGACACAGGACTGGAGCAGGCATGGACACAGGACTGGAACAGGCACGGACACAGGACTGGAGCAGGCACGGAGACAGGACTGGAGCAGGCACGGACACAGGACTGGAGCTGGCATGGAGACAGGACTGGAACAGGCACGGAGACAAGACTGGAGCAGGCACGGACACAGGACTGGAACAGGCACGGAGACAGGACTGGAACAGGCACGGACACAGGACTGGAACAGGCACGGACACAGGACTGGAGCAGGGCTGGAAGCAAGCACAGAGATTAGGCAGAGAGCCGGATTCCAGCGGAGTACACAGGGCCTGAGGTGCAGAAAGAAACAACCACGGTCAGGCACCTCCACTAAGGGAGGGCGGCCTGATATGGCTGCTGCTGTGCCCCCATTGGTCCGGCGGTGCAATCGGGGCAGGGCACCGCCAGAGACCAGCTTAGCGGTGGAGGACCGGCCGCGACCTACTGCGCATGCGCGGGACCCTCGGTGACGTCACCAGCCGTGGGCCGGAGGAAGAGAGAGGCCGACGCCGGGGCTGGAGGAAGCGAGGCTGCTGGAGGGAGCGCGGCTGCCGGGCGAGGTGAGTATAGCTGCGCGCACGGGGGCGCAGGGCTGGGAGCGTGACAGGGGGATCGGGGGCCGTGACAGTACCCCCCCTTAAGCCGCCCCCTGCTGCGGTTGGCAAAAAATTTCCTGAGAATGTGGGGGGCGTTGATGTTCTCCCGGGGCTCCCAGGATCTCTCCTCAGGACCAAACCCCTCCCAGTCAACAAGGAAAAAGGTCCTCCCTCTAACTCTCCTCATGGCGAGAATATCCCTCACCTCGAAAGTATCATCCGAGCCCACAGGCTGAGGGGCTGGAGTGGGTGAAGGATGGAATTGATTCAGGACCACAGGTTTCAGGAGGGAGACGTGGAAGGTGTTCGGGATACGGAGCGAAGCAGGCAACCTCAATTTGTAGGCGACTTCGTTGACTCGATCCAGGACCTCAAAAGGACCTATGTACCGAGGGCCCAGCTTGTAAGAGGGTAGTTTCAGTCGGATGTACTTGGATGAGAGCCAGACCTTATCCCCAATGTGAAACGGTGGAGGATCCAGCCTCCTCTTGTCTGCGTGGTTCTTCATTCGCTCACTGGCCCTTTTGAGAGCGGAGTTGGTCTCGGACCAGATTTCAGAGAATTCCTGGAACAAGGAGTTGGCTGCCGGTACTTCGGAGGTTGGAGCGACAGGAAGAGGTATGTTAGGGTGTTTGCCGAATACCACAAAAAAGGGTGATTTAGTAGAGGGTTCGCCGGCATGATTGTTGTAGGCGAATTCCGCCCAAGGAAGCAGATCAGCCCAATTATCCTGGTGGCCGTAGGAAAAATGCCGAAGGTATGCAGTCAGGATCTGGTTAGTTCGTTCCGCTTGCCCATTGGTTTGTGGATGATAGGCAGAAGAAAAATCCAAGGAAATATCCAGAAGTTTGCAAAGTGCTCTCCAAAATTTAGCCGTAAACTGTACCCCACGATCAGAGACAATTCGTTCAGGTAGACCATGTAGTCTGAAAATCTGATGGACGAAGATCTTGGCTAATCCGGGAGCGGAAGGGAGGCCGCTTAACGGAATGAAATGCACCATTTTAGAAAAGTGGTCCACTACCACAAGAATCACCGTACAGCCAGACGAGCGGGGCAGATCCGTGATAAAGTCCATGGCGATATTCTCCCAAGGCGACTTCGGTACTGGCAAGGGAAGCAGCAGGCCAAATGGAGGACGACGGACTGTCTTATTCCTAGCACAGGAGGAACAGGAGGCGACGAAGTCTGCCACATCTTGACGAAGAGTGGGCCACCAATAATACCGCGTTATGAGGGCCAGGGTCTTCCCAATTCCGGCATGACCAGCCAGTTTGGAGGAATGCCCCCACAGAAGAACTCTCCTCTTGACGTCCTCTGGTACGAGAGTCTTGCCCGGAGGTGGAGAAAGCAGAGACAACGGAGCCACTGTGATTATCCTCGTTGGCTCGATAACATGGGAAGGCTCCTCCCCAGATTCAGTTGGTTGAAAGACTCTGGATAGAGCATCGGCTTTAGCGTTCTTGTCTCCAGGGCGGAAGTGCAGCTCGAAATCAAAGCGGGCAAAAAACAGAGACCACCTAGCCTGTCGAGGATTGAGTCTCTGGGCGGTCTGGAGGTAGGCTAGATTTTTGTGGTCAGAGTAAACAATAAAAGGGTGAACTGCTCCTTCCAGAAGGTGACGCCACTCCTCCAATGCCAATTTCATGGCCAGAAGCTCACGGTCGCCAATCGAATAGTTACACTCAGCCGGCGAAAAGGCTCTGGAGAAGAAGCCACAAGGGCGTAGGCGGCCCGAACCGGTCCTCTGGGATAAGACGGCCCCGGCGCCAGTCGAGGAAGCGTCCACCTCCAGCACGAAAGGCTTGCCGCTCTCAGGACGGATCAATACGGGAGCCGTGGAAAAAGCTTGTTTTAGCAACTGGAAGGCCTCTTCGGCTTCGGGTGTCCAGGAGTTGGCAGAGGTCCCCTTTCGGGTAAGGGCCGAGATCGGCCTGGAGAGCGAGGAGAAGTGCGGAATGAACTGCCGATAGTAGTTCGCGAAGCCCAAGAAACGTTGAATGGCTCTTAAGCCAACGGGGCGAGGCCACTTGAGAATGGCGGACAGTTTCTCGGGATCCATCTGTAGCCCGGCATCGGAGATGATGTAGCCCAGAATAGGCAGTGAGGTCTGTTCGAACAGGCACTTCTCCATCTTGGCATATAGACGATTCTCTCGAAGACGCCGAAGAACAAGGCGGACAGTCCTCCTGTGGGATGGAAGATCCGGGGAGAAGACCAGAATGTCATCCAGGTAGACTACGACACAGGAGTACAGGAGGTCCCGGAAGATTTCATTGACGAACTCCTGGAACACCGCCGGGGCATTGCACAGACCGAATGGCATCACCAAGTACTCATAATGACCGTCACGGGTGTTAAAGGCGGTCTTCCATTCATCGCCGGCACGGATGCGGATGAGGTTGTATGCCCCCCCTGAGGTCCAGTTTGGAGAAGATGCGTGCCCCCCTGAGACGGTCAAACAACTCCGGGATAAGAGGAAGTGGGTACCGGTTTTTGATAGTGATGTTGTTCAATCCTCTATAATCGATACATGGGCGCAGCGAACCGTCTTTCTTTTTAACGAAAAAGAACCCGGCACCGGCAGGAGATGAAGACTTCCGAATGAATCCCTTGGCAAGGTTCTCCGTGACGTACTCGGACATGGCTGCGGATTCTGCAGGGGACAGCGGGTAGATCCTGCCCCTGGGAGGAGTAGAACCGGGGATAAGCTCAATCGGGCAGTGACCGATGCGGTGGAAGAACCTCCGACTCCTTCTTGTCGAAAACGTCTGCATAAGCCCAATAGGCGGAAGGAAGCCCAGAGAGATCCTGAGGTGGGCGAACGGGAACCACTGGCTGAATGGGGTTCAGACAGCGACCATGACACGGGTCTCCCCAGCGCAAGACCTCCCCGGTCGACCAGTTGAGTACCGGCTGGTGTGTCCGTAACCACGGGAGACCGAGGAGAATGTCATGAGACAAGTCGGGCAGCACGTAGAAGGCCACTTTTTCACGGTGGAGGGCACCGACTTGCAAGATTACCTCTTCTGTGACCGCGGTGATGGATTCCAACAACGGTCGGCCATCGACGGAAGCGATAATCCGGGGGTTCTTCAGGGTGACCACGGGAATCCGATATTTGTCCACAACTTCACGCCGGATGAAGTTGCCTGCTGAGCCCGAATCCACATAGGCCACCTCGGACCCACGCCTCTCCCCTGAAAGCAGAAGAACAGAAAGTGTGAGGGCCTGAGAGGAATCATAATCACCTAGGAAGGCCTCTCTTACCTGGCCTAGGTGGAAGAGTTTCCCGGTCTCTCAGGACAAGAGCGGATGAAGTGGGATGCCCCTCCACAATAAAGACAAAGCCCTTGCTCCCGTCTCTCCCTCTGACATCTCTCAGCCATCCAGACCCGATCTACCTGCATGGGCTCAGGGGGCGGAGTATGTACAGGACCAGGCGGACGAGGATTAAAGGACCGGCTAGCGATCAGGGCCGGCCTAATGGGCCTCCTATCCCTCGCCGTTTCCCGGGTGCGCTCCTGGAACCGGAGGTCAATTCGAGTGGCCAGGGAGATGAGGTCCTCGAGGGTGGTGGGAGTATCACGCCCCGCCAACTCATCCTTAATTCTGCCCGACAACCCACGCCAAAAGGCCCCGACCAATGCCGCGTTATTCCAACCCAATTCGGAGGACATGGTGCGGAACCGAATGGCGTATTGACCAACAGTCAGGGTGCCCTGGTGTAGGTTGAAAAGAGATTCGGTAAGCGAGGCTACCCGTCCAGGCTCATCGAACACCTTACGAAAGGTGTCCAAGAAGAGCGGGATGTTAGAGACTATAGGATCGTCCCTCTCCCAGAGCGGATTTAACCAAGATAAGGCCTCTCCCTCCAGATGGGACATGATAAAGGCCACCTTGGCCCGATCGGAGGGATACTGATGAGGCTGAAGCTCAAAATGTAAGCCACACTGGTTTAGGAACCCTCTACACTGTTTGGGGTCCCCAGCGTATCTGGGTGGTTTGGCAAGGCGAGGAGAGGGGAACGGAGCGGGACTGGGGATGGCGGCCGAGGCGGCAGCGGCGGACTGGAGATCTCCCAGATGGCTATCTACCGAGGCCATATACGACAAAATATGGGACTGAGCGTCCCGCTGCTGGCTCAACTCCTGCTGGAGGCCGGCCAGCTGTGCGGCATTCCCCGGATCGGCCGCCTGAAGAGCGGACAAGCGGGACTCCATGGCCTTCATGACCGACATAATGCGCCCCTGGTTCTCCCGTAAAAAGAGGAGCTCCTTTTGACCGGGAGCGGCAGCACCGGCGGGATCCATGGCCTGACCGTACTGTTAGCACCGCAGACTGTGAGGAGGAATACCCTGGAGTGGACCCTCTGGACCGTGGCACCGAGGGACCCCGGACGAGCAACCAGGTGTGACCGACCCCTATACAGGGATCGTTAGGCGCAAGACCAGAGACTCGAATGCCACGGCAGCCGGAACAAAGAGGGGCGGCTCGGAATGGTTCACAGGGCGTGAGCAGGAACAGACACAGGACTTGAACAGGCACGGTTACCGGACTGGAGCAGGCACGGACATAGGACTGGAACCGGCACGGAGACAGGACTGGAGCAGGCACGGACACAGGACTGGAGCAGGCACGGACACAGGACTGGAACAGGCTCGGACACAGGACTGGAGCTGGCGGATACCGGACTGGAGCAGGCACGGACACAGGACTGGAGCAGGCACGGACACAGGACTGGAACAGGCACGGACACAGGACTGGAGCCGGCATGGAGACAGGACTGGAGCAGGCACGGACACAGGACTGGAGCTGGCACGGAGACAGGACTGGAACAGGCACGGAGACAAGACTGGAGCAGGCACGGACACAGGACTGGAACAGGCACGGACACAGGACTGGAACAGGCACGGACACAGGACTGGAGCAGGGCTGGAAGCAAGCACAGAGATTAGGCAGAGAGCCGGATTCCAGCGGAGTACACAGGGCCTGAGGTGCAGAAAGAAACAACCATGGTCAGGCGCCTCCACTAAGGGAGGGCGGCCTGATATGGCTGCTGCTGTGCCCCCACTGGTCCGGCGGTGCAATCGGGGCAGGGCACCGCCGGAGACCAGCTTAGCGGCGGAGGACCGGCCGCGACCTACTGCGCATGCGCGGGACCCGCGGTGACGTCACCAGCCGTGGGCCGGAGGAAGAGAGAGGCCGACGCCGGGGCTGGAGGAAGCGAGGCTGCTGGAGGGAGCGCGGCTGCCGGGCGAGGTGAGTATAGCTGCGCGCACGGGGGCGCAGGGCTGGGAGCGTGACAGGGGGATCGGGTGCCGTGACACGGGACTGTTTCTGGATAGCTGCATACGGGTGGTGGACTCTGCTCCAGGTCTGCACTACGGTGATGGATCCAGTTATGGTGATGGATCCGATTGGAGGAAAAGATGCACGCAGGTTGTGGGCTCTGTTGCGGGGAGCACAAGCAACAGAGCAAAAGCTAAGTGGTGTTCCCCTGTATTGTCATTTTTCCTTGTGTGTGTTTAGTGCAGTGGTGGGATTAGTTTCCGCACCAACCAATTCCCTAGTGAGGGTTTAGGTGCAGGGCGAGTCAGGGTTTTGAGGTTCCTGTGCATCGTCCGGTGCGGAACCAGCATTGGGAACCTTAGGAGTGTAGAAACACTGACACAGGGGAGTGCAGGAGGTCTCCACGTCCCCGTTCCCTATCGCAGGGCCCTCCATTGTTAATGTTACCCAGGTTTTCCCCTTATTGTATATATACGTGTAATATTTAAATTCGCCTGTTGGAGGCGGCATATCCAGCTGCACGTGTTATTGTTTAAATTCGCCCAACTGGAGGCGGTGTATCCAGGGTCACGTGTGTCATCTAAATCCGCCCTGCTGGGGGCGCTGTGTCCAGCCGTGCGTGACCGTGACATTATCACCAACCTTACATTTTTTTTTTCTGGTGAGCTTTGGCCATGTGGAGACCTGTGAGCAATAGCTGCTGGGCCTCACTGAGGTGTATGGGGAGCTGCATGGTGTTGAAGCAGTTCCAGCAGCAGTAATCAGGGTCTGGGGCCTTCCCTTTGGCTTCACCAGAAAATCAAATTGCTGGTCTGGCAAAAGCCCCCTTGAGTCGCTGCTGGGGAGCGGGACTTGTTCATACAGGTGGACGTACCCAGACAGGTGGGTGGAGTTGGTGATCCCCATGGTGCTGTCTGGGGTTCCCCGAGGTGAAGGGGTATGTCCCTGTAGTGAGCAGACTGGTGATAGTCCGCGGGGCTCACGTCAAATCTTCAATATCACCGAAGAAGCCGCCCCCTCCTGGTCAGTTGGAGGAAGGCAACCAGCGAGTGTATATTTCCTCCATATCCTGGTCCCCTTCTCCTCCAGGTGTGAGCAGCAGGTGTGCTGCGGGGGAGTAGGGGCATATCTCAACCCTTGCCATTAACCAACCCTGGGAGGCGCAGACCTCATTGTGAAAGGGCTGGAGGGTGGTGTTCCCTGGTGAATAGCGGGGGTGTGAGTGGGGTGACACAGGGGGACGCCTCTTTTGTCGAGTCCAGAATGAATTCACCAAATTATGACAAATGAATGTGTGGCAATAAACGTTCAGATCTGGACCTGTGTGTGAACGAGTGTGTATGGGTGGCCACCAAAAAACATCCTGTGGAAGTGTGTTGTGGAGTCTTACCTGCTCATAACAAACATACACATACATAAACTCGATCCCCAGGTCGGCACTGTGAAGATGAGTGGTGCCTCCAGAAGATACATTGCCAATACCAGCGGTGCGTTTGTCATTAACCTGAAGTGTCAGGTAGTGGTGGGGTGAACTCTGGATCTGGGTGTCCCCGTTGTAGGTGTTTCCCTATTGAGGAGTGGTCATGAGGGTCCAGAGGCCCCTCATTAAGGAGGGGTACTGTCATGATCCAGACTGGATCTGACAAGTTAAATGGACAAATTGAACTTTTTTCCCTTTGGCTGTGTGCCAAAGTGGTGTGATTGCCCCCGGTGGCCATTAGAATTATTGCTCTGTGGTGTCATTTGTTCTAAGCTGCCCCGGTGTTGGTGAGCGGTAGTGCACTTTAGATTCTTTTGTTAAGTGCACTTAATTATAAAACAGGTGTGATGCTCTATAAAAGAGTGTCAGGTGTGTTGATCACTGTTGGTGATAGTTAGTCATTCACAAGTAAGCCTGGGTGAAAGATGGAGCCGAACAAGAGTCCTGGGCAGCCCAGTCAGCGGGGTCGAGTAGCAGCTATGAAGTCTGCAAGGAGTGCTGGCATGGCATGGTGGAGTCGCAGTTATGGTGTCAGCAGGAAGTGCTTGCATGGCTTGGTGGAGTGGCGACTATGGTGTAGAGTTGCACTCAGCATGCTGGACTTGGTTGCTGAGGGCTGGACTCAAGCATGCTGGATTTATTGGCAGAAAAGTTGGACTCAAGCATGCTTGGCTTTTTGGCAGAAGCTGGACTCATTTTTGGGACTCTGTTTCTCGATAGCTGCATACGGGTGGTGGACTCTGCTCCAGGGCTGCACTACGGTGATGGATCCGGTTATGGTGATGGATCCGGTTGGAGGAAAAGATGCACGCAGGTGGCGGGCTCTGTTGCGGGGAGCATAAGCAACAGAGCAAAAGCTAAGTGGTGTTCCCCTATATTGTCATTTTTCCTTGTGTGTGTTTAGTGCAGTGGTGGGATTAATTTCCGCACCAACCAATTCCCTAGTGAGGGTTTAGGTGCAGGGTGAGTCAGGGTTTTGAGGTTCCTGTGCGTCGCCCGGTGCGGAACCAGCATAGGGAACGTTAGGAGTGTAGAAACACTGACTCAGGGGAGTGCAGGAGGACTCCACGTCCCCGTTCCCTATCGCAGGGCCCTCCATTGTTAATATTACCCAGGTTTTCCCCTTATTGTATATATACGTGTAATATTGAAATTCGGCAGCTGGAGGCGGTGTATCCAGGGTCACGCGTGTCATCTAAATCCGCCCTGCTGGAGGCGCTGTGTCCAGCCACGCGTGACCATGACACTACATGTCTCCTCCCACATCGAAACAAGTGTCTCATCCTTCACAGGGAAGACAGGGATGACCATAACACATAATCCCCTTGGAATAAGTTTCCGGGATTTATATTTCTCCAGAAAAGCCCACCTCCACCAGATTTTCATGCATTTCACCAGTGGAAATTTAATGTTGGAACACTGGCTATCACAACTTGGACCACTAGACGGTTGCAATTCAGTATAGCAGATAAATTCAGCTGACAGCACACAGATGGTTCAGTAGGATGCACGTTCCAGCGTCCCAGGGACCCAATAGGACAGATAACTCACAAAAAATATGTAGAAGGAACAGCATCCAATCCGGGTGAAAGAGTTCAATTCCTTTATTCTGCCATCAATACATCAATACAACGTTTCGACCATAACATGGTCTTTTTCCCAATAGCATAAGGAGCGACCATATATAGTGTGGGCAAACCAATCACTCTTCAGGTAACGCCCCATAGTAATAAATACAGAAAACTGAATCATATAATACATCAGATATATAAAAAATACATTACAGGGTATAACAACCGTCACACGGACATATACATATCAAAAATTGTCAAACACAATGGACATAAATATAGTAAACAATGTTTTCTACCATGATCACCCAATCCCTGATAAGCATAGCAGTCACTATGGTAATAATGCACCACAACGGCTTGTGTCATTGGCTGCTGAAACCACATGTTCCTCTGCATATCAATTGCAGATATGTTGTTTTAGTGCCATTTTTACACTGATACAGCGCAGAGCGGCTGCTCCTGACGCTGCCACTGTTTGCATCCAAATTTCAGCTATTCAGTTAGGCAGTTGTATATCAGTCAGATAGTGTAGCTAGAAACTGTCCAGTTTGGCTGTAAAATGTACCTTCCGGATTTTTTTTTTAGGGGGGGGACATAACTGAGGTTCTCAGACAAAGCCATCAGGGCACAAGTCCTACAAGTGTGTTGTGCACTGCTTCTATAGTGCTCCATGCACAAGTATAGCATTCTAAATAATTGTATTTCAGTCGCTGAATGTGAAAAAGCCTGCTGAATCCCACATTGTAGCTAGTTAGATAGGTGGCTGCATATCAGTCAGATAGTGCAGCTAGATAGTGTACCTTAACCTTAATTTTTTTTTTTTGAAGATTCAACTTTTCTGTGGTTGAAAGCCTATGACTGTGATGAAAACTGTGTGCGTCACTGTTGTCTTGGGGAAAACCATTGTCAAGATTGTCTTCAAACATATTTTGATACTGCAGAATGGGCGCGTCCCTTTTTCAAGTGAGGAGACAACTGTCAAAATTTCCTTTTGAATCATGGATAGACCACAGTGGCACCCAGAATTCAGCACATTTTGAATCATAACTATATGGGTAGATAGTGCTGCAAGAAGCCGCACATGGGTCGGTCTCTTTCATGAGGTCCAACTCCACAGTGTGTTGGTGGTGGAATGACACTCAAGCTTTCTTCGTCCATCCCCTTGTGGCAACCATGGACAAGAGAGAGGGAATAATTATCCTTTTCATCTACTAACTGGTGCGCATCCATCACCTTTTCCTTCTCCTCCTTTTCATGGTCCTTCTACAGTATATTTGTTAGTTCTCCATTTGTTCCTCCCATGGCAACCGCCTGTGAGATGACAGACCTGAACTTACAGATATTGTTAACATTAAAGGCATCCTCCTCTGCTTCCTCTTTTTCCTTCAGGACCATCAGCACCTCCTCACCCAGACTGTTTAAGGTGTGGTCCAGCTTTTAGATTACATTAATAGTGATGCAGATTACGGCATTGTCACCGCTAACCATCTTACCAGCCAATTGAGAAAACATGATGAAGGGTGCAGAGGTCCTTCATCTGTGTCCGCTACGCAAGTGTGAATTGCACCACGTCCGTACTGAAATGTACCAGGCCATGCAAAACGTCATACTGCACCAGGTCTCGGCGCTACTGCCACAGTGGCTGCGACCTGTGCAGAGTTGAATTCCATGATGTGGTCACTTCACATATCAGTTGGATAACTGGTAGTCCGAAAGATCTCTACACCCACTTATGTGGAATGGTGAAAGTGAACACACAACAACAGTGTTTTCTACTGTACAGCAGTGCATCCATGCTGGGACAGTGGTGTAGGAATTGCTGTACTACCAGATTGAGGATACAATCCATAAAAGGCACGTGTGGAAAGTTGATGCCGCCATAGGGCCACCACCAGGTTTGCACCGTTATATCACATGACCTTCTCTGGCTACAGGTTGAGTGTAGGCAGCCATTGGTCAACCTTGGCATGGATAGCTGCCCACAACTGTTGATCTGTATGACTGTGATCTCCAAGGCTTATTAATTTTAAAGCGGTCTGATTGTGGTGAGCCGTGGCTGCGCAGTACACAGCTGGGAGGATTCCCTCAGCAGTGTTGTAACGTTGGTTTCATTAAGGCAGATGGTTGAGGGCACAGGTGGAGGCACTAAAGGAGGTGGAGGAAGCAGAAGCACTGTGCGAAGTGTTACAGAGGTTTGTTCTGCAAGCCATGGGGATTCAAAGACTTGGTGTCTAGTGACACCTTGCTGTCTAGTGCTTAAAGTCTCCATCCCCTGTTGTGTAGTAGTTTAGTTTCACAAGTCAAGGTATTTAGTAGTTTAGTTCTCCAACCCCTCTAGTCTAGTAGTTTAGTTCTCCATGTTCTGTTGTGTATTTGTTTAGTTCTGCATTCATAGCTGTTTAGTAGTTTAGTTCTCCAACCCATGTTGTATATTAGTTTAGTTATGCATCGTATGTTGTGTAGTGGTTTAGTTCTACAACCCTGGCTGTTTAGTAGTTTAGTTCTCCAACCCCTGTTATCTAGTAGATCCACCTATTTAAAGCCTAGATTAAAGGCACTTCCATGACTTAACAAATATATCCCATCAGAAACAAGGAAGCTTAAGCCAATAAAATTAATACATTTTTATTGAATCAAAAAGATAAAAACCAACATAAAATCAAAAAAATTAAAGGAAAATACAAAATGCAGAATATGCTGTCTGCACAGAAAAATATACAAAGGCCTAAAGAATTATATGTCAAAAAGACAAATATTCAGGTCCTACTTAATTGCATGAATTAATCCAGTTCAGTCACTTAATGAATAATATCAAGCAATGGCCAATTGTTTAAAGCAGATAAATATATACAATGTTAGAAAAATAGTACAAAAGAAAAAAAATGTCTTTTTCTTCCAAGACCCGAAAGAATCAGGTATAAATCCACTAAAATTTTTACTCACATGAGAGATTTTTTAACTGAAACTGGCAGTAAAAAACACCTGAGACACACTAACAGCAAATGATACAAAGATCTAATATCCAAGTCCAATCAAAAAAACATATCAAAAAACCATATTTGTATAGCAGCGATTCATAGTATTCACAAATAAATACATAAGAAAGGTTAAAGGGATTAATAAATATCCACAAAAGTGTTAATATACAAATGATAATAGCTAAAGCTAGTGCATAAATTAAGACCAGGTGGTCAAATTCAATCCATCATCAGAGACACCATGAAGGCTCCTATATAAAGTAATAAATTAAATAAATTTAAATGTGTAAAATGCAAAGGGTGAAATGCTTTGAATACAGTAGGCTGGATGCTGTATGTTGCCTGGCAATGCAATGCAGAGCCCCATAAACGTGCAAAATGCAAAGAGTTAAAGTGTCTCGAGTGCAGTAGGCTGAATGCTATATATTGCCTGGCAGTGCAGTATAAAGCCCCATAACTATGCAAATACAAGGGGTAAAGTGTCTCAAGTGCAGTAGGCTGAATGTTGCATATTACCTGGCAGTACAATGCAGAGCCCCGTGTTGCTTCTTCCTGGGGTGTAGCTAGCATGATTTTTAAGATTTTTTTGCAAATGTAAAAAAAAAGGACCGAAGCTAGGCAACTGCAGAACCGTGAACGATGCTGTCCACTGCAAGAGTTGGGCCTCAGGATGCATTAGTTGTCGCGATTGCATAACTCTGTGTGTACGTAACCTCATCTTCATCCTCCTCATCCTCTGCTGAGCTACTCAGCTTCATTCCTCGGGGTTTGCAACAAGTGTGATTTACTACCTCATCATCATCCTCTTCCTGCCTTGACAGCACAGTACAGTCCGTGGGCGCCTCAAATATCTGAGTCTCATCACAAATGGGTCACCTTTGCCCAATGGGGTTAACATCTGTTGAAGAGGGTTTGGTTTATGCTCTGACAAAACTTCGTCTGGCCAACGATCTAAGTCAGAAAAAATTTGGCCGTCGGTGCAGATGATTTCCTAAATTTGTGTGTCTCCTTTCCACCCCTTCAACCATAAGGCCCGCCTGCCTGCATTGGTCAGTCCTGCTGCTCTAGCCGACAACCGGAGAGAATCCACGGAGGAGTCGGAGAGGAAAGCCGCTGCTCCTTTAATGAGGGGCATAGAGGAAAGAAGCCTACTCCTAGCTACTCCATTTTTAATATTGTCCTCCAAGTCGTTCAGCCTCACCAACATAGATCTTGCCGTACATGTGGCTGCTATTGCGGGCTTAAAGGCTGCCGTACAAGCTTCCCAAGATCTTTTGAGGAATGTATCGGTCTTACGATCCGAAGAATCAGCCAAAGTTCCCGAATCCTCCACCGGCAAGGAGGATCTACGGGAAGTAGAGGCCACTGCCGCATCCACCTTGGGGGCTCTCGACCAGGCCGTTAACTCCTCATCGTCAAAGGGATACTTACGCTTTGACGTTAAGGGGAGGAAGGTCCTCTGACCTTGTTTCTCCCATTCCCTCTTAACTAGGTCTTTTACAGCTGAGACCACTGGGAATGCTCGGATCTTTTTACGAGAAATACCCGCAAACATAATGTCCTGAGGGGTCTTGGGGTCCTTACTCTCCGGCAACCCCATGGTATTTCGGACAGACTTTACAAGATTACTGACACTGTCCGTGGGGAAACACGTCTGATCCTCGTCCTCTGAGGAAAGGTATTCCTGGGACTTATCGGAATCTAGTTCTCCGGTATCTGACGGTGACCTGGACGCCAGCGAGACTCCTCCTTTAGGTGAACATATTTCTCTCATGGAGGAGTGACCCCCTAGACTACTGGAACCTCCTAAGGCCCGTAGTTCCTCTCTTATCATTGCCCAGATATCCTCCTTCTTTCGTGAGGATTCCTCCTGCAAGGCCTCCTCAACGCATGATTGGCATAATCTCTTTGGGTGGCCATCCGGGAGGGGCTGCGAACATAAGGCACACTCTCTATGTTTCGCCTTCTCTGTTCTTTTAGCCTAAAAGGGGTATGGACCAGAAAGAGAAGGCCATCAATTATCTAACCTGACCAAAAAACACTCACCCGTGAATTTCGTCAGCAACTACCGGCTGCGGTGTCCGGGACCCAGGCTGAGGCGAGGCATGGGACGACTTCCTTTCCTTACGTTTCTTCTCTACTGGCTCATCTTGTCTGGAAGGCCCAATGGATTCCTTCCTAGAGCTGCCACTTCTTCTGGTGCTATTGGATCTTCTCGTAGCACTGCTCTGTCGACTACCAAGTGGGGATACCACTGGCTGACCTAATGGGAGCGAAGCTGAGTCATCTAAGGACGACATGACTGCGCACTGGCGCTGTGTCTGTGGCTTCCTTTTAAAGCCTTTGCTATAGCTGCTCCTCTTTTTTTTTTTTTACCATTTTTTTTTCAGCCCCTACTGCGCATGCGCGGGCGTTGTCCCGCGGTCTCTGCCTTCAGCCTGAACCCGGAAGTCCTCCTCCACTTCCGGGTTGCCTCTCCTGCACTGGGTCACCGCAAATAGTGATGCGGCCGGCGCATCGCGCGTCTGCGCCCCCTCTCCACGCACGGACTCCTCTCCTGTCCAGGTATGACTCCAGCAGCGCCGCTCAGCACACGCCGCACAAGCCCTTCTGCCACGGGGGGGGGGCGCCGGCCTCAGTACGCCCGATGGCGTTCGTAATGCGTCCAACCCCGGGGGGGGAGGGGGGTATAGCCATCACCCCAGTGAGCTTTGGCACCACTTTCGCCTCCAGCCTCACCTGCATTACGCCAGCTCTGGGGGGGGGGGGATACCCCTCTCCGCCCGACGCTGCCTCCGGACCTGGGGCCCCTGCTACTCATATTATGCAGGCAGGCGGCTACCAGACCAGGTATCCTCTTCTGCGGGTTCCTCTCTCAGTGGGTGCTGTCGTGGCGAAGAGGAAAAAAAAGGTTAATTCAGGTGCCACCACTGAGTACTGTGCTGTGTGTGATGTTAAAGTGGAGGAAGAAGAGCAGAGGCCACTTGATGAAGCACTTGCCATCTACTGGAGCTCATGTTCTTTCTGGCTCTCATCTACAAAGCATACAGCTGCAGGAAAGAGAGCGGAGTTGCCCGTTTAGTAACAAGTTGTAAAAATGCTGGCAAAATTCTAACTGAAGCAAAGCAAACCAACTTCTCATCCCTCATATCATACCTGCCTCACAACCCTAAACTGCTGTTCAGTACTTTCAATTCTTTCCTGAATACTTTGCATCACCACCTGTGAACATGACACAATAATGTCCTACCTCATTCCAAACTTTACCACAGTCTTCATCACAAGCATAACCCATCTCTTCCACCTGTCACGAACTCCTGGTGTCTTTCATCCTGATTGAAACATACCTCATTCACACCCATCCTCAAAAAGCCCACCCTTGACCCAGGTGAAGGGGTTGGTGCATCGCTATCTGGCCTGGTTCTGGGGGCCGTCCAAATGAGGTCACCAGGCTGTAAGCCTGTGAGGGATAGCCTTATACTTCAAATACTTTGGAGCCTGTCCTGCAGGCCGCCAGATATAGTCTTGGTTTCCTCAGTGTTCTAGTGTTTAATTGCTACTTTTGACTCTGACCTTTGCCTGGATTTCTGACTCTGCTACAGCCTGCCGATTTTGTACCTCTGCTGCCCTCCCGTTTTTTTGACTCAATCCTTAGCCTGGATTTTAACTCTGCTACAGCCTGCCGATTTTGTACCTCTGCTTCCCGCTCTGTTTTTTAACTCTGACCTTAGCCTGGATTTTGACTCTGCTACAGCCTGCCGATTTTTGTACCTCTTCTGCTCTCCCGGTTTCTGACTTTTGACTCCTGACTACGCTTTCGGTACCGGTTTTTAGTTCCTTCCTGGCAACCATCCTGCTCCAGTCCGCTGCTCTCATAGGTAGCTACCTCTTGAACTCTGCTGTAATTCCAGATCCCTGTATAGATATAAAGGGTCTTGGGGTTTCTCGGTGTGCTGTCTTACGTGCGGCTCAGACTCGCAACTGACGGACGTCACACATAGTGTATTCTTGTTATTTTTGTTATTTACAGTGCTCTCTTTTATTACATAGTCCGCTCTTTTGTTAGATATAAAATGACTGCTGATGGAGGAGCCAGTGACCAGACTACCAGTCCATTATCTCCTCCATTAGAAAAGAAGCTTTCCCATGCTCCATCAGTCATCATTGCATTATATATCTTAACAAGAGAGGAGAGTATGTAATAAAAAACAGGGCTCTATATAATCCAATATGTAAGAGACGGTGCTGTACATAACAAGAGAGGGCACTGTATAGGGGACGGCAATATACATAATAAAGGAGACTATGTAATATATATACATGTATGTGTGGGTGGCTATATATATATATATATATATATATATATCTTTGTCACCATAAAAGGAGGGGGCCCCAGACAGGGGTCCCAAGATGTCAGTGTCTGCCCCTGAGACTGATCGTAGGTCTTTTTCATGGCATATTAGCGCCTTTACTATTAATTCCATGTGTGCGTTTTTCACGCACATAGGCAGTTAGTGCAGAACAATCCAATCATTAGAACAATCCAACATCTATAAATGCTGTGTGACAATTGGGATGTCCTCAATTATAAATGTGGGATTCCTAAATTATCCTTCTGACTATACTCACTCTATCATAAGTATTCTAAAATTGTTTGCTCCACTCTGTTAGATCAGGGATTAGCTTGGTTTTGGGAATATTATAATGTACCAGTTCTCTACACCATAAGCAAATTGCATCAGTTTATTTATTAAGAAGGTCTGCAATGGGAAGTATTTCACCAAATAAACATTGGTTCTGGCAATCTGAAGAGCTAACAGAATGTGTGTACTGTTAATTCTATGGGATTTAGTCTTTATTGTATCAGTCTTCAGTATATAAAATTCTATGTTATGTTTGTACTTTTATTTCTTGATATTTCTGGATTTTTTTTTTATGTAAGCAGAAAGCTTATCAATAGAGTTGAGCGACTTTTGGTTTTTTAGGGTCGCGTTTCGTTTCGTGAAACCCGACTTTTCCAAAAGTCGGGTCGAGCAAGATCGTCCGATTATAGGGAAAAGTAGGGGTCGTCCCGAAACACGAAACCCAATGTAAGTTAATGGGGAATAAAAGTCGGCAGTGAGAGGAGGACAGGAAACACACCTACAGTGCCCATTTGAATGCCAAAAGCATCAATTCTTCTTACTTAAGCTTGTCAACCTTAATTAACTTCATAATACAAGTTACGCACTGAAAAATGGGGGTTATTTGGCTAAATTTGTGGGGGGGGAGGGCTGGCTGCAGGTTTTCATGTGCCCTGGGCGAAAGAGCGCCCCTTTAACACATACCACAACTCATCATGCTCCGATACGGCAGAGAAATAGCGGTATAGTACAATGAAAAATACCTCACTGTTTACATCTCATGACGAGGCCCATCTATTTCTCCATACAAAATCATTGGTCCCATATAATGTTTGAAACAGTATATGATGAGCTCCACATAATGCTACAGTATATGTTGGTCCCCATGGATGAAGCTCCACTGTCTTATGGGCCCAAATAATGCTCCAAACATAATGGGCCCCATTTCTAATGCTCTAGTGTATAATGGGCCCTGTAAATGCTGCTCCAGTGTCTGATGTCCACCTTTGGAATGTTTCAGTGTATGGTGGGCCCCATCTATCATTCTCCAGAGTATAGTGCTCCCCAAAAATTGCTGTCCCAACATAGAAAACAATCAAATAAGTCTCCTCGCTAGGGAATCCCTGTACTTGTCTGGACAGGTGCTATAGCTTGCTTAACAGCTCGCCAGCCGTTCTCACGCCCAGTATGGATTGCACGTGATTGCACAAAGGTTAGAAAGGGTACCGTATCCCTGGATAACATGTATGGATAGCGTACACATTCAAAATATATGTCTATACAGCATGAGGCAGGCTCAGACGGTGTTAGGCCCAGTATGGATTGCACGTCATTGCACAAAGGTTAGAAAGGGTACCGTATCCCCGGATAACATGTATGGATAGCGTACACATTCAAAATATATGTCTATACAGCATGAGGCAGGCTCAGACGGTGTTAGGCCCAGTATGGATTGCACGTCATTGCACAAAGGTTAGAAGGGGTACCGTATCCCCGGATAACATGTATGGATAGCGTACACATTCAAAATATATGTCTATACAGCATGAGGCAGGCTCAGACGGTGTTAGGCCCAGTATGGATTGCACGTCATTGCACAAAGGTTAGAAGGGGTACCGTATCCCCGGATAACATGTATGGATAGCGTACACATTCAAAATATATGTCTATACAGCATGAGGCAGGCTCAGACGGTGTTAGGCCCAGTATGGATTGCACGTCATTGCACAAAGGTTAGAAAGGGTACCGTATCCCCGGATAACATGTATGGATAGCGTACACATTCAAAATATATGTCTATACAGCATGAGGCAGGCTCAGACGGTGTTAGGCCCAGTATGGATTGCACGTCATTGCACAAAGGTTAGAAGGGGTACCGTATCCCCGGATAACATGTATGGATAGCGTACACATTCAAAATATATGTCTATACAGCATGAGGCAGGCTCAGACGGTGTTAGGCCCAGTATGGATTGCACGTCATTGCACAAAGGTTAGAAAGGGTACCGTATCCCCGGATAACATGTATGGATAGCGTACACATTCAAAATATATGTCTATACAGCATGAGGCAGGCTCAGACGGTGTTAGGCCCAGTATGGATTGCACGTCATTGCACAAAGGTTAGAAGGGGTACCGTATCCCCGGATAACATGTATGGATAGCGTACACATTCAAAATATATGTCTATACAGCATGAGGCAGGCTCAGACGGTGTTAGGCCCAGTATGGATTGCACGTCATTGCACAAAGGTTAGAAGGGGTACCGTATCCCCGGATAACATGTATGGATAGCGTACACATTCAAAATATATGTCTATACAGCATGAGGCAGGCTCAGACGGTGTTAGGCCCAGTATGGATTGCACGTCATTGCACAAAGGTTAGAAAGGGTACCGTATCCCCGGATAACATGTATGGATAGCGTACACATTCAAAATATATGTCTATACAGCATGAGGCACGCTCAGACGGTGTTAGGCCCAGTATGGATTGCACGTCATTGCACAAAGGTTAGAAGGGGTACCGTATCCCCGGATAACATGTATGGATAGCGTACACATTCAAAATATATGTCTATACAGCATGAGGCAGGCTCAGACGGTGTTAGGCCCAGTATGGATTGCACGTCATTGCACAAAGGTTAGAAAGGGTACCGTATCCCCGGATAACATGTATGGATAGCGTACACATTCAAAATATATGTCTATACAGCATGAGGCAGGCTCAGACGGTGTTAGGCCCAGTATGGATTGCACGTCATTGCACAAAGGTTAGAAGGGGTACCGTATCCCCGGATAACATGTATGGATAGCGTACACATTCAAAATATATGTCTATACAGCATGAGGCAGGCTCAGACGGTGTTAGGCCCAGTATGGATTGCACGTCATTGCACAAAGGTTAGAAAGGGTACCGTATCCCCGGATAACATGTATGGATAGCGTACACATTCAAAATATATGTCTATACAGCATGAGGCAGGCTTAGATGGTGTTAGGCCCAGTATGGATTGCACGTCATTGCACAAAGGTTAGAAGGGGTACCGTATCCCCGGATAACATGTATGGATAGCGTACACATTCAAAATATATGTCTCAGGAGGCAGGCTCAGACGGTGTTAGGCCCAGTATGGATTGCACGTGATTGCACAAAGGTTAAAAAGGGTACCGTATCCCCGGATAACATGTATGGATAGCGTACACATTCAAAATATATGTCTATACAGCATGAGGCAGGCTCAGACGGTGTTAGGCCCAGTATGGATTGCACGTCATTGCACAAAGGTTAGAAGGGGTACCGTATCCCCGGATAACATGTATGGATAGCGTACACATTCAAAATATATGTCTATACAGCATGAGGCAGGCTAAGACGGTGTTAGGCCCAGTATGGATTGCACGTCATTGCACAAAGGTTAGAAGGGGTACCGTATCCCCGGATAACATGTATGGATAGCGTACACATTCAAAATATATGTCTATACAGCATGAGGCAGGCTCAGACGGTGTTAGGCCCAGTATGGATTGCACGTCATTGCACAAAGGTTAGAAAGGGTACCGTATCCCCGGATAACATGTATGGATAGCGTACACATTCAAAATATATGTCTATACAGCATGAGGCAGGCTCAGACGGTGTTAGGCCCAGTATGGATTGCACGTCATTGCACAAAGGTTAGAAGGGGTACCGTATCCCCGGATAACATGTATGGATAGCGTACACATTCAAAATATATGTCTCAGGAGGCAGGCTCAGATGGTGTTAGGCCCAGTATGGATTGCACGTGATTGCACAAAGGTTAGAAAGGGTACCGTATCCCCGGATAACATGTATGGATAGCGTACACATTCAAAATATATGTCTATACAGCATGAGGCAGGCTCAGACGGTGTTAGGCCCAGTATGGATTGCACGTCATTGCACAAAGGTTAGAAAGGGTACCGTATCCCCGGATAACATGTATGGATAGCGTACACATTCAAAATATATGTCTATACAGCATGAGGCAGGCTCAGACGGTGTTAGGCCCAGTATGGATTGCACGTCATTGCACAAAGGTTAGAAGGGGTACCGTATCCCCGGATAACATGTATGGATAGCGTACACATTCAAAATATATGTCTATACAGCATGAGGCAGGCTCAGACGGTGTTAGGCCCAGTATGGATTGCACGTCATTGCACAAAGGTTAGAAGGGGTACCGTATCCCCGGATAACATGTATGGATAGCGTACACATTCAAAATATATGTCTATACAGCATGAGGCAGGCTCAGACAGTGTTAGGCACAGTATGGATTGCACGTCATTGCACAAAGGTTAGAAGGGGTACCGTATCCCCGGATAACATGTATGGATAGCGTACACATTCAAAATGTATGTCTATACAGCATGAGGCAGGCTCAGACGGTGTTAGGCCCAGTATGGATTGCACGTCATTGCACAAATGTTAGAAAGGGTACCGTATCCCCGGATAACATGTATGGATAGCGTACACATTCAAAATATATGTCTATACAGCATGAGGCAGGCTCAGACGGTGTTAGGCACAGTATGGATTGCACGTCATTGCACAAAGGTTAGAAGGGGTACCGTATCCCCGGATAACATGTATGGATAGCGTACACATTCAAAATATATGTCTATACAGCATGAGGCAGGCTCAGACGGTGTTAGGCCCTGTATGGATTGCACGTCATTGCACAAAGGTTAGAAAGGGTACCGTATCCCCGGATAACATGTATGGATAGCGTACACATTCAAAATATATGTCTATACAGCATGAGGCAGGCTCAGACGGTGTTAGGCCCAGTATGGATTGCACGTCATTGCACAAAGGTTAGAAAGGGTACCGTATCCCTGGATAATATATGTCTCAGGAGACAGGCTCAGACGGTGTCAGGCACAGTATGGATTTGACGGCCCAGATTACACAGCGGAGGAGCAGGGAGAGGTAAAGATTGCAAATGCTGGGGCCCTGGCAAAGCAAGGGGGGCCCACTCGTGGGCGTTGGTACTGGCACTGGGCCCCTCATAGTACAGCGGTGTGTCTGATGGCGGGTGTGCACCACCACCGTCAGAGACACTTGATTGCACTATGAGGGACCCTGTGCCAGTGCCCGCGCCCAAGAGTCAGCCTACCCACCTGTCCAGGGCAACGGCACTCGCACGGTGTCGTGCGCTAGGTGGTGACCCCGGCCATGGGGGGGGAGGCAGCACAGTTAGGGAGTTTTAGAAAGTGGCATATGTTGATGTTGGACATTCAGCTGATGCAAAAGGCGAAATAGGTGAAGTACCAGGAAGAGGTGGACCAAAGCAAGCCATTTTTATGTCACCCTATGTGTCATCAGGGGAAGGTGGGACAAAATCCTTGGAAACCCATGCGTGGTTCATTTTAATGAAGGTTAGATCATCCACATTTTGGGTTGACAGACGGGTCCTTTTTTCTGTCAGGATTGATCCAGCTGCACTGAAGACTCTTTCCGATAGCACACTTGCAGCTGGGCAAGCGAGCTCCTGTAAGGCATATTGGGCCAATTCAGGCCAGGTGTCCAGTTTAGCGGCCCAATAGTCAAAGGGGAATGACCTGTGTGGGAGAACATCGATATGGGAGGAAAAGTAGTTTGTAACCATAGTTGACAACTGCTGTCTCCTGTCACTTTCCATCGATGCAGTATTACCAGTTGTGTGAGCGGTATTTGAAAAATCAGTCCACAACATTGTCATGAAACCCCTGTCTCCAACGCCACTTCTGCTGTGTGCACCACGAACACCTCTGCCAAGCTGCCCCCGGCCCGTACGGCTCGTGTGAGAACCATCACCGCTGCTGTGTGCTGGGAATGCCTCAAGCAACCGATTTACCAGAGTTGCTTGTTTATTAGCCAATATTAGGTCAAGGTTCTCCTGTGGCATGATGTTTTGTAATTTGCCTTTATAGCGTGGATCCAGGATGCTGGCCAACCAGTAGTCGTCATCGTTCATCATTTTGGCAATGCGGGGGTCCCTTTTTAGGATCCGCAAGGCATAATCTGACATGTGGGCCAATGTTCCCGGTGTCAATGATGCACTGCGAGTGCTGGGTGGAGGAGCACTTTCTGGCAAATCCACATCCCTCCAGTCACGAACAAACCCTGTACCAGACCTTGCCACGCCAACATTTTCACTTGCCCCACGAGATGCATCCTCCTCCCCTAAGTAATCATCCCCATCATCCTCCTCCTCCTCCTCTTCTTCCTCCACCTCGTCCAGGAGAGGTCCCTGAGCAGACAATGGCTGAATGTCATCAAGGATTCCCTCCTCCTCTTCCTCCTCATCAACATTGGCTGCAGACGCCTGCTCCTTAAGGTGCGTCAAAGTTTGCATGAGCAGACACATAAGTGGGATGCTCATGCTTAGGATGGCGTCGTCTGCGCTTACCAGCCGTGTGCATTCCTCAAAACACTGAAGGACTTTACAAAGGTCTTTCAGCTTCGACCACTGCACGCTTGTCAACTCCATGTCTGCTCTCAAAGTGCCTGGCCGTGTATCCTCCCACAAATGCATTATGGCCTGCCTCTGCTCGCACAGCCGCTCCACCATGTGGAGGGTGGAGTTCCACCTTGTTGCAATGTCGATAATGAGGCGGTGGTTGGGAAGGTGGAGCAATCGCTGCAGCTTCTGCATACGAACGGAGTGTACAGGCGACCGGCGGATGTGCGCGCACAGTTTTCGCACCTTCTGGAGCAGGGCTGTTAACTCCGGATAATTTTTGAGGAAGCACTGCACCACCAGGTTCAAGGTGTGAGCCAAGCAAGGTATGTGGCTGAGTTTTGAAAGGGCTATGGCTGCCACAAAATTACGGCCGTTATCACTAACTACCTTGCCTGCCTCAAGATGTACACTGCCTAGCCATGACTCAGTTTGTCGCTTCAAGTACTCGGCCAGCACCTCGGCGGTGTGTCTGTCGCCCAAACACATCATCTGCAACACAGCCTGCTGACGCTTTCCACTAGCTGCTCGATAGGGGGACACATCGTGTGCAACAGTGGCAGCTGCAGATGGAGTGCTCGTACGACTGCGCTCTGTGGACGAGCTGTCGCTTCTGGAGGAGGAGGAGGAGGGTCGAACGCCTACAGCCAACTGTTTCCTATACCGTGGGCTAGGCAGCACTGTCCCACCACCGCTGTCCCCTGTGGACCCTGCATCCACCACATTAACCCAGTGCGCAGTGATGGACACGTAACGGCCCTGGCCATGCCGACTGGACCATGCATCAGTTGTGAGGTGCACCTTTCCGCTCACTGACTGCTTGAGTGCATGGACAATGCGGTCTTTCACATGATGGTGGAGGGCTGGGATGGCTTTGCGAGAGAAGAAGTGGCGACTGGGTAGGTCATAGCGTGGTACTGCATAGGCCATGAGTTCGCGGAAAGCTGTGCTTTCCACCAACCGAAAGGGCATCATCTCAAACGAGATTAGTTTGGCAATGTGGGCGTTCAAACCCAGTGTACGCGGATGAGAGACGGAGTACTTTCTTGACCTACTCATAGTGTCTGGGAGGGTGAGCTGGACTTGAGAGCTGCATATGGTGGAAGTAGCGGTGGACAGGGCGGACTGAGAGAGGGTTGATGATGGTGATGGAGTTGGTGTTCTTTCTGATGGCCTAGAATCAGTCTTTCGTTGATATAACAGTGGGATTCCCTGACTGCTGTGGCCTTGCAACGACACCTCAACATTTGCTGCTGTGCTAACCGGTGGGCTTACAGTGGGGGAAACAATGTAGCGTTGCTGACTACCTTCGTTGTGATCAGTTGCACATGTGGCACTTGAGGTTTGGTGTTGTGTCCACTCTTGCAAGTGCATGCTGGTTAAATGTCTAAGCATGCAACTGGTATTCAAATTTTTCAGATTTTTCCCTCGGCTAAAGGTCTTTGCGCACTTCTTACAGATAACCTTGGCCTGATCATGAGGATTTTGTTAAAAAAACTGCCACACTGCACTCTTCCTACTTTGGCAGACATTTTGCGGCCTAGCACGCTGTGATCTTTTGACCCTCTGGACAAGCTGTCCAGCAACTCTTTTGATGTTTGGAACCTGTCTTTGGAGTGCTCCGGGACTGCCAGATAACAGCTGTTGCGATGTCGATGTCTGCTGTGGATGCTCCTCATCTGAGCTATTGGAAGCAGCACCCTCTTCCCCCAATGGATGCCAATCTGGGTCAACAACTGGGTCATCCATCACCTCCTCTTCTATGTCATGTGCACCTTTCTCTGTGTCACCGTGTATGGTGGTATAGTGTGCGGGAAGGGGCACCTGAGTCTCATCAGGGTCAAAATCTGGCTCTGTACACTGCGAGGACAATGTAGTGCTCTGAGTGAATGTACCAGCAGAATCATCCATCAGCGGCTGTGCATCAGTGCACTCCATGTCAGATTCATCTTGGCCTGGGTAATTCACCATTTGACTTGATAATCCAGGCATGGTATGTGAAAACAGCTCCATGGAGTAATCAGTAGTATGGCCTGCGTCATCCTTCAATCTTGGTTGGGGTGAAGGACACAAGGAAAGGTGTGGTTCATGAACATGAGCCTCCAATGACGACTCAGTGCTTTTACTTTTTACAACTGAAGAAGAGGAGGCGATAGAGCTGGAGGCTGAGTCAGCAATGTAAGACAAAACTTTTTCCTGATGCTCTGCCTTTAAAAGCGGTTTGCCAACTCCAGAAAACTAAGCGTTCGAGGCCTTATGTAGCCAGACGATGACGCAGGGTCAGCACCTCCTGCATTCGGTCCTATTTTGCTCTTGCCACTACCATCAGATCCACCACCAACACCATCATTACCAGCTGCCAACCCCCGCCCAATTCCACGGCCTCTTCCACCAGCCTTCCTCATTTTTGGTAGAAATGTAGACAAAATCCAACAAACTATATAGTAATGTAAAACAAGGTACAAGGTGTCTATAGGACAGGGGAGTTTTAGAATTTCTGCACACACTTGTGGACAGTGGACACTTGTGGATTGTGTGCGGCCCACTGATATCTGAGTGCTATGTGACACGCTCGATGGCACAGCTGCCTGTGACCAAAGTGACGAGAGGATAATGGAGATTTTGAATCTCTGCGTACACTTTTGGACAGTGGACACTTGTGGATTGTGTGCGGCCCACTGATATCTGAGCGCTATGTGACACGCTCGATGGCACAGCTGCCTGTGACCAAAGTGACGAGAGGATAATGGAGATTTTGAATCTCTGCGTACACTTTTGGACAGTGGACACTTGTGGATTGTGTGCGGCCCACTGATATCTGAGCGCTATGTGACACGCTCGATGGCACAGCTGCCTGTGACCAAAGTGACGAGAGGATAATGGAGATTTTGAATCTCTGCGTACTCTTTTGGACAGTGGACACTTGTGGATTGTGTGCGGCCCACTGATATCTGAGTGCTATGTGACACGCTCGATGGCACAGCTGCCTGTGACCAAAGTGACGAGAGGATAATGGAGATTTTGAATCTCTGCGTACACTTTTGGACACTGGACACTTGTGGATTGTGTGCGGCCCACTGATATCTGAGCGCTATGTGACACGCTCGATGGCACAGCTGCCTGTGACCAAAGTGACGAGAGGATAATGGAGATTTTGAATCTCTGCGTACACTTTTGGACAGTGGACACTTGTGGATTGTGTGCGGCCCACTGATATCTGAGCTCTATGTGACACGCTCGATGGCACAGCTGCCTGTGACCAAAGTGACGAGAGGATAAGGGAGATTGGATTGCTTTTAAAAAAGCAGTTTGCGGAGCAGTGGGTAAACAGCAATGCCAGCGTGTCAGGAAGCCTTAAAAGGCAGCCCAACAACCAACACCACTGATACACCACAATATAGCCTCCCCTTGCACTGCACACACAGTGACTTGTGTGTTGTGCAGGCCAAATCGCTAGCAGCAGAAGCAGTTTTTTTGTCTTCTTCCCTGCCTAACGGTCTCCCTACAGAATCAGCAGCAACCTCTCCCTATACTAAGATCGGCAGAAGTAAGATGGCGGTCGGCGTGCACGCCCTTTTATACCCCCTGTGACGCCCACCAAAGCAAGCCAATCACTTGCATGCCCTTCTGAAAGATGGTGGTGACCCGTGCCTATGTCATCACGTTGCCCACAGTCTCCGTGGATCCTGATTGGCTGAAAAAGAGCGCAAAACAAACTTTTGAAACGCGACTTTGGCGCGTAAGTCGCCGACCTCGTGGCCGACCTCATCCTAGGGTGGGGTTTCGTTTCATGAAACCCGACTTTGCCAAAAGTCGGCGGCTTTTGAATTTTTTCGACCCGTTTCGCTCAACTCTACTTATCAATTATATATGGTCTACCCAAAATGTGTATAAAGTAAATTGAATAGCATGATGGATTTATTATATTTGTGTTTCATTCTGTAGGAAAGAAAGAAAATGTGGATCTTATCAAAAAGATTATGCTTGACACAGAACCACTTTATACCACAACTTGTCTATGAGAGATTATTATTAGCCTCCAGGATGATTATTAAACTAAGGGAACCTAACAACCCAAGGTGCTAACTGGAAATAAATTTCACAACATTTGTCTATAGCTTTGTTTTAAACCCTTGGGCCTATACCAAGCCTCCGCCTCTTTCACACATCAGTTTTTTGCCATCAGTCGCAATCAGTCGTTTTTAGAAAAAAATGGATTCAGCGACTGATGACGCTGGATCCGTTTTTTTCTCATTGACTTGTATTAGCGACGGATTGCGACGGATGGCCTCATGTTTCGTCCGTCGTTCACTGGATCAGTTGGAAATTTTGTGTCTGTTGGGCAGAGACGACGGACAAAGTAACGTTTTTTGTCTCCGTCAAAAAGTCGGACAGCGACGAATCGAGCGCCGTCCGTCTTTAGCTTTAATGGAAGCCTATGGGTGCAGGATCCATCGCTGTCCGTCAAATGACAGAATCCAGCGACGGATTCCGTTTTTTTAAACTGAGCATGTTCCAATTATTATTACCAGGTAGGGCAGTCAGATCCAACGAAAAATCGAATCCGCCGCAGCAGTTTTTCACAATCTGCGACAGATCTGTTTTTTTCCAAAACTGCTGGATTGAGACTGATGCCAAACAACTGATGTGTGAAAGAGGCCTTATTTGTCCCAGATCGCCACTCATTTGTCACTTGTGCGTCAACTTCCAGCCAGGCAACAATGGACATTGTGATGTCCATCGACTGCACGTCAAGGCCTTGCCAGCACTGTAACTGTCAACAGAGAGTGAAGAAGAGTTGTGTGCTCCGACGAAGAACAAGGAAGATAGTAGAGTACCAGCATTTAGCTGTGAAAGGAGGGACAGGTGAAGAAGAAGATGAGTTTGATTTTTATATTATTTTTTATTAACTTCTTGGCCCATTTGTCATGACTCTGTTGTTGGGCGACCCAGGACCAGGGGCTCCTTCCCTGTCCCTAATGCTAGGGGGCGCCCTAGCTCGCCCTGTTCCCCCTTTTACAACTATCCTCCAAGCCATGCAGCATAAACTTGCTCTGACAATGTGTGTTAGTCAGGACCCAGATTATATAGGGGACTAGAGATGAGCGTTCATCAATCTCAAACTGGGCACGAGCGTAGCACATTCAGATTTGTGTTCACGTTCATGAGCATTTTTAAAGTTGGCAAAAGTCGGTCACAGTTCATTAAATCATGTTGTTTCCACTAAGGCTTTTGTTATTACTTTGGCTAGGATAGAGGTGCTGTATGATGAGCGGGTGGACGGGGGAACGTGTTTGATGAGGAGAGGGGGTGTGGAGAGGTTAGAGGCGCGCTTGAAGAGATTACAGGATTTTTTTCCCTTAACATTGTGTGTTGATTCCGGCAACCAATCAGGGCGCAGAAACTACAATGTCATCACAAAAGCTATGCTGTGATTGGCTGTTGAAGTTACATGTCACTGGCCATACAAAAAATGGACATTTTGTTTTGCTGGCGCTATTTGCTCAGTGTCACAGTGCAAAGAGGTCACTCCTGAACTAATGCTGGTGATAAAAGTGAACTTGTCAGTTAAATAGATAGGATCCTCTCCTGTGTAAAATAGATCCTCCAGCATCGAAGTAGATTTGTGCTAAAACTGTGTTTCAGTGAGAAATCAGTATGCCAGATTTCCACTTAAAAATCATTAGAACTAGAGATGAGAGAAAAACGATTGTTTGGAAAACGATCGCCAAACATAAATTCGGCATAAATATGGCATATTCGGATTTGAGATTGGAAACACAAGCAAAAATTTTTTTAAATCAAAAAAATTGGTAACGTTCGGTAAAAAGTGTGGGAAAATATTTGGCGTTGCCATTAAAGTATTTTGAGCACATTGCCTAGGATAATGGTGGTGTATGATGAGCGCGGGGCACGTGTTGGGCGTTGGCAGAGCTCAGAAGAGCGGCGTGCTTGGAAACTTTTTAATCTAACTTTATGTGTGCTAGCTTGCTGCTGAAATCACATGTCCCTCTCCATATAAAGAGCTGACATCTTGTTTTAGAGCCATTTTGACAATGTAGCAGCACAGAGACAATGCTCCTGATGCTGGGACTGGTTGCTGATAGATTTTAGCTAGTTAGCTAGGCAGTTGCTTCTATGTCAGATAGTTTAGACAACTAGTGTCCTGTGTGGCTGTGAAATCGACCGTCCAGCAGTTTCTTTTTTGTTACTGAGGTCCACAGAAAAGACAGCACGGCACATTTCATAGAACTGTGTTGTGCACTGCTTCTTGGAACAATTGTAGTGGAACTCTCAGGAACCTCTTGGCTTGAGACAAATGAGTCAACTGAACAAAAGTACAGTTAAGAAGTCTGTATTGTACACACATAAACATAGGTTCAACACGTGAGCAACAGTTCAAAACCAAAAGCAAACAAAAGGGAAACTAGAAGTAGTTCATATGCAGTACTGCTGCAAGCAAAGTCTTTTGAGAGAAGCACACACTGAGGAATGCTGATCAGAAGACACAGTTCACAACAGGACTGGCAGTCTCTGAACAAGAATCCTGAAAACATTGTAGAGCTGTGAGCTTCGTAAGAAGTCCAGAGCAGTTAAATATACTGCCACTGCACACAGAGAGATTTAGCTGAAGCAGGCTGAGCTTAGGTGTCCTAATCAGGCAGGCTGAGGCAGATGCAGAGAAACACACAACATAGCTTGTTGCATGAGCAGCAGGGAGAGCAAGAAAAGGTTTGCTGGAAAGGCTGAACCAGATCCTCTGGAGAGGAGCAGACTCTTGCAACAGGGAGCCAGGGATTCAAACAGAATACGCAAGCATGGACTGGAAGGCAAACTAGAATTATAAAGATAGGGAAGGTGGATGAAATGAGCAGGAGCAAGGCAGTAGATGCCATCTTGAAAAAGGGCTATAAAGCACCAAAGATGAACAAGGAATCCAGAGTCCTGATACTTCTATTGTGATCCATGCACAAGTAGACCTTTCAAAATCCTCATTTTTTCAGTTGCTAAATGTGATGCAGCAAGGCACTTGTCAACTTGTCATTTAGTAGTGTTATCTTGTTCTGTGAATTGAGCTGTTGGCCAGGAAAAAAATATTTTTTGGGGCAGTTGCCACCGTGACTCTGCATGCCATATCTCACCCTGTCAATTAATGGCGGTGAAATTCAAGTGTCTGCATAGCTCATGCAGATTAAAAAAAAATTCTGCTGCTAAACGTGATACAGCCCACCATATTCCACGTTGGAACTTTGTGGCGGTGAAATTGTTCTCTGTGTAGAGCTGTGACACAGTAAAAAAAAATTTTGGCAGTTGCTAACGGGATTCAACAAGCCATATATCACCTTGTCATTAAGTGGCAGTGAAATTCAGCTGTCTGCATAGCTCATGCAGATTTAAAAAGACAAATTTCTGTTGCAAAACATCATACAGATTAAAAAAAATTCTATTACTAATTGTAATTTTTTAGCAGTGAATTGTTCTGCGTGTAAAGCTGTTGCTTGTCCTTTAGTGGCAGTGAAATTCAACAGTATGCATGCATAGCTCATGCAGATTAAAAAAAAAATTATATTTCTAAATGTGATACAGCCTGGCATTGTCACGATCCATGTTTGGATCTGTGGCAGATCCGGGCTCATATATATATCGCGTCACACAGGGCTAGTCACTTCGTGACATTATCACCAACTGTGATCCAGAGCACCTGACAACCTCTTAAACATGTAGTAACCCCAGCGGCCACCAGGGGTAAAAACCTATTAACAAAGCAACTAAGGTTGTAATAACACCGGTGGCCACTGGGGGCAAAAACTAACATTAAGCCAGAGGCTTGAAAGAAAAAAAAGGTTATATATGAGCCTGTATCTGCCACAGATCCAAACATGGATTGTGACAGTAATGTCACAAAGTGACTTGCCCTGTGCGACGCGACCAGCCTGTCAGTAACTAAAACAACAAGACAAACAAGGGGACACCGGGGACACAATTACAAACGGTGGGCCCTACTATAGGGAACGGCGACGTGGACACCTCCTACACTCTCCTGAGGCTGTGTCCCTGAACACTCCTCACATTCCCTATACAGGTTCTTTCAACATGTCTCTGACCAGGATACCTCTGTCCCTCACTAGCCCTGCACCTATCCCTTACTAGGGAACTGGCTAGTGCGGACACTGGTCCCACTGCTGTACTAATATAACACCAGGGAAAATAACAAAACAAGGAAAAACAAGCAACTTAGCTTTCTTTGTTGCCAATGCTCCTGAGACAACAGAGTAAGGATCCAATCAGCATCCAGCAGCAACTCCACTGCTCCAGATAAGCTGAACCCCCTATCCACCAGGTAGATTCAGTCTTCACCAAGGTTGGTTAGCAAATGAACAATATCACCAACAGTGATCCAGAGCACCTGACAACCTTTTATAGGAAGGGGGTGTGGTAACACCTGCTGGCTAATTTAAACATGTAGTAACCCCAGCGGCCACCGGAGGCAAAAACCCATTAGCAAAGCAACACAGGTTGTAATAACACCGGCGGCCATCGAGGGCAAAAACTAACATTAAGCCAGAGGCTTGAAAGAAAAAAAAGGTTATATATGAGCCCGGATCTGCCACAGATCCAAACATGGATTGTGACAGGCATATCCCACATGGTAATTTTGTGGTGGTAAAATTGTTCTGTGCGTAGAACTGTTGCACAGTAAAAAATTATTATTTTGGCTGTCACTAACATGATTCAGCACGCCATATATCACCTTGTCATTTAGTAGCGGTGAACTTCAGCTGTCTGCATAGCTCATGAAGATTTAAAAAAAAAATTCTATTGCTAAATGTGATACAGCCTGGCATATCCCATGTTATAGTTTTGTGGTGGTGAAATTGTTCTGTGTGTAGAACTGTTGCACAGTAAAAAATTATTAATAATGTGATTCAGCATGTCATATCTCACCTTGTCATTTAGTAGCGGTAAAATTAAGCTGTCTGCAAAGCTCATGCAGATTAAAAAAAAATCTGTTGCTAAATGTGATATAACCCATATCCCACCTTGTCATTTAGTGGCAGTGAAATTTTTCTGTGTGCAGTACATATTAAAAATTATATATATTTTTTTACAAATGTGATACAGCAGGCTAGATCCAAGTTTTAAATTGTTTGGTGCATACATTCTAGGTTATACAGGCCTCATCCACACTAAAAACAAATTTCTTCTGTTACTTACATGATACAATAGGGGAGATCATATTTTGAAGTTGTTGGGAGCATATCTTCTTGTCATAAAGGCCTCATCCACACTCAAACAATTCTGTTTTCTGTTATTAACTAATGATGAGCGAATTTGTTCGAAAAACGATCGCCAAACATGCACAATTTGCTGATAGATTTTAGCTAGTTAGCTAGGTGTTTCTTAGCTAGATAGTTTAGATAGCTAGTGTCCTGTGTGGCTATGATATTTACCCTTCAGCAGATTTTTTTCGTGTCATTATTGAGGTCCACAAAAAAAGACAGCAGGGCAAATTTCATAGAAGGGTGTTTTGCACTGCGTCTATAGTGATCCATGCATGGGTATATCTTTCTAAATCTTATTTTTTCACATGCTAAATGTGATACAGCATGGCAGTGAAATTGCACTGTCTGCATAGCTCACTCAGATTAAAAAAAAAAATTCTGTTGCTAAACGTGATACAGCCCGCCATATTCCACGCTCCAATATTGTGGCAGTGAAACTGTTCTTTGTGTAGATCTGTTGTGCAGTAAAATATTTGGGGGAGGGGGCAGTTGCTATTTGGGGGAGGGGGCAGTTGCTAACATGATTCAGTATGCCATACATCACCTTTCCATTTATCGGAGGTGAAATTGAACTGTCTACATAGCTCCTGCAGATTTAAAAAAAAAGAAAACATTTTCTGTTGCTAAACGTGATGCAGCCTGCCATATCCCATGTTGCAATTTTGTGGCAGTGAAATGAAGCTGTCTGCAGACCTTATGCAAATTAAAAAAATAATAATTTTTTTTATTGCTAAACATGATACAGAACCCATATCCCACGTTGTAATTTTGTGGTGGTGACATGAAGCTGTCTGCAGTCCTCATGCACATTAAAAAAAAAATTTGGTTGCTAAACGTAATACAGCCCGTCATATCCCATAGTGTAATTTTGTGGTGGTGAACTTGTTCTGTGTGTAGAGCTGTTGTATAGTAAAACATTTTTGGGGGCACTTGCTAATGTGATTTAGCACAACATATGTCGCCTTGTCATTTAGTGGCAGTGAAATTGAACTGTCTGCATAGCTCATGCAGATTAAAAAAAAATTCTGTTGCTAAATGTGATACAGCCCGTCATATCCCACATTGTAATTTTGTGGCAGTGAAATGAAGCTGTCTGCAGAGCTCATGCACATTTAAAAAAAAGATTTTTTTTCTGTTGCTAAATGTGATTTAGCACGCTATCTCTCACGTTGTAGTTTTGTGGCAGTGAAATTAAGCTGTCTGCAGTGCTCATACAGATTAAAAAAAAACTAAAACTTTTTTTTCTGTTGCAAAAGTGGAATAGCTGGCTAGATCTGAGTTTGAAATTGTTTTGAACATATATTCCCATTTGTGTTTATTTCTGCCATGCACTCTGGTTCCTGATCCTTGTGGGTCGTCTTTTTAACCTTGTTGAAGAAATAAAGAAAAGCATCATTTTACTCCAACCCTGGTTTCCTGAGTTCTTGCTGGATTCCCTTTTTGTTCTCCTATTGAAGGATTTACTCCTAATCCAGTCCGTGCAGGTACTTGATTACCAGGTGGGAAAGACCCATGAGTCTCATTGCTGTAGCTGGACACTGACACACATATATTTGATTGTATACAGGCCTCATTCACAGTAAAAAAAACAACTTTCTTCTGATAGTAATTGTTACGCTCGCGCCCTGACTGGTTGACGCAAGCAAGGGGGTTGTGGCCCCACTTAGCCACAAACCAGACTACTCTGGAAGGGGCCTGACTAAACAGCTACCTTGGTGTTCACTGGAGCCTCTGATGGTGAGGTCCAGCTTGTGCTGTAGGTAGCTGCCAGGTGCCACTCCAGGATGGTGTCCAGCTGTGGCTGCTGATCCCACTGGGGGGACGAAACGCTAGGACAGGTTTGGGCAACAGGCACAACTGGCAGGTGAGCATGGCTGATACTCTGATGAGTAGGCAGGCATGGCTGGCACTCAGGCAGGTGGGCACAGCTGAGACACTGGCAGACAGATGGGAATGGCTGAGACAATGGCAGGCAGGCGGGCACGGCTGAGACACTGGCAGACAGGCAGGCACGGCTGAGACACTAGGGCAGGAACTGACTGAAGGCACAGGAACACGGGCAGGAATGAGTGGTAAATGGAACAGGTAGAGACCTGTTCAGACTGGAGAAGCAGGGATGGACTCGGGAAGGACAGAAGCACGGACAGGTAAGATTAGTGTATGGGAACAGGTAGGGACCTGTTCAGACTGGAGGAGCAGGGACAGATAAAGAACCGCAGGAAGTGGTGCAGAACTGCAAGGTTGCGGAGCGAAGAGCAGAACAGAGTCGCTGGTTGCAGTGCATATAGCTGAACTGCAAGGAGCGCAGAGCAAAGGCAGAGTAGCAAGAGCGCGGAGCAAAGGCAGAGCCGCAAGAGCGCAGAGCAAAGGCAGAACCGCAGGAGTGCGGATCAAGAGCATTCAAACAGGCAGAGGTTTAGGACTGAGTACAGACAAGGTGATGTACAGGAACAGGATAGGATACAGGAATAGGACAGAGTACAAACAAGGACGGACATGGGAACAAATACTGGACAAGGACATAGGCCTGAGTATGCAGCCCTCAGGGAGACAGAAACAGGACAGGACCTGGCACCTCAGCAGTGAGACACTTACTGAGGGAAATAGTTGCACAGGCATCCTCGTGTGGGCGAGGATGCCTTAAGTACTGAAGACCTCTTGACAATTGGCTGGGGACACCTTAGGACAGTGCACACTGACTCAATTAGAGCCAGAGAGTGCCGGCGCCCCCCCTATGCACACAGCCAGGAATTATGTATAGAGCAGGCAGGAGGCAAGAGGCATACAGCATGGAGCTGGCAGAAGACAGAACTCACCGCATGTCCCAGAGTAGTGAGTAAGTTAGTGTGCAAGGCAGGTGGGGGATGGGAGGCCATGCAGTGATGCCGGCAGGGTTGTTACAGTACCCCCCTCCCTTTATGCCCCCTCTTCTTCAAGCCTGCCAGAATGACCTGAAGAAGAAGAATAGGAGCACACACAGTCAGAGCCATCACAATATCCATCAGGTATAATGAAGTAGGTGTGACATCCCAGATTTTTCAAGTCTCTTTGTGCCCGGCGAGGTCAGCTCCCAACACTGAAGATACAAGGACCTGGACATCTTCCTCCTGGTTGGTAGAAAGCAGGGAATTGGAAGCTTCCATTTTGACCTCTATATCAACCAGCCAACTGGAAACTGAAGACACCCTCACTGGGTCCAACTTCAGCCTGTTATCCCGAGAAAACAGGACCTCCTCCTCTAGAAGAGAGGGAAGCATAGACGAGAAAACTTCCGTCTTGGTATCTTCACCAACCGGCCACTTGAAAGCTGAAGGTACCCACATAGGATCCATCTTCTGCCCGTTATCCAAAGAAAACTGGACTTCTTCCTCCAGGTTGGTGGAAAACAGGGACACAAAAGCTTTTGTTCCAACATCTTCATCCACCTGCCACATAGAATCTGAAGGCATCCTCTCAGGATTCATCTTCTGCCCATGGTCCAGAGGAAAATTTTCAAGTGACAGGGATGTTCCTGGGAACTGGTCACTGATATAGTCGCTGGAGATGTGTGGAGAGGATGCCCCTGCTTCCTTTTCTTCAGTGACGTTAGCACATCTTGACTCGACGACCAGCATATCTGGTGGAGAAGGTGACGACTCTGTAGACTGACCTTGACGTATTGGAACGAGACATCTTTCGAGACTAGGTAGTTCCAAACGCAGCACCACGCTGGGTCTCCAAACCGGAACGGGCAGTAGTGTACCTTGCTCAGAATGACAGATGGGCATACCGGTCAGCAAGATGAACCTCTCCATGTGTAAAGCTCTGACTTGGTGCTGTAGTTGTTCTTCAAGAACTAGACTTCTCTTGAGTAGGGCTCGGCCATCATCAGGCAACACCCTCACCAGACTCTGGAGATGCAAAACAGAGACCACACACCGACTCCATATGGCTGGCGACTTATATGCCAGAAGACCAGGAAACAGTCTTTGAGTTTAGCGAAGAGGAGGTATTCTGACCAAGGGCAGCCTCCCTACTGACCCAAGGTTCTGGAGCTTTAGCTCCTTCAAACAGAGACCGTCCGGGTGTTCCACACAATACTGTATGCCCTTCTTACTACTGGTTTCAGGCTGCTGCTTTGCCAGCCCACTTTTATCAGCCTTCTTGGGTTTTACTCGGACAGCTGTGTGACGCCCCCAGGAGTATGGTCGCCACAGTGGCTTTGCCTTTCTCCAGGGAAGGTTAATGCCATGCTTGGAGGCAATGATGGGTCTCTCTCAGTCAATCCATACATGCAACACAGTTCCACTCCAGGCCAGCAGGGGGAACTCTGAACCAGGATTAAGGGGAGGAGTTGTCTCTGAGGGCGAGGAGGAAGGAGAGTTCAGTTAGTCTGCGGAGGGTGAAGTGTGCAGATGTGTAGAGAGAAGCTGGAGGTTGAGCTGTGGAAGGCGAGCTCCCTCAGCTTGAGAGTGCAACAACTGGAGCCTGGTCTCCACGGTTGTACAGACACTTACGGTCCTACAACAGATACCAGAGGAGTAGGAGGCTGTAAATGCCCTGCTCCCATCTAAGACTTGAGGCACAACAGCAGCTTGGATAGAGAGCCAGGACTCAAGAGAGTGGAGTCCCCGAGAGAGGCTACAGCTGTCTGCCGTGCAAGTAAGGTTCTTGGGAACATCTGACAGGAGGAATTTCAGTGTAACTCAGTACTTGGAGTACTTCATTCAACTAAGCGCTAGGGAAAGAGACTGCACAGCCCGTCTGCTGAGAGAGAATCCCTGAGTTGCTTCCAGGCTAGCCTGCTCCAATACCATCTGTATGCAGGACCCTGGACTGCAGTTATCAAGTAAAGGTACAGAAATTGCACCCCGCTGTGTCTTGCCTGCTTCCTACTTTTCCGGCACTGCTACATCCCCGTGCCAACTACATCTACACTGCCCTGGGACTACAGCTTCACCTGTGGGGAGCTTTTACATCTTTGCTGCGCCATACCATCAGTCCCAGTGGATCTGCATGCAGCATCGGCCTGACATCTCACTTGCCGAACACCACAGGTGGCGTCACGACCTATTCCATTAACTACATTCCCCCATTACTTGGGCGCTCAGGGCCACGGACCGGGTCACCGCTGCTGTGACACATCCCCCTGACACCGGCCCGGTACCGAGTACCCCACAGCCCTGGGAGGGTGACCCAGCTGCCTTAACAGGTAGAGAAACAGGAGGGTTTCGGACGGTCATGGTCTGACATGGCGGTTTCCTCACAGGTTTCATCCGTCTGAAGCACCTCTCGGATCTGGAAAGGAAAGACTTTGCAGGAAAAGCTGGACTAAGAATATCGAAGGCTCTATGGACGGCGACCAGGAAGGCCTCTAGGTCCATGACAATAGGATCCCCTGCTTCCCAGAGGGGGCTGATCCATATCAATGCATCTCCTGCTAGGTAGGACATTATGTATCCCACTTTGACCCAATCAGAGGGGAAACAGGCTGAATTCCACTCGATGTACCACAAGCACTGCTGCAGGAACCCCTGGCATTACTTAGGATTCCCATAGAACATTGGCGGATTTGCTGGGTCGAGCTTCTCGTAAGCCAGGAGTTGATTGAAGATTGAATCGGAGACTATGATTGGGTCTTGTGTATCGATAATCTGAACTACCCTTGGCGGAAAAAATTCTTCCAGTTGCTCATACAGGCAAGGACAAGTTCATCATGCTCCGAAAGCGAAAGAACATGGGACTCAGCGGGGTCCATGGCCTGAGCAAACTGTTACGCTCACGCCCTGACTGGTTGGCACGAGTGAGGGGGTTAAGGGGCCTGACTAAACAGCTACCTTGGTGTTCACTGGAGCCTCTGATGGTGAGGTCAGGCTTGCGCGGCAGGTAGCTGCCAGGTGCAACTCCAGTGTGATGTTTGGATGTTGGTGATGATCCCACTGGGGGACGGAACACTAGGAGAGGTGCGGGCGACAGGCACGACTGGCAGACAGGCAGGTGAGCACGGCTGATACACTGATGAGTAGGCAGGCATGGCTGAGACACTGTCAGACAGGCAGGCATGGCTGAGTCACTGGCAGACAAGCAGGCATGGCTGAGACACTGGCAGACAGGCAGGCATGGCTGAGACACTAGGGCAGGAACTGACTGAAGGCACAGGAATACGGGCAGCAATGAGTGGTATATGGAACAGTTAGAGACCTGTTCAGACTGGAGAAGCAGGGATGGACTCGGGAAGGACAGAAGCACGGAAAGGTAAGATTAGTGTATGGGAACAGGTAGGGACCTGTTGAGACTGGAGGAGCAGGGACAGATAAAGATCCGCAGGAAGCAGAACGAGAGGGGAGCAGAACCGCAAGGTTGCGGAGCGAACAGCAGAGCAGAGTCGTTGGTTGCAGTGCAGCTGCTGAACCACAAGGAGCGCGAAGCAAAGGCAGAGCTGCAAAGAGTGTGGAGCACAGGCAAAGCCGCAAGGAGTATGGAGAGGAGCATGGAGCAAAGGCAGAGCCGCAGGAGTGCGGAGCAAGAGCAAAGAGGACAGAGTAAACACAAGGACACACAGCAGGGAAAGGAAGCCACAGACAAGGATACAAACAGGCAGAGGTTTAGGACTGAGTACAGACAAGGTCAGGTACAGGAACAGGATAAGATACAGGAATAGGACAGAGTACAGACAAGGACGGACACGGGAACAAATATTGGACAAGGGTACAGGCCTGAGTATGCAGCCCTCAGGGAGATGGAAACATAAGACACAAAGTGCATGGAAACAGGTCTGGGTATGCAGCTCCCAGAGAAGGCGGAAACAGGACAGGACCTGGCACCTCAGCAGCAAGACATTGACTGAGGGAAATAGTTGCACAGGCATCCTCGTATGGGCGAGGATGCCTTAAGTACTAGAAACCTCTTGACAATTGGCCGAGGACACCCTAGGACGGTTCACACTGACTCAATAAGAGCCAGAGAATGACGATGCCGCCCCTATGCATACAGCTAGGAAGTATGCATAAAGCAGGCAGGAGGCAAGAGGCATACAGCATGGAGCCGACAGAAGACAGAACTCACCGCATGGCCCAGAGTAGTGAGTAAGTTAATGTGTAAGGCAGGTGGGGGATGGGAGGCCATGCAGTGATGCCGGCAGGGTTGTTACAGTACCCCCCTCCCTTTACGCCCCCTCTTCTTCAAGCCCGCCAGAATGACCTTCAAAAGAAGAATAGGAGCACACATAGTCAGAGCCATCACGATATCCCTCAAGTAGAATGAGGTAGGTGTGACATCAGGAATCCCAGATTGCCAAGTCTCTTTGTGCCCGGCGAGGTCAGCTCCCAACACAGAAGATACAAGGACCTGTACCTCTTTCTCCAAAGAACTGCAGTGCACAGGTGTCGGACCTCTCTGACCTTTCCCGGCGCCTGCACACTGCAGTACTCTGCTCTGCCCTCAACAGGGCAGAGAATTACACCTGCGGAGGAGCACGACAGAAGCAAGGAGGAGGACGTCGTTGCTAGAAGATGGGAGGCGCAGGACCTGGACCTGAGACACCCATCGGACCGGACCGCCCCCCGGGTAAGTATAATATAACTCGTTTTTCTTATCTTTCAGGTTACATTGGGGGTGACAGATTCCCTTTAATTATTTTGGGCTGGAATTAAGTTATTTATTTATTATGCTTTGTTTATATAGCACTATCTTATTCCTCAGCACTTTACATACATTATCATCACTGTCCCTAATGGTGCTCACAATATAAATTCCCTATCAGTATGTCTTTGGAGTGTGGGAGGAAGCCAGAGTACCAGGAGTAAACACACGCAAACAGAGGGAGAACATTCAAACTCCTTGCAGTTGTTGTCTTTGATGGGATTTGAATCCAGGACTACAAGGCAGCAGTGCTAACCACTGAGCCACCATGCTGCCTTATTGTGGTAATGTGCTGGTATTGTGCTCCAGCCAGGAGTCCACATTTCACAATATAAATTCTTGGTGAATGTTTATCCCAGCAATGTGCGCTCCTGAAGGATGATGATGGAACTTGATATTCAAATTCAAGAATGATTTTTAGTTTTAATTCAAACTAGAATACAACCGGTTTCGACTTCTTAGAGTCTTCCTCAGGTATAATGTCAAGAATATCAACTGATCTGTCTGAACACATTTTATAACAGAACTCCCTGCATGTGGATTTGGGTGGAGGCTGAAAGGTCTGTTTTTCAGACACACCCAGATACAAAGATATGCAGGATTTTGCACTCTGAGGAATCTAACAAAACCCATATACCAAATGAATGTTATAAAAAAAAATTCACATAAAAAAGACAATAAAAAAATATATAAAATATTTCAAACAAATTTTTCACACTAAAATTTTTTTTCTTTTCTGAAAACACTATAAATATAATAAAACTATATATAAAATTTCTTTAAAATGTTATTAAACATACTGAAGTGTGATTTAATATATAAACTACTACAAATATGTACATTATAGAAAAATTTAAAACTCTTCTTTTTTTTATATTATGACTTTTTACAAAAACTCATTCATACATGTTGAGGTGTAGTGACCACTGTGTCCGCTGGGGGGGCGCTGTGTGGATGTCTCAAGAGAGAGGATGAGTGGCAGAATCCTGAAGGACCGATATGTATCTCAAGGTGGGTGGCCTTGAGATGGAGACTTATGTGTGTGTGTTGATCAGCAATGATATTGCTGAGGTGTTGTTTCAATGTGGCAAGGAGAAGTCTCCAGGTAACTGGGGAGACGGGTGGACCCAGTTACATACAAACCCACCCAGGGGGTGTGTTTGAGAATGTTGTGATAAAAGTGTGTGAATGGTTCAAGGACCTGTGATGAGGTCTTAGCCATGTGACCCGGTGGGCGTGGCTATGGACCGTATAAGGTGGCCAGGGTAGGTCACATGTGGTGAATGCAGGGACCTGCTTGGCCCATTTTGGAAGGCCCTGTCTGGGAGAGACAGGGGCTGTCTTCCTGGCTGACAGCAAGGAACGCTGTGTTGAATGGCTGCACGTGCCTGATGATTCCTAGGAGGGAATGGACGTCTGCAGCATGATGAAGGAACCATGAGGTTACCCTGATGTGGGTGAGATAGCTGAGGCTAGAAAGCCTGTGTATGCATAACCTGTATGACTACAGGGTAACAGAGCTGAACTCTGTCATGGACGCTATGCTGTTAAATGAACTTTATGTTGCTGTTATGGGTTTATGCTGCTGAATAAACCCCATGGACTGTTATGATTTTATGGAAAACCTGTGCTGGATCTGATTTTGTGGCTGCTGAGCCAGTATCCCCTACTTAAATGACAGAGCTACCTCACAATTGGTGGAGATTGCAAAGGGCAATATTGTAGCCTTGTTGCTGGGAGCAACGGAAGAGGACTGCAAAAATTCAGTTGCTAAGGGCAACACTGAGCAGGGAGGGCTGACGGTCGAGCAAGATGTGTAATATGCTGACCGGCCACGTGTGTGAGCAGAGCCTGTGACGGCCTGCATTTGGAGAAGCCACTGTCAGGCTGTGGTTCTGGAACCATAGGGCGGCCCAGTGAGTAAGGCACTGTCCGGATCGATGAGCCCAGTGCGGCCGCTTCCCCAGGAGAAAGAGACTGGTGATTGCTAGTTTGCCTCTGCGGAGAAGAGGTACCCGAGGACCTGTGTGGCCGACATAGGTAACGGACAGGTGTTCGTGTGGTACTGACCTGGGTCAGTGAGTAAGACCGTGTACCTGGAGGGTTCAGTGCGCACGGTCCTGGAGGGTCAGTGTTGGGAGGTTCTGGGAGAAGAATCAGATCCCTAGAGGATGTGACCTTGGACCTGGTGAGGCGTAAGTGTTGGACTGTCTCACGCGGAGACGGATGTCCCGAATAGCACCCGCCGAGCCCCTGGACCTGGTGAGGCCAGTGTGTTGGGAAACCCTGGGAGGAGGGTCCGCTTCCTGAATAGCACCCGGTGCGCCCTGTGTGTTGGACGGTCTCAGGCGGAGACGGAACGTCCTGAAGAGCACACAGACAGGACACGTGAGTTTTTGTGTGGTGTTTTTTTTTCCTTTTCTCAACTCAGCCTGCAGTGGCTCAGTGGGAGTCAAGAAGGTGACAAGCGGCTTCCTGTAACTCGGCGGGGTTACGAAGAGGACAACTGCAGCTGTGTGTGAACAGCAGCCTGTGGTGTCGGTGTTCGGTGACAGCAGGAGCTGTGGTGGTGCCAACAAGGACTTGTGTATCGTAAGAGACATAAACTGTGTTGTGTGAACGGTGGTCTAAGGAGACCTGTAGAACGGACATGGGGACATCCCGAAAGGGGGTGGCGTCCCAGAAGGGGGCGGTGACACAAATCGGGGTGGTAGCCCAAAAGGGGGTGGAGTCCCAAATTGGGGCGGTAACCCAAAAAGAGGTGGAGTCCCAGAGGGGGGTGGTATACCACCAGACTTAGTGTATGCCTTCGAGATACGCCGGGACTTGATGGTGTTTGATGACGTATGGTCGGACGATGGAGACGTTTCGACAGTGGGGCCAGCAGACATTGAGACAGTGACGGCTCCAGATATGGACAGGTCAGAGGTAGAACTGACCGGAAGAAGAGGTGCATCTGCCCAACTTACGGACCTGATGTCTCAAGACATGACAGATGGTGGGCTGGGAGATGAGACGACTGGACTAGACACATTGGTGGACAGTAACTGGAGGGTTCACTCGACTAGTGGGACTGACCCAATGGTACCCTTTGACAATACAATTAAAGGGGTAGTGGTGCAACACGTGCTGGCCAAAAGAGAACAAGATCATGAGATACAGTTAATAAAGGAGACAGTGGAAGGAAATCTCGAACGAGAATGAGTTCTGAGACAAATGGCTGAGCACAGGGTTGAGGAGCTCGAGAAAGAAGTCTTGGAGCTCAAAGAAACTGTAACTGGTCTTCTGCAGGAGAGAGCTTGGACAGTGATGTACAGCGGCCGGGTTCGATTGGTGGTGGGACGAAGCTGCCTGTGGCCCTCTTGGCAGACGGTCGTGAAGAGATGAGATCTCGAGAAGTTGAGGAGCTGAGAGCTGAAGAAGACAGTCACCCGGTCGGGTCAACTGTAGCGAGGGAAGTGTCCATGGTAAAGCCAGAGCCTTCTGGCCTGGAAGAGATCAAGGCCACGACCTTCGAGTTTGTGATTGATGTACCAGAAGACATGCAAGAAGCCTGTGCTGAGGAAGGTGTGCATGAGGCTTTCAAAGAGGCGGTCAAGGCATGTAAGGTGCACTGGGCACCTGAGACTCGGCAGTTGGTGATAATATCAGTCAGAGAAGATACTGCAAACCGGGTAGCTGTCCTGAAAGAGATGCATTTACAATGTCTCCACACCAAACAGCTGGTCAGGCGGAGTAATATGAAGGCTGCTCGACACCTAGATTTAGCGAAGGAGGCTATGGATCGGCTGGGTTTGTGGAAAGATGTGGTTCCGGTACCCAAAGGTCTGATTGGGAGAATCATTGGAAGATTCGGGAAGGTAATGCAAGACCTTGTAAATGTCTCCGGTGTGGTGAGGGTGAGGATCCCTCCTGATGATGAAGACCAGATATCCAGTGAAGAGGGTAGGATTCCCATCATGGTGGTTGGATCCGAGAAGAGCCTGAGAGACTTTCGGATGCTCATGGAGTATCGAGTGGGGTACCTGCAAGAAATTGAGCAGTTGAGGCTGGACCGTCGGCGAATTAATAAAGAAGTACGGAATACCAGGTGGCGGCTGCCTCCAACCCAAGATGTAAAGACCCAAAGGGTTCCTCCAAGTAGTGACATGGCAGGTGGCCGAAGAATGTCAGCAAGTGGCAGTTCGACGGGCAGTACGAGGCTGAGAGACATTAGTTCCTGTGAGACGCTGAATGGGTCAGACTCAGGCCAGACAGTAGGCCCGATTAAGACTGATGACCGCACCAACCGGGAGAGCCGGTCGGTGGATGAAAGGTCAGGTGACGAAGCACACTGTTGGAGGGTGGTGACTAAACAGTGTCTGATTACGCAGACAGACTGGTGGACCAAAGATCAGGGCCGGTATTCTGACCACTGGCCTAACGTAGAGATGAGGCCGTATGACAGATGGAGACAATTCTCTCGACCTGTGGGGCAAGGTGTAATGAGTGCCCAGTCTCGAGATCCTGATGTAATATTGTGTGTTCAACCCCACAAGTTTGAACAGAGGGGGGAGGTATGTGGTGTAGTGACCACTGTGTCCGCTAGGGGGCGCTGTGTGGATGTCCCAAGAGAGAGGATGAGTGGTAGAATCCTGAAGGACCGTTATACACTCACTGGCCACTTTATTAGGTACACCTGTCCAACTGTGTGTTAAGACTTAATTTCTAATCAGCCAATCACATGGCGGCAACTCAGTGCATTTAGGCATGTAGACATGGTCAAGACAATCTCCTGCAGTTCAAACCGAGCATCAGTATGGGGAAGAAAGGTGATTTGAGTGCCTTTGAACGTGGCATGATTGTTGGTGCCAGAAGGGCTGGTCTGAGTATTTCAGAAACTGCTGATCTACTGGGATTTTCACGCACAACCATCTCTAGGGTTTACAGAGAATGGTCCGAAAAAGAAAAAAAATCCAGTGAGCGGCAGTTCTGTGGCCGGAAATGCCATGTTGATGCCAGAGGTCAGAGGAGAATGGGCAGACTGGTTCGAGCTGATAGAAAGGCAACAGTGACTCAAATTGCCACCCGTTACAACCAAGGTAGGCAGAAGAGCATCTCTGAACGCACAGTGCGTCGAACTTTGAGGCAGATGGGCTACAGCAGCAGAAGACCACACCGGGTACCACTCCTCTCAGCTAAGAACAGGAAACTGAGGCTACAATTTGCACAAGCTCATCGAAATTGGACAGTAGAAGATTGGAAAAACGTTGCCTGGTCTGATGAGTCTCGATTTCTGCTGCGACATTCGGATGGTAGGGTCAGAATTTGGCGTAAACAACATGAAAGCATGGATCCATCCTGCCTTGTATCAACGGTTCAGGCTGGTGGTGGTGGTGTCATGGTGTGGGGAATTTTTTCTTGGCACTCTTTGGGCCCCTTGGTACCAATTGAGCATCGTTGCAAGGCCACAGCCTACCTGAGTATTGTTGCTGACCATGTCCATCCCTTTATGACCACAATGTACCCAACATCTGATGGCTACTTTCAGCAGGATAATGCGCCATGTCATAAAGCTCGAATCATCTCAGATTGGTTTCTTGAACATGACAATGAGTTTACTGTACTCAAATGGCCTCCTCAGTCACCAGATCTCAATCCAATAGAGCATCTTTGGGATGTGGTGGAACGGGAGATTCGCATCAGGGATGTGCAGCCGACAAATCTGCGCCAACTGTGTGATGCCATCATGTCAATATGGTCCAAAATCTCTGAGGAATGCTTCCAGCACCTTGTTGAATCTCTGCCACGAAGAATTGAGGCAGTTCTGAAGGCAAAAGGGGGTCCAACCCGTTACTAGCATGGTGTACCTAATAAAGTGGCCAGTGAGTGTATATCTTAAGGTGGGTGACCTTGAGATGGAGACTTATGTGTGTGTGTTGATCAGCAATGATATTGCTGAGGTGTTGTTTCAATGTGTCAGGGAGAAGTCTCCAGGTAACTGGGGAGACGGGCAGTCCCAGTTACATACAAACCCACCCAGGGGGTGTGTTTGAGAATGTTGTGATAAAAGTGTGTGAATGGTTCAATGACCTGTGATGAGGTCATAGCCATGTGACCTGGTGGGCGTGGGTACGGACCGTATAAGGTGGCCAGGGTAGGTCACATGTGGTGAATGCAGGGACCTGGTTGGTCGTTTTGGAAGGCCCTGTCTGGGAGAGATAGGGGCGATCTTCCTGGCTGACAGCAAAGAACGCTGTGTTGAATGGCTGCACGTGCCTGATGATTCCTAGGAGGGAATGGACGTCTGTAGCATGATGAAGGAACCATGAGGTTACCCTGACGTGGGTGAGATAGCTGAGGCTAGAAAGCCTGTGTATGCATAACCTGTATGACTACAGGGTAACAGAGCTGAACTCTGTCATGGACGCTATGCTGTTAAGTGAACTTTATGTTGCTGTTATGGGTTTATGCTGCTGAATAAACTGCATGGACTGTTATGATTTTATGGAAAACCTGTGCTGGATCTGATTTTGTGGCTGCTGAGCGAGTATCCCCTACTTGAATGACAGCGCTACCTCACAATGTATAACACTCGTATGCAATTTCATTCCTGTCAATTTATTTAATTTGTATATCATATACCCTCTATAACATCATTTAATCCATCCGGGTATTATGTACCCATACGGAAGATCCAATATGATTCTTTCCGTTTTAGCTTTTGTATACTATTAGTACAATTCTCAGGTATTTGCTCCAGTGGGGTCAAGGAAATATTGAATGTTTTATTATGCTTCAAACATAAGTGCCGGGATAAACTCTGTTTTAAAAAACATTTTTAGTATTGTGTCTGTGGCGATTCATATGGGATCGTAAGGACTGAGTGGTCCGACCCACATATTGCAGGCCACAGGCCACAGGCACAGGTGATAACATATATCACAAAATCACTACCACACGTTAATTTTTGCATGATTGCTAGGGTTTCACCCGTACTATGCAACGTAATGTATTGAGTCGTATGACTGTTTATTTTACAGGTACAACATTTTCAGGAACCACATCGATAGATACCCAGTTTGAAAGCATCCATTTTATTTATCCTAATTTTTTCTTTTTTCTGTATACATTCCCATTCCTCAACTTTGGTCATTCTGAGATTACTAGGGGCAATTATACCCCTCACCGTTTGGCCCCTACGAAAGGTAATATTAGGTCTATCTGATAAAAGTTTTTTCAAAAATGTATCCTTTTTCAACAAGTACCAATATTTATTTAAAATATTTCTTATCTCCGTATTACTACGATTAAAAGCGGTAATAAAATTGTACTGCTACCCATCTTTTTTCTTTCCTTATTCCTTTTTTTGTTTTTGTTAATTATCTGCTCAGATTTTTCTCCTCCTTCTGTTGTCCCCTCTTCCACTTCCTTGTTTTTATTGTTCTCTCTAGATAAACACTCCTGCTGAGTTTTTTCTAGATTAGTTCTGTATGCTGCCATGATTAATCGTTTTGGATATTTCTTATCCCTAAACCGATCAATGAGAATTTTCGATTGTTCCACATAATCTTCTTTATTTGTATTGTGTCTCCTAATTCGATGGAATTGGCTATAAGGAATGTTTTGCTTCCATTTTTGATGGTGTGCACTTTGATAATCGAGGAAACCATTGGTGTTAGTTTTCTTGAAATATGTTTTTGTGCTAATATTTTTATTTTTATGGGATATTTCTAGATCAAGAAAATTTATTTTTTCCATATTAACCTCTGCAGAAATAAAAAAATGACGATAATATAGTATGTTGTTACAGTAGGGTTGCTGACACATGGGCGATGAGGACACGAAGCACCCCATGAAAAGATTTGCGAAACTTGGGGCTGTCTGAGTCCCCATCACGGTACCAAGTCACTGTATATACAATTGCCCCTGGAAAGTAAAACGGTTATGTTCTAATATGAATTTTAAACCCCTTATTAAAAATTGTCTCTGTTGTTCTGGCATTACTCTGCCATTCAAATAATGTGAAACTTAATTAATTCCCAATATATGATCAATATTGGCGTAAAGAGCGTGTACATCTAAAGATATACTTTTCCCAAACAAAATTTTCACATTCTTTTATTGACTGGAGTCTAGGAGAAAAGAAGGTAATTTTCTGACTAGATCCTGTAAGTACAAGTCAATATAATGCGACAGCTGGCTGGTTAATGATCCGATACCCGAAATGATCAGTCTTCCGGGAGGTTTCACAGGATTTTTATGCACCTTGGGCAGGTGATAAAAGAGGGCTGTATTAGGATTTTTGTTAGTCAGGAAACGTTTTTCCCTTTTATTTAGAATGTTTTGGTTAAAGGCAGTGTCTTTCAACCTATGGTATTCTTCAATATGTTTTTTGGAAGGATCAGCATCTAATTTTGTGTAGTTTTTTACATCCGATAATATATTATATGCTTCCACTAAATAGTCATCTCAATCCTGAATGACACTACCCCCTCCTTTATCTGCCTCTCTAATTACAATTTTATCATTGTCCTTTAGTTTTTAATATACATTCTTAGTGCGAATAGCATGGTCCTTAAGCCATGCCACATTTAAGCAATGGACAGGGCTTGGAGCAGTATTTCTTGCTTAAAGTTTGATCAGTAACTGGTTGATGAGTGACAAATGTAGGCCAGGTGCTCTGAGAGCTGTGCCAAATTCAGGCAACATAAATGAATGAGACCCAACTTGGAGAGAAAATATTTCCACAAATTTTGGGAAGATACCATAAAAAAGTGTCATCAATTTCTATTATTTTTAATCACTTATATAGAGTCAGTAGTTCAACATCAATTAACAGACACTTACAGACATTAGTGGCACTGTCCCCATTGGGACTCACAATCTAAATTTCCTATCAATATGTCTTTGGAGTGTGGGAAAAAAATGAGTACTGGAAGGAAACCTTTTCAAACACGGGGAGAACATACAAACTCTTTATAGATGCTGTCCTTGGTGGGTTTGAAAACCAGGACTGCAGCATTGCAAGGCTGCTAATGTTTTTGCATTGACGACTCACTGTTCCCAGGGTTGGAAGCCTATCACTGCAATGCACTCTGTGTGCATCACTGCTGTCTTGGGGAAAACCCACTGTCAAGATTGTCTCTTTATGAGACTCCTGACTCCCTTGAGGCAGCCATGTCTCTGGAGATCCGAGTTGATCGCCGTCTTCGCCAGTGACATAGGGAGTGACCTCTGGCTGCGGAAGGTGCGGGGTCGAGGGTGGTCAGAAACCCATGCAGGGGGGGGTGCCGCATCACAGTCTGATAATTTGTCTGTTGTCTGGCATAAGGGGGTGTGTGTTTTCCAAGGGCCATTTTGTGGGCATATGTCCTTCCTGACCTCTATATAAACAACTGCCGAGAAAACGAGAGGGCTAGGATTGCGTGGAGGTTGGCAACCTGGGTGTACTTATCACCTAGGTGGGTAGGACACAGTTTTTCTTACCAGCTATTTTACACATGGGTGGAATTAAGGTGGTCGTTTCTGCCTTTCTGGACAGTGGGGCAGGGTTTAATCTGGTCAACCCTAGGTTCATCGAATACCAAGGCCTCATCCCACATACACTGTCCAGACCCATACCCATTATTGCCATCAACCTGGTCCCCTAAGACAGGGGCACTTTTCACAGGTTGTCTGAGACTTGTGGCTTCAGGTGGGGGCCATGCACACTGAGGTGTTAAACTGCTATGTGCTTGAGGACCTGCCCTCACCTGTGGTACTGGGGCTTCCTTGGTTCACTCTGCACAATCCGGTAATAGATTGACAGACATAGAAAATAGCTAAATGGAGTGCATACTGCCAAGGACACTGCTTGGGTACCTGGTTGGCTGGAATGGATACCCAGTCCATGCCAAATTACCTGTCAGACTTTTGGGATGTGTTCTCTGAGCAGGGGGGCCAAGAACTTCCCCCATCAATCATTATGATTGTGCCATTAATCTCGTTCCTGGTGCCAAGCTGACAAATAGCAGACTCTAATATCTCAGGTCCAGAGAAGCAGGTCATGAAGGACTACATCACGGAGAGTCTGGTTGAGGGCCATATCAGACCATCCTGTTAGGCAGATTCGTTGTGATCTATCTGGATTAAGGATGAGTGAGTATAGTCGTTGCTCGGGTTTTTCCAAGCATGCTCGGGTGTCCTCCGAGTATTTTGGCATGCTCAGAAATGTAGTTTGTGTTGACGCAGCTACATGATTTGTGGCTGCTGCATAGCCTGAATACATGTGAGGAATGCTTGTTTGTTAGGGAATCCCCACATGTATCTCAGCTGTCTAGCAGCCATAAATCACTCAGCTACGTCGACACAAACTAAATTTCCGAGCATGCCAAATTACTCGGAGGACACTCGAGCATGCTCTGGAGCAACGAGTATACTCGCTCATAACTAATCTGGATGGCATTCTAATTTATTCACCTGACCTTGAGTCACATCAAGTACATGTCAGGAAGGTCTTACATATGTAAGAGGAGAGAAGAATGGTAGTTGCAGCCGAGGACACCGGGGCTCTGGTGTCTTGACCTCCTCCCACAGGAATATCTTCAGCATCTACTGGTGTACCTGTTCTTGTTGCTGGTCCACGGTCAGGGATTCCACTGCGGCGTGACCCAGCTCCTGCACACTTGCTTCCAGTGCATGAAGATAGAATAACGGACACAGATACTGGTTCTGATGCAAACCCAACACTTTTATTTTCTTCTTTAATGGTTCCGGACACAACAGTTACATCACAGTCCACACAGCAAGCCTCCTGCTCTTTCCCTTTCTGACTTTCTTCACCCTCATATACATTACAGGGTAGTAGCGCCCTTGGCGGTACCACAGGTTCACTACTGTAGAACCTCAGCACATAGGGGATCCCACTCATCCGTTTCGCCTCGGACTTGCCAGCTTCTGCGCTATTGAGGATCTGCCACATCATGAACATTCTGCTCCCTTCACGACTTTTGGACCACATTTCCTTCTCTATTTCTGCTGCTGACGTGAACTGTAACTTCTCCGGGTGCTCCAGTCTTATTCAGCACCCATCTGACTGTGTCCGTGCTTCTTCACTTAAACAACATTGCGTAGCTGCTATGTTGTCCTGGGCTTAGAGCCCTTGTGGACCTGTCGGGCATGCTTTCCCTTCTGACCAATTCCTACAACCTACGCTAGATTAACATTTAGCAGCTCCTCTTACAATTAACTATGCTTATGCTCTTACTAAACCATCTAAAAACTTACTACAGCTATACCTAATAAGGCCCACTAGTATGCCCCCATCTAGTGGCCCGCTCCAATATTACACTTACCCATGACTATGAACTCTATACTATAAGTGCCCTCCTCTAATGTTTCCAAAGGAAGCACTATCTTACCCTAATCTATACAGAATTACAATACAAGAGACATAATAAAGCATATCTTACAGTATGTACAGTATGGTAACATGTCATGTGGCAATACCAATAAGACAGTCGGAAATACAGTCGTGTAGCAGTACCAAAGCATAACAGTATATTTACATTAGAGCTCTTAAAGGTGAGGAGGCAATAAAGGGGCGTGCTCTCCCAATCCCCTACACATATACTCCGTGACAATAAATTGCATGTCAAACCCGAGAAGTATATGTTCTCGGTTGAGGAGATCCCTTTCCTAGGTTATGTGTTGTTTTACACCAGTTTTTTGCATGGATCCAGCAAAAGTCCAGGCGGTATTGGATTCGGATCATCCAGAGGACTTGAAGGTGTTACAGAAATTTTTGGGTTTCGACAACTACTACCGTAAATTCATAAATAACTTTTTGATAGTAGCTAAACCTCTTACAGATATGACCAAGAAGGGGATGGACTTCCCCAGGTGGACCAGTCCTGCTAAAGAGGCATTTGACATAATGAAAAGGTGTTTTGCTTCTGCGCCATTTCTTTTTCAGCCTGACGTCTCTCAGCCTTTTATTGTGGAGGTTGATATGTCAGAAGTGGGAATTGGGTCTGTATTATTGCAAGGCGCGTCTCCTGGTTAATGGCATCCATATTCTTACTTTTCAAAGAAACTGTCTCCAGCTGAGAGAAATTATGACATTGGTAATAGGGAACTCTTAGTTGTCAAATGGGCTTTTGAGGCGTGGTGTCATCCTTTGGAGGGAGCAGTTCACCCATTGATGGTTATCACGGATCATAAAAATCTGGTATACTTGGAATTGGCGAAACGTCTTACACCTCAACAGGCAAGATGGGCATTGTTCTTTACCAGGTTTAAGTTTTTTGTTACTTATAGGCTGGGGAACAAAAGCGTTTAAGTGGATGCCTTATCCAGTTGCTTTCCTGGGGCAGGAGATAAGTGTGAACCAGTACCTATTCTTCAGAAAGGGGTGGTTATGGCGTCTATTTGCTCTGATCTGAAGAGAGGTTGTTGATTCTCAGGGGAGCGCCCCTGCTGCCTGTCCACTTGGTAAACTGTTCATTCCAGCCAATCTCTGTCTTAGAGTCTACAGTTAACATCATGATACTGTGTTGGCTGAACATCCTGGGAATAAAGATTCCACAGATTTGCTTACTCAGCATTTTTGGTGGCCAGGTACTCATAAGGATGTCCAGGAGTATGTAGGCGCTTCCAGTGATTGTACACGTTCTAAGACCCCTCATATTCATCCTCATAATCTGTCAGGGTGAACCCTAGTGTTAGGGCCAGGAAAGGAGCCCCTGGTCCTGGGTCAACCGTCAGCAGTGTTGTGACAATCACTTCCAGAGCACTTTCCGCAATTTTTCCCCAACATCTACACTATGCCAGATGAAGAAAAACAGTGACACAGTGGTGCCCTGCACAACAACAAGACCTCTCCCGACTTAAAAATATTTTTCTCAAAATTAAAATACATCGCAGCAGTAATAATATCACTTTATGAGCCTTTACATTAATTATTTCCCACATTCTAGCCCCTAACTGTAATAACATCTCCCATCCTGGCCCTGTGTGTCTAATTTCTGGCCTCTTGTCTCTCATTCCTGGCCTCCTTTGTCTTCATCCAGACACCATATTTTCTCCCATCCTGCCCCATGTGTCTCCATCCTGCCCCCATATGTCTGCTTCCTGCCCCGTATGTCCTCCCATCCTGGCCCTATATGTTCTCCTATCCTGATCCCATATGATCTCCCATCCTGGCCCCATTTGTCCTCCCATCCTACCCTCATATGTTCTCCCATTCTGGCCCCATATGTCCTCTATTACTTGCCCCATATGTTCTCCCATGTGTCTCCATCCTGGCCCCATATGTACTCCCATCCTGACCCCATATGTTCTCCCATCCTGCCGTCATATGTTCTTCCATCCTGGCCCCATGTGTCTCCATCCTGGCTCATATGTTCTCCCATCCTGCCTCCATCCTTCCCCCATGTGTCTCCATCCTGCCCCATGTGTCTCCATCCTGCCCCCATATGTTCTCCCATGCTGGCCTCATGTGTCTCTATCCTGCCCCATACAGTATGTTTCCATCCTGCCTCAATGTGTCTCTATTCTGCCCCACTTGTTCTCCCATCTTGGCCCCATGTGTCTCCATCCTGTCTCCATATTGCGACTTTCAGTATAAAAAATAGAAAAAAGTTTCTCCTTACCTGGTAACAGTACAGTGGCGCTTCTGTTAACTATTGCCGTGCAGGAAGCCGGTGGCTTCCTGCAAGTCAATAGATTTCAACTAAATGTTCATCTGAGAACCCACGTTCACTTACTGAGTGAACCGACCGAATCCTGCCTCTGGGGCCCGGTGAACAGAAGCAAAAAGAGGGGGGCCTGGTCATGAGGCCCCACACACCAGTAAGGACAGTAATGGCCTGATGGCAACCCTGTACATCACTGACTGGCAGCTTTTTGTGTACACTGTATATTGACAGAAAGCTGTTAATCAGTAGTGCTGCCATAATTGAACCAGGAGAAAAGAGACACCTAGTCCTCTATTGATAATCTCCTACTGAAAGAACTCTGTTTGTATAGAAACAGCAAACATAGCCGACTAAGTGACTTATCCCTGGAACCAGGGTCTTTGCCTCTACATTTTGCTACTGTCAGATTACATAGCAGAAGCCTAGTAATTACCTTTAAAACATAGACATTGTAAACAATGAACATAACCATTAGAGGAATGGAAACACACATATGTGCACCTTGTCATATTCCCCTGCTGTGGACTGGCAAGAAAATAAAATGGCATGTAAACATACAGTGCAAGAGAATAATGCGAAATCATGCCCAGAATAATTACAACCTAAGTGGGAAAAGAGTGGCTAGAGTCATTCTTCATCTTCTTACAGGGGCATCATATAATGGGGGAAAGTACTCTGGAGGTACCATAATGTATGGGAAATGCATAAAATATTGTGCGGTGGATTGCACTGTGGGAACATCACATTATGTCTTGGGGGAATCATAGTGTAGGCATTATACTGTGTAAGGGGCCATAATAATGGTATCGTACTGTGTGGGAACACAAAAGGACTGGTCAAGGTTAGCATTTGGTTTAACATAATAAAATCACCCCAGCCCATTGCACCCACACCACAGTACATGTTCCTCTTTCCTTTCTTTCAATGTTCACTTCTAAATGTAAGGCCACCAATAAAGGGAAGATCAATTCTTCCTATTCTAGGTGAATGTCTATTCATATGTTTTATTCTTGTATTCCCTTTGCTCATCATGTTTTGGACTATGTTCACTTCTATTTTAATGCGTAACATGCTTAGCACATTATAGGAGAGAACAGGTGGAACTAACCGCCGGTGGCACTCGCTCTTGATTAGCATAGTAACATGCTCATGACTCTCTATATTGTAAGTGTCTTTGTATATGTTTCCTTGAATACTGTGCTGCACATTTATCTTAGGGACAACCCTAGTAAAATCCAAACCTTCACTTCCTCATTCCATCTTTCTGTATTAAGTTTCACTTCATTTTTAGTTTAAAGTTTTCTTCTGTTTCCGTTATCATTTGATTACTGCCAACATTACCGACATCGAAGATGGCAGTGAGGCACGCATTACCCTTGGCTTTCTTCATGGTACTTCTTGGAGCAACACATGCTGTGAATCCTGGTGTGGTTGTGAGAATCACTCAGAAAGGGCTGGATTATGGTATGTATCCATGTGTAGTATGTGTAAAAAAGTGAACAAGTTGTCACTTTCCAGAGTGTGAGTCCTTCGTGTTAAAATGGCTGCCTGGACTCACACTTGTAATGAGTAACATAATTGTTCAGTCTACCTCTGTAACCTTGCAAGGTGCCAGATATTGTCACTGGTGTACACATTAGGTTTCTTTGGCTTACTGTTTGTGTGCCGGAGTCCAGTTAACCACCTGCTCTCCGGTCTCCCTATGCACTCTTTTGTCTCATTGTAGTAAATATATGCATATGCAACTCAGGCAAAAATTAAGAGACCACTTTCAAATGTTCAGTTTGTCTGATTTTTCTCTTTATAGGTATATTTTTGAGTAAAATGTAAATTGTTCTTTTAGTCTACAAACTTCTGACAACATGTCTCTGAATTTCCAAGCAATAAATTTTGTTTTGTTTTTCTGAAAAGAAGACATGATCAAAATTAGAAAAACAAAGTGCCTTCAGACCTCAAATGACACAAAGAAAACAAGTTCATAATAATTTAGAAACAACAATACTAATGTTTTAACTCAGGAAGAGTTCAGAAATCAATATTTTGTGGAAAAAACATTATTTTTAGTCACAGCTTTCATGTGTCTTGGCATGCTTTCCACCAGTCTTTCACACTGCTTCAGGCACAAAAATGTCAGCCGTTCTTCTTTGTTTGATGGCTTGTGACTATCCATTTTCCTCTTGATTACATTCCAGCGGTTTTCAATGGAGTTCAGGTCTGGAGTTTGGGCTGCTCATGACAGGGTTTTGATGTGGTGGTCTCTTAAGTTTTGCCAGAGCTGTATATATGTATTGGAACAGGGTCACTGGTGTCGTATATGAGGGGAGATATGTGTCACAAAGATTGCTTTCCTGCATGATGTGAAAGCCATAAGTGTTTTCTCCAGCATGATATGTGCTGAGATCAATCCAGTCACTAGATGGGCAAAGCTTCATGGTGGGTAGGTCAGAGATGGGCGGGACGCCTACCCACCATATCTCCACTTCCAGGGTGTGGCTGGAGTTAAATGTCCAGTCAGTTTTTTTTTCTGTCTATGTATGAGGAGAAAAGCAAGCCTCCTGATTGCTAGCTCCTGGGAGAGCTGCCATATGTGTTGTCCCAGAGGACCTGGGCAGGACTGTGTATGAGCTGTTTATTTTCATCTGTGCCAGAAAGGCTATTTTTCTGTTACCATTTTTTGTTTTTTTTGGTTTATGATGCAATAAACAACCTAGAGACTTTAACCACACATGTGCCTGTGTCTACCTCGAGGAGCAGCTAAGCATGTCAACCCCTCACAGTATATATGTTTGTCTTTTTTTGTCCTTTCTCATTCTTGGGTCCTCTACCAGAGGCCTGGGAGTTTGAGGGTTCTGCGCAGGATCTTAGTTGTTCCCAGTATTGCACTTTTCTGGACAGAGAGTTTAGATGTTGCTGTTGGGATCTGTTGTAGCCATTTTCCCAACTTAGGGATCACTGCTCCAAGTGCTCCTATCACCACTGGAATCACTACTGCCTTCACCTTCCACATCTTCTCCAGTTCTCCTTTGAGACCCTGGTATTTCTCCAGCTTCTCATATTCCTTCTTTCTGATGTTGCTGTCACTTGGCACTGCCACATCTATTTTTATTGCTGTCTTCTAATCCTTGTCCACTGTCACAATGTATGGTTGGTTAGCCAACACCTGCTTATCCATCTGGATCTTGAAGTCCCACAGGATTTTAGCCCTTTCATTCTCCACCACTTTCTCTGGGGTCTCCCACCTGGACTCAGGGTGACTTAGCCCATATGCTGTGCAGATGTTCCTGTATACAATTCCCACTACTTGGTTGTGGCATTCAGTAAACGCTGCTCCTGCTTGCATTTTGCATCCTGCCACTATGTGTTGGACTGTTTATGAGATTTCTTTGCATAGTCTGCATCTTGGATTTTGCCTTGTGTGGTATATTCCTGCTTCTATGGATCTGGTGCTTAGTGCTTGCTCTTGTGCCGCTATGATTAGTGCCCTCTGTACTTTCTCAGAGTCCAGCGTTCTCCAGCAATTGGTAGAATTTCTCCATGTCAGCCACCTCCATTATCTGTTGATGGTACATCCCATGCTACGGCTTGTCTTCCCAATGCGCTTCATGTTCCTGTTCTTCCTTCCAGCTCTGCTGTTGTTGCTGCCTTAAGTTCCTCTCAGCATCTCATCTTTTGGTGCCATTTTCCTGATGTATTCCTGGATACTCCTTGTTTCATCCATGATGGTGGTTTGGATGCTTATCAAGCTGCAACCACCCTCCTTTCTGTTGGCATGCAATCAATGGGTGCCAAACGTAGGGTGGAGAAATCCTTGCATTGTGAGGAGCTTTCATGTCTTCACATCTGCCGCTTCCATCTCTTCTTTTGGCCAGCACACTGTGCCAGAAGGGTATCTGATAACTGGCAGGGCATATGTATTGATGGCATGGATCTTACACTTCCCATTGAGCTGGCTCTTCAGGACCTGTCTTACTCTTTGATGGTATTTGGATGTTGCTGCTTTCCATGCCTCCTCATCATGGTTACGATATCCCTGTGGGATGCTGAGATACTTGTAGTATGTCTGTACATCTGCTATGTGCCCTGCTGGCATTTCCACTCCATCAGTCTTGACTACCTTGTGTCATGTCCGCCAGGTCTGTTTTGCCTCATGAACCCCTGGAGCGGTGTGCACGCACGCCTTGTGTCTGCTATCCTGCTTGTTCCCTAGAGCAGTGTGCACACTCACCTCATGTCTGCTGAGCTGCAAGATGCCTGCGTTTCTGCTTTGCCTTCTGTGATCTTCTCGTCATGTCTAGAATCCCTGATCATGTGACGTTTCCTAGGATCCTGCACTGTCTGGTTCTGCAATCATCTCGTCATGTCTGAAGACTTGATCATGTGATGTTTCCTAAGGTCCTGCACTGTCTGGTTCTGCAATCATCTCGTCATGTCTGAAACTCTGATCATGTGACCTTTCCTAGGATCCTGCACTGTCTGGTTCTGCAATCATCTCGTCATGTCTAGAATCCCTGATTATGTGTCCTTCCTAGGATCCTGCACTGTCTGGTTCGGTGATCATCTCGTCATGTCTGAAACCCTGATCATGTGACTGCACTCTGTGATCCTGGAGCATCTGAACTAGGAAGTTCTACCCTGGTCATGACCCGGAAGAGGAGGTGCTGTGCCCTATATCAGACCACCCCTTCCTTTGCTCAGGGCCTGATTATTGTGTTGCTTCCCTGCACGGCTGTTGGTCTGTGGGGTTGCTCCCTTTACTCTGTGCCCTTGCACTCAGCCCTGTCGTGCGTCTCTGCACACGCTCCGTGCTCGTATTCCGTCTCTTGTTTTGTGCCATGTCTTGTGTTGTCTCTCGTGCCATGTTTGTCTTTGCCTTGTAGTCCTTCTGCTGTTCTCTGCTTTAGAGTCTGTTTTGCTATGTCTCGCCTTAGCTATTCTTGTAGTCCTTCCTCTGTTCTCTGCCTTACCTGTTTCGCCATGTCTGGTCTTTGCTATTCTGAGCCTTGTAGTACTTCTCATGTTCTTGTCTCAGCCTGGTTTTCCACACTCTGTCCTCTGGTGCTCTCTTGCACATTTCCAAGTCTCGTCCCAAGGTTCTCCCTTGGCCCGGCTCTGGGTTTCGGCCTACGCTCCGCTGCTAGACTCTGTCCTCGCTCTGTTTCTGCCTATCTTCCACTCCGTGTTTCGTACCTTGTTTCTTGCCTAGTCTTGCCTTGTTCCTTGCCTTGTCCTTGCCTTGAACCCCAGCGTGAGTTCCCCTTGGCCGTCTCCTGTGTCGTGGCAAGTGCCTCGTGTTTGTGTACAGCCGTGTGCACTGGTCAGTGTGGCGTGCCTCCTGCGTGGCTCCTAGCACGCAGCCCTTCCTTGGCGTGGCTCCTAGCACGCACCCTGCCTTGAACCCTGGCGTGGCTCCTAGCACGCACCCTGCCCTGAACCTGGCGTGGCTCCTAGCATGAAGGTTCCTTTGCCCGCCTCCTGTGCCAAGGTCATGCCTCGTGCTGGCGTTACAGCCGTGTGCACTGGCCAGTGAGGTGTGAGTCCCATGTGGCTCCTAGCACGCGTCCTGCTCTCAACCCTGGCATGGCTCCTAGCACGCACCCTGCCTTAAACCCTGGCGTGGCTCCTAGCACGCACCCTGCCTTGAACCCTGACCTTGGCGTGTCTCTACACACGCACTCTGTCTTCTACCTTGTGCTTTGGCGTGTCTCTACACACGTACTCTGTCTTGTACCTTGTACCTTGTGCTTTGGCGTGTCTCTACACACGCACTCTGCCTTGTACCTTGTACCTTGTGCTTTGGTGTGTCTCTACACACGTACTTTGTCTTGTACCTTGTGCTTTGGCGTGTCTACAAACGCACTCTGTCTTGTACCTTGTACCTTGTGCTCTGGCGTGTCTTTACACACGCACCCTTTGTCGCTTTGAACCCTGGCGTGTCCCCTACACACGCACCTCACTTTGAACCCTGGCGTGTCCCTTACACACGCACCTCGCTTTGAACCCTGGCGTGTCCCCTACACACGCACCTTGCCTTGCACCTAGCCTTGGACCTTGGTGTGTTCCCTAACACGCACCATGCCTGGATATCTGTCGCGCCTCCTTGCCTGAACCCTGGTTTGCCTGCCGGATGCCCGGAACCTGCTGATCGCTGCCAGAGATCGTAAGCTGGATGACTGCGGCCTGATGTCCGGAGCTGATGTTCGCAGCCTGATGCCTTGATCATGTCGATCGTCGCCAGCGGTCCGGAGTCCGATGCCATTGTGCCTTTACCTGTACCTAGGCGTGCCACCTGGCACGTACTATGCTATGGACCATGGCGTGCCCACGCGCGCACCTTGCACATTTTGCTTGTTTTCACGTTTGCACTGAATGTGATCCTGAAGATCTTAATGAAGATTCCTGGCACTTGCCTCTTGTTTTGTTTCCTGCTTGTCTCTGGTCGTCAGACACTCCCATAGTGTCCCCCTGAGCCGGCCGTCTGGTCCCAGCAGTCGTGGTAGCTCACCCCCTTGGTCTTGCCCCTGACACTCCCTGTATAGGGGGTGGATTCTCACAAGGTTAGCTCGCCCTCAGTAGGTGGGTGCCACGACCCAGAGGGTCCACTCAAAAAATAGGCTCAGCAGGAGCTGAGTCTGTCACAGTTAATCAGGCCCTGGACTCCACTGGTACCTCGGCTACTCTTCTGATGAAGAATCTGACCTGATCTATGTCCTCTGAACTCGCTTGGAAAATGGCGGTACCCCGGCCACTCTTCTGATGTGAATCAGACCCGGCCCTTGTCCTCTGAACTCGTTTGGAAATGATGACAGCCAGAGTAAGAAGACTTTCCTGTCTACCCACAGTCCTCCCCACTGGATCTCCGTGTCTCATCCGCGACTCCTGTATCTTGACCGGTGCAGGTGCTCGTTTCAGATGTCGGATCAACGTTGTTTGGAGTGTTTGTGTTAAACTCTGGTTTCTGCTGAAGGGAAATTTTTTTTTCCCCTTCTTTCCAGCCCCGGTAAGAGGGGGCTTAAAGAGGGGGGTACTGTCACGTCCGCCATGTCTGTTTTGCCTCATGAACCCCTGGAGCGGTGTGCACGCGCACCTTGTGTCTGCTATCCTGCTTGTTCCCTAGAGCAGTGTGCACACTCACCTCATGTCTGCTGAGCTGCAAGATGCCTGCGTTTCTACTTTGCCTTCTGTGATCTTCTCGTCATGTCTAGAATCCCTGATCATATGACGTTTCCTAGGATCCTGCACTGTCTGGTTCTGCAATCATCTCGTCATGTCTGAAGCCTTGATCATGTGATGTTTCCTAAGGTCCTGCACTGTCTGGTTCTGCAATCATCTCGTCATGTCTGAAACTCTGATCATGTGACCTTTCCTAGGATCCTGCACTGTCTGGTTCTGCAATCATCTCGTCATATCTAGAATCCCTGATTATGTGTCCTTCCTAGGATCCTGCACTGTCTGGTTCAGTGATCATCTCATCATGTCTGAAACCCTGATCATGTGACTGCACTCTGTGATCCTGGAGCATCTGAACTAGGAAGTTCTACCCTGGTCATGACCCGGAAGAGGAGGTGCTGTGCCCTATATCAGACCACCCCTTCCTTTGCTCAGGGCCTGATTATTGTGTTGCTTCCCTGCATGGCTGTTGGTCTGTGGAGTTGCTCCCTCTACTCTGTGCCCTTGCACTCAGCCCTGTCGTGCGTCTCTGCACACGCTCCGTGCTCGCATTCCGTCTCTTGTCTTGTGCCATGTCTTGTGTTGTCTCTCGTGCCATGTTTGGCTTTGCCTTGCTTTGCCTTGTAGTCCTTCCGCTGTTCTCTGCTTTAGTTTGTTTTGCTATGTCTCGCCTTAGCTATTCTTTGACTTGTAGTCCTTCCTCTGTTCTCTGCCTTACCTGTTTCGCCATGTCTGGTCTTTGCTATTCTGAGCCTTGTAGTACTTCTCATGTTCTTGTCTCAGCCTGGTTTTCCACACTCTGTCCTCTGGTGCTCTCTTGCATATTTCCAAGTCTAGTCCCAAGGTTCTCCCTTGGCCCGGCTCTGGGTTTCGGCCTACGCTCCGCTGCTAGACTCTGTCCTCGCTCTGTTTCTGCCTATCTTCCGCTCCGTGTTCCGTACCTTGTTTCTTGCCTAGTCTTGCCTTGTTCCTTGCCTTGTCCTTGCCTTGAACCCCAGCGTGGGTTCCCCTTGGCCGTCTCCTGTGCCGTGGTAAGTGCCTCGTGTTTGTGTACAGCCATGTGCACTGGCCAGTGTGGCATGCCTCCTGCGTGGCTCCTAGCACGCAGCCCTTCCTTGAACCTTGGCGTGGCTCCTAGCACGCACCCTGCCTTGAACCCTGGCGTGGCTCCTAGCACGCACCCTGCCCTGAACCTGGCGTGGCTCCTAGCACACACCCTGCCCTGAACCTGGCATGGCTCCTAGCACGAAGGTTCCTTTGCCCGCCTCCTGTGCCAAGGTCGTGCCTCGTGCTGGCGTTAGAGATGTGTGCACTGGCCAGTGAGCTATGCGTCCAGCGTGGCTCCTAGCACACGTCCTGCTCTGAACCCTGGCGTGGCTCCTAGCACGCACCCTGCCTTGAACCCTGGCGTGGCTCCTAGCATGCACCCTGCCTTGAACCCTGACCTTGGCATGTCTCTACACACGCACTCTGTCTTCTACCTTGTGCTTTGGCGTGTCTCTACACACGTACTCTGTCTTGTACCTTGTACCTTGTGCTTTGGCGTGTCTCTACACACGTACTCTGTCTTGTACCTTGTGCTTTGGCGTGTCTTTACACACGCACTCTGTCTTGTATCTTGTACCTTGTGCTCTGGCGTGTCTTTACACACGCACCCTTTCTCGCTTTGAACCCTGGCGTGTCGCCTACACACGCACCTCACTTTGAACCCTGGCGTGTCCCTTACACACGCACCTTGCTTTGCACCTCGCTTTGAACCCTGGCGTGTCCCCTACACACGCACCTAGCCTTGGACCTTGGTGTGTTCCCTAACACGCACCATGCCTGGATATCTGTCGTGCCTCCTTGCCTGAACCCTGGTTTGCCTGCCGGATGCCCGGAACCTGCCGATCGCTGCCAGAGATCGTAAGCTGGATGACTGCTGCCTGATGTCCGGAGCTGATGTTCGCAGCCTGATGCCTTGATCATGTCGATCGTCGCCAGCGGTCCGGAATCCGATGCCATTATGCCTTTACCTGTACCTAGGCACGTACTATGCTATGGACCTTGGTGTACCCACGCGCACACCTTGCACGTTTTGCTTGTTTTCACATTTGCACTGAATGTGATCCTGAAGATCTTAATGAAGATACCTGCCACTTACCTCTTGTCTTGTCTTGTTTCCTGCTTGTCTCTGGTCATCAGACACTCCCATAGTGTCCCCCTGAGCCGGCCGTCTGGTCCCAGCAGTCATGGTGGCTCACCCCCTTGGTATTGCCCCTGACACTCCCTGTATAGGGGGTGGATTCTCACAAGGTTAGCTCGCTCTCGGTGGGTGCCACGACCCAGAGGGTCCACTCAAAAAATGGGCTCAGCAGGAGCTGAGTCCGTCACACCTTGCCTCTCTTTATTTCAGGCCGCACTTCTCCAGTCTGAAGGACATCCCGAGGTCTTCCCTGTAGATCCTTGTCAGGTGGATCAGTGAACTGATGTCTCGTTTGTTTTTTGCAAACAGCTTGATGTCATCCATGTAGAGGAGGTGGCTGATGGTGCTTCCACTCTTGAACTTGTATCCATAGCCAGACTCTGTAATTATCTGACTGAAGGGGTTTAAGCCTATGCAGAGCAGCAATGGGGACAGTGCATAACCTTGGTATGTGCCGAATTTGAAGGTAACATGTGTTGAAGGTAACGTGTGTGGCATTCAGTCATAGGCTTTCCTATAGTCAATCCAGGCTGTGCTGAGATTGGTCTGTCTGGATTTTGAGTCTTGAGCGACTGCTCTATCTACTAGGAGCTGGTCCCAATGCCTTTCTGAGCTGGATTCATGTATTGGTTCATATGGTTCTGTAGCTTGGTGGCTATGATACCGGACAGGAGTTTCCATGTTGCTGTAAAGCAGATTATTGGACGGTAGTTGGATGGAACTGTTCCATTGTGAGGATCCTTTATGATCAGCACTGTTTTTCCTTGTGTTAGCTAAGCTGGGTGAAGGCCTGCTTCAAGCAGTTGGTTTATCTGCTTTGCCATGCATTTATGTACCGCTTTTAATTTCGTTAGCCAGTAGGTGTGGATCATGTCTGGGCCAGGTGCTGTCCAGCTCTTCATGCTCTTGACCCACTGTTGGATGTCTGCTTCTGTAATGGAGACTGTTCTTGCTCTAGGCAGTTGCTGTGTTTCATTCTCAAATCTTGCAGCCACATTGCACTGGTGTTGTACATTTTTTTCTCTTCTGTCATATGTTCCTCCAGTATTGTTTAGTCTCTGCTATTGTTAGAGATGATGCCTTTGTGCTGTTACTCTGTAGTTGGCAGTACACCTTGGATGGTTCTTTGAAGAACAGGGCATTTATCTTCTGGGCATCAGCTTCTCTAGTGTATCTCCCCAGTCTTGCAGCGAGTGCTGTGAGCCTTTGTTTAGCAGTCTCTAGGGCTTCAGTTGGGGTCAGACCATTGTACTTTTCCAGTTTGGTCTTATTCTTGATCTTTACATCCTTCTGTATTTCTGTTAGTTGTCTCCAGTCTTTGTTACCAGTCTTCTTTTCCAAGGGGGGGCAAGTACTTCTGTTGTTCTTGCTGGTTGTGTAGCCAAGCATTTCCATGATTGCTGAGACAGTAGCATAGATCAGTTTATTAGTTTGAGTTATGGTGGTGGTAGGTATTGATGCAAGTTCTCTATTGGCATCTTCTAGCATACTGTCTGGTGGTGTTTTTTTGCTGAGCCTTGACAGTCGATCTGTGGTATTGATGGTATTTATTTTATCTAAAATCTTCTGTTTTAGATGAGCTGCAGTGCTCTCTAGTTGCAGGATTGGATCAGGATTTTCAGGGGGCTGCACATTTTCTTCCAGGTCTTCATGTGGGGTGGATCTGCAGTGCAGTTAATCCATCTCAAATTGTGATAATAGCTTTCTCTTTATAATCTTGAAACGTTGGGTGACTAGTTGTTTCTCAGTGTCAGTGGACATGCAGGTCTTATATCCATCCAGAGTTTCCTCATACGCTTCATATATCCTCTCTCATTTGGTCTGCTGTTATAGTAGCATTTCATCAGATCCAGCTTCTCTTGCCTTGGCCATGTATGGTTTGTTCCAGTAGCCCATTTAACATCAGATTGTCCTGGTTCCTCAACATCTGATGCCGACCTTGTTAATCCAGGCGATGTCCGAGTCGGCATGACTCTCTGTTCGTGACACTCTCATGTTTTATTGAGGAAGGCACTATAGTGTTAGTAGTCTTGCTCAAGGACCACTACTGGTCAGTGGCGTAACTACAAAGTTATGGGCCCCGGTGCGAACTTTCAAATGGCCCCCCCCATGCCAAAATATTTTCCACCCAAATTCACACTTTTCCTATTCATTTCGCACACTATAGCTTTGTTGCAATGTTGCATAGTCTGACCTCAATGGCGCAACTATCCGGTGCCCCATCCTGGTATATATTTGTCCCCCGTACTGCTGTTGTTCTGTAATGTATAAAGAAAATAAACCATTATACTCATCAAGGGCTTACATAGAAGTCATGGGGATCCATATAAGAAGTATAATGCACCCGCATAGTCCTCCATATAATATAATGCACCCCCATAGTCCTCTATATAATATACTGCACAGTTCATAGTCATCCATGTAGTATAATTAAATGCGCCTCCATAGTCATCCATAAAGTATAATGCACAGCCCATAGTCTTCGATAAAGTATAATGCACCCCATAGTACTTCATAGCAGTAAAATGCACTTCATAGTCCTCCTATAAAGTATTATGCACCCCATAGTCATATATAGTATAATGCAGCAGCCCTATGGGAGAATAAAAATGCAGCAGCCCCATAGCAGTATAAAATGCAGCAGCCCCATAGCAGTATAATGCATTCCCTTCCCCCCCACCCCCCATAGTGGTATAGTGAACCCCCATACGGGTATAATGTGCCCCATACCGCGGCTTTACAAAAAAAAGAAAAGTTTTCCCTTATCTGGTCGACCTCCAGCGATGTCCTCTCCCATGATTCAGCTGAGGCGCGCAGCGTTGTTCCAGCATATGACAGTGACGTCATACGTGATTGGCCGGTGGCTGTTAACTGTTGCCAGAGGTGTATCTAGGTTTTCTGGCCTGCCCTTGTGCCACCTGCATCCCCTGCTTTGCTCTGCATGCATTCCCTGCCTTGCGCTGTTGTTGTTTCACCTGCATCCCTGCCTTGCTCTGCCTGCATCCCATAACTTGCTCCGCCTGCATTCCCTTCCTTGCTCTGCCAGCATCCTCTGCGTTGTTCCGCCTGCATCCCCTGCCTTGCTCTGGCAGCATCCTCTGCCTTGCTCTGCCAGCATCCTCTGCATTGTTCCTCCTGCACGCCCTGCCTGTGTCCCCTGCCTTGCTCTGCCTGCATTCTCTGTGTTTTTCTGCCTGCATCCCCTACCTTGCTCTGGCTTCTGGAAGGCCACAGGCTGGGAGAAGTATATGGTTGGTTCAAGTGAAGTAATGGTAGTGGACCAAGGAGCCAACAGCTCTCTATTCTGCTACAATTGACAAGGATATCCAATTTTTGAGATGCCAATGCTGTTATGAGTGTTGTGGGTTGATGATGCCCACTGTCAGACCACCTATTTGGCATTTGCCAGTATTTCCAGATGACCCATTTAATGTTGATTGGAAGGAAGCGGCGGTCATTGAACTGAGGTCATTGAATGGAGTGGTGGTCTCTCTTGCCCAATGTCTGTGGGACTGAAGGAGATAATCAATCACTCTTCTCCATGGGCTGCCCTGTGTATGAGGACCCCTAGTCTAGAGATCAGTGGGATCCTTGCAATCCCACATATGTCACTGTGTGAAGGGGAGATACAGCTTACCATGGGCCCACCTTATTGAAACATCCAAAAGAGAATGAGTTACAATAAGTCATCCCCAGCCCCAGTGAGAAAGGTGGTGACGGTGGAAAAAGGAAACTAGAACTAATCACCTACCACCACAAGACACAGAGAGTAATAGGGTCAGCATGCACCAGGACCACCACATTGTGGCACATAGTGGATTTATAAGCATGGCATGAGGGCACCAGGCCCTGGAACCAGGGGCTATACTGCGCTGTGTGAGTGGGTCACCTGCCAGGGCCATGGGGTACTCGGAGCCGGGCCCGTTGATTTCAATGGGAAGTGTCACGTAGCGGTGACCCGGTCCATGGCCCTGGGCATCCATGTAAAAGGAAATAGTGTGGCTGATGATTAAAGTTTATAAGTGGATGATTCGTGACGCCACCTGTGGTGTTCGGCAATGAAGATGTTAAGCCGACGCTGCAGACAGATCCTCTGGGACAGATGGTGTGGTGCAGCAATGATGTTGTGGCCTTCCACAGGTAGGGCTGTAGTCCCAGGGCAGTGTAGATGGGGAGAGCGTAACGGTGCAGTGTTAAGCACAGAGATGTAGCAATGCTGAGTGGGTTGGCGCATGAATAAGAGGAGGACACCAGGGCATGTAGTTCCAAAGCTTTACTCACTGTCTGTTGTGCATACAGGTGCCCACCTCGGTGCTGTGTCCTCCAGGTCAGGGGCTCAGCCAACCTCCAGGAAGATGAAGTACTCCATTCCAACACTCTGCCAACATATGCCTTCTCTGAACGTCTCCTTTCTAGCGCTTGTAATGAAGTACTTGTGGTTGTGTGTTAAACCCAAGCTCCTCCTTTAAGATGTTCCTTTGAACTCTACTTGTACGGCAGACAGCTGTAGACTGCTTCGGGGACTCCTTGCTACCATGTCCCGGCTCACTTACTTACGTTGCTGTTGTACCCCCAAGTCTTGTGTGGGAATAAAGTGGTGACAACTTCTATTCCTCCAGTGTCTGCTGCAGGATCATTAGTATCCATACAACCTCGGGGACCGGACCCCGGCCATGCACTTAGAACTTGAGGAAGGGCCCTGCTCTGACCCTAGTCCTTAGTTCTCTTCTTCTCCTCACGTTCCATACAAATCTTTCTTCCTTATGGAGAATCAGGCTTTCTATATCTCTTTCCAGTGCCAGCAGCTCCAGGTCACAGGAGACTGCTGCAGCACCTCCTTCCATCCATCCCACTCAGGGGATTTTCTCTCACAGAATGACCTTTTCCTAATCATCTCCCGCTCACTTGTGCAACTAAGCTCCTCCCACCTCCCAGCACTCTTCGTCTTCCAAGCAGGGAGCCACCAAAGGTGCTTTGCTACACTACTATGTTGTGTGGGATGCAGATGTTGGAGTGTGGTCAGGTGTCTCCACCTTACCTGAATGGTGGGGCACCACACCTCAGGAGGAGGTGCAGTACCTCTGTGGTGACTGAACCCTCAGGGGCACCACATGAGGAGCAAATGGCACCCTCTCCACTCTGTTCTCACCTTCTGAGTGTGACAGTGTGACCATTACACAGCCTGTGCACTCATTACCTCTCACTTTACTGCCCGGTGGAGCAGCTTTGTCATCAGCTCAGCCCTGTCCCCTCTTGCTCTGCTGTAATGACAGGCAGGCGCTGTAGAGGTGGGCCGAGCTGGGGGGTGGTCCCTCTTTATACCACGCAGAGATGTAACAGAGACACGATGGAGGCAAATGTCGGTACAACAGGTCCAAGCTTTATTCTCTGGCCGCCCACTTGACGGCCTCCGCAGTACACTGCACTTCAAAGCAATTCACTTTACTTTGCTTTACTTGTCGGCCCTCCATTTCCAGAGCCACTTTCCCGCAAACCGTACTTTACACTGGGGATGTGTATGTATACACCGTCCCCTCTTTACTCGTTGACACTCCTGTCAGATCCGTCACTGCGACCGCCTTAGGCCTGTAACCAACAGTACTCTCCCTGAACAGTAGTCTCTTTCAGTACGGTTTGCTTTACCTCGTTGCCTCGTCTATTCTGCGATACTTTCCTGTCAGGACCACCCCCCTGACGTTCTCTCTCCTCTGTCCCCCTGGTTTGGTTTTCCTCAGAGTGCACAGACTGTCGTAGTCCTCCTATCACTTGAGCTCCCCCTGGGGACTGGAATCTTCTGGAACCCTCCCTCAGTATTTATACCTTTCCCGGTTCCCTGTAACTCCGCCCCCCATGACCAACGGTTTCCTAGCCCTAAGTTGATGTCAAGTCCTTTGCTCACACTCCTCCCTGCCCTCTAATGGTCACCCCAAGGTACTGCACGTCTCAACACATAGACCCCTTCCGGATCTCACACTTCCCTTTGGTCCCTCAGACCTTCTCTTACCCGGACCTGTTGCATTTACTTGTGCATATTATACAACCAAATAACTTTATAATATCACAAGTACCCCATTTTTTATATTTTTTTTCATTTACGCATTTTCTTTAAACCAACATTTAACAAATAAAACATCACATGTTTTTTCCATCTTCCCCCCTTCCTTGGACATATGCTTGCTTCTTGACATCCCCGCTTTGGAGGCTTAATACAACCTACAACTTTAACTCTTATATCAAACTTTTTCATTAACATATACATCAACTGACCTTATGATTTGCACAACGGTGCAACGAAATTTCGAGAGTTCAAACCATTCCCAAGCGGCCGGCAGTGAGGGGCCCCACAGCCGTGGAGCTCTCGGGATGTAGGGAGTGTCCTAGGGGTTCTTACTACGGGGGCTCACGGTCCTCTGGCTCAGCAATCACAGCTACCGCGTAGTAGCCACGGGGGCAGTACTCTTTGTAGTACGACACCCAGTCCCCCTCTTGTAGAGCCCGGCCATGACGAATAGATGCCACATTAATATAGACCTTTTGTCCAGTCTCATCCCGGATGAAACCGTATCCTCTATCGATGTTGGTGTATACCAGCCGTCCCTGTGATCTCTTCACCACCATGCCAGCCTCCCCCTTTGAGTGGAGCAGGCTCCATACCTCCTGCTCCCGGACCTTCTTCTGCTTGATCACCTCCGCGACCCAAATGGAGGGTGCCGCGCCAGTCCCAGAGTCCAGTAGGCGGGACTCTGCCAAAAAAGGGCGTGGGGCAGAGGCGGCCAATGATATCTGCGGCCCAGCAGCCGCTGGGGCCGGGTGGCGGATGGGGGCAGCCGTGTTTTTGGAGGTCTGAGTTGCAGGGCCTGTCAAGCAGGTCGCAGCCGGTTCTAGTGCCGGCATAGCCGCGGCCGCAGGGTAAGCCGCATCCAAAACCTCCAACAGAGCCGGGGTGTGGCCAGTTCTGATGATGAAGCTGTTACCGGCCGGGGGAGCACGGCCGCGTCTTCTGTAACCGAGCTCCGCGCTGATGACGCCGGGCGGGATGACTCAGGGACAGGGGCAGGGGCCTCGCTTAACTCTGCATACACCATAGGGCCCTCCGCGGCCAGACCTTCCAATACGCAGGAGGCTGCGTGCCGCGGCAGAATGGTAGGGGCCGCTTGTGAAGCCGCCGGCAGGGCCGGGGGAACTCTCACCTTCCCCGGCACCGCGGCCTCCGTCACATCACCACACGGCTCCTCCTGCAGTCTCCGCTCCTCAACTCGTTGTCCAGCAGGCCTAGCCTCCAGGCTCAGGGACTCCGCGGGGAAGTTCTCCACCGGTATCAATGGCGGCCGCTCCTTCTGGCTCCGCACAGGCTCCGCTTCCTACCCGTGGACCTGAGGATGACGTCTTCTGGCGCAGCTCAGTCTCCCGCCGCCATTGCCAATCCAGGCGGCCGATGCCCCGACACCTGCAGCGTCTCATACCATCCGGTGGGCAGCAATCGAATGGCGCCAAGCAGCCGCACCCAAGCTTTTCTTCGGTGTCACTCCCTCTGTGGGGTGCGGCGTCGGCAGGCCTCTCCACCCACCTGTCAGGGTCCAATATATGGAAGTGTCAGTCTCCGGGCACATACTGCTTCCCTTTGGGGTACGTTGGAGGGGGTCCCAGTCCATTCTGAACAACTGCAAACACCCGGACCTCTCCTCTGCGCTGAAGCCATACTGCCACACTGCACAGTACCTGGTACCGCCCCGGATCCTCTGCTGGCAACACAGATCTGCCACAGCGCTCCCCATTTGTATTCCACAGGTAGGTAATTTGTAATCCACAGGTGATTGTAAGCCAAGCAGTATAGTCCAAGTCTTTTTCCCTTCTTTAAGGCAGGCCTGCCGCAGAAGATGATGCATTAGCGGCGGCGATCCTGCCGACTACGTCAAATGTAGAGGTGGACCGAGCTGGGGGGTGGTCCCTCTTTATACCGCACAGAGATGTAACAGAGACACGATGGAGGCAAATGTCGGGTACAACAGGTCCAAGCTTTATTCTTTGGCCGCCCACTTGACGGCCTCCGCAGTACACTGCACTTCACAGCAATTCACTTTACTTTGCTTTACTTGTCGGCCCTCCGTTTCCAGAGCCACTTTCCCACACACCGTACTTTACACTGGGGACATGTATGTATACACCGTCCCCTCTTCACTCGTTGACACTCCTGTCAATTTCATCACTGTGGCCGCCTTAGGCCTGTAACCAACAGTACTCTCACAGAACAGTAGTTTATTTCAGTACGGTATGCTTTACCTCGTTGCCTCGTCTATTCTGCGCTACTTTCCTGCCAGGACCACCCCCCTGACATTCTCTCTCCTCAGTCCCCCTGGTTTGGTTTTCCTCAGAGTGCACAGACTGTCATTGTCTTCCTGTCACTTGAGCTCCCCCTGAGGACTGGAATCTTATAGAACCCTCCCTCAGTATTTATACCATTCCCGGTTCCCTGTAACTCCGCCCCATTGACCAACGGTTTCCTAGCCCTAAGCTGATGTCAAGTGCTTTGCTCACACTCCACCCTGCCCTCTAATAGTCACCCCAAGGTACTGCACGTCTACTACACTTTCTCAGCTGTTTCCCCACTGTAGTAACTGACACCTGTCTAAACTGTGCAAACCTATCTTTCTCTATCCTAACATGTCCGTCCGTCAGGTCACCTTCCCTACAGCGCTACGGGAGCAACTTCTGAAACTTTCCTCAAGGTATCCGGAGCAGGGGGAGGAGAGACCCGCTCTTCCATCTCCATGTATTTGTGTCATTTCCACTGGACAGGAACAGAAACCTGATAAGAGACGTCGATGTAAGCCTGGACTCTTCATGTGCAGGGGGCATGTCTGTCTGTTGCCGTGTGGGAGCTATCTCCTGCCAGCAACAGATCGGGCCCCGACCCCCGGGTCCGGTCGCATTGGTGACTGCTGCGACCATGGAAATAACGCCCCTGCTACTGGTATGTTATTTCCTACAATTTTTTTCACTAAAATGATGCTTTGGCCTATTGTTTTTTTAATTTTCAGAAGGGGTAATATGAGAAAATGAACATATCAATTTGTTACGCAATTTCTCCTGAGTACACCAATACCCCAAAAGTGGTTAAAAACCGCTTTTGAGGCACAGTGCAACGATCAGAAGGGAAGAAGCACCATATTACAGTGCAGATTTTGCTGGAATGGTTTGATGTGCCATGTCACATTACCAGAGCCCCTGAGTTGCCAGAAGAGCAGAACCTTCTGTAAATGACTGTACTTTACAAACTATACCCCTCATTGAATTCATCTAAGGGTGCAGTGAGAATATTTACACAACATGTGCCTCACAGAAGTTTATACCATTAGGTAGTGGAGAAAGAATAATTACATTTTAACTTTTTTAAGGGCTAATAGAAAAATGGACCTCTCACTTGGTTGTTCAATTTCTCCTGAATGCTCCAATGCTTTACATGTAAATGGGATATATTTTTAAGGCACAGTAGAATGCCCAGAAGGGAAGGAGTGCCATATTGTAATGCAAATTTTTCTGTTATTGGTTTGCGGGTGTCATAACCCACTCAAAGAGCCCCTGAGATGCCTGAACAGTGGAACCCCACCATATGTGACCCAATTTTACAAACTATACCTCATATTCAATTCAAAGGGTGCAGTGATACTATTGACACCAACACTGTGTCACAGAATTTTATACCATTGGAGGTGAAGCAAAAAGAATTACATATTTACTACAAAAATACAGATTTAGCCACAGATTTTACATTTTTATATGGGAAGATGGGTAAAAATGTCACCAAGATTTGTCACGCAACTTCTGCTGAATGTGGCAACACCCCATATATGGCGATATAGTACTACTTAGCCACATGGCGAGACTCAGGAAGGACAAAGCGCTATTTGACTCTTAGAGAATAAATTTTCGTGAATATACAGAGTCCCAAGATGCTAGAAGAGTAGAATCCCCTTCAAGTGATCCCATTTTGGAAATTACACCAGTCTGGGAATTTATCTACAGATGTCGCAACGATTTTGACTCCATGGGTGATTTCCAGAAACAAGCAGCAGTGGATGCTGCTGAGTAAAAATTACAAATCTGCCATTGTAGTGCCGTTGTAGCTCGTGGTTCTGGAGACATGGACCCCATAAATTAAGAGGGCTCTAATCACTACAGAAATGCCAAACATGTGGATGTTAACTGCAGATCAGGCACACTGAGTCTCAGAAGGGAGGGGGCATTAGGATTTTGGAGTGCAGAATTTGCTGCATTTCTTTTGAGGGGTGAAGAGTCATTTTGCTTTTCCAGAGCCTTTGTGCTACCAGTAACGTTGAAGACGTTATTTTCTGGATTAAGTTGAAACTTTTATTTTAAAAGCTAAGCACTTACATCAGGGTTTTCATCTAAATCTGCACATGACATGATTCAGATTAAACCCCCTAGGGATCCATATAATATAGAGAGGCAGCAGTGTTACTCTGGACTCCGTCTGACCTCTGTTCAGCGGTGTGATTCTTTTCAGATGTACACAAAACTGCAGCCAATGGCACTTTTATGCATGCCTAAAAAGACAGAGACCGCTGGACCATAGGCCAGTCCACAGTGTCTCCATCTGTCTCTTTATAGTGAATGTTCCATTGGGGGTTTCATCTGAATTATGTATTTCAGAGATTTATACAAAAACCCTGGTGTAAGCTCTTAGCATAGAGTGCAGGATAAATGTAAGCTGTACTGCAATCTTTTAGAGGCAAAATGAACAAATCGATCGCAGGTGAAGAATAGGTTCTATTTATTTTTTACTCCTTTCCTCGTGCGGTATGATGTGACTTTATTCTTTGGGTTGGTGAGATTACAGAGATATCAGATTTATATCGGGTTTTTATGCTTGGCTGCTGCACACACTAAAACACCCTTTTTATTGCGCCAATTTTTTGGAATGCACTACCCAGGTCAATTTGATTAATCCTCAATACTCATAGTTTTAAGCGTGCACTAAAAACATCTTCAGACTGGCCTATCGCCTCAACACATTAACTTAACTATCCCTGTGTTGAACATTCAAAATTTTTAACATAACCAGGTTCCTCATATTATGTTCTCATACATCTTATGTGGAGCAATAAATAGGGCTCAATATACTGTATGGAGCCTGTGTGGTACCCATAATACTGTATGGAGCATTATATGGGGCTCATTATTCTGTATGGAGCAATATATGGGCCTCATTACACTGTATGGAGGACTATATGGTACCCATAATACTGTATGGAGCATTATATGGGGCTCATTATTCTGTATGGAGCATTATATGGGGCTCATTGTAATGTATGGAGCATTAAATGGGGCTCATTATACTGTATTGAGCATTATATGGGGCTCATTATACTGTAGTGAGCATTATATGGGGTTCATTATTCTGTATGGAGCATTATATGGGGCTCATTATTCTGTAAGGAGTAATATATGGGGATCATTATGCTGTATGTAGCAATATTTGGGGCTCATTATTCTGTATGGAGCACTATGTGGTACCCAAAATACTGTATGGAGCATTATATGGGGCCCATTCTGTATGGAGCAAGGTATGGGGCTCATTAAACTGTATGGAGTATTATATGGGGCTCATTACACTGTTTGGAGCATTATATGGGGATCATTATAGTGTTTGGGGCATTATATGGGGCTCATTATACTGCTTGGAGCAATATATGGGGATCATTATTCTGTATGGATCAATATATGGGGCTCATTATACGATTATCCTGTATGGATCAATATTTGGGGCTCATTATTCTGTATGGAGCACTATGTGGTACCCATAATACTGTATGGAGCATTATATGGGGCTCATTATTCTGTATAGAGCAATATATCGGCCTCATTACACTGTATGGAGGACTATGTGGTACCCATTATTCTGTATGGAGCATTATATGGGGCTCATTGTAATGTATGGAGCATTATATGGGGCTCATTATACTGTATTGAGCATTATATGGGGCTCATTATACTGTAGCGAGCATTATACGGGGCTCATTATTCTGCATGGAGCATTATATGAGGCTCATTATTCTGAAAGGAGTAATATATGGGGCTCATTATGCTGTATGGAGCAATGTTTGGGGCTCATTATTCTGTATGGAGCACTATGTGGTACCCAAAATACTGTATGGAGCATTATATGGGGCCCATTCTGTATGGAGCAAGGTATGGGGCTCATTATACTGTATGGAGTATTATATGGGGCTCATTACACTGTTTGGAGCATTATATGGGGCTCATTATAGTGTTTGGGGCATTATATGGGGCTCATTATACTGCTTGGAGCAATAAATGGGGATCATTATTCTGTATGGATCAATATATGGGGCTCATTATGCCATTATACTGTATGGAGCATTATATGGGGCTCATTATTCTTTATGGAGCAATATATGGGCCTCATTATTCTGTATGGAGCAATATATCGGCCTCATTACACTGCATGGAGGACTATGTGGTACCCATTATTCTGTATGGAGCATTATATGGGGCTCATTGTTATGTATGGAGCATTATATGGGGCTCATTATACTGTAGTGAGCATTATACGGGGCTCATTATTCTGTATGGAGCATTATATGAGGCTCATTATTCTGTAAGGAGTAATATATGGGGCTCATTATGCTGTATGGAGCAATATTTGGGGCTCATTATTCTGTATGGAGCACTATGTGGTACCCAAAATACTGTATGGAGCATTATATGGGGCCCATTCTGTATGGAGCAAGGTATGGGGCTCATTATACTGTATGGAGTATTATATGGGGCTCATTACACTGTTTGGAGCATTATATGGGGCTCATTATAGTGTTTGGGGCATTATATGGGTCTCATTATACTGCTTGGAGCAATATATGGGGATCATTATTCTGTATGGATCAATATATGGGGCTCATTATTTTGTATGGAGCACTATGTGGTACCCACTGTATGGAGCATTATATGGGGCTCATTATTCTTTATAGAGCAATATATGGGCCTCATTATTCTGTATGGAGCAATACATTGGCCTCATTACACTGTATGGAGGACTATGTGGTACCCATTATTCTGTATGGAGCATTATATGGGGCTAATTGTAATGCATGGAGCATTATATGGGGCTCATTATTCTGTATGGAGCATTATATGGGTCCATTATTCTGTATGGAGCATTATATGGGGCTCATTATTCTGTATGGAGCAATATATGGGCCTCATTATTCTGTATGGAGCATTATATGGGGCTTATTATTTTGTATGGAGCAATATATGGGCCTCATTACACTGTATGGAGGACTATGTGGTACATATAGTACTGTATGGAGCATTATATGGGGCTCATTATTCTGTATGGAGCATTATATGGGGTTCATTATAATGTATGAAGCATTATATGGGGCTCATTATACTGTACTGCGCATTATATGGGGCTCATTATACTGTATTGAACATTATATGGGGCTCATTATTCTGTATGGAGCATTATATGGGGCTCATTATTCTGTAAGGAGTAATATATGGGGCTCATTATACTGTATGGAGCATTATATGGGGCTCATTATTATGAATGGAGCAATATATGGGGCTCATTATACTGTATCGAGCATTATATGGGGCTCATTATACTGTATGGAGCATTATATGGGGCTCATTATTCTGTATAGAGGGCTATACTGTCTGGTTTCTGACCTATTGTGCAATAGGTATCACTCATGTAATGTAAGAAGTGAAATCTTTGGCATTGCATACCTATATTTCTCTGCTGTATCTGTGCATTATGAATTGTGGTATGTGTTAAAGGGGCCACTGAGACTCTTTCACCTGGGGCCCACAAAATCCTGGAGCCGGCCCTGTATGACTTGCACACCACCCACTTTTCCTCTCTTGTTGTCGAAGAGGCAACATTGGGCTTTGGGAGAGTCAATATTGGTTTAGTATTTTTAATATTACTATGGCCAAATAAAAATAAAATATTGGAAAAGCAGTTTAAATGGATTATCCCAAGTAATCCCCTCTCCTCTGGATGGGGGATAACTTTTCAATTGCTGGAGATCCGACTGCTGGGACCCCCATGATCCTGAAAATCGAAGCTCTGTAGAGCACCATGTAAATGCAGCTTTGGTCGATCATACACACTGTGGCGCCATTCACATGTGGCTCTTCAAATATCTCCTTTTAAGAGAGTGAGGGGCACGACAAAGTATAGCAAAAATTCACTGATCTTAATGATGTAGAGATGATGTGCAATGAGGAGTGGGCCAAAATTCCTCCTGACATGTGCGCAAACCTCATAAACTACAAAAAATGTCTGAATACTGTACTTGCCAACAAGGGTTTTGCCACCAAGTATTAAGTCTTGTTTGCCAGAGGGATTATTATTATTATTTATTTATATAGCACCATTGGTTCTATGATGCTGTACATGAGAAGGGGTTACATACAGATTACAGATATAACTTACAGCAAACAAACTAACAATCACAGACTGATATAGAGGGGAGAGAGGACCCTGCCCTTTCGGGCATACATGCTACAGGATGGTGGGGAAGGAGACAGTAGATTGGAGGGTTACAGCGGTTCCAGTGATGGTGAGGCGGTAGCTCCAGTAGTGGTGAGGAGGCAGCGGGGATCACTGAAGGCTGTAGGCTTTCCTGAAGAGGTGAGTTTTCAGGTTCTGTCTGAAGGATCCGAGTGTGGTTGATAGCCGGACGTGTTGGGGCAGGGAATTCCAGAGGATGGGGGCTATTCGGGAGAAGTCTTGGAGGCGGTTGGGTGAGGAGCGAATAAGTGTGGAGGAGAGAAGGAGGTCTTGGGAGGACCGGAGATTACGTGGACTGGAGAGGTGCAAGGGTGTTAGCAGGGAGGCCACAGAAAAGGATGTTGCAATAGTAGAGGCGGGAGATGATGAGGGCATGCACAAGCATTTTAATAGATTGAGGGTTGAGGAAGGGATGGATTCTGGAAATATTTTTGAGCTGGAGGCGACAGGAGGTGGAGAGAGCTTGGATGTGCGGTTTGAAGGACAGGGCAGAGTCAAGGGTTACTCCGAGGCAGCGGACCTCCGGTACGGTGGAAAGCGTGGTGTTGTCAATTGTTATAGAAAGGTCGGGTAAGGAAGATCTGTGAGATGGGGGAAAGATGATCAGTTCAGATTTGTCCACATTGAGTTTGAGGAAGCGAGAGGAGAAGAAGGAGGATATGACTGATAGACACTCTGGGATTCTGGAGAGCTGAGAGGTGATGTCTGGGCCAGAGAGGTAGATCTGAGAATCATCGGCATAAAGGTGGTACTGGAATCCGTGGGACTTTGAGTTGCCCCAGACGAAGTGTGTAGATTGAGAAGAGTAGGGGTCCTAGAACAGAGCCTTGGGGGACTCTAACAGAGAGAGGGTGGGATGAGGAGGTAGTGTGGGAGTGGGAGACGCTGAATGTGCGGTTGGAAAGGTATGAGGAGATCCAGGATAGGGCGAGGTCTTTGATGCCAAAGGAGGAGAGGATCTGTAGTAGGAGGCAGTGGTCAACTGTGTCGAAAGCAGAGGACAGGTCTAGAAGCAGGAGTATAGAGTATTGTCCGTTAGCTTTAGCTGTATGTAGGTCGTTGGTAATTTTGGTCAGGGCTGTCTCAGTGGAATGATGGGGATGGAAGCCTGATTGTAGATTGTCAAAGAGCAAGTTAGATGAGAGGTGAGAGGAAAGTTCAGCGTGGACATGCTGCTCCAGGAGTTTAGAAGCGAATGGGAGCAGCGATATTGGGCGATAGCTGGATGTGGCTGTTGGATCGAGGGCTGGCTTTTCAAGGATAGGTGTGATTGTGGCATGTTTGAAAGCAGAAGGGAAGGTACCAGAAGTTAGTGATAAGTTGAAGAGGTGGGTTAGGGATGGGATAAGAGTGGTGGTGATACTGGGGAGGAGGTGGGATGGGATAGGGTCAAGTGCACAAGTGGTGAGGTGTGATTTGGAGAGAAGATGAGCAAGCTCCCCTTCAGTGATGTTAGATAAGGAGGTTGTGGGGTTTGGGCATTGGTCTGGTATACAAAGGGGTTGAGGTGGTTGGGCAATAAAGACTTGCCGTGTTTGGTGTATCTTGTTTTTGAAGTGTGCGGCAAAGTCCTTGGCAGAGATTAGGGAAGTCGGAGGTGGCAGTGGTGGGCGGAGGAGGGAGTTAAAAGTATTGAACAACTGTTTGGGGTTGTGGGATAAGGAAGATACAAGGGATGTAAAGAAGGCCTGTTTAGCAGAGGTGAGAGCTGATTTGAATGCAAGTGTTGCTTGTTTGAGTGCAGTGAAGTCGTCTTGCGAATGCGTTTTCTTCCAGCGCCATTATGCAATTCTGAATGCTTGCCGAAGCTTTTTAGTGGTGTTATTGTGCCAGGGTTGTCTATTGGTTTGTCGCACTCTGTTATGCATGACAGGGGCGACTGAGTCAATGGCTGATGCAAGAGTGGCATTGTAGAAGCTAGTGGCAGTGGCAGTGTCGTGGAGTGAAGCTATGGAGGACAGTGGTAGAGTAGAGTCAGAGAGTGTGCGAGTGTCTAGATGTGCAAGGTTTCTGCGGGGGTGCGCATTCTGCTGGACGTGGGTGACAGGTGAGGACAGGGATGAGAAAGTGAGTAGATGGTGGTCAGATAGAGGGAGAGGGGAGGTGGTGAAGTTAGAAAGAGAGCAGAGGCGGGTGAAGACCAGGTCTAATGTATGTCCATCTGTGTGGGTGGCTGAGGAGGACCACTGAGTAAGTCCAAAGGATGAAGTAAGGGACTGGAGTTTAGACGCTGCCGACTGGTGGGTGTCAATGTGGATGTTGAAGTCACCCATGATGATGGAGGGAATGTCAGTAGAGAGAAAGTGAAGAAGCCAGGTAGAGAATTGGTCAATAAAGGAAGTGGCCAGGCCTGGAGGTCGGTATATGACGGCCACTTGGAGGTTGGAGGGAGAATAGATGCGGACGGAGTGGACTTCAAAAGAGGGAAGGACAAGGGAGGGAAGAGGTGGGATTGGGTTGAAGGTGCAGTTGGAAGAAGGGAGAAGGCCCACTCCTCCACCATGTCTGTTGCCAGGGCGAGGAGTGTGGGTGAAGTTGAGGCCGCCGTAACATAGCGCTGCGTATTTCCTACAATAATGATCGCTAACTTGGGGCGCTGCGTGAGGGACACAAAAGCAGCAAATAAAAAGACAATGCCACCTCTTTGTCCAAACAGTAGAATAGTAATTGTAAATATATAAATATTTGCGCTATATCCAAAAACAAACACCCTAAAATTTGACATACAATACCCATAAAAAGTAATAAGCAAGTGTTTTTTTAAAAAGTAAAGCGCTACTATGCCTGGAAAAATAAACTCAGGATGATTTTAAGATAAACCAAATTCATATTAACCAGACAAATACCTTTTAACGCCAGAATAAAGCCATGTTCAGATGGTACTCTGTGGTCCCAATTCAACGCTGAATACACAGAGTGACTGCTCCCGCAGTATTCACTGGAAGCCAAAGGTCCTTGTACTGGAAAAATGTCCAGTCTTAATCCAAATGAGAGTGGAAATACCCAGAATTGGTATCAAGGGTTAAGAGATGGAGTGCCTCTGATGTGATATCAGGTGAAGGATGTATGTCAAATTTTAGGGTGTTTGTTTTTGCATTATAGGACACATTTTTTAGCGCAAATATTTATATATTTACAAATACGTACACTCACTGGCCACTTTATTAGGTACACCTGTCCAACTGTGTGTTAAGACTTAATTTCTAATCAGCCAATCACATGGCGGCAACTCAGTGCATTTAGGCATGTAGACATGGTCAAGACAATCTCCTGCAGTTCAAACCGAGCATCAGTATGGGGAAGAAAGGTGATTTGAGTGCCTTTGAACGTGGCATGATTGTTGGTGCCAGAAGGGCTGGTCTGAGTATTTCAGAAACTGCTGATCTACTGGGATTTTCACGCACAACCATCTCTAGGGTTTACAGAGAATGGTCCGAAAAAGAAAAAAAATCCAGTGAGCGGCAGTTCTGTGGCCGGAAATGCCTTGTTGATGCCAGAGGTCAGAGGAGAATGGGCAGACTGGTTCGAGCTGATAGAAAGGCAACAGTGACTCAAATTGCCACCCGTTACAACCAAGGTAAGCAGAAGAGCATCTCTGAACGCACAGTGCGTCGAACTTTGAGGCAGATGGGCTACAGCAGCAGAAGACCACACTGGGTACCACTCCTCTCAGCTAAGAACAGGAAACTGAGGCTACAATTTGCACAAGCTCATCGAAATTGGACAGTAGAAGATTGGAAAAACGTTGCCTGGTCTGATGAGTCTCGATTTCTGCTGCGACATTCGGATGGTAGGGTCAGAATTTGGCGTAAACAACATGAAAGCATGGATCCATCCTGCCTTGTATCAACGGTTCAGGCTGGTGGTGGTGGTGTCATGGTGTGGGGAATTTTTTCTTGGCACTCTTTGGGCCCCTTGGTACCAATTGAGCATCGTTGCAACGCCACAGCCTACCTGAGTATTGTTGCTGACCATGTCCATCCCTTTATGACCACAATGTACCCAACATCTGATGGCTACTTTCAGCAGGATAATGCGCCATGTCATAAAGCTCGAATCATCTCAGATTGGTTTCTTGAACATGACAATGAGTTCACTGTACTCAAATGGCCTCCTCAGTCACCAGATCTCAATCCAATAGAGCATCTTTGGGATGTGGTGGAACGGGAGATTCGCATCAGGGATGTGCAGCCGACAAATCTGCGCCAACTGTGTGATGCCATCATGTCAATATGGTCCAAAATCTCTGAGGAATGCTTCCAGCACCTTGTTGAATCTCTGCCACGAAGAATTGAGGCAGTTCTGAAGGCAAAAGGGGGTCCAACCCGTTACTAGCATGGTGTACCTAATAAAGTGGCCAGTGAGTGTATTTCTCACTGCAAAATGCAAATAAATTTATATAATTTATACAATGTGATTTTCTCGATTTTTATTTTTGATATTCTGTCTCTCAGTGTAAATATAGACTGCTCATGTCTTTGCCAGTGGGCAAACTTACAAAATCAGCAAGGGATCAAATAGTTATTTCCCCAATTTATAACTTTTATATTTTGCAGCTTTTACACAATTAAAACTATTTTTAAGAAAAAATAATTGTTTTCGCATTGTTATAGTCTGAGAGCTTTACCTTTTACCTTTTTGTACTTCTCTGCTGACTCAGCTGTTTGGTGGCTTGTTTTTTGCAGGATAAGATTACATTTTCAGCGGTATCATTTTTATTTACATTAGACTATTTGATTGTGTTATATTCCACTTTTTGTTTGGCAATATGATGTAAAAGCATAGTTTTTACAGTTTGCTCTGAAGGGGTTAGCTAGTGTGACAGTTTTATAGTTCAGCTTGTTGTAGATGAGGGGATAACAAATATGTGTACTTTTTTTGTTTTTACATAAATATACCATGTATATACTCGTGTATAAGCCGACCCGTGTATAACCCGACCCCCCTAATTTTGCCACAAAAAACTGGGAAAACTTATTGACTCACGTATAAGCCTAGGGTGGAAAATGCAGCAGCTACTGGTAAATTTCAAAAATAAAAATAGATACCAATAAAAGTAAAATTAATTGAGACATCAGTAGGTTAAATGTTTTTGAAAATCCATATTGAATCAGGAGCCCCATATAATGCTCCATACAGTCCATGATGGCTCTGTACAAAATACACCCCATATAATGCTGCATTAAGGTTAATAATGGCCCCATAAGATGCTCCATAGAATAATATGCCCCATATGCTGCTGCATAAAGGTTATGGCCCCATAAGATGCTCCATAGAATATGCTGCCCCATAAGATGCTCCATAGATTTTGCCCAGTTAAGATGCTCCATAGAATAGGCCCCCATAAGCTGCTCCATAGAATAGGTCCCCATAAGATGCTCCATAAAATATACCTGTTACGATCCATTTTTTGGATCTGTCAGTTTGGGCTGCTCACATATTAAACCTTTTTTCCTTTCAGGCCATCGGGGGTTAACCCCTTTCTGACATCTGACGTACTATCCCATCCACGGTACCCGGGCCCCTATGACCGAGGACGGGATAGCATGTCATCGTGATCAGCTGATCGCGGCCGGGTGTCAGCTGATTATCACAGCTGACACCCGGCACTATGTGTCAGGGGCGGTCACGGACCGCCCCCGGCACGTTAACCCCTGGCACACTGCGATAAAACATGATTGCAGTGTACTGGAGGAACAGGGAAGCATTGGTGAGGAGAGGGCTCCCTCTGTGCTTCCCTGAGACCACCGGAGCAGCGCGATGGTCTCCTTCCCTGCAGGCTCCCGGATCCAATATGGCCACGGGGGCCTTTGGGGGCCTGCAGGGAGGCGGCTTCCTCAGTGCCTGCAGAGCGCAGGCATGAAGAAGTCTTGTGCAGCGCCTGTCAGATTGCTGATCTGTCACAGCGCTGTATGATGTGTCAGATCAGCGATCTGACACAAGACAGTGATGTCCCCCCCTGGGACAGAGTAATAAAGTAAAAACAAAAAGTGTAAAAATAATTTATAAACGCTAAATAAAAAAAAAATAATATATATTCCCTAATAAATTCATTTTTTGGAAATAAAAAAACAAAAAACAATGTGCACATATTTGGTATCGCCGCGTCCATAATGACCCGCCCTATAAAACTGTCCTACTACTTAACCCCTTTAGTGAACCCCTTAAAAAATAAAAATAAAAAACAAAGCAAAAAATAATGCTTTATCATCATACCAAGTAAAAAGTGCAATAACGCGCGATCAAAAACACGGATATAAATAACCATGGTACCGCTGAAAACGTCATATTGTCCCGCAAAAAAACAAGCTGCCACACAGCGTCATCAGTGAAAAAATAAAAAAGTTATAGCTCTCAGAATAAAGCGATGCAAAAAAAATTATTTTTTCTATAAAATTGTTTTTATTGTATAAAAGCGCCAAAACATAAAAAAAGACATAAATGAGGTATCGCTGTAACTGTACTGACCTGAAGAATAAAACCGCCTTATCAATTTTACCGGACACGGAACGGTGTAAACGCACCCCACAAAAGAAATTCATAAAATGCTGTTTTTTGTTCATTCTGCGTCCCAAAAATTGGAATAAAAAGTGACAAAAAAAGTCACATGCCCGAAAATGGTACCAATTAAAACGTCAATTCGTCCCGCGAAAAATAAGACCTTACATGACTCGGTGGGTCAAAATACGAAAAAATTATAGCTCTGAATATGTGGTGATGCAAAAACTATTTTTACAATAAAAAGCGTCTTTTAGTGTGCGACATAAAAACCCGCCATAAATAGTAAATCAAATCCCCGTTATCACCCCCTTACTTAGGGAAAAATAATGAAATTTAAAAAAAATGTGACATAGTAATTAAGATGAAGGAAGACTTTAAGTCCATCTAGTTCAACCCATATCCTATCCTAACTTGCCCTAACATGTTGATCCAGAGGAAGGCAAAAAGACCCATGTGGCAAACAGTAAGCTTCACATTGGGGAAAAAAATTCCTTCCCGACTCCACATACGGCAATCAGACTAGCTCCCTGGATCAATGCAATATTAAGGAAACTAGTGTATATACCCTGTAATATTATACTTTTCAAGAAAGGCATCCAGTCCCTTCTTAAATTTTAGTAGGGAATCACTCATTACAACATCATATGGCACAGAGTTCCATAGTCTCACTGCTCTTACAGTAAAGAATCTGCGTCTGTGAGTATGCTTAAGCCTTCTTTCCTCCAGACGTAGAGGATGCCCCCTTGTCCCCATCACAGGTCTAAGAATAAAAAGATCATTAGAAAGGTCTTTGTATTGTCCCCGCATATATTTATACATTGTAATAAGATCACCCCTAAGCCTTCGATTCTCCAAACTAAATAACCCCAAGTGTAATAACCTGTCTTGGTATTGCAGACCCCCTAGTTCCCTAATAACCTTGGTCGCTCTTCTCTGCACCCGCTCCAGTTCAGCAATGTCTTTCTTATACACCGGAGACCAGAACTGTACACAGTATTCGAAGTGTGGTCGCACTAGTGACTTATGTAGAGGTAAAATTATGTTCTCCTCATGAGCATCTATGCCTCTTTTAATGCATCCCATTATTTTATTTGCCTTTGCAGCAGCTGCCTGACACTGGCCACTAAATGTGAGTTTGTCATCCACCCATACACCCAGGTCTTTTTCAGTGACAGTTTTGTTCAGTGTTTTACAATTAAGCACATAATTACACATCTTGTTTGTTCTACCCAAGTGCATGACCTTACATTTATCCCCATTAAAGCTCATTTGCCATTTATCAGCCCAAGCTTCTAGTTTACATAAATCCTCCTGTAATATAAAATTGTCCTCCTCTGTATTGATTATCGTGCAGAGTTTAGTGTCATCTGCAAATATTAAAATTCTACTCTCTATGCCCCCTACAAGGTCATTAATAAATATGTTAATAAGAAGCGGGCCCAAAACTGACCCTTGTGGTACCCCACTGCTAACCGTGACCCAGTCCGAGTGTGCTCCATTAATAACCACCCTTTGTTTCCTATCCCTGAGTCAGCTCTTAACCCACTTACACATATTTTCCCCTATCCCCATTGTTCTCATTTTATGTATCAACCTTTTGTTTGGCACCGTATCAAAAGCTTTTGAAAAGTCCATGTACACCATGTCCACTGCATTTCTTTGGTCTAGTCCGGAACTTACCTTTTCATAAAAGCTTATCAGTTTAGTCTGACAGGAATGGGTCCTTGTAAACCCATGTTGATATTGGGTCATGAGGTTATTCTTCTCCAGATACTCCAGTATAGTATCTCTTAGAAAACCCTCCAGGATTTTACCTACAGTTGAGGTTAAACTTACTGGCCTATAATTTCCAACTTCAGTTTTTGTTCCCTTTTTGAATATTGGCACCACAGTTGCTATACGCCAGTCCTGTGGTACAGACCCTGTTATTATGGAATCTTTAAAGATTAAAAATAATGGTCTATATGTGACTGTGCTTAATCCCTGCAGTACTCGGGGGGTGTATCCCATCCGGGCCCTGGGATTTGTCAATTTTAGTGATTTTTAGACGCCGCCGTACTTCCTGCTGGGTTAAGCAGGTGGCATTTAACCCCTTAACGACCAAGCCATTTTGTAGGTTAAAGACCGGGCCTTAAAGTGACAGTGGTCTGATTTCAAAATTATGTGCTTATAACTCTGGAACGCTTCAATGGATCCTGCTGATTCTGAGATTTTTTTTGACATATTGTACTTCATGTTAGTGGTAAAATTTCTTCGATATGACTTGCGTTTACGAAAAAAACGGAAATATGGCAAAAATGTTGCAATTTTCAAACTTTTAATTTTTATACCCTTAAATCAGAGAAGTATGTCACAAAAAATAGTTCATAAATAACATTTCCCACATGTCTACTATACATCAGCACAATTTTGGAACCAAATTTTTTTTTTTGTTAGGAAATTAAAAGTGTTAAAAGTTGACCAGTGATTTCTCATTTTTAAAACAAATTTTACAAACCCATTCTTTTAGGGACCACCTCACATTTGAAGTCATATACCCAAAAGTGACACCATTCTAAAAACTGCACCCCTCAAGGTGTTCAAAACCACATTCTAGAAGTTTATTAACCCTTTAGGTACGTCACAAGAATTGAATAAATGTGGAAGGAAAAAATGAACATTTAACTTTTTTTTTCCCAAAATTTATCTTTGGACACAATTTTTTTTTAATTTTGTCAAGGGTTTCAGGAGAAAATGAACCACAATATTTGTTGTGCAATTTCTCCTGAGCACACTGATAACCCATGTGTGGAGAAAGACCAATCTTTAGGAGCACGGCAGTGCTCAGTAGGGAAGGAGCATCATTTGAGACTTTGAATGTCAAATTGGCTGGAATCGAGAGCGGACGCCATGTCGCATTTGGAGAGCCCTTGATGTACCTAACAGTGGAAACCCCACGTAAGTGACCCCATTTTGGAAACTAGACCCCTCCAAGGAACTTATCTAGATGTGGGCTGAGAGCTCTGAACCCTCAAGGGCTTCACAGAAGTTTATAACATAGAGCCGTAAAATTAAAAAAATCATATTTTTTCCAAAAAAATGATCTTTTCATCCCCAATTTTTATTTTCCCAAGGGTAAAAGGACCCCAGCATTGTAATGTATTATACCTATGCTGAAAACTTCTGACAACATGCTGAGAGCATGGTCTCAGTAGCTTTCCATAGCTGAAGGACCCAGAGGTTGTCATGACACCTCCTGGTCATCATGGCACAGGTCGGGCCCCACGATTACATCGAGGGGATGCCGACCTGAGACAGAGGGAGCCCCCTACCCTCTGCCTCCCCCTGAACGCTTTGATTGCAGTAATCAGGGGGTTAACAGCCAGGGACGGTGGGGGTGCAGCTCCTGGCTGTCAGTGCAGGAAGTTCAACCACTGCAGCGCTGAATTCCTGCACTGATCAGGCAGGAGAGGCTGAAATTTTGGTTCATAGGAACATCTGACAGGAGGAACTCCAGTGGAATTCCAGTGTAACTCAGTACTGTGAGTACTTCACTAAAGGTGCTAAGAGGGAGACGTTCAGAAAAGGCACATATGTTGGCGGAGTGTTGGAAAGGAGTACTTCATCTTGCCTGGAAGTTGGCTGAGCTCCTGACCCGGAGGACATGGCACGGATGCGGGCTCTTGTGCTACAACAGACTGTGAGTAAAGCTTTGGAACTACATGCACTGGTGTCCTCCACTTATTCCTGCGTCAACCTGCCCGGCACTGCTACATCACCTGCGCCCGACACTACACCATCTAAGTGTCACTTCTACTCTGCCCTGGGACTACAGCCCTGCCTGTGGAGGGCTATAACATCATTGCTGCACCACACCATCTGTCCCAGAGGATCTGTCTGCAGCGTCGGCTTAACATCTTCATTGCCGAAGACCACAGGTGGCGTCACGACTCATTCATTCTAATCATCATAAGCACACTGAACATTCCACCCCTTTTTAAAATGGGCGCCCAGGGCCACGGGCCGGGTCCCAGCTGCCGTGACATCTCCCATTGAAGCTCATCGGGCCCGGTACCGAGTACCCCACAGTCCTGGGAGGGCAACCCACTTGCACTCCTTGCCGTGCCTGACAGCTGTCATAGACAGCTGTCGGCATTGAACTGTCACTGTGTGTTTACACGCAGTGGCAGTTCAAAGCCATGACGTGCACAGTCAGTGCTGGTGCACGTCAATGGACATTAAGGGGTTAATGGAGAATTTTTATCCCTGATCATGTTATCCGTCGTAGGATTTTCTTGTGTAAATACTGTTGAAAAAAAGTCATTTAGCATACTGGCTTTTTCCTCATCCTCATCCTCATCCACCATTTCACCCAGACTATTTTTAAGGGGGCCAACACAATCATTTTTTAGCTTCTTACTATTTATGTAGTTAAAGAATATTTTGGGATTATTTTTACTTTCTCTCGCAATGAGTCTCTCTGTCTCAATTTTTGCTATTTTGATTTGCTTTTTACAGAATTTATTTACCGTATATACTCGAATATAAGCCGAGATTTTCAGCCCAATTTTTTGGGCTGAAAGTCTCCCTCTCGGCTTATATTTGAGTCATATACACCGGGGGGTCGGAGGGGGAGGGGGGCGGGGGGTGTCGGGTGTCAGGTCATACTTACCCGTCCTGACGCTGTCTCTTGATCCCCCAGTTTCTCCGCGCTCTCTCTTCCTGCCTTCAGCGGTCACGTGGTGCCGCTCATTAAAACTCATGAATATGCGCATATTCATGAGTTTTAATGAGCGGTATCACGTGACCGCTGAACGCAGGAAGAGAGAGCGCGGAGAAGCTGGGGGCTCAAGAGACAGCGTCAGGACGGGTAAGTATAGCGATACTCACCTGTCCTGCATCCATGGCTGCTTGCTGCTGTCTGTCATCGGTCAGTGACTTCAGACAGCAGAGGGCGCGGTGACGTGGTTAGTGTGCGCTGCGCCCCCTGCAGTCTGAACGTCACTGACCGATGATGTGGCAGATAGCGGTGAGCAGCCATGGACGCAGGACAGGTGAGTATCTGACACCCAGCGACGGAGAGGTGAGTATGGCGGCAGCACATGGGGGAATCTTCTATGGAGCTTCTTATGGGGGCAGCATATGGGGGCATAATCTAAGGAGCTTCTCATGGGGGCAGCATATGGGGCATAATCTAAGGAGCTTCTTATGGGGGCAGGATATGGGGGCATAATCTAAGGAGCTTCTTATGGGGGCAGCATATGGGGGCATAATCTAAGGAGCTTCTTATGGGGGCAGCATATGGGGGCATAATCTAAGGAGCTTCTTATGGGGGCAGCATATGGGGAAACAATCTATGGAGCTTCTTATGGGGGCAGCATGTGGGGGAATAATCTAAGGAGCTTCTTATGGTGTCAGCATATGGGGGAATAATCTATGGAGCTTCTTATGGGGGCAGCATATGGGGGAATAATCTATGGAGCATTTCCCACCCTAGGCTTATACTCGAGTCAATAAGTTTTCCCAGTTTTTTGTGGCAAAATTAGGGGGGTCGGCTTATACTCGGGTCGGCTTATACTTGAGTATATACGGTAATCGTTTGTATTTATTTAATGCCTCATCACTACCTGCTTGCTTTAATTCTCTGAATGCTTTATTTTTACTTCTTATTGCACCCTTTACTGCTCTATTTAGCCATAGTGGTTTCCTCCTATTTCTAGCATGTTTATTCCCATATGGTATATATTGTGCACAGGTCCTATTCAGGATGTTAATAAACGTCTCCCATTTTCTTTGTGTATTTTTATGTCTCAGGATATCGTCCCAGTTAATCGCACCAAGATCATCTCTCATCCGTTGGAAATTTACCTTCCTGAAGTTTAGTGTCCTTGCAACCCCTCTACTACACATCTTATTAAAGGATACATGAAAACTTATTATTTTGAGATCACTATTACCCAAGTGACCCTCAACCCTTATATTTGATATTCGGTCTAGTCTATTGGTTAATATTAGGTCGAGCAGTGCCCCCCTCTTGTTGGGTCCTGAACCAGTTGTGAAAGGTAATTGTGACGCGCCCCAGGGGCCGCAGGGTACTCAGTACCGGGCCCGTCGACTTCAATGGGGAACGGTGTCACGGAGGCTGGGACCCGGTCCGTGGCCCCAGGCGGTCAAAGGCAATTGTTTTTGTGGTAGAAATGAAGAATAAAGTTTATAGATGGTTAAATACGCGACGCCACCTGTAGTATTCTGGTCAGAGGTGACCAGCGCTGCGGTGTTGTTCTCCTGGGACCATTGGTGTGATGCAGCTGAGGTGACAATGGCTCTCCACAGGTAGAGCAATAGTCCCAGGGCTGCTAAGAGGTGTCATTTCAGGGGTGATGGTGGTAAGCAGATTGGAGGATGTCGCGGTTCTGAGTGTTGGGTGTGGAAAGGAGACATGGACTCAATTTAATGGAGTTCCAAAGGGCTTTACTCACAGTCTGGTGCACCAGATGCCCGCTTCAGTGCTGAGTCTGCCAGGTCCTCCAGGTCAGGGGTCCAGTAAACTCCCAGGTAGATGAGCTTACCCCTCCAACACTCTTTCAATATGTTCCTTCCTAGGCCGTCTCACTGTGCTAGTTTTCACTCTCCTTCCTCCCTTTCTAGCACCTTCACAGTTAGTGTCCCAGGCCAGCTGCCGCGGATCCTGTCAGAATTCATCACTCAGGCGGCTTCCTGATCCTATGTGGCTGCCTTTCTAGGAAGATAACTGTGGGATTCGCTGTGGCTCATACAGCAACCACAGCTGTCGGCTTGCTAGTTAAGTTCGTTGTTTACTTCGCTAGGATAGGGGCTGAGACCTAATTTCTTCCCCCACCTGATAGCAATCAGTGTAGGCCTTTAGAAATGTCTCTCTTTCTTCCTGGGAGCTTTCCTCCCCAGCCAATCTATCCGGCAGCTCTTCCTGACAGGAGCTGCTCCAAGCGCATCCTTCCACCTGCTCTCCCCTGAGGGAACTCTCCTAACTCAATTCAAATCTCCCACTCCTTCTCGAAGCTCTGCCCACTCACTGTTCCCATTGGCTGCTCTACATCACTCCACTTTTTAAGCTCCTCCCCTTTTCCTACTTTCCCCACTAGCTCCCCACACCCTTTCCTAGCCAGTCTGGGATGAGGCTATCATCCCGAAGGGTACACCCAGGTGCCCTGACTAGCTAGTGTGTGTGTTGAGTGCAGTGTTAAGAGTGTGGTGAGGTGCCCCCATCTTACCCGGTTGTAAGATACCACACTTCTTGCTGAGATGCAGTACCTCTGTGGCGACTGGACCCACTGGGGCGCCACAATTGTCTCTCATAGTTGTCAAAAACCTATTACCTTTGCTGGAACTGCAGGTTTCGGTTCCCCAATGTATTTCAGGGTAGTTGAAGTCCCCTATAATAATAACTTCTCCTTGAGTCGCAGCTTCATCTATTTGCTTTATGAGGATATTCTCTGTTGCTTCCATTATTTTTGGAGACTTATAACAAACCCCTATCAGTAATTTATTATTTTTCCCCCCTCCCCTTATCTCTACCCACAGGGACTCTACATTTTCATTAGATTCACATATATTATCATGAAGGATGGGTTTTAAGGATGATTTTACATATAAACACATGCCTCCACCTTGCTTATTTGTATGGTAATTTCTGTACAGAATATAGCCCTGTAAATTAACCGCATAATTATGTTCCAACAACATTAACTCCAATTCCTCCATTTTGTTGGTGAGGCTTCTGGCATTAGTATACATGCATATTATGTATCTCTGTGTACCTCTATTCTTTCTTAAATTATTATCTGTTCTAACCCCACCCCCCATGCCACCCCCACCCCCAATTTCATTATTTGTGCCCAGGTCTCTATCTGCACTGTCTTCCCCTCCTATAAAAGGAATACCCTCCCCCCATCCTTAGTTTAAACACTCCTCCAACCTTCTAGCCATTTTCTCCCCCAGCACAGCTGCACCCTCCCTATTGAGGTGCAGCCTGTCCCTAGCGTAGAACCTGTAGCTAACTGAGAAGTTGGCCCAGTTCTGCAGGAACCCAAACCCCTCCTTCCTACACCAATTCCTGAGCCAAATATTAACCTCCCTAATCTCCCGTTGCCTCTCTGGCTTGGCACGTGGTACAGGAAGGATTTCTGAAAATACCACCTTTGGAGGTCCTTGCTTTAAGCTTACAGTGTTATGATTGAGTCACCGTAGGAGGCAAAAACAGAAATGCTAGCTAAGTCCAGAAAACCAGAGAAGTTGGCAGCTATCGGATTGCAGACCCCTGAACCTATCAACACAACTAGCAGTAGCCGTGGGGGGTTCCTACGATGCCCTAGACCCCTCGATCACAGCCGGAGAATTAAATAGGCCTAAAGAAAGACAGGGGGAATCTAAAATGCCCCAGAGCAGACCCCAAAGCAATAGGCAGCCCCCAACATATAATGACGGTGAAGCAAGATGAAAATACTAACACAGACAGAAAGATAGACTGAGCAAAGACGGGGCCCAAGCTAACTAGATAGAAAAGGACAGGAAGGCTGCTGTCTGCAATCCGTGAAAAACCCTATTAAAATAAGAGCCAACAGACTGACAGTGAAAAAGGCCCTGAAGACACTAGGCTTCAAAAAAGCTATGTCAGTACTCAGGAATATTCTGAAGACAGAGCTACAAGCAAAAGGAGATTCAGCTCACCCCAGCAGGGAATGGCAGAATACAGAAAAGCAAGGAAAACAAAAAACAAAACAAAAATGCTAACAGGCAAAACAGAAAACTTAGCTTTGGAGAAGCAGGAATCAGACTGGTGTCCTAGAAGTCCACAGAGAAATCACCCGCAGGGCAGAAGGGCGTCGGCAGCCTTATATCCAGTCCGTGACTCCACTCAGCCAGTCATCCTTATTAGGCTCAGGTGCCTGATAATCAGGCTTATTACCTTTCTTTACCAGAATAGGGAGTTCACCAGACCTCAGTGACAAAGGGGAAAATGAACTCACAACATTACAGCCTAATTTCCTGAAATCATCTTTAAGGACCTTCCACCTACCTCTAACTTTGTAATTTGTGCCAATGCGCACCATGACTGCTGGATCCTCACCAGCCCCTCCAAGTAATCTGTAAACCCGATCAGCGATGTGTCGGACTTGAGCGCCAGGTAGGCAGCACACCGTTCAATGATCCCTGTCTTTGTTACAGATTGCCCTATTTGTTCCCCTAATAATTGAGTCTCCCACTACCAGAACCTGTCTGGCATGCCCTGATCTCCTATTTCCCCCCCTTACTGGAGCAGACACTCCTCCGACTTTCAGAGGACATGCCTTGCTGCAGCAGTGCTACTCCTGCACTAACACTCCCCTCATCTGCCAACTTAGCAAACTTATTGGGATGTGTCAGATCAGGACTAGCCTCCCTTGTGCTCTTCCCTGTACCCCGCCTTCTAACTGTCACCCAGCTAGCTGCTTCATTGTCCTGCAGCTCCAACCTAGCATCCCCCCCTCATCTATCCCATTGAGCGTCTGCTCAGTGAGCAGAAGACTCCTTTCCATTTTGTCTATGGATCTCAATGTTGCCAGCTGCACATTTAGATCCAGTATCTGGGCTTCCAAATGCACAACGTGCTCACATCTCGCACAGCAGTATGCACCCTCGACTGGCTCTTCAAGGATTTCATACATGCGGCAAGACGTGCACTGGATGGCATTGGCAATAGTGGAGCACATCCTATTGGGGATTGCACCAGACAGACAAGATAAGCAAAAATAAATAAAAAGTATTAATAAAATATAACAGTAATTCATTAAAACCTCCCTTGGAAACTCCCTGAATCCAAAGTCACTGAACCACAAGTCACACACTTACCACAGTTCGCATATACACTCAGGTCACACTCAGCTTGTTCACACTCGCTGTATTTATTTCCATTTTCCCATTAGGGTTAGGGCTAGGGTTAGAGTTAGGGCTAGGGTTAGGGCTGAGATTAGGGTTAGGGGTGTGTTGGGGTTAGGGTTGGAGTTAGAATTGAGGGGTTTTCACTGTTTAGGCACATCAGGTGCTCTCCAAACGCAACATGGCATCTTAGCTCAATTCCAGCCAATTCTGCGTTGAAAAAGTCAAATGGTGCTCCTTCCCTTCCAAGCTCTGCCAAGCGCCCAAACAGTGGTTTACCCCCACATATGGGGTATCAGACTACTCAGGACAAATTGTAAAACATGTTTTGGGGTCCAATTTCTCCTGTTACCCTTGGGAAAATAAAAAAATTGGGGACTAAAAGGTCATGCTTGTGGAAAAAATATGATTTTTTTATTTTCATGCCCGGGCGTTATAAACATCTGTGAAGCACTTGGGGGTTCAAAGTGCTCACCACACATCTAAATAAGTGCCTTGAGGGGTCCAGTTTCCAAAATGGGGTCACTTGTGGGGGTTTCAACACATTAGGCACATCAGAGGCTCTCCAAACGCGACATGACACCTGCAGACCATTCCATCAAAGTCTGCATTCCAAAACGTCCCAACTTCGCTTCCGAGCCTTGACGTGTGCCCATACAGTAGTTTTCTCCCACATATGGGATATCAGCATACTCAGGACAAATTGGAAAACAAATATGGGGTCCAATTTCTCCCCTTACCCTTGGGAAAATAAAAAAAATGGGGGCTAAAAGATCATGTTTGTGGAAAAAATATAATTTTTTTATTTTCATGCCTGGGCATTATAAACTTCTGTGAAGCACTTGGGGGTTCAAAGTGCTCACCAAACATGTAGATAAGTTCCTTGGTGGGTCTAGTTTCCAAAATGTTGTCATTTGTGGGGGGGCACATCAGGGGCTTTCCAAACGTGACATGGTGTCCGATCTCAATTCCAGCCAAAAAAGTCAAATGGCGCTGCTTCCCTTCCGAGCTCTGCCATGTGCCCAAATAGTGGTTTACCCCCACATGTGGGGTATCAGTGTACTCAGGGCAAATTGCACAATAACTTTTGGGGTCCTGTTACCCTTGGGAAAATAAAAATTGGGGGGTGAAAAGATCATTTTTGTGGAAAAATATGATTTTTTTTAATTGTACGGCTGTACGTTATAAACTTCTGTGAAGCCGTTGGGGGTTCAAAGTGCTCACCACATATCTAGATAAGTTCCTTGGGGGGTCTCGTTTCCAAAATGGTGTCATTTGTGAGGGGTTTCCACTGTTTTGGCACATCAGTGGCTTTCCAAACGTGACATGGCGTCCGATCTCAATTCCAGCCAAAAAAGTCAAATGGCGCTGCTTCCCTTCCGAGCTCTGCCATGCACCCATATAGTGGTTTACCCCCACATGTGGGGTATCAGCGTACTCAGGACAAATTGCACAATAACTTTTGCAGTCCTGTTACCCTTGGAAAAATAAAAATTGAGGGTGAAAAGATCATTTTTGTGGAAAAAATATGATTTTTTAATTGTACGGCTGTACGTTATTAACTTCTGTGAAGCCCTTGTGGGTTCAAAGCGCTCACCACATATCTAGATAAGTTCCTTGGGGGATCTAGTTTCCAAAATGGTATCGCTTGTGGGGGGTTTCCACTGTTTAGGCACATCAGGAGCTCTCCAAACGTGACATGACGTCCGATCTGAATTCCAGCCAATTTTGCATTGAAAAAGCCAAACGGCCCTCCTTCCCTTCTGAGCTCTGCCATGCGCCGAAACAGTGGTTCCCCCCACATATCAGGTATCAGCGTACTCAGGACAAATTGCACAATAACTTTTGCATTCCAATTTCTCCTGTTACCCTTGGTAAAATAAAAAAATTGGACCTGAAGTAATTTTTTTTGTGAGAAAAAGTTAAATGTTCATTTTTTTAAACATTCAAAAAATTCCTGTGAAGCATCTGAAGGGTTAGTAAACTTCTTGAATCTGGTTTTGAGTACCTTGAGGGGTGCAGTTTTTAGAATGGTGTCACTTTTTGGTATTTTCTATCATATAGACCCCTAAAAGTGCCTTCAAATGTGATGTGGTCCATAAAAATAAAATGGTGTTGTAAAAATGAGAACTCGCTGGTCAACTTTTAACCCTTATAACTTCCTAATAAAAAAATATTGGTTCCCAAATTGTGCTGATGTAAACATGTTGGAAATGTTACTTATTAAGTTTTTTGTGTGCCATATCTCTGTGATTTAAAGGCATAAAAATTCAAAGTTTGAAAATTGCTAAATTTTCAAAATTTTTGCCAAATTTCCTTTTTTTCAAAAATAAATGCAAGTTATATGAATTAAATTTTACCAATAACATGAAGTACAATATGTCACGAGAAAACAATGTCAGAATCACCAGGATCCATGGAAGCGTTCCAGAGTTATTACCTCATAAAGGGACAGTGGTCAGAATTGTACAAATTGGCCCGGTCATGAACGTGCAAACTACCCTTGGGAGTAAAGGGGTTAATATCAGTTTTTGCCCCTGGTGGCCGCTGGTGTTACTGCATATTTAATTAGTCTGCTGGAGGCCACTCCCACCTTCCTATATAAGGTCACCTGGTACACCAGCTAGCTGTTGGTAATACAGTTCATTTGGAAACCTACTGTGGTGAAGACTGGACCTACCTGGTGTAGAGGGGGTTCAGCTTATCAGGAGCAGTGGTGATGCTGCTGAAGAGAGGAGCTATCTGGAGCAGTGGTGCTTCAGCTGAATGTCGTCAAGTGGCTAACTCTGCTGTCCAGGAGCATTGCAGCAGAGCAAGCTAAGTTTTGTTTTTAGTTGCTTTAACCCCATGGTGTCTGTTTATCTTTCCTTTCGTGTTATTGGTGCAGTACACTTTTTCCCTGTCTCACCCCATGGGGAGGGGGTTGGAGGTTTAGCTCAGGGCTAAACAGCAGATAGGGACAGGTCGGAGACTTGGGCCTCACTACCATCAAGTGTACCCTCAAGTTAAGGAAAGTCAGGGCACCTTCTTAGCCTGAGGGACAGTTCAGGGGCCCAGTTTCCTCGTCCCTTGCTTTTCCACTACTGCCTTGTGACAATGCCCCCATAAGACGCTCCATAGAATATGGATGCTCCATAGAATATGCCCCTATAAGATGCTCCACAGAATAGGCCCCCATAAGATGCTCCACAGAATAGGCCCCCATAAGATGCTCCACAGAATATGCCCCCATAAGATGCTTCATAGAATATGCCCCTATAAGATGATCCATAGAATATGCCCCATAAGATGCTCCATAAAATATGCCCCCATAAGATGCTCCATAGAATATGCCCCATAAGATGCTCCATAAAATATGCCCCCATAAGATGCTTCATAGAATATGCCCCCATAAGATGCTCTACAGAATATGCTCCCATAAGATGCTCCACAGAATAGGCCCCCATAAGATGCTCCACAGAATAGGCCCCCATAAGATGCTTCATAGAATAATCCCCATATGCCACTGCTGCTGCTGCAAATAAAAAAAAATGACATACTCACCTCTACATCGCTGGGGGCAAGGTGTCGCTGCTGGCTCAGGACCCCAGCCCCTAAGATATTCACCTGTCCCTGGTCCCACGCTGCTCGCCGCTGCCTGCCATGTCATCTCTCAGTGACATTCAGGCAGGAGAGGGCGGGCCGCGCACTAACCACATCACCGCGCCCTCTGACCTGAACATCACTGACAGAGGACGCAGCAGGCAGCGGTGAGCAGCATGGGAACGGGGACAGGTGAATATAGTGTATACTTACCCCCTCCTGGCGCAGTCTCTGCAGCCCCGTTCTCCCATGGTCTCTTGACCTGACTTCGGTGGTCACATGATACCACTCATTATAGACATGAATATGCGCATATTCATGTCTTTAATGAGTGGCACCACGTGACCACTGGAGGAAGGAGCTTGAGACCATGGGACAAGCAGGGGGGCTGCAGAGACCGCGCCAGGGGGAAAAAGTATGATCTCTGACACCCCCGCTCCCCCTCCCCTGGTGACCCCCGGTATATGACTCGCGTATACCCCTAGAGGGGGACTTTCAGACAAAAAAATGGGCTAAAAATCTCAGCTTATACGCGAGTATATACGGTATGTATTTATTGGTATAATATTTTTTAATTTTTTTTTATTGTGATCTTTTTTTACATTTTCATGACTTTTTAAACAGTTTTTAAACTTTTTTATTTAGTCCCTTTATTGGACTTTAACTTTCAAGGCTCTTCTCTCTGGTATAATGCATTGCAATGTACTAGCACTGCAATGCATTATAACTATCAGTGCTGCACTGACAGATTGCCTCTTAGACCATGCTCTCAGCCTGGTGTAACAGGCTTGCATTAGCTGGAAGACCCGGAGATCATCATGACGACCTCGGTTTGCCATGACAACTATCGGGCCCTCACGGGGGCACCAATCAGTCCCTCTCGATCAATATCGATCAAAGCATTTAGGGGGTTAAATGATCCAGGGCTGTGCAGATACCACTCCTGCCTGTGACAGCGAGAGCTCAGCTATAACGTACGCCACCCCTGTCCTCACACGATCTCCATGATGTAAGTTTACATCATAGGTTGTAAAGCCTTTCCTGACTATGATATAAACATACATCAAAGATCTTGAAGTGGTTAAAAGGAATGTGCCATCAAAAAAATGTTTTCGAACAATTGAAAAAAGATATAAAGTATTAATGTTTTAATTAACAAATATATATATTTTTTCCACTGGTATAAAATATAAAAATAATTTTAAAAGTTTTGATATTATCCACTTTTAAACATCTGCTGAAATTTGCCCTGAAAACCTACTGCACTGTACTGCTCGCTCACATTCCTGATAACTGTTTTAAAATGGTGATCGGGAATAAGAAAATAGCGCTGCCCTGCAGCTGAAATTGCTGCGGGTGACCGCTGTACATGCCAGCTGACAACCTGCCATATCTTTCCAGTCTGGTTGTGGAGCCAATCGGGGCCCATTAACTTCTTAAATATCGCTGTCAAACAACTGTGGTACCTAAGTGGTTAATAGAGGGTTAAAAGACCCCCATGGCATGATGGCCCTCCCGTGCAATCATAATCGCAGATGCTGATTGTTTCCATGGGAACTCTGAGGTCATCTGATGACCCTAGGGTATGGAGGCCTGTGATATCCAGCTATAAGCTAAGTCTTACAGGCACCATCATTGATTCACTGATTCACTGACAGGTTTCAGGCACTGTAGTACATGAGTACTGCAGTGTATGAGACCAACGATCAGAGTAAAAATTAAATGTAAAAAAAGTTAAAAAACAACACAAAGATCACAAAAAGTCTTTTGCCACTAAAAATGCAGGCTTTGTGATAAAACAAACCAAAACAAAAAAAAAAGTGGACATAATTGGTATTGCCACATCCAGAACAACATGATTTATAAAATTGTTGTGTTATTCTGTACGGCGAACACTGTAAAAAAAACCACATAAAAAAGTGTTGCTTTTTCCATCATATTGACACACAAAAAATGTAATAAAAAGCGATCAAAAAGTCATATATAAAAAAAATGGCATAAATAAAAATCATCCTGCATAAAACAAGCCCTAATATAGCTCATTTGGGGAAAAAAACTACAGCTTTCAATATGGCAATGCAATAAGCAAATTTATTTTTGTAAAACATTGTTTTCAGTCTAAAAAATTAGGAAAGCATAAAAAAATATATAATTTTGGCATTCGTGCAATCGTACTGACCCAACAAACAAATTGGCCTTATAACTTTGAACGCAATGTGAACGGCGCAAAAAAAAAAAGATAAAAACTATATCTGAATTGACGGTTTTTGTTCATTCTGTGTCTGAAAAATCTGAATAAAGAGTGATCCAAAAAGTTATGTACCCCAAAAATGTACAAAAAAAATGTCCAACTTGTCTTGCAAAAAATAAGCCCTCATACAGCTCTATCCGCCTAAAAATAAAAAAGTTACAACTTTCAGAATATAAAGTGGACTTGATGTATAGCGGCACTAGTGTAGGCGCAGAGAGTCAGCTGCAGGTAAAGCCCTAAACCACATAGGGAAACGTGAAACTACAGAAAAAGGACAATGTACCCGCGCTATGAGACAAAATGCATAGGTTAAACACTAAATGATAATTAAATACCTGTTAGATGAGGATGGTGCTTGAAACGCATAACAAATGGAGGGAGTTAAGTCAAATGGTATGTGGGGTCAGACTAAAGGAAGGAAAGAGAAGGTTAATGAATATTATTATTATTTATTGTTATAGCGCCATTTATTCCATGGCGCTTTACAGGTAAGGAGGGGTATACATAAAAACAAGTACAATAATCTTAAACAATACAAATCATAACTGGTACAGGAGGAGAGAGGACCCTGCCCGCGAGGGCTCACAATCTACAAGGGATTGGTGATAATACAGTAGGCGAAGGAAGAGCTGGTCGTGCAGCGGTTTGGTCGATCGGTGGTTACTGCAGGTTGTAGGCTTGTCGGAAGAGGTGGGTCTTCAGGCTCTTTTTGAAGGTTTCGATGGTAGGTGAGAGTCTGATATGTTGTGGTAGAGAGTTCCAGAGTAGGGGTGATGCGCGAGAGAAATCTTGTATGCGATTGTGGGAAGAGGAGATAAGAGGGGAGTAGAGAAGGAGATCTTGTGAGGATCGGAGGTTGCGTGCAGGAAAGTACCGGGAGACGAGGTCACAGATGTATGTAGGAGACAGGTTGTGGATGGCTTTGTATGTCATGGTTAGGGTTTTGTAATGGAGTCTCTGGGCAATTGGGAGCCAGTGAAGGGATTGACAGAGGGGAGATGCTGGGGAATAGCGGGGGGACAGGTGGATTAGTCGGGCAGCAGAGTTTAGAATAGATTGGAGGGGTGCGAGAGTGTTTGAGGGGAGGCCACAGAGCAGGAGGTTGCAGTAGTCAAGGCGAGAGATGATGAGGGCATGGACTAGGGTTTTTGCAGATTCTTGGGTGAGGAATGAACGGATTCGTGAAATATTTTTGAGTTGAAGGCTGCATGAAGTGGAAAGGGCTTGGATATGTGGTTTGAAGGAGAGATTAGCATCAAGGATTACTCCGAGGCAGCGAGCTTGTGGGACTGGGGAGAGTGGGCAGTCATTTCATTTACTGTAATTGATAGGTTCGTAGGGGGGGTCACGTGAGATGGGGGAAAGATGATGAATTCTGTTTTGTCCATGTTGAGTTTCAGAAATCTAGCGGAGAAGAAGGATGAAATAGTGGACAGACATTGAGGGATTCTGGTTAGTAGGGAGGTGATATCTGGTCCAGAGATGTAGATCTGTGTGTCATCAGCATAGAGATGATACTGAAAGCCATGAGATTCTATGAGCTGTCCCAGGCCAAAGGTGTAAATAGAGAACAGCAGGGGCCCAAGGACTGAACCTTGTGGGACTCCGACAGATAGGGGGCGAGGTGAGGAGGTGGTGTGTGAGTGGGAGACGCTGAATGTCCGGTCTGTTAGGTATGATGAGATCCAGGATAGGGCCAAGTCTGTGATGCCGAGGGATGAGAGGGTCTGTAATAATAGGGAATGGTCCACTGTGTCAAAGGCAGCCGACAGGTCCAGGAGGAGAGGACAGAGTAGTGTCGCTTGCTCTTGGCGGTTAAGAGGTCATTGGTGACCTTAGTAAGGGCAGTTTCAGTGGAGTGGTGTGACCGGAAGCCAGATTGTAAGCGGTCGACGAGGGAGCAAGAAGAGAGATGGGAGGACAGTTCAAGGTAGACATGTTGTTCCAGTAGCTTGGAGGCGTAGGGGAGAAGTGATATAGGGCGATAGCTAGATACAGAGGATGGGCCAAGAGAGGGCTTTTTGAGGATAGGTGTGATGGAGGCATGTTTAAAGCTTGAGGGGAAAACACCAGTTGTTAGTGATAGGTTGAAGAGATGAGTTAGGGTTGGGATGAAGACTGTGGTGAGGTTTGGTATGAAGTGGGATGGGATCGGGTCGAGTGCACAGGTGGAGAGATGTGATCTTGAGAGTAGAGTGGAGAGTCGATCTTCTGTAATGGTGGAGAAGTTGGTTTTGAAGGTGGAGGGCTGGGAAGTCGGGAGGAAGGGTTCTGGGGGTTGTTGACCAAAACTTTCTCTGATGTTATCAATCTTCTGCTTGAAAAATGAGGCAAAGTCTTCAGCTGAGATGAGTGGGGAGGGAGGAGGTGCTGGGGGGCGGAGGAGAGAATTGAAGGTGTTGAATAACTGTTTAGGGTTGTGAGACAGGGAGGATATGAGAGATGAGAAGTAGGTTTGTTTAGCTGTGGCGAGTGTGGTCTTGAAAGTAGTAAGGGACTGTTTGAATGCGATGAAGTGCTCGTTGGAGTGGGATCTTTTCCATCTGCGCTCAGCAGCCCTGGAAGCTCGCCTCAGCTCTTTGGTCAGGCTGGTGTGCCAGGGCTGTCTGTTGATTTTGCGAGCTTTGGTATGTGTAAGTGGGGCAGCGGATTCCAAAGCTACAGCTATTGTGGTGTTATATAGAGCGGCAGCGTCATCCGCATATAAATGCAATATGCTGAAGCACTGTGTAATATCTTAAATGTGCTGGTTCCCCTTTTAAAAATAGAATGGTTAAGTGCTGACAGAAAGCAATACTGAGTAAAGTTTGGTGTGAGATAAAAAAGCTTGCAACATATAACATATGAAAACACTTAATGACCCCTCAGATTGTAAACTATCCACAAATTGGGACAAAGCTACTAGTGGCAAGACTTCTGGAATAGAAGCTTGGTACCTGTATCAAAGGTATGGACTTAGTTTGTTCAAATCTGTCAGAAAAAAACTGATGGCGGCAGTGGAGAAAGTTTACTTAGCTTACAGTCCTTGTTCGTCAACTTGCAAGCAAGTCCTAAGAGCGCTGTCCCGGCCGGTGACAGGCGCTCACTCAGCCGGAAGTACAGAGAATCTCCTTGCCTGGTGCTTTGCAGGGCCTAACAGGACCTTTGTGACATTTGGGTCAAGTGACTCGTGCCGTCACATTTGTATCCCAGAAATGTGCTTTCTGCCTGCACTTGACCATTCTATTTTTAAAAGGGGCACCAGCACATTTAAGACATTACACAGTGCTTCAGCATATTGCATTTATATTCGTTATCCCTATCTTTCCTTCCTTTAGTTTGACCCCACATACCATTTGACTTAACTCTGTCCATTTGTTATGCATTTCATGCACCATCCTCATTTAACAGCTATTTAATATTATTAATATTATTTAGTGTTTAACCTATGCATTTTGGCTGAACTTTCAGAATATGCCAAAGAAAACACTATTTATTATAAATAAGAATTTTTACTGTGTTATAGCAGAAAAACTTAAAAAAATATATATAATTATGGTATCGCTGGAACTGCACAGACTTGAAGAATAAATCCATCTTTATACCTATACCTCAAGGTGAACCGCGCATAAATAAAAATAAGAACTGCTCATGTACTGCTGTCTGTTTGTTCAATCTGCCTTCCAAAAATCAGAATAAGGCTCAGATCACATTTATCCTGTTCTCTCCGCTGAGCACTTAATTCAAGGTTTCTGTGAAAATCTCAAGAACTGCAATTCAGACAGAACCGCTGACAGAACCACTCACTTATGAGGAACATGGAGTCACTTTGGAATCCATATCGTCTCTGTTCCGGTGGTGTTTATAATTTTAGGCATCTCTTTAGTGCACTGTGGATGACAGTTCTGTAAACACCTAAGAAGATGGATGCCACCTGAACAGATGCTAAATCGGGTCCAAAGTGCCTCCATCTGCCTCATTATGGTGGGTGGTTCTGTCGGGGGTCTGAATCACATTTTTGTGGGATTTACACGGAAACCCTGACCTAAGTGCTAGAACACAAGGATGTGATTTCCGCCTTATACTGGAAGCAATGAGAACATTATATGCACCCCAAAATGTTACCAATAAAACTCCTAATTGTTATCTTTCACAGGAGCTATAGTGGATTCCCACATTACTGGTAGAAAAAAAGACTCCCCCCTCCAAATTAAAATCCCCTAAAATCGCTCTCATAACGTTATCTTTGGCCTCTCTTCCTTTGATAAAACCAAGTAGTTCCGAATTTATCAGTTCTGGGAGTAGTTTTTGCATCCCATTGGCTAATATTTTTGAGTATAGTTTTATGTCATTATTTGCCCAATAGAACATAAATGTGCAGCCTATGCAGACGCTATATACTTTTCTTTTTGGTAAATCCGAATAATTCCATTCAAACAATGCTCACAGAGCTGCAACACTTTAACTCAATTTCTAACTTTAAAATAAATTTCTCTAAATCAAATCTGTTACATATATCTTTATCACCTGAAAACAGTAAGATACTCTCAACGCTTTCCCCATTTAAAGATTGCTCATTCATCACCTATTTGGGAGCTAAAATCAGTAATTCGCACTCTCACCTTTACGATCTAAACTTCAAACCACTACAAACAGTCAAAATCTCAATCTCCCGCTGGAAAGACATTCCTGTCTCATGGTTTGGTAGAGTCAACTTAATAAAAATGATCATTCTCCCTAAAATTCTATACCTTCTTCAAAAACCGCCGATAGACATCCCCCAACAATTTTTCCAAAAACTTAAACGTCTGATCTCAAATTTTATCTGGGCAGACAAAAGCCATAGAGTCAGCCATCAAACTCTAGCACAACCTAGAAACAGAGGGGGGCTGGGATTACTCAATTTTTAAAAATACAGATTAGCGAGTCATATAGTCAGAGTAATTGACTTACGCTCTCCCTCTTCCACAAAACTTTGGGCTCTACTGGAATTACATAACCTTAATGGAGGTTTCTCACACTATTTATGGCCTACCTCATTTAATAGATTCAAATATAACAATATCAAAAACCCTTATACCAACATAACCCTCAGATTAGGGCACAAAGCCAATAAAAGCAAAAATCTCATTTCAAACGTATGCCAAATCACTCCTATTTTGCATCTGATCCCCAACAGATATAGGACTTTCAAAAAAAAAATTCTTGTCCTCAAACTCCCACATAGACATGCCAATAGATTCCTTTGTCCATAAGAACAGATGTAAGAACAAAGAAAAAATTTGCTTTCTCACAAAAAAACCTGCGTTTGAGCGACGCTGAAATAGAGATACTGCAAGAGGTAATCAAACTTAATCTCCCAAACATATCCGCTCCACAACCAATCCCGCCATTCCTTAAACTGCTTATAAACACAAAAGGTAACGGGAAAATAATAGCTAAAATCAACAGAAATTTAGCCAAAACAGATGATATTCCAGACTTTATTAAAAAATAAACAAAAAATTCCACACTGAGGAAATACACACAATATTTAAAAATACTCATTGGCTAGCTTCTTCCTTGAAATTTCAAGAACTCAATTACAAAATTATCTCAAGATGGTACAGAACTCCGGACATCCTAAATAAAATGAACAGTTCTATCTCTCCTCTATGCTGGAGATGCAATGGAGAAAGAGGTACCCCAACACACATTTGGCTAGAGTGCTCAAAAATCAAACAATTCTGAGTAAATATTAAAGCATTTATTAAAAAAGTCCTTAATATAGACATACCAATAACACCCGTATTTATTCTTCTTAACTTGGACCCCTCCAATATATTGCAAAGCAGGGAATCACTAATTCCTCACTTGATCAATGCCGCTAAAATAACCATTGCACAACATTGGAAAGAAGTTGAAATCCCTTCATGTAAAGAATGGTTAAGAGAAGCGAATCTAATAGGCATATAAGAAAAACTTAGACTATCTAACTCCAAAAACGCAAAAATTTTTGACTCCTAGACCTGGTGGCTAATTACTTCAGAAAAGCAACCAGAAGAAAACTCATAGCCCTTTAAATCATTTCCTCATGTCTATACCTTCCTTGGAAAGACCGCACTTTCAAACCTCTTATTTAGCATTATCATTTTAAGCAGGACACTCTGAAACTCTTACCCCACTCTCCAACTTTCCAAAAGTGTTATCCCCCACCCCCTCTACCTCTCTACTCTCCTTTAGTTAGTGAACTTTGTTTATTTTCTGAATACATTTGGCCTTGCAAATAGTAACTTGCTCTACATGACATGGAATAGATGCTATGTATTCTTTCTGTTATATTTTTCCTGTTTGTTAAAAATTTCTTTAATAAAGAACTTATACAAAAAAGAAAGGACAGAAGTGCTAACCACTGGACCATAACACTAAATAAATATGGAAATGAAGGATATAAGCAGATAAGAAAGCAAACAACAAAAAAACAAAAAAATCCACTAAAATCTGCACTCCCAAATCCAAATGCCCCCTCCTTCTAAGCCCCACTGTGCCTAAACCACATTAAATAGCACATGTTTGGTATTACTGTAGCAGGTAGAGCCCAATTAGCAATTTTAGTGGTGTGCTTTACAAGAAGCACAATGGATGGAGGCGCTGCAAAATATGGCGCTCTACACTGTATGGGCATTAACTGGCATATTTGCAATTCTCCAGAATAAAGCAAATGTGGATGTTACAATATAGTTACTGCAGCCATAAATGAATTCATTGAGAGGTTCAATTTCTACAATAGAGTCACTTTTGGATGTTTCTGCAATTTTGGCACCTTAGGGGCTCTGCAAATGTCACCCGCAAACTATTTTAGCAAAATCTGCTCTCCTTCCTTCTCAGCCCTGATATATGGCCTAACAGTAGTTTCTGACGACATTTGGGTTCCAGATTCACCTATTAACCATTGTGTAACTAACAAATTTGCAGCAAATACAAAAAAATATATATTTTTTAATTCGAATGTTATATTTACACATCCTAATGTTATGAAATCCTGTGAGGTATCTCTGGGTTCAAATACTCACTATACCCAGAGTCTAAATCCTTAATCGGTGAAGTTTCCAATATGGGGTCATTTGGGGGAGTTTCTACTGATCTAGCAGGGGCTCAGCCAATAGAACCCACAATCTAATCAAATGGAATCTGCATTTTGAAAGCCAAGTAGAGCTTGTTAGAGTCTGCGGATCACACCAAATATAAATTATGAAAAGGTGCGGTCACGGCCCGGGGTCCACCGTACGGTGATGGAGAAACCGCAGCTAACACGAGCAATCACAAAGAGCACACAGTGTTCAACGTGCAAATTACCCTACTCTGATAACTTCTCAGAGGGATGAGCACCGCAATAGCACTGCCTCTAATCAGACCGGAGAAACTTGGTGCACAGTTAGAGGAATGGCGCTAGATACGAAACCCTGTTACTTCACGGTACGTAACCAGCTCATGGGTGAAAGCTACTGTGATCCCACACAATCAGTGAGTGCATACATAGAACTCCTCCGGAAGTGCCAGAATTCCTAATGGCTCTAAAGCATGCCCTGTAACCACACAAGCCAACTCCTCTCCGGTTAGGCCGGAATTCCTAATGGCTCTAAAGCATGCCCTGTAACCACACAAGCAAGCTCCTCTCCGGTTAGGCTGGAATTCCTAGTGGCGTAAAGCCGGCCCTAAGAACATGCTGACAAGGATCACATAGATGCTGTGTTACATGAATGATACTAGCGCACAGGTGCACCTGAGGCCCTTTTATACACATGTCCATTCAGACAGGACCAATCCAGAACTGCCACAGGACCTGAGCAGCTGACGACCGACCACCAATGAGAGGTCGCCACCTCATGAGCATGCTCAGTAGTGTGATTCCCGGACTTAGCCTCAGGAACGTCTAATCGCCGCTGCCTATTGTTAGTTATTGTAGCTGAAACTGGAGAGCCAGCAGTGACCAAATGAACGGCACGAGTCTGCTCCACTGCGGTCTAAGTAGAATGGGAGACCACAGAGGGAGTTAAGGCTTGGGATCTACCTTGTGCAGAGGAAGAATCCCGGGGCTGAACAGTGCTCCTTCCCTTCTGATCCCTGCTGTGTGCTCAAAAAGTAGTGCACAACCACCTATGGTTACTGCCATATTCAGTAAAAGTTGCATAACAAATTATGGGGTCCATTTTTTCCCTATTACCCATCGTGGAAATTATAAATTGAATGCTAAAAACCTATTTCAGTGGAGCTCAGCAGTCAGTAAGTTTGAGTCTTGGCCAGCATTGTGTACCTATACTGTATGTGCTGAGCAATGCTCAGTCATTCTACATTGATCAGCGCTGCACTGGTAGAGTGATTCCTTCTCCCAGTCCTGTGCTGAGTGCTCTTCAGAAGCGCAGCAGTCAATGCAATAGTCAGTCTCTAGCACTAGGGAATGGAACCGCTTATTCCGTGCAGCAGACACCACTTATCCCTGTCAGAAGCGTTCAGCATATATAGTATTAGCACAGTGTCAGCCAGGGTGCAGATCAACTAAATCCCTCTTACATGCCCAACGCTGAGCAGTCAGTTTGTAGGGATATTATTAATATCATATGTGTATATATCATAAGATGGCCGCTGGACAGGTCCTTGAGGGGAGATATGTACCATTGAGGTTGGTAGCTTTGGTGATGTAAGCCCAAAAAAACATGCTCCAGCATGTATGGTCCTGAGAGAGTTAATAGGGTATGTCAGAGCCAAGTTTTATGAGCAGTCAAAGAGATGAGTGGGAGTGGCTGCTCACATATCCCCACCCCAGGGGTGTCGAATGGCAAATAAAATGGAGATCAAGTGTCTCATTCAGTGTTTGTGACTGGAGGAGTGGAAACCTCCAATGTGTTTGTTAAAGGACGCTTACCTAAGCGGGCAGAATCGCACTTCTCTACGGACTGTTTATTTTTTGTTTTTTTTCACTCTGTGTCTTGTTTTGTTTACTTAAACTGTGCAGTTTAAGAAGTTTAATAAACCTGCCTTTTCCTTTTTGACTGAAACCACTTCCTGTTTGGAAGTAACTGCAGGAAAATGGGTAGCGATGACAGACAGCATGGAGGAGATTATCAAGCACCTGGTCCACGTTTAACAGCAGTAACATCAAAAGCAGCAGCAAATGGTGCAACAGGAAGCAAATAAACTGTTGGTGCAACAGCTCCAACAGCAGCAGCAGCAACAACAGCAACAGGAGTTTGCACGCCAGATGGAACTCCCTGCAAAGGCTGTGGAAACACGAAGGGGTAGGTTGGTGACCCGGTCCGCTACCCAAAACTGCATAGACCTGTGGTCATGGAGCGCCCGCCAGGGCCATGGGGATACTCGGTACCAGGCCAGTTCTCAAAGGGGATGTGTCACGGCAGCAGTGACCCGGTCCGTGGCCCTGGGTATCCATTGAACAAGATTATAAAAGGGGAATAAAGTTTATATAATAGACTTTGTGACACCACCTGTGGTACTCGGCAAGTAAGGTGTTAGCCGATGCTGCAGATTCAGTCCACTGAGGTAGTTGATGCAGCAGAATTGGTACAGCTCTCCACAGACAGAGCTATTGCCCAGGGCAGTTATGGTGTTGAAAATGATTGTGGTTGTAGTGCAGGGCAAGTGATGCAGTAATAAATTGGAGGACACAGCGGGGTGCAGTCTTCACAGGTTTTACTCACAGTTCTGATGTTACAATCCCCAGCCGGGGGTGCTGTGTTCTTAGGTAATAAAAAGAGAGAAGAGCCAGCACTGCCAGTGGTCAGAACGCATAACATGAGGTGCATATGCACATATCTTACTGCATTCAAAATGAGACATTTAGCAAAATATTGATCAATATATTGAGCCACCCTGCCACGCCAAGGCAATCTCATATGGGGGGTCCTACTCTACATTTTTATTATTCACTGTGCCATTGCGGCCTCCTAAATGTTTTAAAAGCAAGACCATATCAAATGCAATCCATACCTGAAGCATATCATCTATGTTTGCTGGTCAGGCAATGTGTGGAGGCCATTCCTGATATGTCTGTGTTCAGACCTGGTTGGCCTTCATCTGCACTTGCTTCATCTGGCTTCATGGGAGCGATCCAGTAATGTTCAGGTACAGTTTGCACTTGATATGGTCATGCTCTAAGTGTATTTAGGAGGCCGTAATGGCACAGCATTTATTAAAAATATATAGAGTAGGACCCCCCATATGAGATTGCCTTGGCGCGGCAGGGTGGCTCAATTGAATTGATCAATTTTTTTGCTAAATATCTCATTTTTGAATACAGCTAGACATTATGTGCATATGCACTCCAATTTATGCGTTCTAACCTTAAGCAGTGCTGGCTTCCCCCCCTATTTTCTTGTTGTTGGTTTGTGGCTCACCACCACTGTTGCCGTGCACGCTTGGTTATGTCCGCCATAATTTTTCTGTGTTCATTGTGATGGATTAGGCTGCTGTGCACACACACGGCAGCCCCACCCTGCCCCAAGCTTTATTTAATTGTGCACCTGTGTCTGGACCAACATCGCCCTTCATCTATGTTTGCTGGTCAGGCAATGTGTGGAGGCCATTCCTGATATGTCTGTGTTCAGACCTGGTTGGCCTTCATCTGCACTTGCTTCATCTGGCTTCATGGGAGCGATCCAGTAATGTTCAGGTACAGTTTGCACTTGATATGGTCATGCTCTAAGTGTATTTAGGAGGCCATAATGGCACAGCATTTATTAAAAATATATAGAGTAGGACCCCCCATATGAGATTGCCTTGGCGCGGCGGGGTGGCTCAATTGAATTGATCAATTTTTTTGCTAAATATCTCATTTTTGAATACAGCTAGACATTATGTGCATATGCACTCCAATTTATGCGTTCTAACCTTAAGCAGTGCTGGCTTCCCCCCCTATTTTCTCGCTGTGTTCTTAGGGTCCGTGGTCCAGTCAGCTCCCAGGAAAATTGCAGTACACCACATCAGAACCTCTTTCAGATGTTCCTTTCCTAGCCGTCTCACTACACTGGCTACCACCTCTTCTGCCCTGCGTCTTCATGCACAGTGTCCCAAGCCAGCAGACTCAGATCTTGTTGGGTGATGTTGGTCAGACCCCTGGATCCTATATGTCTGCCTTTTCAGCGAATGTGTGTGGATGCAGCTGTAGCCCTTGCAATGCCTACTGCCTCCGGATTGCTAGCTGAGTCATTAGTTTCTCCACTAGCTGGGGCCAGTCCCCTCACCGCGACTTGGTCCCTCCACCTGACTACGGTCAGCGTGGATACTGGCCCCATGGATGGACTGCTCACTATCTGTGCCCCTAGGACCCCTTCTTCCTCTACTTCTGGAGTTTCTCTCTCTCTCTTCAGTCTGGAGACAAATAGCAGTCCGCTTCAATCTCCTCATGCAACTCCTTCTTAACAGACTGTCTGTCTCCTACCTCTCCCTCCAACAGACTGCCCTCTGACTCTCAGACCACAGCTTGCCAAACTCTGACCCCTCCCCTTCTAACTTTCTCCACCCACACCCTTTACACAGCTCTCCCCGTCAACTGAGAGATCTGATGTTGGACGCAAGTGTGTGGGTTCTGGGTAATGTCCCCTCCTTACCTGAGAGCGGAGTACCACACCTCTGGGTGAGGTGCAGTATCTCTGTGGTGACTGAACCCTCTGGAGTGCCACATACCCCACCCGTTAAACACAGCACATCCTCGGGCTGGAACAAAGCAAAACAGATGTTACAGACATGCAAATTTTTCTGTAATGCATTGCAACAGAGTAACCATTAAACAAGAACTCTTCTTCCCTTTATGGGAGGCACTTATGCTTGAACGTTACATATTGCTACTATATATGTAGAAATATAACTTTAATAACATTATTAGCTATTTATTACTATGAAAATATGGAAATATGGAACTATCTCACATACACAACTAGCAGCTTCATTATAAGTAAAACTTTCTCTAAAGTGCTTTTAACTAAGCAGTCTTACATTAAGTGCAATCAAATTTTCAAGTATAATTCACAGCTAAATTAAATCAAACTTTAAAGGCAATAAAATTGTAGTCAAAACAAAAAAAAATCAAGTTCCAGTGCAATCAAGATTAAGTGAGACCAAGGTGCGGTAACATCCCCTGCCAGGATTAGCTTCTCACTGTCCTGGGTGTAATATGGGGGAACCCGTCTCAAACCCCCAATGTAGGCCTTGGGGGTGGCTACAAGGCATGGCTGGTCACCTCGTTGGACCACTTTTTTGGCCACACCAGACGTATTTTTCTTTGGTCATTAAGGCAAGTAAACTTTAGTGCAGATAACAAACAGTATTTTCCACATGGTTTTATGTAAAACCAACAAGGAGCACCTTAACCTTAGTGCTAGCTATGTACAGGGAAAGTTCTGATCACACATAGTCCTGTGACCCACTTGTCCTTTTTAACTTCTGTGAAAAGCAAACACCTAACCAGGTAAATTAACTATTTACAGTTACATATGAATTTCTTCCTTACTGATTTTGCTGTTTCCAGGGCAATACCTGGATGTTGCAATCTCCTGGCCGGGAGTCCAATCTTATTCCAGGTAGGAAAAAATGTCGATCAGTACCCACTATGGGGGTCTGAGTGCTCCGAGAGTGTATTTCTCTGGTGGTTTGCGTGGTCCGGGAACACAGAACAGTTGTTACCTCTGCCGCTGCAGGTGCATGTGTGACATCTCCAGGCGGTGGATCTGGGACTGCTGCAGGTGTTGCAATGGTAGCATGCATTGGAGCCGCAGGCAGTGGTTCAGGACTGGCTGCATGTGCTGTCCCTTTTGGTGCACATTTATGGATGTGCAGAGCGTACCATCCCTTTTCACCCCAGTGTCGGGTGTACTGTACATAACGCAGTCTCCTGGGCAGAGATCCTGATCTGGGTGTCCCTCTAGAAGGTGGGATTCCACGTCATGTTGGGTGACAAAGACCTCTGCCAGCATCCCAGGTTCCTTAATGAACCCCCATCCCGCTTTTATATGGAAGGCCACCACTGTTCCCTGCCTCCGAGGGCCCCAATCTTCATATTTGACCTTGCGGGTCTGGGCCTTAGCACTCGGGTTCCGTTCGTCTATGGCCCTGCGCTGGATGTCTGGCTCTTTCTCCTCTTGCTCTCGTTTAAGCTCTTGCCGCTGGCTGTACTCCCCCAGCTATCGACCTCCACACGATCCCCCTCCGCTCGAGCTTTCCCAGGGAACCCCATTAGGTCAGTGCCGGAATGCTCCCATTGGAACGTCACCCGTTCTCCTTTCACCTCCCGGAGTGCCCTCTTCGGCTGCAGTGGGACCACCTGGTCATCTATAATACCTGAGGGCCGGTCCCAATCAAAATTTCGATATACCCAGTTGGGTGGAAGAGCTGGTGGGGTGTTAAAGGGCCCTATTAGAGTGTCCTCAGTTACCAGGGCAGGGTAGATTGCTTTACCTGCCACAGATGTTTCTCCAGTGCCGGACTCCTCCATTGTCTCCTCCGCTGGTGACGGGGATGCTTGGTACCTGGCTGGCGGCTGCTCCCATACCAGTGACCACAGGATCTGGCGGTTCAACTCCTCCACCTCGGCCCCAAGAACCTCCGGTTTCATTGATGGCGGCAGGTCATATTCCTCCTCCCGTTGGCCATAGCAGCTTTCTGCTTCCTCCCCACACTTCGGGCGACCTCCGCTTGCCAGTTGGATCCTTGGCCGCGCCTCCTTGTTGTTCCCACTCTCTCCTTCATGGGTGGTCTTTGCTCTTACTTTTCCCGCCATCCCAGACCAGGGAGCGGATCTCTCTCATTGACGGACATATTTCCCTCACATAGCAGTATTGATGAGGGGTGGCCATAGGTTTCGTGGCTTTCCTCCAGGTTCCACCCACGACGGCATGCTCCAGCGTGCCACATGATGCTGCAATGGTGGCTATTTTATAATACAATCAGATCTATGGTGCACAAGACCCGGTGGTATCGGGTCAGTACATCCTGTTCGTGATGCCAAAATGGAGCGCCCGCCAGGGCCGTGGGGATACTCGGTACCGGGACGGTTCTAAAAGGGGATGTGTCATGGCAGCAGTGACCCGGTCCATGGCCCTGGGTGTCCAATGAAAAAGATTATAAATGGGGAATAAAGTTTATATGATAAAATTTGTGACGCCATCTGTGGTACTCGGCAAGTAAGATGTTAGCCGTCGCTGCAGATTCAGTCCACTGGAGTAGTTGTTCATGCAGCAGAGTTGGTACAGCTCTCCACAGGCAGAGCTATTCCCCAGGGCAGTTATGGTGTTGGAAATGTCCCCTCCTTACCTGAGAGCGGAGTACCACACCTCTGGGTGAGGTGCAGTACCTCTGTGGCAACTGAATCCTCTGGGGTGCCACAGTCATCCCACTGAATGCCTGCTCTCCTTTGAACAAGGGCATAACGCTACTCAGACAACACAGAGTGAGATTAAAACAATGTGGCAATACTTTATTGAACCACAAAACAGGCAAATAACACATAGAACAGTCCCAACAAATTACCCAAGATGGTGCACATTGCAGAGTGTCACCCTACCGGTGACTTGCCGAAATAAGAGCAGCTGTGACTTCAGAGCTACTAGGGCTGACAACCCCATCTTATGCCTTTGTATACTTGCAGAGCCACACTGGGCTCGTACAAGACTGTGGCCCTTACCGTTGTTTAGTCACTACAGTATATCGAGTAGGAACAGTGGAAGGTACCGGAGACTGACCACTAGTGTTGAGCATTCCGATACCGCAAGTATCGGGTATCGGCCGATACTTGCTGTATCGGAATTCCGATACCGACTTCCGATATTTTTTCAATATCGGAAGTCGGCATCGGAATCGGAAGTTCAAAGTTGATTGACAGCCTGACGTCATCATGATGCGCGGTGTGTGCGCATCATGATGCGCCGTCATTTCGGGCCTTCCGGGGGTCTCTGCCGGCCTGCCGGGGGGCTGTGCCGGCCTGCCGGGGGGCTGTGTGGACTGCCCGGGGTCTGTACCGGCCTGCCGGGGGGCTGTGCCGGCCTGCCGGTGGTCTGTGCACCCTGTGGGGGTCTGTACCGGCCTGCCGGGGGGGCTGTGCCGGCCTGCCGGTGGTCTGTGCACCCTGTGGGGGTCTGTACCGGCCTGCCGGGGGGCTGTGCCGGCCTGCCGGGGGGCTGTGCTGATGTCCGGGGGTCTGTGCAAGCATCGTCCGATGGGACTACAAGTCCCATCTGGCGATGCCTGCTACCATGACAGTGATTGACACATTAGCCAATGATGGGACAGTAGTAGTTCCATCATCCGGCTAATGTGTTGAATGTAAAAAAAAAAAAAAAAAATTACATGCTACATACATACAACATGCATACTACATACATGCTACATTCATACTACATGCAACATACATACTACATACATACTACATGCAACATACATACTACATATATACTACATGGACTTGTAGTCCCATCAGACGATGCCTGCACAGCCCACCGGAGCCTGCACAGCCCCCCTGGCAGGCCGGCACAGCCCCCCGGCAGGCCGGCACAGACCACCGGAGCCTGCACAGCCCCCCGGCAGGCCGGCACAGACCACCGGAGCCTGCACAGACCCCCTGGCAGGCCGGCACAGCCCCCCGAAAGGCCCGTACAGACCCCAGAGAGGCTGTACAAGGGAAAAACAGGATTTTTCTTATTCCGATACCGGAAGTCCCATAGACTTGAATGGGACTTCCGGTATCGGAATCGGCGATACCGATACTTTTTTTTAAGATCGGCCGATCCATTCCGATCCGATACTTTGAAGTATCGGACGGTATCGCTCAACTCTACTGACCACTGTCAACAGAAGATGGGGTATTGTCATTTACTTTGCCCAACTGGAAAGGACATTGCGCCGCTGTTGTTGGTGCCACCGTTTGATCCCCGCCTGTTACAGACCTCACAGAGACGTCACGTGCCGCTGTGGTCAGTGCCACTGTTGGAACCCTGAGGAGCTGCACCCAAGAAGACTACAGCCTGATAAGTTTCACCTCTTTATTACTGAACTTTCGTTCGTTCCTGACCTACCCTGCCACTCTCCCAGTTCTGCCCCCCATTCCTTATCACCCTAAAATCCCTCACTCCATGGAGTACATTCCCCTGTAAATAAACCTGTTAACCCCTGCTCTGCCTGTGTCCTGTCACTGCGTCCCGCGTTTCTGCTCGTACTCTTATACTTGCGTACACCATGTTAAATATATGTACGCATGACGCATGCTGATCTATGGGGATCAAACGCTGCGCACACAGACGCAAATGTGAAACCAGCCTTACTGATATAATGACCTTTGAGTTTTCATTGGCTGTAAGCCATAATCATCAACAATAGCAGAAATAAACACTTGAAATAGATCACTCTGTTTGTAATGATTCTATATAATAATATGAGTTTCAGAACTGAAATAAATTAACTTGATGATGATATTCTAATTTTGTGTGATGCACCTGTAAGTTCAAAACATACGGTACTTATTCCAAGCTAAAATATGCAACATTTCATCTCCAACAATGAGATCTTTTTAAGTGAAAAGTAAGGGATTTCAGTAGGGGCGCTATTTCTTTGTATTTGCCACAATACATATCCCTGTCTTTAACCCCTTCACAACATGGCCAATTTCCGTTTTAACGGTTCCGTTTTCCCCTCCCCTTCCTCCCAGAGATACTCTGTTATTTTTCTGTCCAGGTAGACATTATTGCCAGTTATTGGTTGGCTTACTCCTAGAGCCAGCACCGTACACCCGCTTCCTACTTCTGGATGTCATGAAGGAGTTAAGAGCTGGGAGATATGCCCTGTAAGCATACCTAAGGGCAGTGACACCACCGCTGGCACAAGTATAAAAATATTCACACATAAATAGATGCATATCCCTAATATACTATGAAATATCCAGTATGTGTGTATATACTGTATAACAAACTTGGAATGTGTTAGACGGAAGGATTAACCCCTTAGTGACAGAGCCATTTTGCAGCTTAATGACCAGGCCAAATTAACTCTGGAACACTTTAACGGATCCCGCTGATTCTGAGATTGTTTTTTCGTGACATATTTTACTTCATGCTAGTGGTAAAATTTCTTCTATATGATTTGTTTATTTATGAAAAAAACAGAAATATGATGAAAATTTAGAAAATTTTGCAATTTTCAAACTTTACATTTTTATGCCCTTAAATCAGAGAGATGCGTCGCACAAATGTCTTAATAAATAACATTTCCCACATGTCTGCTTTACATCAGCACATTTTTGGAAACAAAATTTTTTTGTTAGGAAGTTATAAGGGTTAAAAATTTACCAGCGATTTCTCATTTTTACAACAAAATTTACAAAACCATTTTTCTTAGGGACCACATCATATTTAAAGTCATTTTGAGGGGTGTACATGACAGAGAATACCCAAAAGTGACAAAGTAAAAAAAAAAAGTAAAAACTGGATTTTCAAGGTGCTCAAAACCACATTCAAGAAGTTTATTAACCCTTTGCGTGCTTCACAGGAACAGAAGCAATGTGGAAGGAAAAAAATTAACATTTAACTTTTTTATGCAAAAAATTTACTTCAGAACCAATTTATTTTATTTTCACAAGTGTTAAAAGAGAAAATGAACCACAAAATTTGTTGTGCAATTTCTCCTGAATACGCCGATACCCCATATGTTGGGGTAAACCACTTTTTGGGTGTATGGCAGAGCTCGCAAGGGAAGGAGCACAGTTTGAATTTTTCAGAATTGGCTGGAATTGAGATCGGACGCCATGTTGCATTTGGAGAGTCCCAGATGTGCCTAAACAGTGGAAACCCCCAACAAGTGACCCCATTTGGGAAACTAGACCCCTTAAGGAACTTATCTAGATGTGTGGTGAGCACTTTGAACCTCCAAGGGCTTCACAGAAGTTTATAACGTTGAGTAGTGTTGAGCATTCCGATACCGCAAGTAACGGGTATCGGCCGATATTCGCTGTATCGGAATTCCGATACTTAGTTCCGATACTTTTTTCATATTGAATACCGGAATCGGAAGTTCCCATAATGCTATGAGCCCGCTCGATTTGATACAGCCAATGGGAATCCTCAGAAGTGTGGGCACATCCTGTTAGGCATGTAGGCATGTTAACTATTGGCATGGCTGTGATTGGCTGCTTAAATGATGTCATGAAGCACTATAAAAGCCGCCGCCGCCGCCACCATTTCTGTTCACTCTGCTGTGAATTCAGTTAGGGACAGGCTGCTGTTGAAGACTGTGAGGGACAGTTAGAAATAGCGATTCTCAAAAAAATATTGTGCTTTACCCAGGCTACATAAACCACCACTGTAGCTTTCTTTTGCCTAGCAGCAGTGTTCACAGCTGTCTGCAAGGGCTGTGTGAGTGCAGCTCATGCTGTGTAGTGGGTCCTTCAGCCACATCTGGTTGTAGGCCGCCCAGCGTGCGTCACTGCTGCCTCATACATATTTTTCTTTTCTAGCTGCTTATTTTTCATAAATTCTATCTAGTGTGCTTCCATCCGTATCTATATACGTTGGTTGCAAACACTAGTAGTAGACAGTGGAGCCTTTCTGCAGCCTTTCAGTGCTAGTGCCCACTTCTCTGCACTGTTCACGGCTGTCTGAGAGGTCTCTGACTGTGTGTGAGTGCAGCTCACGCTGAGTAGTATGTCCTGCAGCTACATCTGGTTGTAGGCCGCTCAGCGTGCATCACTGCCTCACATATTTTTCTTTTATAGCAGCTCATTTTTTATTCTCCTATTAGTGTGCATCCATCCGTATCCATATACGGTGGTTGCAAACACTATAGGAGTAGACAGCGGAGCCTTTCTGCAGCCTTTCAGTGCTAGTGCCCACTTCTCTGCACTGTTCACGGCTGTCTGAGAGGTCTCTGACTGTGTGTGAGTGCAGCTCACGCTGAGTAGTGTGTCCTGCAGCTACATCTGGTTGTAGGCCGCTCAGCGTGCGTCACTGCCTCACACATTTTTCTTTTATTGCAGCTCCTTTTTTTTTCTCCCATTAGTGTGCATCCATCCGTATCCATCTACATTGGTTGGTTGCAAACACTATATAGGAGTAGATAGAGGAGCCTTTTTTCTGGCTTGTGCCCTTCAGCTGCAGCCAGATTAGTATTACCTAATTTTTTTGGAGCCTCATCTTTTGCATTGTAGGTTACGTGCCTGCATTGTAACAGCTCCAAAAAGTTTGTGATACTATCACTTTCAAATCTTTGGTCACATCCTTTTAGTTTTTTTTTCAAAAAAAAAACAAAATAAAGTTCACCAAACACTACATTTGACAGTTGTGTTGGCCATATTAGCTCCTATTAAAGTGTAGTCCACACACACACTTCATAAAATTAGTGTTTCTTAAACCTGTTACCAGCTGTTCAGGAATAAGCACACTAAGCCCCACTTTGTACTTTTCTGCCTATCTTTATCAGTCTAGCAAGATGAAGAAGGCAGGGAGTAAGGCACGTGGGCATGGGCATGGAGTTTCAGCAGGGAGAGGATGTGGGGATTCTGCAGGGAGAGGACATGGGGATTCTGCAGGGGAGGACGTGGGGATTCTGTAATAAAAAAAGAGAAGAGCCAGCACTGCCAGTGGTCAGAATGCATAACATGAGGTGCATATGCACATATCTTACTGCATTCAAAATGAGACATTTAGCAAAATATTGATCAATATATTGAGCCACCCCGCCACGCCAAGGCAATCTCATATGGGGGGGTCCTACTCTACATTTTTATTTATTCAAAGTGCCATTGCAGCCTCCTAAATGTTTTAAAAGCAAGACCATATCAAATGCAATCCATACCTGAAGCATATCTGCATCACTCCCGTGCAGCCAGATGGAGCAGGTGCAGATAAAGGCCGACCAGGTCTGAACACAGACATCTCAGGTTTGACTTCCACACACTGCCCAACCAGCAAACACAGATGAAGGGCAATGCAGGCTCAGACATGGATGCAAAAATAAATAAAGCCTGGGGCAGGGCGGGGCTGCCGTGAGTGTGCACAGCAGCCTAGATCAATCTCAATAAACACAGAAAAGATGGCGAACATGACCCAGCGTGCACGGCAACAGTGGTGGTCAGCCACAAAACCAATTTGCAGCGGGGTGGCTCAATTGAATTGATCAATTTTTTTGCTAAATATCTCATTTTTGAATACAGCTAGACATTATGTGCATATGCACTCCAATTTATGCGTTCTAACCTTAAGCAGTGCTGGCTTCCCCCCCTATTTTTTCGTGGGGATTCTGTACCTGCTGCGGGCACCAGTGAGTCAGCATCCCACAGTTTTAGCAGGCAACAGTCCTTTATGTGCAGCTTTGTAGGACCTCGCCGTACCCCACTGCTGCGAGAGGAACAAATTGAAGCCGTTGTCGGATGGATTGCAGCTAACGCATCGACTTCAATGACTTCCACGTCCTCTCAGGGCCAGAGCACCGAAGAGCAACCATCTGTCTCTTCACTACCTGCCAAAGTGCCTAGGCAGTCAGAGAGCCCTGGACAGGAGCCATCACAGTCTCTACTTCTGTTCTCTGAATCTGTTGGCTTGGAAAGAAGGGGCCAGCCAAGCAGCATTCAAGAATGTGAGGAAGACGGAGTATGCAGTGATGCGCAACTTCTTTGTCCCTCGGAATCTAAAGAGGTGGGTGGGCCAGTGCCTATGGTCAGCACACCTCAGTGCGCATCAGATGGTGACGAGACTCAGTTACCACTTTCTGGTGCGTACGGTGCTGGCGATACAACCCAGGAGAAGCAGGTGTTTGAAGAGGGGAGTGTAGATGATGAGGTCCTTGACCCATCATGGCGTGAGGAACAGGAAGGTGGTGGGAGCAGCTCTGAGGAAGAGATTCCCCAAACGGCCAAAACAGGAGGGAGAGGGAGGGGGCAGACTTGTTTGCCTGTAGCTTCCTCTTCGGCACCCGGTAGTAGCATTCCTCTTTCAAAAGGCAAAACGGGCGCTCCCAAAACTTGCAGTGCGTGGTCCTTTTTTGACACAGTTGCAGATGACATTTGCTTTGTCAAATGCAAGCTGTGTCATCAGAAAGTCAAAAGAGGGAAAAATGTCAGCAACCTCAATACCACAAATATGTGGAAACATGTGCGGACCAAGCACGAGGTGGAGTTACACAGACACACTGAAGACGTAGGCCAACGTACAGCACCACCTACCACCTCTTCAGCTCGTGTTGGGGCCTCTTCCTCCTGCTCACACACAGCTGGTTCGGCTTCCTCACAGGATCGCCAAGGAAGAACCTCTGGCACTGTTGTCCGGAGACCCAGTGAACTTCCACCCACAGCACCACGTTCCCAGTCCTCCTCACACTCCCAGGCCACTCGACAGCCATCGGTAGCACAGGCATGGGATAAAAGGCGGCCATACTCAGCAAACCATCCCCGAGCACAGGCTCTGAATGCTGGCATTGCCAAACTCCTGGCACTTGAAATGCTCTCATTCAGGCTGGTGGAGACTGACACCTTCCGGGACTTGATGGCATTGGCAGTCCCACAATACACCGTGCCCAGCAGGCGAGCCGTCCCTGCCCTGCAAAAACATGTGGAGGGAAAAATACAACATGCACTACTAAATGCCGTCAGTAGCAAGGTCCACCTGACCACCGATGCGTGGACCAGTAATCATGGACAGGGACGATACCTTTCCCTCACTGCCCATTGGGTCAATGTTGTGGAGCCGGGTACAGATCTGGAGAGCGGCGCTGTACATGTTCTGCCAACTCCACGGATTGCAGGAATCCAGTCTCTACACATTGACTCCTCCTCCTACTCAAGTTCCTCAGAAACAGCGCAGCAGGAGCCTGTTACGACCGATATGAGCACAGCCATGGCCAAACGTCAACAGGCCGTACTCAAATTAATTTCTTTGGGGAATCGAAGCCACACAGCGCAGGAGCTCTGGAATGCCATCAAGCAGGAGAGCGACGTGTGGTTTCTGCCAGCGAATCTCCTGCCGGGCTTGGTAGTGTGTGACAATGGCCGAAATCTGGTGGCAGCTCTTGGCCTAGGCAACCTCACTCACATCCCATGTCTGGCACATGTGCTGAACTTGGTCGTGCAGAGCTTTCTGAGGGACTATCTGGATCTTGATGCACTGCTGCACAAGGTCCGCATAGAGTGCGCTCACTTGCGGCGTTCCAGCACGGCAAGATCGCGCCTTGCTGCTCTGCAGCGCCGATTACTCCTTCCGGAACATCGTATCATATGTGACCTACCCACCAGGTGGAATTCAATGTTACATATGTTGGAGCGGTTATGTGAGCAGCAGGCAGGAGTCATGGAGTAACAGCTGCATCAGGCGCAAACAAGTCGCACCACTGAGTGGGCCTCTATGAAGGACATCTGCCTCGTTTTGCATGCCTTCGATGATTCCACGCGGATGGCGAGTGCAGATGATGCACTAGTCAGCATGACTGTCCCCCTTATCTGCCTGCTTCAAAAAACACTGCAAGCACTAAGGGAGGAGGTTTTGGAAGAGGTGGAGGATGGGGAGTCCCAAATGCCATCTGCTTCTGGACAGTCTGCGCTACGGGGTTCCTCACAAAGGCCTAGGCAGGGGACACTTTGTGAGGAGGATGAGGAGGAGTCGATGGAGGAGGAAGACATCTCTCCAGAGGAGGGAGGTACACAATCCTCTAGTCAGTATGTACAGCGAGGGTGGGGTGATGCAGAGCAGGCAGAGATGACGCATCAAGCAGGGGACAGCGTTTCTTTGGCAGTTGGGAGTCTGCAGCACATGGTTGATTTCATGCTGCAGTGCCTGAGAAACGACCGCCGCATCGCCCACATTCTCAACACGACAGATTATTGGGTGTACACCCTCCTAGATCCTCGCTACCGGGACAACTTACAAAGCCTCATACCAACGTTGAACCGGGAGCGTAAACTGCGGGAGTACCAAGACACACTGGTGCAGTCCATCATGTTTTCCATTCCACCCAACAGCAGTGGTGCTAGTGCTTTACAAAGCAGCTCTGTGCGTCAAGGCAGTGGAGGAAACTCGGCACAAAGAGGGAGCAGAGGCAGCGCCTCAGCACAAGGCAAGACCACTATGGCCCAAATGTGGCAAAGTTTTGTGTGTCCGCCACAATTGTCTACACCATCACAGACGGCTCCAGTCAGCAGGAGGCAACGTTTCTGTCAGATGGTGACAGACTACATGTCTTGCCCTGTCAGTGTACTCCCAGATGGCTCTTCCCCCTTCAAGTTTTGGGTCTCTAAGCTGGATACATGGCCAGAGCTTAGCCAGTATGCATTGGAGGTGCTGGCTTGCCCTGCTGCCAGTGTATTATCGGAACGCGTCTTTAGTGCCGCAGGTGGTGTACTAACAGACCGTCGCACGCGACTATCTTCCAATAACGTTGACCGGCTTACTTTTCTGAAAATGAACAAGGCCTGGATCTCTCCAGAATTTGCCAGTCCTCTTCCCGAGTAAATAATTGGTTGGCAACAGTATCCAGGTCTCCTGTTGTGTTCATGTTTCCACCACCTGAACTATAATCCCTGTGCTTCAACACAGCCAGTTGTCGCTCAGAAGTGTTGTCTGCACAGAGAAAAACACTAGCTCCTGTGTTAGTGGGGTACAGTAACGCCAGCTGCTCCCCTGCTGTGTGGACAGCAAAGTCTCCTGCTCCATCCACATTCAAACTACTACTGATTTTTAACCGTGCTCCACTTAGGCCTGTGGCTCCACTGTCTCTAGTTTTTCCCCTGGCCTCCAATCCCGCCAGTTGCTGCTCAGAAGTGGCGTCTGCACAATCCACACTTGTTCCTGTGTTACTGGGGCTCAGTCACGTCAGTTGATCCCCTGATGTGTGTCCGGCAATGTCTCCTGCTCTGTCCACATTCCCATTACTAGAAGTGTGAATGAGGACAGAGCAGGAGACCTTGCCGGACACACATCAGGGGATCAACTGACGTGACTGAGCCCCAGTTACACAGGAACAAGTGTGGATTGTGCAGATGCCACTTCAGAGCTGTAACTGGAGGGGTTGGAGGCCAGGGGAAATACTAGAGACAGTGGAGCTAGAGGCAATAGTGGAGCACGGTTACAATCAGTAGTAGTCTACAACCTTTATAAAACCTGCTGCAAGTTCGCCTCCGCCTGCTGCATGATTGATCTAATGCTCCAACAACGCCTGTTGGTGTTCGGAAGTGCCGTCTTCACAGAGAAAAACACACTAGCTCATGTGTTAGTGGGGTTCAGTAACGTCTACTGTTCACCTGCTGTGTGGACGGCAATGTCTCCTGCTGCCTGCACATGCCAAAAACATCAGGCCTCAGCCTGCTCCATGCTTCATCCTGGGCTCCAACAACACCAGTTGGTGTTCAGAAGTGCTGTCTTCACAGAGAAAAACACACTAGCTCCTGTGTTATTGGGGTTCAGTAATGTCTGCTGTTCCCCTGCTGTGTAGACGGCAATGTCTCCTGCTGCCTCCACATGCCAAAAACATCAGGCCTCAGCCTGCTCCATGCTTCATCCTGGGCTCCAACAATGCCAGTTGGTGCTCAGAAGTGCCGTCTTCACAGAGAAAAACACACTAGATCCTGTGTTAGTGGGGTTCAGTAATGTCTGCTGTTCCTCTGCTGTGTAGACGGCAATGTCTCCTGCTGCCTCCACATGCCAAAAACATCAGGCCTCAGCCTGCTCTATGCTTCATCCTGGGCTCCAACAACGCCAGTTGGTGTTCAGAAGTGCCATCTTCACAGAGAGAAACACACTAGCTCCTGTGTCAGTGGGGTTCTGTAACGCCAGCTGCTCCCCTGCTATGTGGATGGCAAATTCTCCTGCTGCCTACATAGTCACACTACTACTGATTTTTAACCATGCTCCACTTATGCCTCTGGCTCCACTGTCTCTAGTGTTTCCCCTGGCCTCCAACCCCGCCAGTTGCTGCTCTGAAGTGGCGTCTGCACAATCCACACTTGTTCCTGGGTTACAGGGGCTCTGTCACGTCAGTGGATCCCCTGATGTGTGTCCGGCAAGGTCTCCTGCTCTGTCCACATTCCCATTACTAGTAGTGGGAATGTGGACAGAGCAGGAGACCTTGCCGGACACACATCAGGGGATCCACTGACGTGACAGAGCCCCTGTAACCCAGGAACAAGTGTGGATTGTGCAGACGCCACTTCAGAGCAGCAACTGGCGGAGTTGGAGGCCAGGGGAAATACTAGAGACAGTAGAGCCAGAGGCCTAAGTGGAGCACGGTTACTATCAGTAGTAGTGTACAACCGATCTAAAACTTGCTCCAAGTAGGCCTCAGCCTGCTCCGTGATTGATCCTGGGCTTCAACATCGCCAGTTGCTGCTCAGAAGTATCTTTGGCATGGGTACTCCCTCCTGCCCAGCCTCATTCCAGCGCGCCTGCTTTTTCCAGGTAGTGTCAATGTCACTTTGCCACCAATACGTTGTCCTGTCGTGTTGCGGTCGGGTTAGCCGAGTCTATGGTGCCTGCAGTTTCGGTGCTTCCTATGTGGGCTGCGGGTTCTGGTAATAAAGGTTGGTTCCGTAGTGCCAATAGGACAAGCACCCCCTGTTGGACTGTGGGTTTCGGTAACTGCGCCCTGCTTGCGGCCTTGCAACTTTGTTGACTATGGGTACCTTGTGCTACCCATACGGGTTCCAGCACCGTCAGCTGGTTCTCGGCAGAGCCTTTGGCCTAGGTGCCTCCTTCTCGGTATCCAAGTTCCAGCAACGTCTACTTGTCCTTGGTAGTGCTTTGTAGCACAGGTACCTCCTGCTTAGTAACCGTGTTCCAGCACTGTCAGCTGGTCCACGGTTGTGCCATTGGCTCTTGTTCCTTTTGCTGCCACTCTGGGTTCCAGCACCATCAGCTGGTCCTCACTAGTTTAATTTGCTCTTGCAGCTTCTGCTACCCATCCGGGTTCCAGCACCATCAGCTGTTTCTCGGCAGAGCCTTTGGCCTAGGTGCCTCCTTCTCGGTATCCGAGTTCCAGCAACGTCTGCTGGTCCTTGGTAGTGCTTTGTAGCACAGGTACCTCCTGCTTAGTAACCGCGTTCCAGCACTGTCAGCTGGTCCATGGTTGTGCCATTGGCTCTTGTTCCTTCTGCTGCCCCTCCGGGTTCCAGCACCATCAGCTGGTCCTCGCTAGTTTCATTTGCTCTTGCAGCTTCTGCTACCCATCTGGGTTCCAGCGCCATCAGCTTTTTCTTGGCAGATCCTTTGGCCTAGGTGCATGGTGGCTCAGTGGTTAGCGCTGCAGCCTTGCAGCGCTGGGGTCCTGGGTTCAAATCCCACCAAGGACAACATCTGCAAGGAGTTTGTATGTTCTCCCCGTGTTTGCGTGGGTTTCCTCTGGGCACTCCGGTTTCCTCCCACACTCCAAAGACATACTGATAGGGAATTTAGATTGTGAGCCCCATCGGGGACAGTGATGAAAATGTGTGCAAACTGTAAAGTGCTGCGGAATTTGTTAGCGCTATATAAAGATTATTCTTATTATTATTATTAGGTGCCTCCTTCTCGGTATCCGATTTCCAGCAACGTCTGCTGGTCCTTGGTAGTGCTTTGTAGCACAGGTACCACCTGCTTAGTAACCGTGTTCCAGCACCGTCAGCTGGTTCACGGTTGTGCCATTGGCTCTTGTTCCTTCTGCTGCCCCTCCAGGTTCCAGCACCATCAGCTGGTCCTCGCTAGTTTCATTTGCTCTTGCAGCTTCTGCTACCAATCCGGGTTCCAGCACCGTCAGCTGTTTCTCGGCAGAGCCTTTGGCCTAGGTGGCTCTTTCTCAGTATCCGAGTTCCAGCAACGTCTGCTGGTCCTTGCTAGTGCTTTGGAGCACAGGTACCTCCTGCTTAGTAACCGTGTTCCAGCACCGTCAGCTGGTCCACGGTTGTGCCATTGGCTCTTGTTCCTTCTGTTGCCCCTCCGGGTTCCAGCACCGTCAGCTGGTCCTCGCTAGTTCCATTTGCTATTGTTCCTTCTGCTGCCCATCCGGGTTCCAGTACCGTCAGCTGGTTCTCGGCAGTTCCTCAGCCTTCTTGTACCTTCTGCTACTTTTCCAAGTTCAAGCTTGTGGAATTGTCTTTTGATTCTCACTCTGGATCTCCCTGACGATGACCCTGAAGACGACGACCCTGAAGACCACACCGAAGAAGACCAAAAAGATGACCCTCAAGAAGAAAACCAAGAGGACAAAGAACATGAAGACAACCACCAAGATGCAGAACAACAAGAGACAGAAGACCAAGAAGCAGAAAAACCAAAAGCAGAAGAACATTAAGCATAAGACTAAAAATAAGAGCAAATGATATTATCTAAATTATAAGCAGAAGAAGACTAAGCAGTGTATGGGGGTGAGTCCGTTCCTCCTCATGGTGCCCCTGGAAAATGCCTGCTGCTGCAGGCCAAACTGAACGCGGACAAATCCTGTTGTAAATCTTTTGTGACAGGCAGACCGGAAGGTGTAATCTTCAAACTTTTATAGATAACAACTACAGGAATGCCTGTCACAAATAAGAATATGATGAAGAAGAAGAATAGGAAGAAGATGAAGAAGTAGAATATGAAGAAGAATAATAGCTGAATAAGAAGAATATGAAGAATGTAAAAAAAAGAATAATAGGAAGAAGGTGAAGAAGAAGAAGAAGAAGAAGATGAATAAGGTGAAGATGAAGTTGATGAAAAAGATGCTGCTGAGGATGATGAAGGAGAAAGTGTGGGAGAAGTAAAAAAGAAGGTGAAGAGCATGGAAGTAGTAAAACATACATATCTGGCAAAATATAAAAGAGGTTAACATAGTCAATATCTTTGTAACTCCAAACGTCTTTAAAATAAAAAAAATATTCCTGCTATTCCATTTGATTTGGCTAAACCTCTATGGCTTTAATGTCTCCTACACCTCCCACAATACATTCTACATTATTATTAGTTGTTTTTCTTCATGTAGAATTAACCTACAAGGAAAGAAAGGTTTTTTTTCAATTCCGATATTTCTGTTCCATTGACTTGAATGGGACTTCCGGGATCGGAATCGGCGATACCCGCTATTTTTTTTAGATCGGCCGATACAATCCGATCCGATATTTTTCAATATCGGGTGGTATTGCTCAACACTAACGTTGAGCTGTGAAAATAAAAAAATCATTTTTTTTCCACAAAAATGATCTTTTCGCCCCCAAATTTTTATTTTTACAAGGGTAACAGGAGAAATTAGACCCCCAAAGTTGTTGTGCAATTTGTCCTGAGTGTGCCCATACCCCATATGTGGGGATAAACCACTGTTTGGGCACACGGCAGAATTTCATTGCAAAATTGGCTGGAATTGAGATTGGAAGCCATGTCGCGTTTGGAGAGCCCCTGATGTACCTAAACAGTGAAAAAAACCCACAAGTGACACAATTTTGGAAATTAGACCCCTTAAGTAACTTATCTAGATGTGTGGTGAGCACTTTGAATTCCCAAGTGTTTCACAGAAGTTTATAACGTAGAGCAGTGAAAATAAAAAATCATTTTTTTTCCTCAAAAATGAATTTTTAGCCCGCTGTTTTTTATTTTCACAAGGCTAACAGGAGAAATTGATTCACAAAAGTTGTTGTGCAATTTGTGCTGAGTACACCGATACCCCATATGTGGGGGGAACCACTGTTTGGGTGCATGGGAGAGCTCGGAAGGGATGGAGCGCCATTTTGGAATGCAGACTTTGATGGAATATTCTGCAGGCGTCATGTTGCATTTGCAGAGTCCCTGATGTGACTAAACAGTAGAAATCCCCCACAAGTGACCCCATTTTGGTAACTAGACCCCCCAAGGAGATTATCTAGAAGTGTGGTGAGCACTTTGAACCCCCAAGTGCTTCACAGAAGTTTATAACGCAGAGCCGTGACAATAAAAAATCTTTTCTTTTTCTACAAAAGTGATTTTTAGCCCCCAATTTTTTTTATTTTCCCAAGGGTAACAGGAGAAATTAGACCCCCAAAGTTGGAATGCAATTTGTCCTGAGTATGCTGATGCCCCATATGTTGGGGTAAACCACTGTTTGGGCACACGTCTGGGCTCGGAATGGAGGGAGCACCATTTGACTTTTTGAATGCAAAATTGGCTGGAATCAATAGTTGTGCCATGTTGCACTTGGAGACCCCATGATATGCCTAAATAGTGGAAGCCCCTCAATTCTAGCTCCAAACCCTAACCCAAAAAACACCCCTAACATTATTCCCAACCCTAACATTAAACCCAACCATAACCATAATCCTAACCCTAATTCCAACCCTAACCCTAATTATAACCCTAATCCTAATTCTAACCCTAACCCTAATTCCAACCCTAACCATAATTCCAACCCTAACCCTAATGGAAAAAAGAAAATAATTATATTTTCTTTATTTCATTGTATTTCCCTAACTAAGGGGGTGATAAAGGAGGGGGTTATTTACTATTTTTTTTTATTTTGATCACTGTGATAGGGTTTACACAGTGATCAAAATGTACATTAAATGAATGGAATCTGCCGGCTGGCAGATTTGACAGGCGCACTGCGCATGCGCCCGCCATTTTCTTCCCGGACCAAGTTGGCGGCACCCACCGGAGGAGGCAGGAGGCCCGAGGACCACCGGGAGGTACTAGGGGTCTATTGGGGACCTTATTTCTCTCTCCTCTGATGTGCGATTAATAACGGCGATCGCAAAAGCGTGGTCGGTAAAAACCGACCCAAATCATGTTCTCTGGGTTCCGGCTACCCCCAGCAGCCGAGACCCTGGAAAAATTCCAACTCTGGGGGGCGCTATTTACTTTTTTCAGCGCCGTTAATGAACGGTGCTGTGGTTTAAGTACCCTTAACTACCACCGTTAAAAGGCGTAGCGACGGTCGTTAAGGGGTTAACATAACATATCATTTATATATACTTTCTGTATTACTATAAATGTGAACTTTTCTAAATGACCACCCTCATGTAAACTGGTTTACCAGATTAACAAGAGTAAGTTGATATGGGTAATGCATGTTGTATTTTGCTCTGTAGCTCCTGGCGCTGCCCAGCAACAAGCCTGGATCTGAAGGGGATGTCTCATTAGACCACAACACGCTGCGCTGCCAACCTCAAGATGGCCACTCTCATGAACTGGGATTTTCTCATAGCATAATTCCTCTATTCACAGTCATAAGTTTTTCCATGTTTAATTATACATACAGTAGTCTCCAGGCCTGTTTCATACTTCAGTTTTTTCAAATCAGTCAAAATCCGCCAAAAAGTGAAAATGGCAGATCCGCCAAAAATGTGCAAAAACGGTTGCCAGCGGATGGTACGGATCCGTTTTTTGACGGATCCGCTATATGGACTTTTGTACGGATCCGTCAAAATGCGGATGCGTTACATCCGCTAGCATCCGTTTTTTCCGTTCGTTGGATCCGTTTTCTTGCGGATCCGTTTTTCCACACCTCCAAAATGGGATGCTCCCAAATATGATTGGCTCTTGGAAAATGCTCCCTAATCTGATTGGATACTGGAAACTAGGGAAAACTATATCTAGGGTGTTGTTATACAATATCTTTGAAAGGTTTTAGAGCTAGTGGCAGTGATGGAAGGAGTTATTGTGAGTATTAACAGCTTCTGTGTGGAATTTGATCTTCACTGCAATCGGTTGGCAATTATTGCTCTCCAGAGGGAGAAAAAAAGACTGCGAAACCTGCGTCAGAGGAGACGACGGCAGTGGATTCATCCGATAAATGCGCAGAGGTTTACCCTTGGTGTGTTTTCTACACTATACCTGGAATTGAAGGATAACCCGGACAAGATTTTCAACTATGTGTGCATGAGGCAGGACTTGTTCGACATATTAGTGGATCGTGTTGGAGCACAAATCCGGAGAAGGGACACACAATTGCGGTTTTCTATATCACCGGCGGAGCGTTTGATGGTGACCCTTCGGTAAGTTATCTAATTTTTAAAAGGTTTCCGATTCTGCTGACTTTTATTGTTATGTTATGGCTTGTATTTTGTATTAATTTTACTTTTTTCCCTTTTTTTACAAGTTTTCTGGCAACTGGAGAAACCTTCACCTCCCTCCATTATCAGTTCCGCCTTGGGATTTCAACGATATCTGGAATTGTACAACAGACCTGCCGGGCATTGTGGGATTGTCTCCATGAGGAATACATCCCAGAGCCAACACAGGAGAGGTGGCTGAAGATTGCCGACAACTTTCACCAACACTCCTTGCCCTGGCAACAGACATGGCGGAGGAGTGGGCCTTCTCCTTTCTTCCAACTGCACCTTCAACCCAATCCCACCTCTTCCCTCCCTCTTTTGAAGTCCACTCCGTCCGCATCTATTCTCCCTCCAACCTCCAAGTGGCCGTCATATACCAACCTCCAGGCCCGACCACTTCCTTTATTGACCAATTCTCTACCTGGCTCCTTCACTTTCTCTCTACTGACATTCCCACCATCATCATGGGTGACTTCAACATCCCCATTGACACCCACCAGTCGGCAGCCTCTAAACTCCAGTCCCTTACTTCATCCTTTGGACTTACTCAGTGGTCCTCCTCAGCCACCCACACAGATGGACATACATTAGACCTGGTCTTCACCCGCCTCTGCTCTCTTTCTAACTTCACCACCTCCCCTCTCCCTCTATCTGACCACCATCTACTCACTTTCTCATCCCTGTCCTCCTCACCTGTCACCCACATCCAGCGGCATGCGCACCCCCGCAGAAACCTTGCACATCTAGACACTCGCACACTCTCTGACTCTATTCTACCACTGTCCTCCATAGCTTCACTCCATGACACTGGCACTGCCACTAGTTTCTACAATGCCACTCTTGCATCAGCCATTGACTCAGTCGCCCCGTCATGCATAACAGAGTGCGACGAATCAATAGACAACCCTGGCACAATAACACCACTAAAAAGCTTCCAGAATTGCAGAACGGCGCTGGAAGAAAACGCATTCACAAGACAACTTCACTGCACTCAAACAAGCAACACCTGCATTCAAATCAGCTCTCACCTCTGCTAAACAGGCCTTCTTTACATCCCTTGTATCTTCCTTATCCCACAACCCCAAACAGTTGTTCAATACTTTTAACTCCCTCCTCCGCCCACAACTGCCATCTCCAACTTCCCAAATCTCTGCCGAGGACTTTGCAGCACACTTCAAAAACAAGATAGACCAAACACGGCAAGTCTTTATTGCTCAACCACCTCAACCCCTTTGTATACCAGACCAATGCCCAAACCCCATAACCTCTTTATCCAACATCACTGAAGGGGAGCTTGCTCATCTTCTCTCCAAATCACACCTCACCACTTGTGCACTTGACCCTATCCCATCCCACCTCCTCCCCAGCATCACCATCACTCTTATCCCATCCCTAATCCACCTCTTCAACTTATCACTAACTTCTGGTACCTTCCCTTCTGCTTTCAAACATGCCACAATCACACCTATCCTTAAAAAGCCAACCCTCGATCCAACAGCCATGTCCAGCTATCGCCCAATATCGCTGCTCCCATTCGCTTCTAAACTTCTGGAGCAGAATGTCCACGCTGAACTTTCCTCTCACCTCTCATCTAACTTGCTCTTTGACAATCTACAATCTGGCTTCTGCCCCCATCATTCCACTGAGACAGCCCTGACCAAAATTACCAACGACCTACATACAGCTAAAGCTAACGGACAATACTCTATACTCCTGCTTCTAGACCTGTCCTCTGCTTTCGACACAGTTGACCACTGCCTCCTACTACAGATCCTCTCCTCCTTTGGCATCAAAGACCTCGCCCTATCCTGGATCTCCTCATACCTTTCCAACCGCACATTCAGCGTCTCCCACTCCCACACTACCTCCTCATCCCACCCTCTCTCTGTTGGAGTCCCCCAAGGCTCTGTTCTAGGACCCCTACTCTTCTCAATCTACACACTTGGTCTGGGGCAACTCATAAAGTCCCACAGATTCCAGTACCACCTTTATGCCGATGATACTCAGATCTACCTCTCTGGCCCAGACATCACCTCTCTGCTCTCCAGAATCCCAGAGTGTCTATCAGCCATATCCTCCTTCTCCTCTCGCTTCCTCAAACTCAATGTGGACAAATCTGAACTGATCATATTTCCCCCATCTCACAGATCTTCCTTACCCGACCTTTCTATAACAATTGACAACACCACGCTTTCCCCCGTACCGGAGGTCCGCTGCCTCGGAGTAACCCTTGACTCTGCCCTGTCCTTCAAACCGCACATCCAAGCTCTCTCCACCTCCTGTCGCCTCCAGCTCAAAAATATTTCCAGAATCCGTCCCTTCCTCAACTCTCAATCTACTAAAATGCTTGTGCATGCCCTCATCATCTCCCGCCTCGACTATTGCAACATCCTTTTCTGTGGCCTCCCTGCTAACACCCTTGCACCTCTCCAGTCCATTCTCAACTCTGCCGCCGACTAATTTATCTCTCTCCTCACTACTCCTCCACTTCTCCATTGCAAAACTCTTCACTGGCTCCCATTCCCTCAGCGTATCCAGTTCAAATTACTAATACTGACCTACAAGGCCATCTACAACCTGTCTCCTCCTTACATCTCTGAACTAATCTCCAGATACCTCCCCTCACGTAATCTCCGGTCCTCCCAAGACCTCCTTCTCTCCTCCACACTTATTCGCTCCTCACCCAACCGCCTCCAAGACTTCTCCAGAATAGCCCCCATCCTCTGGAATTCCCTGCCCCAACACGTCCGGCTATCAACCACACTCGGATCCTTCAGACGGAACCTGAAAACCCACCTCTTCAGGAAAGCCTACAGCCTGCAGTGATCCCCGCTGCCTCCTCACCACTACTGGAGCTACCGCGTCACCATCACTGGAACCGCTGTAACCCTCCAACCTACTGTCTCCTTCCCCACCATCCTGTAGCATGTAAGCCCGAAAGGGCAGGGTCCTCTCTCCCCTCTATATCAGTCTGTGATTGTAAGTTTGTTTGCTGTAAGTGATATCTGTAATCTGTGTGTAACCCCTTCTCATGTACAGCACCATGGAACCAAGGGTGCTATATAAATAAATAAATAATAATATTAATAACTTTAAAGAAATCTACCAGTTTCCAAATTGCATTGATGCCGTGGATGGGAAGCATATTCGGACTGTGAAACCCATTGGATCTGGCTCAGAATTTTACAACTACAAAAAATACTTTTCAATTGTACTTATGGCCATTGCAGACGCAAACTGCAAATTTATTGCCGTGGACATTGGTGCATATGGTCTTTCAAATGATTCCCAGGTCTTCAAGATGTCTGCCATGGGCCTTCGTTTGTATGGAGACAATTTTGATTTCCCACCTCCAAGACCACTCCCTGGAACTACAGGCCCACCAATGCCATTTGTGTGTGTTGGTGACGACGCATTTCAGCTGTCCAAACACCTACTCAAGCCATATGATAGTCGTGGATTGACACACCGCAAAAAAATATTTAACTATCGATTGACCAGAGCGCGAAGAGTGGTGGAGTGCGCTTTCGGCATTTTAACTGCAAAATGGAGAGTGCTCTTGACGGCCATAAAAATGAAAACAGAGACTGTGGATGAGGTGGTGAAGGTGTGTGTCATCCTGCACAACTTTGTACTTTCAAAGGAACCTGTTTCCATAGAAGAAAATCTGTCTGAAACCACCTTGTGGGATTATCAGCAGCCAACTGTTCGGAGTACTTTGTCAGTGGCAAGAATGAGGGACACATTTGTGGATTATTTTCTGACACGAGAGGGAAAACTTGACTGGCAAGATAACATGGTATAAAAATTTTTTTATTTTTTTTTATTTTTTACCAATTGTTGGTAATAAAAGTGTTGTGTTTTCACATTTTAAACCACCGGTGTACTTTTGAAATGTTACCAAGTGTTTTTTTTTTTCCTTTTTACACCACCGGTTTACTTTGTGAAATGTAATGTTGTGACCTTTTTACACCACCGGTGTACTTTGTGAAATGTTACCAAGTGTTGTGACCTTTTTACACCACCGGTGTACTTTGTGAAATGTTACCAAGTGTTGTGACCTTTTTACCCCACCGGTGTACTTTGTGAAATGTTTCCAAGTGTTGTGACCTTTTTACACCACCGGTGTACTTTCAACCTTTACCAAGAAATAAACAAAAAAGAAACTACACAATAAAGTTCTTTTGAAAAAAAAATTGTTTTTATTTCTCACATTTTTTTCAAAATTTTATATTTGAAAACTTTCGATTTTTTTGTTAGAAATTTTTTTTTAATTTTTTTTTAAAATACATAACAAAATTACATAATAACATTACAAATGCTGGTAGTTTTGGGTGGAGATACTATCAGAGGGGTTAACAGGGTTGACCACATCGAGGGGGGGTGGAGGACTGGGAAGGGAGTTGATGAGGATCAGAAGTGGAAGGGGGGGTTGAAAACATGAGGTTGGGACAGGAGTTGATGGAAAGATGAGGTTTGTGGGAACATTGAAGGTGTGTGTGGGGGTGGGTATGGTGAATGCATTGGGGTATAATGCAGAGGGGAATGAAGGTACTGGGAAGAATGGAATGGGGAACTAGAGAAAGGAGAGGGAGTGGTTGGAGGGATGGTTGTATGATGGATGGTGGTGGAAGGATGGACGGTGGAAGGATAGACAGGGGAAGGATGGACAGAGGGAGGATGGACAGAGGGAGGATGGACAGGGGGAGGTTGGGATGCTTCGGACAATACTTATACTAGAGTATTGTAACCAACACAAACCCAGTAAATAATTAACACGGCAAAAACTCAAAATAGAATCCATAAACCACGAGAATAAGTATAAATTGCCAAAATACTAATTTTATTGAATGCAAAAGCACAACAAATAAGTAAATAAAAAATTACACAAATGGGTCACTGCTATCCAAAGCGGGAGCCATATTGCACAAGTGCCCGAATGAACAAATGCAAGTAAGGGTACAAAACAATTACAATTATTGATCAAGGAATGGCATGAAATATGCTGCACTTAAACTAGTAGCCATTATAAAAATGAGAACAGCGCAAATGCCTCTGAACTCACAGTGCTTTCCACAGTGGGAATGAACATAACCAATCCATGATCACATAACAGTTAGTAAAAGGGCCCAGAACAAGAGCGCTATGTTGTGACGACAATGTAGAAACATGCGGACAGTACAACAAGGGCACTTACAAGATGTGAGTAAAGGCGCTGGCTTCCCATTCGCCCCAACGCGCGTTTCGCTTCTTCGTCAGGAGGCGTGTCTAAGGGCTAGGTGGGTGGGTATTAAATATACTGGACGGCCAATCAGAAATTGACAAGATGTACACGTCACTACATTAACATACGATCCAACCCCACTACTGTGCTGAAAAAAAAATTGGTTAAACATGTAAACATTTGTACTACAGAAATGGTGTGTGGAATATTTACCTTCTGGTCACCATCGTCGACCGGAGGAACCCCAGGGCTCTGTAGTTTTTATACTGGGTTCCCCCTGCGTCCTCCCGATCCACTCGGGGCCTGCATCTCCTTGTTGAAGTCCCTCTTGAAGCGATCACTGAGCGACCGCCACCGTGTGATAACCCTGTCACCTGTGAAGGAAAAAAACAAAGTGGTTAGTATTCAACACTTCACATGCTGGAATATAAGTTACTGAAATTGTAATACTTACGCACTAAATCCCTGGCCCTCGCATCAAGCTCCTCCCAGTTCTCTACAACCTCGGAACACACCTCATCATCCCAGAGCCGTCGGCTCCCGTGTTTGTACTTCATGGATGAGGTCATCAGTGTTGATTATGAGACCCTCCTCAATTGGTCTCGAGGGAGCACGCTGTGAAACCTGTGAAGAAAAAAAATAAAAACAAAAAAAAAAAATTACATTCAATTCAAACACATGAGGTTCATTACTCAATTATCCAAATAGGGTTACTTACCGTTCGCCGACCACCAGAGGCATCACCTCGACGACGCTGGGATGTCCTGGGAGTTGCTCTTGTGCGGGCACCAGATTGTGAAGACTGTACAAAAAAAATAAAATAAATTTTGGTTTGGATGAATGCGTAGTTATTGTGTGTGCGCTGTGATGAATGTTTGTGTTGGGTGTAGCATTATGTATGTATGTCTGTATGTGCTAAACTTACACTCTGCGCGCCCCCTCTTTGCGTCTCTCCACCCTGCATGTCTCCTCCTGGAAAATCCTCAGATTCAGCTTCCTGTGAAAACATAATACATGCATATAGGGTTAAAAAAAAAATTAAAATAAGAGTAAAAAAACCCCATTATTTACCTCAGTTCACTGATGATGTGAAGGGGAGCTTTCAGAAGAAGACATTCCTGCGGTCTGGCTTGCGGGTCTGCTGCGGTGTGGCCGCTGCTGCGGCTCTGCAGTCCTTCCTGAAGTGATCTGCAAGTATAAAGACACTTGTTAAGCTACTATACAAAGGATAACAAAACCTTTCAGGCCTTTATACTTACTGACTAAATTTCACTCTTTTGTGTGGGTCTGCTGCGGCCTGGTGGGTCTGCTGCGGCCTGTTGGGTCTGCTGCAGACTGGCGGGTGTGTGGTCCTTCCTGAAGTGATCTGCAAGTATAAAGACACTTGTTAAGCTACTATACAAAGAATAACAAAAGCTTTCAGGCCTTTATACTTACTGACAAATTTTCACTCTTTTGTATGGGTCTGCTGCGGCCAGGTGGGTCTGCTGCGGCCTGTTGGGTCTGCTGCGGACTGGCGGGTGTGCGTTCCTTCCTGAAATGATCTGAAAGTATAAAGAAAATTTTAATAACATAAAAAAAATCTTCATTGGTATTTAATGTGTGTAATTCCTTGAAACTCTCACTGAGAGTGTAACCACACTGTGATTGCAGGTGTATAATTCCTGTGTATACCCACACTTTGTGTTTGCATGTGTGAATTTCCTTAAAAACTCTCACTGAGAGTGTAACCACACTGTGATTGCATGTGTGTAATTCCTGTGTATACCCACACTTTGTGTTTGCATGTGTTTGAATTCCCTGAAAAGCTCTCACTGAGAGTGTAACCACACTGTGATTGCAGGTGTGTAATTCCTGTGCATACCCACACTTTGTGTTTGCATGTGTTTGAATTCCCTGAAAAACTCTCACTGAGAGTGTAACAACACTGTGATTGCAGGTGTGTAATTCCTGTGTATACCCACACTTTGTGTTTGCATGTGTGAATTCCCTTAAAAACTCTCACTGAGAGTGTAACCACACTGTGATTGCATGTGTGTAATTCCTGTGTATACCTACACTTTGTGTTTGCATGTGTTTGAATTCCATGAAAATCTCTCACCGAGAGAATACCCAAGTGTTTGAAAGTGTAAATTCCAATCTCTCACTTGAGAGTATAACCACACTTGTATACCAAAAACCAACACTTTATGTACCTTTTTTGTACATATACCCATACTTTATTTTACCTGGTTATAAAATGATACTACTGACAGTTTTTAAAAAAATTTTATTAAATTTTTTTTTTTAGTTAATTTTTTTCTTTTTTTTTTACACAAGTAGGAGCTACTCTGCTCTTTATTTTAAATACCACAATAAATGAAAAATAAAAAAAAAACAGTGATATACAAGAGAAACACCACATACAATACACAACACAATCACAGCACAATTGCAAATATGAAAATAAAATACAGTACACATGCAACAGAAAAAGAATTAAAATATGAAAATAAAGCATACTAAAAATACACACACACACACACATGCCACACTAGGAGGCCACGAACATACATGCAGGAAGGCACACCACACACACACTCAGACACACAGTCAGGCCACACACACAAAGACATGCCCCACACAAATAGTTTAGCATAATTGCAAATATTTAAATAAAATTACAGTACTATGAAAATAAAATTCAGTGAACATGCAACAGAAAAACAATTAAAGCATGAAAAAAAAGCATAATAAAAATACACACACACACGCAACACTGGGAGGCCAAGAACATACATACAGGAAGGCCGACCACACACACACACACACACAAACACGCATGTCACACACACACAGACAGGCCACACACACAGGCAGACAAGCCACAGACACACAAATAGTTATACTCACACAATTGCAGGCTGGCTTGCTAGCAGGCCTCTCCGTCCTGTCTTGGTGCTGGGCAGGTGATGTCAGGCAGGCTGGTGCAGGGGTCTTGCTCTCCAGGGGTCTTGCAGCTGGGCAGGCAGGTTTTATAGCTTGCTGGATGGCTGGCTGGCTGGCTCTGTCTCCTATCAGTCTGGCTGGTGCCGGATGTCTGGGCCCAATGATTAAATTAGCCCACCTTATATAGTTTTGGGACTGTCTGGAAAAGTATCTTTTTTTCTGAGCATGCTCAGTGCGCTGGCGGATTCCGCAAAATAGCGGATCCCGGCAGATCCGCCGCCCATAGGAGCCCATTCTACCGCATGGCGGACGACGGCGGAACCGCCGTCATCCGCCATATTGACGGCGCCAAAAAACGTTGCAAGCTTCGTCCACCTCAGACAGAATCCGCCAGGAATCTGGCGGATCCGCCGAATAGTGGACGTAACAGACGACCATCCACCAAAATCCGCCACTAATGTATCCCAATGGGAAAAAATGGCGGATCCGCCATTTTCAAATTTTGGCGGATTTTGACTGATGGTAAAAAACTGAAGTGTGAAACAGGCCTTACAATGATATATTCTAATATGTGTGAAGGTGATAGATCCTCTTAAAGGTTAAAATTGACTCGGTCACAAAGGGGTTAAGTTAGGATGACATTGTGGAGCAATTTTGTTGATGACTGCAAAGTGATACATTGACATTTGGACAATGTCACAGCGAATGGCAGGCAGTGCGGATTCTGTTAGTACTGCTCACTGTATCACACACTGGGGTTAGATACACAGATTGTATCAAGTGCTGGGTTTATATACGCAGACAGTATTAGCCTGAAATAGATACAAGGCTTTGTAGTATATCACACATGATGAGATTAGATACACAGACTGTATCACACGCTGGGATAAGACTCGCGGAGAGCGTCACATGATGTTATTAGATATACAGCTCTGCTATGTCAGTGTTAGGCCTCCCTCAGATATCTGTAATGCATGGACGTCTGAATGAGGCTTACAGTGACGCAGCAGAGCTCAGTCAGTGTTCAGAGCGCCGCAGCGTGATGATTTCTCTGTTGTGCTCTGAACACTGTGGTGATAAGATTGGTGTGTGCAGGTCAGCAGCCTGGTATTGTACTAGTGATCCCAGGCTACCAAGCTGGAGGAAATCACCTCCGCAGTCCTGGTCTCACTGCTCATTGCAGAGATGTGGCGGTGACTTCTCTAGCAGTGAGAACAGGGTGGCAGCCTGACAGCAGTATAATGTCAGGGTTCAGATCACAACCCTGATGAAACTTGGGTGAAGCGCGCGTTGGGGCTGAGGATTCAACACTATACCATTACCTGACTGAAGTACATCATTTGATGTAAGTACAATGCCTACTCCTTTAATACCTATCTGCTGTTTGTACATACCACTCTACTCTACTCTTCATAGTTGTGAGCTGCAGGCTGACACACAGTTGTCTTTGTAATTTTTATATGCCCTTTATTATCCAAATTTATTATTTTTTGTATAGTTTGAATCCCCCTGTTCTTTGGTACTCTGCTTTACTCCATATCTTTCCCTTTTACAGTGGGCATGGAAAGTATTCAGACCCCTTTAAATTTTTCACTCTTTGTTTCTTTGCAGCCATTTGGTAAGTTCAAAAAAGTTATTTTTTTCTCATTAATATACACTCTGAACCTTATCTTGCTTGAAAAAAAACAAAAATGTGGACATTTTTGCAAATTTATAAAAAAAAAACTGAAATATCACATTGTCATAAGTATTCAGACCCTTTGCTCAGACACTCATATTTAAGTCACATGCTGTTCATTTCCTTGTGATCCTCCTTGAGATGGTTCTACTTCTTTATTGGAGTCCAGCTGTGTTTAATTAAACTGATAGGACTTGATTTATAAAGACACACGCCTGTCTATATAAGACCACACTGCTCACAGTTGATGTCAGACCAAATGAGAATCATTAGGTCAAAGGAACTGGCCAAGGAGCTCAGAGACAGAATTGTGGCAAGGCACACCTCTGGCCAAGGTTACAAAATAATTTCTGCAGTACCTAAGAGCACAGTGGCCTCCATAATCCTTAAATGGAAGAAGTTTTAGACCACCAGAAGTCTTCCTAGACTTGGCCATCCTGCCAAACTGAGCAATCATGGGAGAAGAGCCTTGGTGAGAGAGGGAAAGAAGAACCCCCAAGATAACTGTGGCTGAGCTCCACAGATGCAGTAGGGAGATGGGAGAAAGTTCCACAAAGTCAACTATCACTGCAGCCCTCCACAAGTCAGGCCTTTATGGCAGAGTGGCCCGATGGAAGCCTCTCCTCAGTGCAAGACATATGAAAGCCAGCATAAAGTTTGCTAAAAAACACAAGAAGGAGACCCTGTCAGGATTCGTACCGGGGTCTAGTCTGTGTTCCACAGCAAGTCTCGCTGCCTTACTGGCTGTGCCACACAACCAGTCTTAATATACAGTTTCTGATCAACTAGTTCTTTTTCGTTCATCGTTCTTCCTCCGTTCTGGTGATTGGCTGCTTCACTGTTTCCTGTGCTTATGTCCCGCCTTCTTCCTATTTAGCACTCCACAGGGCTTTCACTCCTTGCCGGTGATTCTTCTGTGGTACGGATTCCTGCCTTCCCTACTGCGCTGTCTGGTACTACCTCAGACAGCCTCCCGGTCTCTCTTTCGTTGAGTACCTCTGGGACTCCAGCTTTCCACTTTTGTCTTTGCTGAAAGCTTAGTATTTTTTGTGTTAGTTTGGGGTTTCGTGGTTTTACCCTTCAGGTTCATTCACTCTTTAGTTTCACTCTAGTAGCCTCCTTGCTGCTGTTTGTCTCCCTTAGGTTGTCCTGCACTCATTCCACCCTCGGTTACCCTCACTGTAGCTCCCTGCACTTACGCCGAGGTAGGGACCGCCGCCCAGTTGTCGCCCACCGGCTAGGGTGGGACCGGCAAGTAGGTAGGGTCAGTGGGGGGTGGAGCTCAGTGGCACCTTCTTCCCCCGCCGTGTGGTGGAATCATAACAGAATCACCGGCCAGGAGTGAAAGCCCTGTGGAGTGCTAAATAGGAAGAAGGCGGGACATAAGCACAGGAAACAGTGAAGCAGCCAATCACCAGAATGGAGGAAGAACGATGAACGAAAAAGTACTAGTTGATCAGAAACTGTATATTAAGACTAGTTGTGTGGCACAGCCAGTAAGGCAGAGAGACTTGCTGTGAAACACAGACTAGACCCCGGTACGAATCCTGACATTAAACAGTAATAGAATCCTGGTTTGAGCAATTCTTACGTTGTTATGTGACTAATAAGCAAGAGACCTGGGCATCTTTTATTGCCCTGGCAGAGTTTGCCATAAATAATAGGGTGAACTCTTCCACAGGGATATCTCCCTTCTTCTGCAACATGGGATTTCACCCTAAATCCAGCTCTTTCTCTGAGGACCCCACGGACAATCCTAAGGTAGAGATTGTTTCCTCTGATCTGCGTTCAGTTTGGGAGCAAGTCCAAAGCAACATCAAAAAGGCTCATGAGTCACAGTGCCACTTTGCTAATATGAAAAGGAGGAGAAGTCCTTCCTTTGAAGTTGGGCAGAAAGTGTGGCTTTCTACTAAAAATCTGAAACTAAGAGTCCCCTCTGGTAAACTGGCTCCCCGGTACATTGGTCCTTTTAAAATATCTCAGATAATCAACTTTGTTTCTGTCAAATTGGACCTCCCCCAGGCGATGAGAGTGCATAGGGTATTCCATGTCTCTCTCCTAAAACCTTATGTACCTCCAGTTTGTCCGGCTGACACACCTCCTGCTGTTGTACTTGGTCACCCCGAGTTTGAGGTAAGAAAGATCCTGGACTCCAGGAGAGTTCGTGGGGTCCTGCAGTACCTGGTGGACTGGAAGGGGTATGGCCCTGAGGAGAGGTCGTGGGTGTCTCATTCTGAGGTTCATGCTCCCAGGTTATGTAAGAGGTTCCATATCAATTTTCCTGAGAAGCCTTCCCTGTGTGAGGGTCCAGGGGCCCCTCATAAAGGAGGGGGTAATGTCAGGATTCGTACCGGGGTCTAGTCTGTGTTCCACAGCAAGTCTCGCTGCCTTACTGGCTGTGCCACACAACCAGTCTTAATATACAGTTTCTGATCAACTAGTTCTTTTTCGTTCATCGTTCTTCCTCCGTTCTGGTGATTGGCTGCTTCACTGTTTCCTGTGCTTATGTCCCGCCTTCTTCCTATTTAGCACTCCACAGGGCTTTCACTCCTTGCCGGTGATTCTTCTGTGGTACGGATTCCTGCCTTCCCTACTGCGCTGTCTGGTACTACCTCAGACAGCCTCCCGGTCTCTCTTTCGTTGAGTACCTCTGGGACTCCAGCTTTCCGCTTTTATCTTTGCTGAAAGCTTAGTATTTTTTGTGTTAGTTTGGGGTTTCGTGGTTTTACCCTTCAGGTTCATTCACTCTTTAGTTTCACTCTAGTAGCCTCCTTGCTGCTGTTTGTCTCCCTTAGGTTGTCCTGCACTCATTCCACCCTCGGTTACCCTCACTGTAGCTCCCTGCACTTACGCCGAGGTAGGGACCGCCGCCCAGTTGTCGCCCACCGGCTAGGGTGGGACCGGCAAGTAGGTAGGGTCAGTGGGGGGTGGAGCTCAGTGGCACCTTCTTCCCCCACCGAGTGGTGGAATCATAACAGACCCAGACTATGAGAAATAAGATTCTCTAGTCTGATGAGACAAAGATAGAACTTTTTGGTGATAATTCTAAGCGGTATATGTGGAGAAAACCAGGCACAAATCATCACCTGCCCAATACAATCCCAACAGTGAAACATGGTGGTGGCAGCATCATGCTATGAGGGTGTTTTTCAGCTGCAGGGACAGGTGACTGGTTGCAATTGAAGTATAGAGATATCCTGGATGAAAACCTCTTGTAGATTGCTCTGGACCTCAGACTTGGCCAATAGTTCACCTTCCAAAGGGACAATGACCCTAGGCACACAGCTAAAATAATAAAGAAGTGGCTTCAGAACAGCTCTGTGACCATTCTTGACTGACCCAGCCAGAGCCCTGACCTAAACTCAGTTGAGCATCTATGGAGAGATCTGAAAATGGCTGTCCACCAATGTACACCATCCAACCTGACAGAACTGGAGAGGATCTGCAAGGAAGAATGGCAGAGGATCCCCATATCCAGGTGTGAAAAACTTGATGCATAATTCCCAAGAAGACTCATAGCTGTACTAGCTCAAAAGGGTGCTTCTACTCAATACTGAGCAAAGCGTCTGAATACTTATAACCACGTGATATTTCAGTTTTTCTTTTTCTTTCAAAATTCAATTTTTATTGAAAGGTTAAATAATTTTCATTTCTAAAACTACAAAAAAGCAAAAAAAGGGAATAACTAGGACAATATCAGCATCAATATATCATAGAATAAAAGTATAATGTCCAATAGAACATCAAGTTATAGGAAGAGAATGGAGGGAAGGGAACATTTTAGGCCATCAATATTACAATTATGAAGTGATAAAAATCCAATGGAAACCATACATAGTGCAGACAGGCGCGAACCTACAAGGAGCATAAATTTGCAAAAATTTCTACATTTCTGTTTTTTTCAGTCAATTTACCAAATGGCTGCAACGAAACAAAGAGTGAAAATTTTAAAGGGTTCTTGTCACATGCCCCGTCCTGAGTGACACGGCCAGCAGGCCGGTAACTGATACAACAGGACGCAGCACGTGTGATTGTCCTATGTGATGCGGCCCGCAGGCCGGTAACTAATACAATAAGACAAAGGGAATAGGGAAAACCTGGGTAACAATAACAATGGTGGCCCTGCGATAGGGAAACGGGACAGGAAAGTGGAGACCTCCTGCACTCCCCTGAGTCAGTGTCTCTACACTCCTAACGTTCCCTAGGCCGGTTCCGCACCAGGCGCCGATCAGCAACCTCAAAACCCTGACTCGCACTGCACTTAAACCCTCACTAGGGAATTGGTCGGTGTGGAAACTAATCCCACCACTGCACTAAACACACATAAGGAAAAGTGACAAAACAGGGGAACCCCACTTAGCTTTGCTCTGTTGCTTACGCTCCCAGCAACAGCCCACCACCTGCGTGCATCTTTTCCTCCACCATGTCCGACATCTGGGTGCACTGTCCAGAAACGGACCTTCTCAGCATCATAGTGCAGCCTTGGAGCAAACAGAGTCCAAACCTGCGTGCAGCTGTCCAGAAACAGAGTCACGCAAATGAGTCAAGCTTTTTTGCCAAAAAGTCCAGCATGCTTGAGTCCTGCTCTCAGCAGCAATGTCCAGCATTTTGAGTGCAGCTCTACACCATAGCTGCCGCTCCACCAATCCATGCACGAACTCCTTGCTGACACCATAGCTGCGACTCCACCACGCCTTGACAGCACTCCTTACAGACACCATAGCTGACACTCCAGGGATCTCACTGAGCTGCCCATGACTCTCCTTTAGCTCCATCCTTCACCCAGGCTTGCTTGCAAATGAGAAACTTTATCACCAACAGTGATTAACACACCTGATACTCTCTTATAGAGCCATCACACCTGATAAATAATTATGTGCACAAACTAAGGTAACCAAAGTGCAATGACCCTAATGGCCACCGGGGGCAAAACCACCTTTGGCACACAGCCAAGGGAAAAAAAAAGGTTACTTTGTGCATTTACTCTGTCAGATCCAACCTCGATCATGACAGTTCTGAATACTTTTCGTATCCCCTGTATTTGTTTTAATGTTTTCAATAAACTGTTTATTTTATGAGATTAGTTGGCACTTAATTTTATGTTGGTACTTCATTTTATTTATGGTGTGTCTCTGCTTATATTCTTTACTTTATCTCACTTAATTTTTGTTGGAGCTAATGGTAGTTCACATGTACAGTATGTTCTTTTTCCTCAGACTGAGGGGTCCGCACAAAATTGCAGAAAATTGTCTGATATTAGTCAGAGAGTCGAAACAGATTGGACAGTGCAAGTCTATGGATCTGTGAAAACAATCAGACAGCACTAAGATGCTGTCCGATTTTCAAAGATTGAAAGAAGCTGGAGAAACTTTTTTTCCTTGTGAGAAAAAGTGCTGAAATTTAGATCAAACTCTGATGACTCCCTGTTGAAAAATCTAATGAAACTCTGATCGAAAGCACTGAGAAAACTTGAAAATAACTCTCATCTGAATAAGGCATAAGGGAATTGCTTTGTAGAAGCAAATGAGCATGACTTCACCACTAATCCCCACCTGAAAAACATGCTTGATTAGTTTAAGGCCACTGGTGTAATTGGATATTCTGGGTATTATTTGCTATCTTATGTTATGCCTCTTGTTTTGCTTTTTTAGCTGCAGAAAAGTAAAGTTGGCTCCTGGAATAAAAATACTTAACTATGACCCTTAACAAGATAGTGGGTCAGGCAGTGTGGCCCTGTATTATTATAATAACTGTGCTGTAAAACTTATATAAGAAATACTAGATGAAGGCCTGATGCTATCGCATCGGGAGGGTGGTAATGTCACGATGGGGGCAGGCTTTGCAGAGTTGAGAATCTCTCCCCCCATGTGCTCACCCACCTATCCACTCTCTCTTTCACCATGTGCTGACTTCTCCCCTTCGTCTGTGCTCTCTTCTTTGACCTGTCTACCCTATGTGCGTTCCTCCTTGTCTCCTGTCTCTCTCCTTACTGTGCTGTGTTCTCCCCTCATGTGCTGGCCCATTTGAGCTGTCTCCCCATGTGCTCTGTCTCTCTCTCCCCTGTCTCTGACCGTGTACAAAACATAACACAACGCCTGGGCAGGGGAGGAAGCAAAAGACAATACTGACATTACAGCAGGAGATCGCAGAGGATACATGAGGTAAAATATTGTTTAAAAACAGTCAGTGAAATATTTTACCTCACAAAATGAATCCTCTGTGATCCCCTGCTGTAATGTCAGCATTGCCTTTTGCTTCCTCCCCTGCCCAGGAGATGTGATATGCTCTGTACACGGTCAGACACAGACAATTTTTAAAATGAACTTTCGTCCGTGGGAAATCCCCTTTAATGTGACTGGCTTCCTCTGCCTGTAGACAGGTCATGTATCTGCCGCCGGGATCAGCCAAATGATTCACTATGCCTGCACGGAATTCGTGCAGGTGCAGTGTTGCGATGTTCCGCTGGTGGTACCACGAAAAGGCTGCGTGAGTGTGATTGTGTGAGTGTGTGTTTGTGAGTGTGAGTGTGTGTGTATGAGTGTGTGAGTCTGAGTGTGTGAGTGTGATTGGGATTGTGTGAGTGTGTGTGTGTGGTGCGATGGTGTTCCACTGGTGGTACCGCGCAAAAGGTTGGTACCCGCAGCAGTTTCCATATTGAGACACCCATCACTTGGGTGTCCCAATATGGCAGTTGGTGAACTTCCTCCGCTTGGAATTCTGGGATACAGTGACATCTGGACAGAACAGGAAATGAAAACATTGCAAGGCAATTATATAGATATGTCATATGGACATAATATAAACACAGTGCAGCGGCACATCTAGATTTTCCTGCACCCAGGGCAAAAATTCAGATGGGCGCCCCCTCATATACAAATCTTAAGTGATTTGCATAAACGTCACCACTTCACAACCATTTGCATACAGTTACGTGCATCTTCCTAATTTTCTCACTGTTCAGTGCAAAACTATAGAAGCAGGCAAATAAAAGCTAGTAAGCACATGAACGATCGTAAGTCTAAAAATCACATATGAGTGTGATGACCACAGGAACTGCCAAGCAGAACCAAATCCTGACACTGAATATATTAAACACTGTTAATTTTTTGTATGATATAGTGCTTAATGCTTCTAATGTAAATACAGATGTAGTAACTCTTAACTTGGCGGATGACACCCTATTTTTTTAACATAGTCATGTATCACATTATTGTCACGAATGTGTCAGAGGCTGCAGACCGGTTGCACTGCATCTGGGTGCAGAGGGTCTCAGCAGTTTGCTATGTAGACTTCTGTCTGGTACTTCTGATGCTATAACCCAGTTGCCACCTCCCTTGGCTCTAATGATTTTATATTTGCACTTCCCTGTTGAGGCTTAAAGCTACAGCTGTCAGCTAGCATCCTATTTGGAGTTTCAAGGATGATGGTGTTTCTCTCTGGGTCCACTGAAGCTAAGTTTCCCCTTGTTTTGTGTATCCTAGCCATCTTTAGCGTTAGTGGAGATTGACTAGTGTTCATACTGTCCTTTCCTGTACAGAGCTTATCACCAGGGTCAGGCAGGGATTAGGTATCCTGCTCAGTGATAGGTGCGGAACAATAGGGCAGACAGAATGATCTGTCTAGGGGTCTCCACTCTCACCTTCCCTAGTGTTTGGTTCCCTTTCTCTTATCCCTTCATGTTGCACTTAGCCTTTCCTATACTGTGTGAGACAATTATCTGACAAGTTATGAATTATTACATGAACAATTGTTGCAGAACCAATAACAGTACATGAATACATCACTAAAATCACCAACATTACAGACATACATGACCAGAACCACCAACAGTACATAAATATAGTATCATAACCATCATTAGCACCGAACTCTTTAGAACAATCATCACTATAGGATTGCATCACAAGAACCATCATCAGTACATGAATACATCACCAGAACCATAATTAGTACAGGAATACATCCTCAGAACCATAATCTGTACAGTAATACAACACCAGAACCACAATCTGCAAATAAATACATCAATAGAACCACCATAAGTACCACATCAGTACATAAATACATAACAAGGATCAACATCAGTACATAAATACATCACAAGAACCACCATCAGTACATACTGTAAATACATCACCAGAACCATCATCAGTACATGAATACATTGTCTAACTGAGTACAGCGATTAATTGCAATGTCAAGTCAGCCCCATATATAATTGTATTGCATTAATCTACAATTCTCAGTTTTACCTTAACAATGGCAAAAAAGTGCTGGAAGTTGTAGCTATCAGCCATCATCAGACTGCAGACCAAAGAGGAACCACAGCACTGATGAGACACACTCAGTATCACAAATAAACATTTAGAAAAAAAGAGAGATGTGCTCCAGCGATGAAACAATCCACTGATGTATTAAAAACAGTTTTTTATTTGCTGCTTAAAAACATGAAAAAACAATGTGGGTAACACAAGAGGCAGAAATATGACCAACGTGTTTCAGCAATTAAGCCTTACCATGATTAAGGCTTAATTGCTGAAACGCGTTGGTCATATTTCTGCCTCTTGTGTTACCCACATTGTTTTTCATGTTTTTTAGAAGCAAATAAAAAACTGTTTTTAATACATCAGTGGATTGTTTCATCGCTGGAGCACATCTCTCTTTTTTTCTGCTGATTGCTGATGCCCTGGACTGGGGCGGCTCCATGCATAGGACTTCCACTATTACAGACCAGCATGCTGTGGTGTGCTGACTTTCCTTTTTCCCGTACCCTATCTTTTGATAAATAAACATTTACATCCAGGTAACTTATAGATGACATTGTCTCTGATTTGAGCTGTTCGCTTTCTTTTCTTCTCCATCTTGTCCAGATACCAGGATGACTTTTCACATCCACAGCTCATCTCTGCAGACTTCCACTCTCTGCATTGTTCTCTTGGACATCCCAACACAGTTACCTTAAAAATAACAGTGCCATTATAATGTTCCTGAATAAAATATCTGCCCTACACTGAGACCCTAAAAAGATAATTTCTCCTTATTATTATGCCTGCACAAAATATGCCCCCTCCATACACACACACACACACACACACACACACACACACACACTGGCCTGCTTTTGGTACATGACCCACACTGTTTTTTACCTATAAACTATTGTCTCCACAATGTCTTACAGCTAATAAGGGAGAATCATAGAATCATAGAATCATAGAGTTGGTGGGGACCTCCTGGGCCATCTGGTCCAACCCCCTGCTCACAGCAAGGTTCACTATATCATCCCAGACAGATGTCTGTCCAGCCTCTGTTTGAAGACTTCTATTGAAGGAGAACTCACCACCTCCCGTGGCAGCCTGTTCCACTCATTAATCACTCTAACTGTCAAAAAGTTTTTCCTTATATCTAATCTGTGTCTCCTCCCATTCAGTTTCATCCCATTGCTTCTAGCCTTTCCTTGTGCAAATGAGAATAAAGATGATCCTTCTACAATGTGACAGCCCTTCAAATATTTGTAGACGCTATTAAGTCTCCTCTCAGTCTTCTCTTCTGCAAGCTAAACATTCCCAAATCCTGCAACCTATCCTCATAAGATATGGTTTGCAGACCGGTCACCATTCTGGTCGCTCTTTTCTGAACTTGCTCCAGTTTGTTGATGTCTTTTTTAAAATGTGGCTCCCAAAACTGGACACAATATTCCAGATGAGGTCTGACCAAAGAGGAGTACAGGGCAATAATGACTTCACGTGATCTAGACTGTATGCTTCTGTTAATACATCCTAGAATTGCATTTGCCTTTTTTGCTGCTGCATCACACTGTTGACTCATATTCAGTCTGTGATCTATTAGTATACCCAAGTCTTTTTCACATGTGCTGTTGCTCAGCCCTATTCCTCCCGTTCTGTATATGATTTTTTCATTTTTATTGCCCAGATGTAGTACTTTGCATTTTTCCCCTGTTAAAAACCATTCTGTTAGTTGCTGCCCACTGCTCCAGTTTATATCTTTTTGAATCCTCTCTCTCTTCTCTAGTATTAGCTATCCCTCCTAGCTGTGTGTCATCTGCAAATTTAATCAGTTTACCCTCAATTCCTTCATCTAAATTGTTGATAAATATGTTGAACAATATAGGGCCCAGGACAGAGAATTGTGGTACCCCACTTGAGACATTCTTCCAACTGGATGTGCAGCCATTTACGACCACTCTTTGGGTTCGATCACTAAGCCAGTTATGAATCCACCTAACAGTTGCCTTGTCCATTTCATACTTAGCCATATTTTCAATAAGGATTGTGTGAGATACTTTGTCAAATGCTTTGCTGAAGTCAAGATATACTATATCTACAGCATTTCCCTGATCCACCCAATCAGTGATTCTGTCATAGAAGGAAATTAAGTTAGTCTGACATGACTTATTAGTTACAAACCCATGCTGACTCTGTTTAATCACTTCATTCTTATCCAGGTACTGACATACATGTTGTTTAATAATTTGTTCAAAGATCTTTCCTTGTATACAAGTCAGACTCACCGGCCTATAGTTGCCTGGGTCCACCTTCTTCCCCTCTTTGAAGATAGGAACAATATTTGCTCTTTTCCAGTCTTCTGGGACTTCTCCTGTTCTCCAAGAATTTTCAAAGATTATGGAAAGGGGTTCAACAATTTCTTCTGCTATCTCCTTCAGTACTCTGGGGTGTAATTCATCTGGACCTGGAGACTTGAATTCATTTAGGTTAGCTAAATGTTTCCTCACTATCTTTCTGTTTTTAGATATTCTAGATTCTTCTGTTCCCTTAATAGGACAGTGAAGAACAGTTGATGTTACATTTCCTTTCTGAGAGAAAACAGATGCAAGCCTCAATTCATTGTCAGCTTTAGAAAATCTGATTTGTGCCCAGCAGGTTCTGCAGACAGCATTATATTCTTTTTTAGATATGACTCCCTCTTTCCATTTGATAAACATTTCTTTCTTCCTTTTTAGCATGTGTTTAAGTTCTGTGTTCATCCATCCTGGTTTCCTTAAATGCTTAATATGCTACACTCTTTTCGGAATTGTTAACAATTGTGCTTTGAGAATTTCATTTTTCAAGATTTCCCATCCTTCCTGGACATTTTTGTCCTTAAGGATATCCAGCTATTGGATCCCTCCAATTTTCTTTCTGAATCCCTTAAAATCTGCCTTTCTGAAATCTAACCTTGACGTCTGAGTTTTCACAGGTCTTCCTCCTCTAGTTATCCAAAATTCTAAAATAGCATGGTCGCTACCTCCTAGGTTTCCAGCCACTTTTACCTCCTCAACCATTTCCTCCCTGTTTATAAGGATTAGATCCAAGGTAGTAGATCCCCTTGTTTTCTCCCCAACCTTTTGGAAGATAAAGTTGTCAGCAAGAGAGGATAAGAATTTCCTTTACCGGTTAGTTTTGCCTGAGAGAGATACCCAACAAATGTCAGGATAGTTGAAATCTCCCATGACAACTATGTCATATTTTTTGGAGAAAATGGCCATTTGATGCATAAAGAGTTCATCCATATATTCAGCTTGCACAGGTGGCCTGTAGTAAATGCCTACAATGGTGTCCTTTCCATTGTTCTGTCCTTGTATTCTTACCCAAACAGTTTCCACAGAACTCCCAGTCTCTGAAGCTTCAATCTCTGTGCAGATATACGCGTTTCTAACATACCTCCTCCACGTTAATCAAGTCTGTTTCTAGCAAACAAGTTGTATCCTTCTAGCCTTGTATTCCAATCATGTGTATCGTCCCACCAAGTTTCAGTGATTCCAATGACATTATATTTCTTTTCCTGTGTTAGTAGTTCCAATTCTCCTTGTTTGCTGCCCATGCTTTGTGCATTAGTATAGAAATATTTTAGTTTGTGACTGGTTTCTCTTTCTCCAATATTTTTATTATTTAGATTCTTTTGTCTTTGTTCTTCCTTTCCACTTCTAATAGCAGAATCCTCAATAGCATTTGTCAGGTGCATGGTGTCACGCGGCTGCAGCCGCGCACTCCGCCTGTCCCTTCTCCCCGACCGCAGCTTACCGGCTCACTGGCGGCCTCCTCACCGCGGTTTCGGCTGCCCCGGGCTTCCCCGCGATCCCTCCTGGCTCCTCTCCTCCACCCGGCAACTACATCCATCGGTCTTCTGGATCTCGCCGGGTGCGCGCTCCTGTCCCTCCTCCTCGGCGGGCGCGCGCACACACTGTGCTCGGGCGCACGCGCGCCTCCTGTTCCCCCTGAGGTCACGCGCCTTCCTCTCTTGCACTGGAGAGGTCACGACCCGGAAGTCTCTGATACTACTCCTATATCAGGCCGCCTCTCCCTGCTAGCGGCGCCTGATTATCACTTTAGCTTTGATAGTGATTCTGGCCCGTTCATCTATATACGCTCCTGCGTCCTGTCTGTTTGTAGCTCACCTGTCTTCTCCACTGTCCTCTCTCCTAGGATCGGGAGGTCCGTGGTCGTGTTCCGTCCTGTCCTGTTGCCGCACCTGTGACCGCTCTGATCGTGCCTGCTGTCCCCGTCTCTCATGTGTCCCTGACCTGACCTGAATCCGTCTAACTGCTCCGGAGGAGGTTTCCACCAGCATCCCCGGCCTGTAGCCGGCCCCTCTATACACTCCTTGGGTACCAGCTGCCGTGGTAATAGTTACCCGCGGGCCTGCCCCAAACACTCCCTGTATAGGGGGTGGTCCACCTGGTCAGCTCGCCCCCCGGGAGGTTCGTTGCCACGGTCTAGCGGGTCCACCCCAGGAGTACCTAACAGAATAATCAGGCCATGGATCCCGCTGGTACCCCGACCCTGACCCAAAAGGAACTTTTGTTCCTTCGTGAGAATCAGGCGAGGATCATGTCGTTCCTCAAATCAAGGGAGTCCCGTCTTTCTTCTTTGCAAACCTCCGATCCTGGGATTGCCTCCCAGATCTCCGGCTTGCAGCAGGAACTTGCCCAGCAGCGCGACACCCAGGCCCACATTTTGAACTATATAGCCTCGGTAGATAACCGCTTACTAGCTCTTCAGACTGTGGCCGCTGCCCCTATACCAGTGGCAGCTCCTCACCCCTCCCCCCGGTTGGCTAAACCCCCATGTTATAGCGGTAATCCCAAACTCTGTCGGGGGTTCGTTAACCAGTGCCAGTTGCATTTCGAGTTGGCGCCCCTGCAGTACCCTACCGACCGGGCCAAGGTGGCCTTTATGGTATCCCATTTAGAGGGTGAGGCGCTGGCTTGGGTAAACCCCTTGTGGGAGCGTGATGACCCGATAGTCTCCCAGCTTGCGACCTTCTTGGAGGCCTTTCGTAAGGTCTTTTTTATGAGCCCGGCCGTCTGGTCTCCGCCACTGAGTCCTTATTTTGCCTCCGCCAGGGCACCCTCTCTGTGGGGCAGTATGCCATCCAGTTCCGTATGTTGTCCTCTGAGCTTGGGTGGAACAACGAGGCCCTAGTGGGGGCTTTTTGGCGCGGTTTGTCGGCTCGAATCAAAGACGAGTTGGCAGGCAGGGATACACCTATGTCTTTGGAGGATCTCATCTCGCTGGCAACGCGAATTGATCTACGTTTCCAGGAGCGCTCCCGCGAGGCCGCCAGGGAGAGAAGGCCCACTCGTTTTTCTCCTTCGACACGCAGTCTTCCCCATTCGCGACCCTCCGCCACGGCGTCAGCCCCAGAGCCCATGCAAGAGGACCGACTCAGAGCCGCAGAGCTACGCCGCCAGAAGAGATTCACTTATGGTCTTTGTCTCTATTGTGGCAGCGCCTCCCATCTTCTACGTTCCTGTCCTGTGAGTCCGGGAAACGCCTCCGCCTAGGACAGGTAAGAGAGGCCTCCCTAGGTGTCATAGATACCTCTCTACCCTTGACCCTTTCTGTTTTGTTTGTCCAGGGATCTAAACGTTTTTCTGAGGTGGCCTATATCGACTCTGGGGCTGCAGGGAATTTTATCCAACTCGAGGCGATGAAGAGATTGCGGATACCTGTCAGGTCCTTGGAGGTTCCCTGACAGTTAGCTTCAGTCGACGGCGTTCCCCTGCGCGAGACCGTTACGCTGGTCACTGAGGAGCTGGAGTTACAGATCGGGGTCCTGCACCGTGAGAGAATAGCCTTTTTCGTGCTGCCGTCACTGTCCCACACCTTGCTCCTGGGTCTTCCGTGGTTGAGGATGCACGAACCTGTCCTGGATTGGAGGTCCGGAGATATTCTTCGCTGGGGCCGCTTCTGCCAGACTAAATGTCTCCGTCCAGTACAACCCCTCAAGAACTCGTTACCTGCCTTGGGCCCTGCGGATCTGCCCTCGGCCTACTGGGCCTTTGCTGACGTCTTTGATAAGAAGGAGGCAGAGGTTTTTCCCCCGCACCGGCAATATGATTGCCCGATCGAGCTTGTTCCCGGGTCGACCCCGCCCCGGGGGCGAATCTATCCGTTGAGTCCACTCGAGTCCCAGGCCATGACTGAGTACGTACAGGAGAATTTGGCCAGATGCTTCATCCGGAAGTCATCTTCACCCGCCGGAGCAGGCTTCATTTTTGTCAAGAAGAAGGATGGGTCTCTCCGCCCCTGTATTGACTATCAGGGTCTTAAGGAGATTACTATCAAGAACAGATATCCTCTACCTCTCATCCCCGAGTTGTTCGACCGGCTACGAGGGGAGCAAATCTTTACTAAACTGGATCTCCGTGGAGCCTACAATCTCATCCGTATTCGCTCCGGAGATGAATGGAAGACCGCCTTCAACACCAGGGATGGACACTACGAGTATCTCGTCATGCCCTTCGGTTTGTGCAATGCTCCCACAGTCTTTCAGGAATTTGTAAATGACATTTTCCAAGACCTTCTGTACTCCTGTGTGGTCGTATATATCTTGACAATATCCTTGTCTTTTCTCCCGATCTGTCCACTCACAGAAGAGATGTCCGCCGAGTACTATTACGATTGAGGGAAAATCGCCTGTACGCCAAGTTGGAGAAATGCGCCTTTGAACAGTCTTCCCTTCCATTTCTAGGCTATATCATCTCCGACTCTGGCTTGCATATGGATCCGGAGAAGGTGTCTTCCGTGCTTAACTGGCCACATCCCCATGGGGTGAAAGCCATTCAGCGATTTCTTGGCTTCGCAAACTACTACCGGCAGTTCATCCCTCATTTTTCCTCGTTGGTTGGTTCTATCTCCTCTTTGATCCGTAAAGGAGCCAACCCGCACGTCTGGACCCCTGAAGTGGAAGACGCCTTCCTGTCTCTGAAACAAGCATTTGCCACGGCACCTGTACTCCATCGTCCTGAGGCCAACAAGCCTTTCGTCCTCGAAGTGGATGCGTCTGCAACCGGTGCTGGAGCAGTTTTATCTCAAAAGTCTCCCTCTGGTAGGCTTGTTACGTGCGGTTTCTTTTCCAAGTCCTTCTCCACTCCAGAGTGGAATTATTCCATCGGAGACCGAGAACTGCTTGCCATCAAGTTAGCTCTGTAGGAGTGGAGGTACTTATTGGAGGGTGCCGTACATCCCTTTACAATCTTCACAGACCATAAAAACCTGGCTTACATTCGGTCTGCACAGAGACTCAATCTACGACAGGCCAGGTGGTCGTTCTTCGGCCGATTCGATTTTGATCTGCATTTTCGTCCAGGCAATAAAAACCTCAAAGCTGACGATTTGTCCAGGTCCTTTCTTTCCGCAGATGTAGAAGAGGAACCCACGCATATCTTGGATCCATCCAGACTCATCACGGTGGCTCCTCTTTTTCTTGTTTCACCCCCACCTGGCAAGACTTTTGTGCCAGAGAAGGACCGAAGACGAATTCTACACTGGGGACATGCTTCCAAGCTAGCTGGTCATGTCGGGCTTAAAAAGACACTTGTCCTTGTGTCCCGCTATTACTGGTGGCCGACCCTTCTCTGGGATGTCCGGGATTTCGTCGCTTCCTGCCTCTCCTGTGCCAAGATCAAGGTGCCCAGGCAGCTTCCTTCCGGCCTTCTACACCCGCTTCCAGTACCCTCGTCCCCTTGGCAACACATTGCCATGGACTTTATTACCGATCTACCCCAGTCTGCCAACTGTACTGTCATCCTTGTGGTGGTAGATAGATTCTCTAAGATGGCGCATTTCATCTCTCTTCCCGGGTTGCCATCGGCACCAGCCTTGGCAAAAATTTTCGTTCAGCATGTCTTCCGCCTTCATGGACTGCCCCAACATATTGTTTCTGACAAAGGAGTCCCATTCACCTCTCGTTTCTGGAGAGCCCTATGCAGATCGATGGATGTCACTCTTGACTTCTCTTCATCTTACCATCCACAGTCCAACGGTCAGGTGGAACGGACTAATCAGAATTTGGTGAACTACCTCCAGCACTTTTCTAATGTCCACCAGGACGACTGGTCTGAATTACTCCCGTGGGCTGAGTTTGCCTATAACAACCACGTCAGTGAGTCTTCTGGCAAATCTCCTTTCTTTGTCGTCTACGGGCAACATCCGGGTGTACCTTTACCGGTTCCTCCTGCCTCGGGTGTACCGGCGGCTGATCTTCTGTCCGGCGATTTCTCCAGGATCTGGCAGGAGACCAAGGCCGCGCTCGAGTTGGTTTGTGACAGGGTAAAGAAACACGCAGACAAAAGGCGCCTGGATGTCCTGCCATACCACCCAGGTGATAAAGTTTGGCTGGCCTCCAAGTTCATTCGCCTCAGGATCCCTTCCCATAAACTGGGTCCCTGCTATATTGGACCTTTTGAGGTCTTGTCCCGCATTAACGACGTCTCCTACAAACTACGGCTTCCCGCCTCACTCCGCATCCCTAATGCTTTTCATGTGTCCCTTCTAAAACCAGTCATCCTCAATCGCTTCCGTTCCACGGCTCCTTACTCGCCTCCGCCTGTCTCCGCAGACGATGAGTTTGAGGTTAAAGATATTTTGGCCATGAGGAGGCAAAAGGGAAGAACCTTTTTTCTAGTTATTTGGAAGGGCTTTGGTCCCGAGGAGAGGTCCTGGGAGCCTCAGCAGAATATCCAGGCGCCTTGAATTTTGGCTAAATTTTCTTCCGGTCTGCATAAGGGGGCGCGTAAGGGGGGGTACTGTCACGCGGCTGCAGCCGTGCACTCTGCCGGTCCCTTCTCCCCGACCGCAGCTTACCCGCTCACCGGCGGCCTCCTCACCACGGTTTCGGCTGCCTCGGGCTTCCCCGCGATCCCTCCTGGCTCCTCTCCTCCACCCAGCGACCACGTCCATCCGGTCTTCTGGATCTCGCCGGGTGCGCTCCCCTGTCCCTCCTCCTCGGCGGTCGTGCGCACACACTGTGCTCGGGCGCACGCGCGCCTCCTGTTCCCCCTGAGGTTGCGCGCCTTCCTCTCTTGCACTGGAGAGGTCACGACCCGGAAGTCTCTGATACTACTCCTATATCAGGCCGCCTCTCCCTGCTAGCGGCGCCTGATTATCACTTTAGCTTTGATAGTGATTCTGGCCCGTTCATCTATATACGCTCCTGCGTCCTGTCTGTTTGTAGCTCACCTGTCTTCTCCACTGTCCTCTCTCCTAGGATCGGGAGGTCCGTGGTCGTGTTCCGTCCTGTCCTGTTCCCGCACCTGTGACCGCTCTGATCGTGCCTGCTGTCCCCGTCTCGCATGTGTCCCTGACCTGACCGCCATCCGTCTTCCTGCTCCGGAGGAGGTTCCCCCCAGCATCCCCGGCCTGTAGCCGGACCCTCTATACATTCCCTGGGTACCAGCTGCCGTGGTAATAATTACCCGCGGGCCTGCCCCAAACACTCCCTGTATAGGGGGTGGTCCACCTGGTCAGCTCGCCCCCAGGAGGTTCGTTGCCACGGTCTAGCGGGTCCACCCCAGAAGTACCTAACACATGGCTGTTTCTGGCCTTTTGCTTCCCTTCCCACATCGTTCTAGTTTAAAGCTCTCCTGATGAGTGTAGCAAGGCAGCTTCCAAATACATGCTTTCCAGTCTTCGTAAGGAGCACCCCATCTCTAGCAAGTAGTCCATCGTATAGGTAATTCACTCCATGATCAGAACAGTGGTGTTATAGTTCATAGCTGCCACACTGTCCGCTTTTTGTAACTATTGCCTGCCAATCTGTCCCTAACTTAGGCCGGTTTCACACTTCCTGATATTTACAGTACCGGAAAAACTGGTACCAGAGGTATCAGTGTCTGTGGGTGTACTATGTGCTGCACACATGTGGCAACCGTGTGCCACATCAGGACCACACAGACGGCCGCCGGGGAAGTGGCGCTACTGTAAGCTGCTGTCCCCCGGCGGCTGGTGCTGAAGCCGGCTCTCATCCATTCTCCCCTGTTCTGCCATGATCAGTGCGAGCAAATGAGAATGAATGAATGAAAAACTGACCTGCTGTGACCTCAGGATCGTTGAAGAATGTAAGTAATGAGGTCACTGTGACAGAGCTTGAACTGCCGTGACCTCATCACTTGCATTCTCCATCGGTCCTGAGGTCACAGCAGGTCAATTTTTAATTCAACCGTTCTCCCCTGCTTGCCATTTGAATGGGTCTACGTGTGTCAGTGTCTCCGGTACGTAAGAAAACTGTCACCACACATATCGGAGACACTGACGTGTGAAACTGGCCTTAAAGGGAACCTGTTATATCTCCAAATGCTATTAACCTGCAGACATGGAGTTAATCTACAGGTTAATAGAGTTCTAAAGCTGCTTGGCTGCAGGGCTGGAATTGCAGATCTCAGGAAGAAATGGACTTTAAACACATTTTTCATGTTGAGCTGGACTCAAGATGTAGTAGTGGCTACAGAGCAAAATAAAATGTTTTCTTTTTTTATTTTGCCTTTCTGTTGCAGTGATATTAGCAATCAAAGTATTTGACAGATAATAGTTAACTTTAGTTAGGTGCAAGCTGGAATTTTCATGGAGTGTGTACTTCTACCAGTATGAGAAACGTCTACTAGGACTTGACTAAAGTTAATTTATTAAGTGCCAATACTTTCATTGCTAATATCTCTGCTATGGAGAGGCAAAAATAAATAGAAATAAAAACAAAATTGATTTATTCTGTTCTGCATCCATTATTACATCACGTGCGGTTCAACATGAAAAATTTGGTAAAAGTTCATTTCCTTCTGTTAGCTGCGCTATCAGCAGCTGGGCAGCTTAAGAATACTTTAACTTGACAATTCATCATGGCTGAGTAATGGCCTCAGAGTCTGCCAGATGTAGTGGCCTTTTTAGAAGTTAGCAACATTTTTTCATGTTTTTCTTCCCAGTCATGTCACTTTGCATTATTTCCTGAAAAGCACCTAAAGGATTAATAAACTACCTGAATATGTTTTGAATATGTTGATGAATGCCATTTTCAAATTGAATCACTTTTGGGGGTTTTCATTCATATAGGACCCGCAAACTTTACGTCAAAACTGACTAGGTCTCTAAAAGACTAAGTTTTGTAAATTTCCTTGAAAAACTGAAAAATGACTACTACAAGTTTTAAGCTTCTAGCATCCTAACAAAATAAAAGAACATTTTAAAATTTGCACTGGTGTAATCCAGACCTGTGGGAAATCTTGTTTGTTAATTCTTTTGTGTGATATGATTATCTGGTTTAATGGCATAATGATTCAAATATTGACAATTACTATTTTTTTTATTTTTTTTAAAAATTCAGATTTTTTTAATAAATAAAAACAAAATATAGTGACCCAAATTTACCATTAACATAAAGTATAATGTGAACGTAAAATCGCTGGGATATATTGAAACCTTGCAAGTCAGATTTGAAAAATTTGAAATTTGGCCTTGTCACCAAGGGGTTCTTTTGCACTAGTTTTTTTTGCCTAGTGTGCACTCATAATAATAATAATTATTATTATTTTACTTATATAGCATCAATATTTCCCGCAGCATTTTACAATTAAACTTACACTCATGTAATGTGAGACTTGTGTTTCCTTACAGCCCGTCAACAAGGGATTATTGTTCTACAACAGAAGCTCTCGACTATTCGGCTCCCAGATTACTCAGGATCGTACAGTGTTGGCGTTCTGGGAAATGTAAAGTACAGCATCAATAGGTGATTAGCATGACTTTACTTTCATCATTCTTCATTTACAAATAACTAGCTGGGACACTGAATAAATTATGGATTCTGTAAACATTAAAATTAAGATTTCAAGCAATGCTTCGATCTGTAATAAATCTGTTATACATGAATTAGCCAAGATTTTCCGATCACTTTAAAGGGGCTTTCCAGTGTAGGAGGAGGAGTCCCCGCTGTGTTTCTGGACCGGAACCAAGGGGGCTGTCACCAAGGTTCCTAGGGGGACTCATTCTGGGGGACATAATTAGGGGACAGAACAGAGTCTTCTAGAAAGGTTGGGGGTGGAGCCAGTATAAAAGGGGTTGAAGACGCCAACAGCAGTCAGTCGACGGAGCAGGAGAGGATGAAGGAAGCTAGAGGGCGCCAGAGAGCCAGAGCGAGAGCCAGAGCAGAGAGAGGAGGGCAGCGACCGGAGAGATCGAAGGGGAACTCACTGCAGACAAAAGAGAGACAGCACCGAGCCGTCCAGCAGAGGGGCACCGACCATCCGTCCGCGCTCCCAGCGGCCACCCCCGCTTCACTCCAGCCCGTGGCTGCGGCCTGTCTGCTACCGCCTGCGGCCACTGCTGCTTCACTCCAGCCCACGGCCGCTGCCGCTACACTTCAGCCCACGGTCGCGGCCTGTCTGCGGCCACCCGCGGCCGTCACCGCTCGACTCCAGCACACGGCTGCGGCCTGTCCGCGGCCACCGCCACTCCACTTCCGCCCTCGGTCGCCACCTGTCCGTGGCCACAGGCGGCTGTCTCCGCTTCACTCCAGCCCGCGGTTGCGGCCTATCCGCTGCCGCTCGCGGACCCCGCGGCTCGGCTCCAGCACGCAGCTGCGGCCGGTTCGCCTCCACCTGCGGCTGCCTCTTCCCATCTCCAGCGTGTAGCTGTGGCCTACACCTTCCGGTCCCCGGGCAATGCCGTACCGCCTCCGCCGGGAGGCGCAACACCGAGGAACTCTTCAGGGGCCTGCTGTGCCTCCACTTCGTCTGGGACAGAAGTCTCCGCCAGATCCTCATTGGCTGGGCCCAGCGGCTGAAACGCTGAAGCATCGCCAGCCATCACTCTGCCGGACATCAGAGAGGATAAGTGACATGTTGTAGTTAACACTTAGGACCCGTAGTCGGCCACACCGCGGCCCTATAGTAACCGGTCTTTGCCGGGTTAATCGTGTTCGTGTTACCAGTGTATTCTTGCTTGGTCCCTACGAGGATAACTATTGTTAGCTTGTTTGGTTGCTCGAGATAGCCCCTATAGGCATCTATATATAAATGTTACATCTTAAAGTTCAACCCGTCTCGCGCCTCGTTACTGCATCCCGCGTACCTGCGATTACTACACCAGGAATCAAACATACCTGACCTATGCTATGACTCTATGGAATCCATACTAAACAGCAGATTAACGGTGTTGTGATTGATTACCTATGATTTAGAAATAAAAAAAGGAAAAAATGCCAGCTTACCCAGTTGGTTCAAACCATAAGCTGCTATACTGTATAGGCTCTCAGCAACGGATAAATGACAGGAGCTCTTGCCAACAATAGATGCAAAAAGGAGATGAATCCAGCGAGCCAGGTTTGAAGTACGTAAAAAATCTTTTTCTTTATTTCAAACGTAGATTAAAAATATTTATCCATAGCAGCATATTATGAATATAGGCAGAGATGGGAAAAATTACATATTCTTTAGAAAGGTTATCAATATCAGATTGGTTTGGGTCTGTCACTTGACACCCCCATTCATCAGCTGGATAGGTCATCAAAATCTTAGTAGACAATCCCTACATAGAATAAGTGGTTCGTCTTTACAAATAGGGATGCCTGTTTCCTCAACTTAGTCCCATTTAAAAGGGTTTTCCTATGAACAAAGTAAATTTTAATCAATAAATCTTGGAATAATAATAATTTCCACAATTGGATGTGTTTAAATAAAAGGTTCCTGTGCTGAGATAATCTTATAAATGTGCCCCTGCTGTGTACTGTGTAATGGCTGTGTCTGACCGTACAGGAATATGGTCTTATGGTGAAAAAAATAGGCCCTGACCCCAGAAAATGGAGACTCTATGGGTTTCGGAAAATAATACATTTTTTTTTACAAACTTTGTAATTTGTTTTTTCACTACTTAAGTAAAAAAGATATAGCATAAGAGCAATGGTATATAACAGCATCTTATATATTACAATGAATGCAGTAGATGGTGATAATACTGGACAATTGAAGGATCAGTCGCTATAACATATAAAACATGGATGTGGAAACCACAAAAATATGACCAATAGATCCAAAATAGCAAAAATTAATTCTTTTATTAAAGAGTATACACAGAAACGGGAAAAAAATAGGGAACATGTGCAAGAAGACAAGCAAGTTGCAGCACTGCTAGAGGACACATAACCTAACCCTAGCCATCTTATCATATATTAATATTAAGGTCAAAATACCATCCTTTACTAAAAAGCTATATATCCTGATAAAGTCTCTGGTGCGATATAGGGGGAATGAACAGCAACATGCTGTCAATACATGTAGGTGCCAGTTACAATTAACTACAAATATGGCCAATTAGCAAACATCAACATAGCTTCAAAATTAAAGCTAGTAGTAAGGCATCACATGTAAAAGGGCACAATAGCCACCCCAAGAGATACAATGTAAGAGCGCCCACTCACACTGAAGTGAACGGTACCAGATGAAAGACGTTACCTCAGGAGATGAAAATTCGGATGGCCGGGCAGTCAGCGCGTCACCTCGACGCACGTTTCGAAGATGTACTCCTTTGTCAGGGGGCTTTTTTTTCCCCGTTTCTGTGTATATTCCTTAATAAAAGAATTAATTTTTGCTATTTTGGATCTCTTGGTCGTATTTTTGTGGCTTCTGCATCCCTGTTTTCTAAGTAAAAAAGAACCTATACATGTTTGCTATCTACAACTCGTGATGACCTGGCCAGTTTTAGCATTTAGTGAACGTGGAAAAAAAAAACTATTGTGGAATTGCACTTTTTTATATTCTAGGTTCTTCAAAGTAGCCACCTTTTGCTTTGATTACTGCTTTGCACACTCTTGGCATTCTCTTGATGAGCCTCAAGAGGTAGTCACCGGAAATGGTCTTCCAACAGTCTTGAAGGAGTTCCCAGAGATGCTTAGCACTTGTTGGTACTTTTGTCTTCACTCTGCGGTCCAGCTCACCCCAAACCTTCTCAATTTTGATCAGGTCTGTTGACTGTGGAGGCCAGGTCATCTGGCGTAGCAATCCATCACTCTCCTTCTTGGTCAAATAGCCCTTTCACAGCCTGGAGGTGTGTTTGGGGTCATTGTCCTGTTGAAAAATAAATGATGGTCCAACTAAACGCAAACCGAATGGAATAGCATGCCGCTGCAAGATGCTGTGGTAGCCATGCTGGTTCAGTATGCCTTCAATTTTGAATAAATCCCCAATAGTGTCACTAGCAAAGTACCCCCACACCATCACACCTCCTCCATGCTTCACGGTGGGAACCAGGCATGTAGAGTCCATCCGTTCACCTTTTGTGCGTCGCACAAAGACACGGTGGTTGCAACCAAAGATCTCAAATTTGGACTCATCAGACCAAAGCACAGATTTCCTCTGGTCTAATGTCCATTCCTTGTGTTCTTTAGCCCAAACAACTCTCTGCTGCTTGTTGCCTGTCCTTATCAGTGGTTTCCTAGCAGCTATTTTACCATGAAGGCCTGCTGCACAAAGTTAACAGTTGTTGTAGAGATGTGTCTGCTGCTAAAACTCTGTGTGGCATTGACCTGGTCTCTAATCTGAGCTGCTGTTAACCTGCGATTTCTGAGGCTGGTGACTCGGATGAACGTATCCTCCGCAGCAGAGGTGACCCTTGGCCTTCCTTTCCTGGGGCGGTCCTCATGTGAGCCAGTTTCTTTGTAGCGCTTGATGGTTTTTGCCACTGCACTTGGGGACACTTTCAGAGTTTTCCCAATTTTTCGGACTGACTGACCTTCATTTCTTAAAGTAATAATAGCCACTCATTTTTCTTTACTTAGCTGCATTTTTCTTGCCATAATGCAAATTCTAACAGTTTATTCAGTAGGACTATCAGCTGTGTATCCACCAGACTTCTGCACAACACAACTGATGGTCCCAACCTCATCTATAAGGCAAGAAATCCCACTTATTAAACCTGACAGGGCACACCTGTGAAGTGAAAATCATTTCCGGTGACTACCTCTTGAAGTTCATCAAGAGAATACCAAGAGTGTGCAAAGCAGTAATCAAAGCAAAAGGTGGCTACTTTGAAGAACCTAGAATATAAGACATATTTTCAGTTGTTTCACACTTTTTTGTTAATTATATAATTCCACATGTGTAAATTCATAGTTTTGATGCCTTCAGAGTGAATCTACAATATTCATAGTCATGAAAATAAAGAAAACTTTTTGAATGAGAAGGTGTGTCCAAACTTTTGGTCTGTATTGTGTATATATATATATATAATATATAGGAATGTAAGAGAACTGGGATCCAGCAAAAAGATGAAAGTTCACCAGAATTATAAAATCTTCTTCTTTATTTATCCATCAAATCATATAAAAAATATGTGAGGAACTCCAAACAATTGGTAACATTCCAGCAAGGGACTACATGTTTCAGCACTATGTGCCTTCTTCACGGTCCTATTTGAACTGAGCTCCAACACTGGCAATATATCCTCCTTTGTGAAACATATTCAAATGACCCTTAATTAAAAGCAGTGAAACAAACCAGTTAAAAACACCTGAGTAGATGGTTGAAACTCAGTTCAAAAATATTGCTAGAAAAATACATATATTGAACATGTTTTATACATAGACCAATGATATAAACATTAAATAATAAATCAACAGTGATATGGAATAACTGCCGCAAAAATAAAGAAATTTTTATATAAACATATATGAAAAAAATGCATCATGTAGTAGGCGCGATCTAAGTATCAGAGACCATCACAAATATGACTCTCAAAAGAATAACATATTGGAGTAGGTTTAAGATAAAGATATGATCTTTAGAAACTAATGTAAGCACAAGAAAAAAAAATAAAAAAAAATGTAAAAAAAAAATAAAAAAATAAAAAAAATATTTTGATGTTTACTTGCTTAATATTGTGTAATAAGGTCCATTCTACTGTTCAATCCATCAGGAACTCTAGTCTCTAATAAAAAGATCCACCTACTTTCTCTAGAGAGGATTTTACTTTTATAATCACCACCCCTACGTGGTTTTGTAACCACCTCTATTCCCCTAAAGGAAAAGCTTTTTAGATCACCTTTATGCACATTGGCAAAGTGTTTGGAAACCGCAGAGGCTCCTGCAATAGGCAAATTACCTGCATCCGACAAATGTTTTCGCATACGCTGTTTCAATGAATTAGTGGTGCAACCCACATATTGAAGTCCGCAAATATTGCAATCAATAAGATATATTACATTTTCTGTATTACAATTAATAAAAGAAAAAATCTCAAAGTTTTTTCCATTTTTTATAGAAGAAAATGTTTTCGTTTTAACAATATATTTGCAACACTTACAAATTTTTGCACCACAACCATAACAGCCTACACTTTTCATCCAATTTTGTTTCAATTTTTTGTCCGGATCAGTAAATAAGCTTGCCGTCAACATGGATCCTATAGTAGGAGCTCTCCTCGCAACAAATTTAATTGAATATTTTTTTAATATTTGTTTCAGTTCACCACTTTGTTCTAAAATGGGTAAATGTTTTTTAATAATGGAGACTATTTCTTGATACTGTGGACTAAATTTAGTGCTGAAAACTATACCCAAATCATTATGTTCTTTGATATTTTTATATTCCAACAATTCCTGTCTATTTAAATTGTCTACTATGCCTCTCGCTCTTTTTAGAGACCAGTTTGGGTAACCCCTGGATTTTAATCTTTTTGCCAAAAATTCAGATTCTTTCATATAGGTATCTTTTTCTGTACTATTTCTTTTTGTTCGAATCAGTTCACCTGTGGGTATATTCCTAATTACATGGTTGGCGTGACATGAATTTGCCATCAATATACTATTCACAGCTGTAGATTTGCGATAAGGTTCCACCAATACTTTTTTCTGATTTGAATCTATTTTCAAGGTCAAATCAAGAAAGTTAATTGACAGCTCATTCATGTGACATGTAAATTTGAGATTGAAACTATTTTTATTTAAATATGAAAAAAAGGAAGATGCTAAATCCTTATTCCCCCTCCACACAAAAACCAAATCATCAATGAAGCGTCCCAACCAAAAAATGTTATGTCTAAATGGATTGTTAAAATGAAAAATATACCTCTCCTCCCATACTGACATAGTTAAATTTGCTAAAGACGGTGAGAATTTGGCCCCCATGCTCACTCCCTGTATCTGCAAATAATATTTCTCATCAAAAATGAAATAATTATGAGTGAGCAAAAAATTAGTTGCAAGTAGTGTTGAGCATTCCGATACCGCAAGTATCGGGTATCGGCCGATACTTGCTGTATCGGAATTCCGATACCGACTTCCGATATTTTTTCAATATCGGAAGTCGGCATCGGAATCGGAAGTTCAAAGTTGATTGACAGCCTGACGTCATCATGATGCGCGGTGTGTGCGCATCATGATGCGCCGTCATTTCGGGCCTTCCGGGGGTCTCTGCCGGCCTGCCGGGGGGCTGTGCCGGCCTGCCGGGGGGCTGTGTGGACTGCCCGGGGTCTGTACCGGCCTGCCGGGGGGCTGTGCCGGCCTGCCGGTGGTCTGTGCACCCTGTGGGGGTCTGTACCGGCCTGCCGGGGGGCTGTGCCGGCCTGCCGGTGGTCTGTGCACCCTGTGGGGGTCTGTACCGGCCTGCCGTCCCACGACGATCTTGGGTAGAGAACTGCAGCATCAACTGTTGCTGCCGTTCTCTACGGGCTGCAGGAATCCAATGACGGAAGGTAGGTATCCTTCCGCACTGTATTCCTCCGCCACTTAAAAAAAAAAATTTCCCACACAGCAATGGCATAAAGTGAGACTAGGGACTTTTTTTTTGATGCTGCAGTTCTCTACCCAAGATCGTCGTGGGACACACTCGTGGACTGCTTCGGATCGTGGGTGAGTATTTTTGTGGTTTGTTATGTTAATATTTATTCCGAAAAAGACAATGGCTTCGGGGAACAATGTGACAAGTATTGGTAAGTATGTTACTCTATGTTATATGTACTGTATGTCTATGTATGTATTGTATGAATGTATTGTATGTAGTATGTATGTAGTATATATGTGGTATGTATGTAGCATGTAGTATGTATGTAGTATGTATGTAGCATGCATGTAGCATGCAGTATGTATGTAGCATGCATGTAGTATATATGTAGTATGTATGTAGCATGTAGTATGTATGTAGCATGCATGTAGTATATATGTAGTATGTATGTAGCATGTAGTATGTATGTAGTATGCATGTAGTATGTATGTAGTATGTATGTAGTATATATGTAGTATGTATGTAGCATGTAGTATGTATGTAGCATGCATGTAGTATATATGTAGTATGTATGTAGCATGTAGTATGTATGTAGCATGCATGTAGTATGTATGTAGTATGTATGTAGCATGTAGCATGTATGTAGCATGCATGTAGTATATATGTAGTATGTATGTAGTATGTAGTATGTATGTAGCATATATGTAGTATGTATGTAGTATGTATGTAGCATGTAGTATGTATGTAGCATGCATGTAGTATATATGTAGTATGTATGTAGCATGTAGTATGTATGTAGCATACTGTATATGTAGTATGTATGTAGTATGTATGTAGCATGCATGTAGTATATATGTAGTATGTATGTAGCATATATGTAGTATGTATGTAGCATGTAGTATATATGTAGTATGAATGTAGCATGTATGTAGTATGCATGTTGCATGCATGTAGTATATATGTAGTATGTATGTTGCATGTAGTATGTATCTAGTATGTATGTTGCATGTAGTATGAATGTAGCATGTATGTAGTATGCATGTTGTATGTATGTAGCATGTAATTTTTTTTTTTTTTTTTTTTTTACATTCAACACATTAGCCGGATGATGGGACTACTACTGTCCCATCATTGGCTAATGTGTCAATCACTGTCATGGTAGCAGGCATCGCCCGATGGGACTTGTAGTCCCATCGGACGATGCCTGCACAGACCCCCGGAGCCTGCACAGCCCCCCGGCAGGCCGGCACAGCCCACCGGAGCCTGCACAGCCCCCCTGGCAGGCCGGCACAGACCACCGGAGCCTGCACAGACCCCCTGGCAGGCCGGCACAGCCCCCCGAAAGGCCCGTACAGACCCCAGAGAGGCTGTACAAGGGAAAAACAGGATTTTTCTTATTCCGATACCGGAAGTCCCATAGACTTGAATGGGACTTCCGGTATCGGAATCGGCGATACCGATACTTTTTTTTAAGATCGGCCGATCCATTCCGATCCGATACTTTGAAGTATCGGACGGTATCGCTCAACTCTAGTTGCAAGCAATAAAAAATGTTGAATTTCAACTGTATACTCACTGTATTTAGATAGATAATATCTGAGGCTCTCCAATGCAACAGAATGTGGAATTGATGGATATAATCCAATAACATCACATGAAAGCCACAGAAAATCATTCCCCCATTCTATTTTTTCTACCATGTTAATAGCTGCTTTGCTATCTCTCAAGTGACTAGGAGTTAAAGCCACCAGGGGTTGTAGATAATGATCCACCCACTCTCCAAGGCGTTCACTAAAAGATCCTATCCCTGAAACGATAGGTCTAAGTGGGGGAGGAAAAATTTCTTTGTGCACCTTGGGGAGTGAGTGGTAAATGGGTATAATGGGATGGTCACAATACAAAGCTTCACTCAATTTCTCTGAAATAGCTCCTGTAGATACACCTTCCTGCAAAATTTTTTTCATTTCCTTATTAAAAGGGAGAGTGGGATTTTCATTTAATTCCCTGTACACACTGGGGTTTCCCAATGCGGATAAATTAAGTTTCTTATATAAACCCACATCCAGAATGGTAATTGATCCACCCTTATCCGACTGGACAATTTTTAGATCTTTATTCTTACTCAATTCCTGAAGAGCTTTATGCTCATGAAATGTCAGATTATGATGGGTCAGTTCCACTCTGTTATTTAATTCTACCAAATCCCTTTCCACCGCTTCTTGAAAAACATCCAGCATCGGAGGTCTAGATTTAAGTGGGTAAAATTTTGTATTTTTTACATGAAAAGAATCATTTAAATTAACCTGGTATTCTTTGGAGCTTTCAGATTCTAGTTGTCTCAAATTGTACAAACCCACCTGTTCCTCAAATGTAAGTAACCTTTCAACATTCCTATTTTCTACAGAACAAAAATTGTCAGTACCAATATTATCCCCAAAATGACATTTTAAGGTTAAACTACGTGCTAGACGATTGACATCCATTACTGTGTCATATACATTGAATTTACATGCCGGGGAAAAACCAAGTCCTTTTGACAAAAGTGAAAGTTGCGGTGCTGAAAGTATATAACTGGAAAGGTTGTAGACTGGTACAGTTACTTCTTCCGTTTCCGGAGTTTTTCCTGATAAGCCTGTTCTCTTATGGCGTCTTCCTCCTCTCCTTCTAATCCGTTTTTTGGTTTAGCTCCCTCTTTGTTGTAATTTCTTTGGTAAGATTTTTTTCTTTTTTCCATACCTTTATTAGATGCACAAGCCACTGATGAATCTGAATAATCATCTGAAGTATCTCCAAAAGTAGTGTCCATATTTTCTTGAGTTTTTTGAAAAGTCACTTTATGTTTGCTGAACCAAGGTTTCTGTTTTTTTAATATTGATGACGGATTCTTACTCCAATTATATACACATTTACTGTTGTAATCCTCCAAATCTCGTGTATATTTTCTTTTTTTAGTCTCAATGATGGTATCCTCTAGTTTATTTAATTTTTGTTGCATTTTTTCATATAATAATTTGTAAGAATCATTGCCTTGATAAATTTCCAGAGAATCTTTCACAATCTTAATTTCATCACTGAGTTTTTTAAGTTCAGTCCAATTCACCAAACAATTTTGCCCCTATCTACATAATGGGGAAAAAGTGAAAGGAAAAGTGTTGGAGGCAAATTGATATCTGCCAGATGTGAACAAGGGGGTCTTAAAGAATGAGAGCGATGGCGCTAAAGAGTATATACCGTACAGTTGCAAAGGTGGGACCCTGACATGGGATACTCACCACACACGGGGATATGAACACACACACAAAATGCGCCACACACTACCACGTGCTTCAACACATATACCACCCTCAGCATACATTTCACCACACATACACCAACCTCGCCACATAAAAGTCGAAACACAAAAGTCGCCACTCAAAACTCACCACGCTGTCCCAGAGCTGTTTAAGGCCGGTTTCACATTCGCGCTTTTGAGCGCAGCGACGGCCTGCGCACGGCCGCCGCTAAGCCCCGCCCCCTGCCCCGCCTCCACCGGTATCTCCGCCTCCGGGCGCATGACGTTGCATGCGTCGTGCGTCCCCTATCTTCATCACAGAGGGCGCCAAACGCAACCTGTTGCATTTTGGTTGTGCTCGGCGCACCGTCAAAAGGACGCATGCGCCGCCAAACGCAGACTGTGCGCAGACTGCACACGGCCTGCGCCCTCTGTGATGAAGATAGAGGACGCACGATGCATGCAACGTCATGCGCCCGGAGACGGAGATACCGGTGGAGGCGGGGCAGGGGCGGGGCTTAGCGGCGGCGTGAAACCGGTCTAAAAGATGAAAAATGAGCTGTGATTGGTTGCTATCAACAACAGTTTTCTTTGTAGACAGTTGTGGTAACTGAGGCCTATTATTCTTATAATTTCTATGGTGTAATCGTCCTTCTGTAAAGCTGGAAATAATACAATTTATTACCGTGCCAACACAGACCACCCTTTGACACAGACTGCAGAGGGAGCCCAGTATCACACAGGATAGGATTAGATACACGGCTCAGCAGTCAGTATCACAAAGGATAGGATTAGATACATGGCTCAGCAGTCAGTATCACACAGGACAGGATTAGATACACAGCTCAGCAGTCAGTATCACACAGGATAGGATTAGATACACAGCTCAGGATACAGTATCACACAGAATAGTATTAGATACACGGCTCAGCAGACAGTATCACACAGAATGGGATTAGATACACGGCTCAGCAGTCAGTATCACACTGGATAGGATTAGATGCACGGATTTTATGTGCAATATAATCATTATAATTTCTTATAACTAACCACAATTGGTTACTATGCCCAGGCAACGCTGGGCTCTTCAGCTAGTAAATATATATATATATATATATATAATCATATAATATATATATCATAATAAAAAATATTATATAATAATAAAAATAAAAGCACGGAATAATATTATTCAGAAACTCTGTGGATCCTCTTGGGGTTCTTCAACAACTGTCTTGAGAACATCTACCCTTGCCTTGGTGTACTCTGCTGCAGAATATTGTGCTCCAGTATGGTTGAATAGTTGTCATGTGAATGCAGTCGACACCCAGCTGAACAATTCTATGCGCATAATATCTGGTGCCATCAGACCTACGCCCGTCCACTAGTTACCTGTCTTGAGGCATATTGCTCCTGCAAACCTGAGAACACAAAAGCTCCTACTTAAAGAATACACTAAAGTACTGAAGAATGAAAATCTTCCAATACAAATCAAAATATCCAAGATGTTCAAATACAGCGACTGAAATCAAGACACCCACCCATCCGAACCGCAATTACCCTGTATGAACATGATTTCAATTTAGAAGAGAGATGACGAGAACTTTGGGTCAGTGCAGTAGATGGTGAGCTTCAAATGCTTCCTCACTTACAAAATCCACCACCAGGGTTCAATCTACCAAGGAAAACCTGGGTTACTCTGAGGCTAAGTGCACACGTACCGGAACTCTCGCGGAAATTACCGCGAGAATTCCGGAATTCCAGTCCGCGGGAAAATCGCATTTTAAATTCCCGCGATTTTCCCGTGGAAAAACTAGCATTTTGCAAGCATATTTAGCTTGCAAAATGCTAGCGTTTTCCAAGCGATCTGTAGCATCGCTTGGAGAACTGATTGACAGGTTGGTCACACTCGTCAAACATAGTGTTTGATGAGTGTGACCAACTTTTTACTACTGAGGCCGCCTATGCAGCATCAGTAGTAAAAGATAGAACGTAAAAAAAAAATAAAAAATGGTGTTATTCTCACCCTCCGACGTCCCGCGCATCCGTTCCCAGTAATCCTTTGCGAAAATGCCCGCGATGACGTCAGTTCTCGCGGGATTGCGACGTCTCGCGGTAATTTGCGATGACGTCGCACCAATGACCGCGAGACTTCGCGATCCCGCGAGAAGGGACGTAATCACAAGCATTTTCGCAAAGGATTACTGGGAACGGATGCGCGGGACGTCGGAGGGTGAGAATAACACTATTTTTTATTTTTAAATTCTATTTTTTACAGGGATATGGTACCCAAAGCCCGGAGGACAGTCTTCTCTCCTCCGGACCATGGGTACCATCCGCAATTGTTCTGCTTACTTTCCGCATGGTATGCACAGCCACATGCGGGAAATAAGCAGAACAATGCATTCCTATGGGTGCGGGATCGCCGCGATTCCGCAAATTAATGAGCATGCTGCGTTTTTTACCGCGAAGCGATTCCGCCGCGGTAAAAACCGCAGCATTAGCACAGCATGGCGGAATCCCATAGGAATGCATGGGATGCTTATTTTTCGCGTTTTCGTGGCAAAATCGTGCGGTTTAAACCGCCGCGGAAACGCGAAAAAAACGCCACGTGTGAACTCAGCCTGAATCGTATCAGAAGAAACTTTGGTGTCTGTGCAGATCTTATGCATAAGTGGGGAAAATCTGACTCTCCTGCCTGTGACTGTGGAGCCGATCGTCAAACAGTTCAGCACATTGTTGAGGAGTGTCCCCTCAGATCTTATACTGGTGACAAGAATGATTTCTACACTGGAACTGACAATGTTATTGCATATATAGAAAACCTTGATATTCGACTCTGATTTTTGCTCCTTTGTTTTTTTCAATCACTGTTTATTGTTCTTTGTTTATTCCTATATGATGTTAAAATACACTCACTGGCCACTTTATTAGGTACACCATGCTAGTAACGGGTTGGACCCCCTTTTGCCTTCAGAACTGCCTCAATTCTTCGTGGCAGAGATTCAACAAGGTGCTGGAAGCATTCCTCAGAGATTTTGGACCATATTGACATGATGGCATCACACAGTTGGCGCAGATTTGTCGGCTGCACATCCCTGATGCGAATCTCCCGTTCCACCACATCCCAAAGATGCTCTATTGGATTGAGATCTGGTGACTGAGGAGGCCATTTGAGTACAGTGAACTCATTGTCATGTTCAAGAAACCAATCTGAGATAATTCGAGCTTTATGACATGGCGCATTATCCTGCTGAAAGTAGCCATCAGATGTTGGGTACATTGTGGTCATAAAGGGATGGACATGGTCAGCAACAATACTCAGGTAGGCTGTGGCGTTGCAACGATGCTCAATTGGTACCAAGGGGCCCAAAGAGTGCCAAGAAAAAAATCCCCACACTATGACACCACCACCACCAGCCTGAACCGTTGATACAAGGCAGGATGGATCCATGCTTTCATGTTGTTTACGCCAAATTCTGACCCTACCATCCGAATGTCGCAGCAGAAATCGAGACTCATCAGACCAGGCAACGTTTTTCCAATCTTCTACTGTCCAATTTCGATGAGCTTGTGCAAATTGTAGCCTCAGTTTCCTGTTCTTAGCTGAGAGGAGTGGTACCCGGTGTGGTCTTCTGCTGCTGTAGCCCATCTGCCTCAAAGTTCGACGCACTGTGCGTTCAGAGATGCTCTTCTGCCTACCTTGGTTGTAACGGGTGGCAATTTGAGTCACTGTTGCCTTTCTATCAGCTCGAACCAGTCTGCCCATTCTCCTCTGACCTCTGGCATCAACAAGGCATTTCCGGCCACAGAACTGCCGCTCACTGGATTTTTTTTCTTTTTCGGACCATTCTCTGTAAACCCTAGAGATGGTTGTGCGTGAAAATCCCAGTAGATCAGCAGTTTCTGAAATACTCAGACCAGCCCTTCTGGCACCAACAATCATGCCACGTTCAAAGGCACTCAAATCACCTTTCTTCCCCATACTGATGCTCGGTTTGAACTGCAGGAGATTGTCTTGACCATGTCTACATGCCTAAATGCACTGAGTTGCCGCCATGTGATTGGCAGATTAGAAGTTAAGTCTTAACACACAGTTGGACAGGTGTACCTAATAAAGTGGCCAGTGAGTGTATATGTTCATACGATTAAATAAAATCCAAGTATTTTCTCATTTGGTGTGTTCCAGCACCATCTGCTGGTGAAATGTATACAATCTAAAGTTTTGACATGAAAAATGAGATTTCAAGAGGAGGGGCTATTCTAGTTTCCGCCCTGTCTAGACTAGAAGAGCTGGGAAAACCCCAGTCTGTGACAAGTTGTCTCTGGGAGCAGAGTACGTGTGGAGGCTGCCTCTCTCCAAGACCCTCTGAAAGGTCTGACAAGCTTAGAAAGTACCCCCGGACTTCCAAGTCGGTGAAAAAACTCTTGCTATGTAAAATATTCTGCATAAAGCTAAAATAAAGTCGCTGAATCACTCTATAGCAACTTACAAACATTACATCTAAAGGAGCAGGTTCTTTAAACTCCAAAGCCTCAATTCCATGTCAGAATATAATTCTGCACTGTATTTGCTGTGGTTTAATCCCTTGAGCTGTCAAGCATTTTCTTAGTGTCATATTTTCCCATTCCTGTGAAAGTAAATGCAACTGTTATCCCAAAGACCTTTGTCTCTGTCATTATCGTGGATGGCGCGTGGGGGTAGATAGCAGTGAACGGAAAGTCCTCCCATTACCAGGGCTTTACATTATGACTCTGGGAAGAAGGGAAGCAAAAAAAAACGGAAAATCCCAAGGTAGTAATGGGGTTAAGCTATGTTTTACCTCACAGAAAGAATCACCTGTGATCCTGTGCTGTTCTGTCTGTATCCTCTCTTTTTCTCTGCCCAGGTATGGTATGATCAGATCATGTCTCTGTACAGTCAGACAAAGCCATTAGAGTATGTGCACACATTGCAGATTTGCCTGCAGAATTTTCTGCACAGAATCTGCATCTCTTGGCAGAAAACACAGCTAAAAGTCCTGGCGGATGTGATGTGGTTTTTTCATGCGAATTTGTATGCGTTTTTGTAAGCTAGATAGATAGATGTGTATAGATATATAATACCAAGGCCAATGTTTATTAATGAACAATATGATTAATTTTGAAAAAAAAAGAACAAAAATGGTGTGGGCTCCCGTGCAATTTTCTGCACCAGAGAGGGAAAGCCGACAACAGGGAGCAGATATTCATAGCCTAAGAAGGGACCATTGTTTTTCCCTGCCCCCGGCTACAAACCTGCCAGCTGCCCCAGAAATGGCACATCTGTAAGATGCGCCAATTCCGGCACTTAGCCTCTCTCTTCCCACTGCCTTGTAGCGGTGGCATAATGGGTAATAAGGGGTTAATGTCACCTTTGCATTGTAAGGTGACATCAAGCCCGGTTAGTAATGGAGAGGCGTCAATAAGACACCTATCCATTACTAATTCTATAGTTGTTAAGGGTTAAAAAGAAGACACAACCGAAAAAAGACTTTTAATGAAATAAAACACTACATAGTTTTGCCATTTTTATTATACGCCTGTAAAACATCGGGTGATGTCACTGCTCTACAGGACCTCCCACAATGCACTGACAAGAGACAATGGCTCCTGCAGTGCATCACTGAAGAGGTTACCTAAGTTCAGGCTCTTTACGGCAATGCTGAGTGAGAATTAGGGTTAGGGAACCTCTCTCCCTGCAGCGGTGGGATACAACGCGGAGGATTACCTCCGCCTGTCAGTTCATCATGGGAGCTCCTGTAGAGCAGTGACATCACCCGATGTCAGTGTTCTACATGTACATGGGAGATTGTCGTGGGACACTCGTTATTAACTGGACTACGGTGGAAAGGTAAGTATAGTTTGATTTATTATGACTACTTTCCCATCACTCACAATGCTATCACTGTGAGCATTCTTAGCCGGATGGGAGCAGTAGTCCCATCAGACAATGGCTGCTTACACAGACCCACACACACCCACACACATACAGGGAAACATGCACACACACAGACATGCACACACACACTCACACCAAGCGTCAGACTGGTGCACCTTGGGCCCACCAGAGAAAATCATTCTTGGGGCCCACTATGTAGCTACATAGAAACAAATACAAGACCACCAATTGTGTGGTAAAACACGCTAATATCAGGGTATAATATAAGGTAGTACACGTCTTAATTATGTAGCAAGGGTTGGGGTAGAATCATAGAGGGGTAGCGCCCTCATAAAATATACTGTAGCCCCCTCATAGAATATAATGTAGCCTCCCTCATAGAATATAATGTAGCCCCACTCATAAAATATAATGCAGCCCCCTCTCATAGAATATAATGTAACACACCAAAAAATGCAACCCCCTCATAAGGTATAATGCAGTCCCCACCATAGAATATAATGTAGCACCCTCATAGGGTATAATGCAGTCCCCCTCATATAGTATAATGCAGCCTCACCACGGAATATAATGCAGACCCCCATAGAATATACTGTAGCCCACTCTTAGGGCATAATGCTGCCCCCTCATATGATGTATAACCCCCAGAATACAACGTAGTCCCCTGAGAGAATAATGCAGCCCTGCCACAGAATATAATGCAGCTCCCCATAGAGTATACTGTAGCCCCATCATATAGTAATATGTAGCCCCCCAGAATATAATGTAGCCCCCTGAGAGAATGATGCAGCCCCACCACAGAATATAATGCAGCCCCCATAGAGTATACTATAGCCCCCTCATATAGTATGATGTAGCTCCCCAGAATATGATGTAGTCCCCTGAGAATAATGCAGTCCTCCCACAGAATATAAGGTAGCCCCTCATAAAGTATAATGCAGCCACTCTCCACCCCCATCATTGTCCTCATCACCAACTCCATCATTGCCTTCTCCCCCACCATCCTTATCATTCTCCCCCACCTCCCCATCACTGCCCATTTCACCACCTCAATCATTGCCTCCCCCCACCACCATCATTGTCCATTTCATCACCTCCATCATTGCCTCCCCCACCACCAATGCCCATCACCTCCATCATTGCCTCCCACCACCACCACCATTGCCCATTTCATCACCTCCATCATTGCCTCCCTCCACCGCCATCATTGCCCATCACCTCCTTTATTGCCTCCCCCACCACCATCATTGCTCATCACCTCCATCATTGCCTCCCCCCACTGCCATCATAGCCCATCACCTCCATCATTGCCTCTCCCACCATTATCATTGTCCTTCCCCACCACCCTTCTCTCACACACACAAAGCACAGCATCACTTTCTCACACTCACACACAAAGCACTGCACCACATACACACACGCAGGCACACAGACACACAGCACAACTCACCACCTCACAGCAGCACATCCCGGCAGCCTCTTCCTTGCTGGCAGCTTTCCGTCTGAGACAGCGCGCTGGATGATGACGTCATCCAGCTGGACTGTCTCAGACAGGAAGCGCAGGCAGGAAGCAGGACACCGGGATGTGCTGCGCTGTGTGTCTGTGTGCCTGCGTATGTGTATGCGGTGCGGTGCTTTGTGTGTGTGGTGCGGTGGTGGGTCTTTACATGCGGGCAGTATTAGCTGCAGCCTGCAGCTAACGTTGCTCTCTATTAAAGAGAAATGGTATTCATGCCTCTCCACGCCCATATGGACGTGGGGAATCGTGAATATTCATTTCGCTTTAGCAGTGGGGACAGGATCGTGTCTCCAGCTGCTGCTATACTGGCACAGGGCAGGCCCCCTTGACTCAGGGGCCCCATAGCCACTGGCTGGGGGCCCCTGGAGCAGTGAGGGCCCTTGAAGCAGTGGGGGCCGTAAGCAGCTGCTTGCCAGTATACCAGCAGGTGTCAGTGCCTGGGCCCACCGGAGTATCCTCCGGTTCTCTGGTGGGCCAGACTAAGCCTGCTCAGACCCCCCGCACACACAGACATGCACATAGTCTCTACCCACACTCTTCCCTCCTCCCGATCTGCAAAGTTTCTCGCACCCACATCCGCAGCAAATCCGCAGATCTTTTCTACATCTGTGGATTTGCTGCGGATGTGCCTGACTCAATGGAAGTCAAAGGAGGCAGAAACACTGCAGATCTGCAAAAAGAATTGACATGCTGCAGGAAAAAAAACACTGCAAATCTGCGTGAATTTTTCCACAGCATGTGCACAACAAATCTCCATTTCCCATAGATTTACTGTACTGTACATAGGCTGTACACTGCCGATTTTAAGGGAATCTGTGCATCCAAAAGCGCTGCGGATCCGCATAAAAATCTGAAACGTGTGCACACAGCCTTACACACTACACAGCAGGGGACATTTTATAAGATTATCTCAGCACAGGTGTAAGGGGGTGAAGTACAGGAGGAGCCGGGGGAGGGTTGCCTCCTCTGCTTCGTGCCTGGAACCATTGAGCAGGGCAGTGGGTTCCCCGGGGGGACAGAAAAGGGGCCGGGCACAGGATGAGAACAGAGAAGAGAGCAGGAAAAGTGCACGCGCTTTCCTCAGAGCATCCTGGGCAGCAGATGGGAGATGACGCTGGCGCAGACCGGGAGAGAGACAGAGCTCCCGTTCACTGGGTAAAGACTGGGGTTCAGTGCACAGAGACTGCAGACCGTGAGTACGTGAGGCTGGATACTGCAGTGACAGCAAAGGTGCGCCTGGATCCCTGTGAAAAGTCTGAGACCCACGCAGAGGCGGAGGCCTGTATTGAGACTGTGCCTGGTGATGAGACTGTGCCCTGTGATGAGACTGTGCCTTGCGTTGAGACTGTGCCCTGCATTAAGACTGTGACCTGTCAGGAGATACTGTCCCTCGTGCGAGGTCCCGTAATGGCGGTATCAGTGCAGTGCCCTTGATTCCTGAGAATAGGCTCTGCTTTAGAGTTGGAGAGAAGGACTCGGTGCAGAAGGAATCTCGTTTGCCTTGTATCCCTCTGGCTCCCACAGTAACCCCTCAGACCCCGGCTGGGGACTGTTAAAGACACAGAGTACAGGAAGACTTCAGACGACAAGCGCTGCTGGTGATTCGGCGCCAACGTGGGAGAAGCTCAACCCTTCAATCAAGACCCCCCTTCAGACTGATAAGTGCCTTCTTAGGAAAACTCCTTATATTATTGTTCAATACTGGTTATGCCTTTTCTCAGTACTTGTTCTCACTATACCAATACTGCACAGTTATTTTGTCAGTATCAATCCCTGTAAATAAACCTCCCCTTTAACTGTTGGTCTGTCTGTTCCGTGGTGACATACACAGCACCTGCACATTATTACACAGGGACATATTTTTAAAACACATCCAATTGTGGAAGTTATTGTTATTCAAAGGTGTAGTGACTAAAATGTGATTGAAATCAACTTTGTTTGTGGGGAAAGTCCCTTTAAGGAAAAACCAATTTAAAAGAAAAAAGGAACATCATGGTTCTGTTTTCTTTAGTTATATGCATTTGAGCAAATAATTCATTGTCTTGTGAAATGTTTAAAAAATGCATGCACATCAGTAACATTGGTAACAGAAACCATAGATATTTTCACTTCCTTAAATAAAGAACGAATATCCACAAACACCATGAAATATAAATAGGTATATTAGTTAGTTAGATCCACTCCACTTCCATCCAAAGATAGCAAGATAGTGTGTAACTGTTCTCATCCACCCATTACAACTTGTCTGGGTTCTTATTTACTTTGGCCATTCACATATTATAGCCTCACTAGTGATGAGCGAACGTGTTTGGATATCGTCTTATCGAAGCATGCTCTGGTGTTATCCGATCATCTGAGAATGCTCATATATTATGTTCGAGTCCCTGCGGCTGCATGATTTGAGACTGCTAAACAGCGTAAACACATATGAGGATTGCGTAACAAATAGGCAATCCCCGAATGTGTTGTGTCTAACAGTTGCAAATCATGCAGCCACAGGGACTCGAACATAATATACGAGCACTCACAGATGATCGGATAACACCAGAGCATGCTCGGATAAGATGATATCTGAGGACATTCGCTCATCAATACTCACAACCAATCCTTAAGCGTAACTGCATAATTACAGCCAATCGCCAATGGAATCAAAGTTCTTTACCTCCTATATCACACAGAAAATTAACATGTTGTGGATTTGAACCACACCACAGGTCACTTTACGTTGTGTAAAAAAAGGGACAGTGTGCATGAGATTGCTATTAATTCCATCCACTAGTTTTTGTGGCAGCAAAAATACACAGTGTCAAAAACAACAAAAACTCATTATGGGCATGCAGCCTTAATGTTTATTCCTTCCATGTTCCACCTTGTAATAGAAACCTGTTAGTTTCCTTCATTCATCGTTTATGTGCAATTAATAATTTACTTTTGGTTCAGTTTATGGACTAGAAATGGTACGCTGGCCTGGTGCACCAATTGGTTGGGTTTCACTTTAACCCCTTAACAACCGCCGATAATACACCTTTTAACGGCGGCAGTTAAGGGTACTTATTCCTCAGCGCCGGAAAATCTCCAGGGTCTCGGCTACCACAGAGAACATGATTCGGGTCGGTTTTTACCATTCCCAGTGTTGCGATTGCCGTTATTTACCGAATAACAGCGACCACAAAAAAAAGTCCGATTTCCCATTTATTTCTCTCTCCTCTGATATGATCTAGCATACCAGAGGAGAGAGAAATGGGATCCCCGAGTCCCCCGGTACCTCTGACATCCCCGGTACCTCTAGTATTGTTCCCCGGCCCCCGGCTTCTTCTTCCTGGTAGAAAATGGTGGACCCAAGTGCAGTGCGCATGCCGAGTTCTGCTAGCAGGTTGTGTTGGGGTTAGGGTTGTGTTGGGGTTAGGGTTGTGGTGTTGGGGTTAGGGTGGTTTTGAGGTTAGGGTGGTGTTGGGGTTAGGGTAGTGTTGGGGTTAGGGCTGTGGTTATGGTTGGAATTACAGGTAGGGTTGGGATTAGGGTTAGGAGTGTGCTGGGTTAGGGTTGTGGTTAGGGTTATGGTTGTGGTTAGAGTTGGGATTAGGGTTAGGGGTGTGTTTGAGTTAAGGTTGGGATTAGAGCTGGTTTAGGGTTGGAGTTAGAATTGGGGGGTTTCACTGTTTAAGTACATCATGGGGTCTCCAAACGCGACATGGCGCCCACCATTGATTCCAGCCAATTTTGCGTTCAAAAAGTCAAAAGGTGCTCCCTCCCTTCTGAGCCTTGCCATGCGCCCAAACAGTGGCTTTTCCCCACATACCGGGTGTCATTGTACTCAGGAGAAATTTATCAACAATTTTTATGGTCCATTTTCTCCTGTTGCTCTTGTGAAAATAAAAAAGTTTGGTTCTAAAGTAAAATTTTTTGTGAAAAAAGTAAAATGTTAATTTTTTTCTTTCCACATTGCTTTAGTTCTTGTGAAGAACCTAAAGGATTAATAAACTTCTTGAGTGTGGTTTTGAGCACCTTGAGGGGTGCAGATTTTAGAATGGTGTCACATTTTGGTATTTTCTGTATATTGACCCCCCCAAACTCACTTCAAATGTAGCATGGTCCCTAAAAAAATTGGTTTTGTAAATTTTGTTGGAAAATTTTTTAACCCTTAAAACATCCTAACCAAAAAAAATTTGTTTCGAAAATTGTGCTGATGTAAAGTTGACATGTGGGAAATGTTATTTATTAACTATTTTGTGTGACACGACTCTCTGATTTAAGGGCACAAAAATTAAAAGTTTGAAAATTGCAAAGTTTACAAAATTTTTGCCAAATTTCTGTATTTTTCATAAATAAACGCAAAGTGATATCAAAGAAATTTTACCACTAACATAAAGTACAATATGTCACTAAAAAATAATCTCAGAATCAGTAGAATCCATTAAAGTGTTCCAGTGCTATAACCTCATAAAGTAAAAGTGTCAGAATTGAAAAAATTGGCTTGGTCATGAAGTAGAATATTGGCTGTCACTAAAGGTTTAAAAACCCCTAAATCTTGATGTCCAAAGTGATCAATTCTGTATCTAGATTTCTAACCTTATGTGATTAATCCCTTTTACTATTGTTTTGCAGCATGGTCATAACCAATTTCCAGTTACCTAGTTCACAAGTCACTCTCCTTCCCAATGTTGGCCTGAAACTCTCTATCTCTGGAGCCTACATTGAAGTTCATGGAAGATGGGGTGTACGTTATCTGTTCATGTAAGATATACTGTTCATTAATAGTATTGTCAAAAGCTACCTTAATACCAGTCACAGCCTATGGCCAGGGTCACACTTGCGTGTGTGATGAGGGACCGCACACTCCGGTCACGATTGCCGGCAGCAGTGCCAGGTATTGATATGAGAGACTCGCTTGAGTTTCTCGCATCACACACACAAGTGCGACCCCGGCCTATGGTTAAGTGTGGCATTATCTCTCACTAGGCCAGTGTTTCTCAACTCCGCAAGACCCACCAACAGGTCATGTTTTCAGGATTTTCTTAGTATAGCATAGATGATTGAATTAATGCTTGAGCAGGTGATGAAATTATCACCTGTGTTAGGTTGTGTGCCCACGATGCGTTTTTTTTGCGTTTTCGCAGCATTTTTCTGCTGCGGAATTGCCGCAAAAACGCAAAGAAAATGCATCCCATGCAATCTAATGGGATTCCGGAATGCTGTGCTAATGCTGCGCATTTTTCCGCTGCGGAAACGCATTGCGGAAAAATCCGCAGCATGCTCATTCTTTTTGTGGAATCATAGCAATTCCGCACGCATAGGAATGCAATGAATCACTCACTTTACGCATGTGGCTATGCCCACCATGCGTGAAGTGAACGCTTCATGTGCGAATGGTACCCTGGGTACCATAATCCTGTAAAAAATAGAATTAAAATAAAAAATCGTGATATTCTCACCTTCTGGTGGCCCCTGGAGTCCTTCCCACCTCTCACCACGCTCCCGGCATCTTCCGATCCCAGTAATGCTTTGCGCGAATGACCGCTGATGACGTCACGCTCTCGCGAGCGTGACGTCATCTCAAGTCCTTTGCGCAAAGCATTACTGTGACCGGAAGAAGCCGGGAGCGCCGCAGAGCAGATTGAGGGCCGTCGGAAGGTGAGAATAACAATATTTTTTATTTTTTCATTATTTTAACATCCTATCAGCACATTTCCAAGTGGTGCTAATCGCTTGGAATGCGCAAGCATCCTGCAAGCAAAAAACGTTTGCAAAATGCTTGTTGGAGTGAGGTAATGTTACAGAAATTTCCACAGCATTTCTGCAACATGGGCACATAGCATCATACTAAGGATATCCTGAAAACTTGACCTGTTGGTGGGTCTTGAGGACTTGGAGTTGAGAAACATTGCACTAGGCAATCTCGTTCAGTGGCTTCAATTCTAGAGGACATTCCTGATTAAGCAGAGCAACAACACTAAGAGAGGACACAGCACAGAGATATCCCTTGCCCATATGTGGTCTGTGCATTGCCATCACCACCCACCTGCTCCTATAGCAGTCATTCATGAAAACTAGCTATATTAGCTACAAACATCGTAAAATAATTTCCTGCAATATTATATTTCATGGATGCAATGTGAACCCAACAAGCGTGTGCAAAGCATTCCCCTGGAAGTTTGCGTATTTGGGATTTCTTATGTGAACTTTTTAAACTTTATGCAGCTGGATGATCATAATCAAAGCTCCAATAGCTTTGGTCACCCTAATTTCCCAGAATGCTAAATTTCTAATTTGTCCAGCTTTGACTGACTCTATTTGTTCCGATTTGTTCCGACTCTATTTTGAGTAATTTTTCATTCTTTCACAAATAGATCGTCCGATGGTGACTTTGAGTTAAAGGTTCTGGGGATCTCAGTTTCTGTGGGTCTGGGTTTAGGAAGTGATGGTTCTGGTCGACCTACAATATCTTCATCTGATTGCAGTGCCAACATTGCAGATATGCAAGTGCATTTTTCTGGTGGACTTGAGTAAGTAGTATGTAATATTGGCTGAAGGCCTTATAAATATACGAATATTACTAACATACTGTAAAAGAAGATATATTTGTCTACTTATATGATACAGGAAAGATGTATATCTTTGTACCGTTTGTACTTATATGATAAGATTTGTTCCGTGACCCACGGTTGGTGACTCTGAGAGTACTGTCAGTCATCTGGCCAAGATATTATGACTACTGGTAACTGCCCCAGAGTTTTCTCAGCACTGCCCTCTAGAGGGGACATTAGTAATTACATCCCATTTAAGGGATAGGTAGCTAGCTCTATGTATATGCACGGTATACTGCACATGCAAAAACCTAGCACATAGCTGCCTGATCCAGGTTATAGATAAGAGAGTTAGATATCAGCAGTAATAGAACTTATTTAAATTAAAATTAGTGTCTACATGTTTGCTAGGGTATAGCTGAGTGAAGGCTCTGATTGTTATATTTTATACAGCAAAAAACACTTTAAATGGTGTAAAAATATTTTGCGTGAGTCATAGATAAGCACAAGACTATAGGCCCTGTCACACACAGCGAGATCGCTAGCGAGATCACTGATTTTGTGATGAAACAGCGATCTCGCTGTGTGTGACACCTATCAGCAACCGCCCCTCCCGCCGGGTATCGCTGATCGTGCAGGAATGTCCTGGGCCATTTTTTGATCATTGGTCTCCCGCTATCCAGCAAGCATTGATGCATGTGGCAGCGGGAGAACAACATTCAGCGAGCTCCCAGCGCTGTAAGCAGACGCTGGGAGCTGGCATCCAAGGTAAATATTGGGTAACTAAGCGCATGCATCACTTAGTTACCCGCTGTGTACCTTGGATACCTGCATGCTCGCGCTGGGAGCTCGCTTATTTCCCCGATATTTACCTTGGATACCAGCATCCTCGCTGGTCCTGATCGCTGGTGAAATCTGCCTGTTTGACAGCTCACCAGCGATCATGTAGCAACGCACCAGCGATCCTGACTAGGTCGTATCGTTGTCGGGATCACTGGTGCATCATTTAGTGTGACGGGACCCTATGCTCCATCTTGAAAGGCGTACAGGCCCTAATTCAGCAAGCAGTGGTTGATAGGTTTCTGGAATAGAACTGCTTGAAATGTCACAAAACTCAGTGGCGCTCAGCTGGGAGGAGACAAGACAGAGAGCGACCAAGAGGTTCATCAACTTTACACCAAAAGAGAGGTGTAAATTACCACAGAACTCATCTAGAGTGCATTTCTTGAATTTGAAATATGTGCCAGTTTATTTTGAGAATCACAATGAATTTGGCACAGATTAATTCAGTGATGTGCAAAAGGTCTGTCTTGATTAATCAGTCTTTTCTCAGTATCTGAAGTATATTGCATTTCCTAGACTCTTGTTCCCAAACCTCCTTTGTGTTTTCTGTGGATCAGGAGCCCAAAGCCCATCTGCTGAGATCTCATTGGTGAAGGGCATTAATATAATTCTGTATATATAAGTCACCATGAGCTTTTTGGGTTGACATACTGTAGAAATGAAGCAGTCTGACTTTAAATTGTCTTCCATCTTACAGTTGGCTCATTAACCTCTTTGATGATCAAATTGCATCATCCTTAAGAGACACTATGCAAAATCAGGTAACTTTCCCATTATTGCACAGTATTGGCAATATTTTGTACTCATGGTGAAATAAAACAAGGACATGTTGTGAAAAATCTACTACAAGGTAAACTAACAAAACAATGTTCTCAAGACTTTCACAGCTATATCAGAATCAGAAAACTAAATTGATGCTATTTACATGACCATACCCCTACATCATTCTATACCTACACCATCATATACCTACTGTACTTGTTCATAGGCCTACATGATCATACGACTACACAATCATATGGCTACTTGTTCATATGCCTACATAGTCATATACCTACATGATCATACATCTACACCATGATATACTTACTAGAGATGAGTGAAATTTTTCAAAAAACACTCGCCATTCTCAAATTTGGCATGAACGTTGCACATTCGAATTCGTGTTTGGATTACCAAGCATTTTTCCTAAAAATCTGCAAAATTCGGTAAAAGTTTGGTAAATGATCGAGTTCACTAAGGGCTCTTTCAGACATCAGTGTTTCCGGCAACAGCGCAGGTCACAAAATGTCCTACACATGTGCACACTGATGACACATAGATGACATCAGTGTGACACGTACTGGTGCCTGGGAATCAGCTGTACTGCTTGAGCTGTTCCCCGGCGCTGGGTGCTGAACACAGCTAACATCACTGTCTCGACTGCGTTTCGAGCCGGGATCTGAACTGCGGTGACCTCAGCACAGTGAGAAAGTCAGTGAGTTTACCGCAGTTCACCGTTGAGAACTCACTGAGCTGAATTGCAGTGAAGCTTCAGCCCTGGTAAACTAGCTTTTTCTCACGGTGCTGAGGTCAACTCAGGTTAATCCCAGACATGGATTATGGTGTGAGACAGATCGACAGACAAGTGAGGGATATGGTTGTTTTTTATTTTTGTCTTATTATAGGAGATAGGAGCTTCAATGGAATAGGTGTTTTGTGAGCATAACTGTGTTTGCTATTTTTAAATAAAAAAGGAAAAGTGCGTTTTGTTTTTATTTCAAATAAAGAACTTTAATCTGGATGTGTGTTTATTTACAATATAACTATAGGATTAGTAATGGAGAGGTGTCTTAAAGACGTCTCTCTATTAATAAGCCTTGGGCTTGATGTCACAGGACAACCCCACAAATATGAACCCCACTTTCCACCACCACAGGGCAAGCAAAGGCCAGAATTGGTGCATCTAATAGATGCGCCTTTTCTGGGGTGGTTTTGGGCTGCTATTTTTAGGCTTGGGAGGCCAAAATCCGTGGCCCATTACCAGCCTAAGAATGCCAGCCCCCAGCTGTCTGCTTTAGCTTGGCTGGTTGACAAAAATGGGGGGGACCCCATGCTGTTTTTTTTTAAATAATTTAATTAAATCATTTAAAAAACAGTGTGCAACCCTCTATTCTTGATAACCAGCCTTGCTTAAACTACCAGAGTTTCAGCCCTCAGCTGTCAGTTTTGCCTGGCTGGTTATCAAAAATATATGGGAAACCAAGTCAATTTGTTTTTTTTTATTATTCATTTATAGGGCAATTGATGGTCAATTGTTGGCATTTTCCTTAATTTGAGCTGTATTGGCAGCTTTTGGGTCCTCTGAAGGTGTTGTCTGTGTGTTTGGTTTTGCCTCCCATTGAATTGAATGGTGTTCAGCGAATATGTTCGGCGAACATCGGGAAGTTCGGTGAGCATAGCCGATCCAAAGGTTTGCTCATTTCTAATACCTACACCTACTTGTTCATATGCCTGCATGATCATACTCTTGCACCATCATACGCTTACATATTCATACACATACATGATCATACTCCTACATTTTTACATAACTACACGTTCATATGACTACAACATCATAACACCCTACCCAGGACAATTCGATTAATTCCCAATACCCCCAGTTTTAAGTGTGGCCTAAAAATGCATTTCTTGAGACTGTCCTATCCCCTCACCTCACTTATCTAACTATCCCTATTATGCACATGCAAAATTTTCTTCAAAATCTTAGAATCTGTGCACACACCCTCCATGCACTTAAAGGGAACCTGTCACCAGAAGTAACACTGTTAACCTGCAGATATGCGGGTAATCTGCAGGTTAACAGCGTTATTTTACTGCCCGACACCTGCACGCAGCCGAATTCAGTGGAGAGAAAATGAACTTTATTTTCCCCACCAGCTCTCGGTTTCAGTCATAGGGGCGAGGGAGGCACCGGTGTATTACAGCACATGGATCTGATGGGTCTGTAATATACTAGAGCTGAATGTGTGTTCGAGGACACATATCCAGCTGAAGTAGGGAGCTGGCATCAGCTGGCCCTTCATAAACCGGGCCCAGTAGCAGCTGCGACTGCTGTTGCCGCAGTCGTTATGCCCCTGTTCATACGCCTATGTAATCATACACCTACGTTATCATACATCCACATGTTTATACACTTATCCATCATATACCTACATGACTGTACCAATAAAGAGAATGTAATCAAAGTTTGTTTTTTGTTAGATTTGCTCACAGGTTAATGAAGCAGTTAAAAATCAATTGGAGCCGGTTTTAAGAAGTCTTCCAGGTACAGTAACTGAATAATAAAAAGACCAAGATGACTTATATATACTTATAAAGATCAATGAAAAATGTATTAAAGCACATGTAGAGATGACTTTGATAGGGGGATATTGTAGCCATCCATCATTACAAGTTGCCAATAAAAGAGTCTCTTCAAACACAGTATGATATCCCCACAGTGAATTCTACCACAGTACAGTATGATCATCTTACTTTAACCACAGTGAATTCTTCCACAACGCAGAATGATCATCTTACTTTAACTCCCCCCCCCCCAGCAATTTATGGATTTATGGTGACTCCAACACAGTAAGATGCCCCAACTGTGACCTCCTCACAGCCCTCCATCCAGTATAATGGGTCTCCATACACTATAATGTTCCAGACACTCCTGCAGACAGGATGGCCCCAACACAACCCTCCACACTGTATATTGATCCCCACTATACCTCCAAAGAGTATAATGACCCTCAAACAGCCCTGCACGCAATATGATGGACCCCGCACACTGTATAATTTCTTGCATGTATAATGGCCTCACAAAGTCCTCCAAACAGTATAATGGCCCCCAGATAGCTCTCTAAATAGTATAGAAGCTTCCATATGCTATAAAGGCTCCCACAAAGCCATTCATATAGTAAAATGGCCTCCAAATAGCCCTGCAAATAGTATTATGACCCCAATATAGTCCTCCAAACAGTATGATGGCCCCCAGATAGCTCTCTAAACAGTATAGAAGCTCCCGCATAACCCTCCATATATTATAAAGGCTCCCACATAGCCCTTCAAATAGTATAATGACCTCCACATTACCTTCCATATAATATAATGGGCCCCATATAGTCCTCCATGCAGTATAATGTGCCCCACATAGCCTTTTATACAGTATAATGGACCCCAAATAGTCTTGCATATAGTATAATACGCCTCACATAGTCCACCATGTAGTATAATGGCTCACATAGCCCTCCAAACAGTATAATGGTTACATAGTTACATAGGTTGAATAAAGACCTAGGTTCATCAAGGTCAACCTTTCTCCACCAACTGTACATTTTGTCACTAATTTAACTATAACCTGCAAAGTTAGGTGTATCAAGGAAATCGTCCAGCCCTTTTTTAAAAGCTGTTATAGTGTCTGCCATTACTATCTCCTGTGGTAGAGCATTCCACAGACTGACTGCTCTAACTGTAAAGAACCCTTTCCTGTTTAGCTGTCGGAATCGCCTTTCTTCCACCCGTAATGAGTGCTCCCTAGTCCTCAGCATGGTCCTTGGAAGGAACAAGTCACGGTGGCTCAGTAATTAGCACTGCAGCCTTGCAGCACTGAAGTCCTGGGTTCAAATCCCTCCAAGGACAACATCTGCAAGGAGTTTGTATGCTCTCCCGAGCGCTGTTTCCTCATGCTTCCAAGCCCCCAGAGGACCTGCTCCTATAGCCCCTGGATGTACAACTGCCTTTTCAATTAGTGGATTCCAACATTCACATATGCTGCCTAGACGCCAGCAGCCTAGCATACTCACATGCCATTCAGCCTGATCTCTACTAGTGGATCCTCTGCCTTGTCTTATTTGGCTATCATTACAAGAAGAGATCATTAGAAGAGATCTTTCTAGCAACAAGTTTTTTGTGATGAAGGTCCTATGTGGGACTGAAAACGTTTAACACTTCTTACTGTGTCTGGATACACGAAATGGGGGGGCGTGGTTTGCAGGGGAAGAGAGCAGACGTGCTTTTCTGGAGCTCCTGCTTCTCCCCTTATTTTAAGCTACTTAAGTCTGCTAATCGTGGTACTTTGGATTAGAAAACAAGTAGAAGATGCCTGGAAAAAGATTTAAGAAGAAAAAAGCTGATCCTTTTGAGAAGAATCCACAGAGGAGACAGAGAGACGCTGGGAGTGCTGCCCACACAGGCCTTCAGCATGCCGGAGATGAACAGAGTAAGCCGCCGCTACAAACTAATGATTCTTGTCCCATGGGGGCAAAGAGGGATCCCTCTCATGACCAACAAACATGTCGGGCATCTTTGGTGAGTTCCCCTGGGCTTAGTGTGCCCTCAAATCCAGCCGCTGATGATCTTTAGGAAAGCCGGGGACTAGCGGTGGGAGCCGCGGCCGCGCGGCTACAGGAGAGTGGTGGCGGTGCTGATCCTTCCTTGCGCCTCTGTCGGACATCGGAGGAGACGTCCCTGGGACTCAGAGCAGCACAGTCTTCAACTGAGGAGGCGTGGAGGAGGTGTCGGGAATCAGCGGTAGGAGCCACAGCCACGCGGCTGCAGGATAGTAGCGGCGGTGCTGCTCCTGCCCTGACGCTGCATGGATCGGATGGTCCATCTTCCTCCAGGGTCATCGGGGGAGCCTCGGCTCATTGGACATCGGAGGAGAGGTCCCCGGGACTCAGCGAGGCACAGTATTCAACGGATGAAGGAAAGAAGATGGGTCGGGAGTTATTGAAGAGAGCCGCGGATGCGCGGATGCAGGAAGATAACAGCGGCAGCGGGGCTCCTGCTTCACTCCAAAAATCAACTGAACAGCCTCCCTCCAGCCGGTATTTTAATAGTAATTTAAGAGTGGATGTGGCTGAGTTTAAGCCTGCCGTCGCAGGTGTGGATGTTGGCCGGCTATCGGGGGAAGAGCCGGTGGAGGGGGAAAACTCTATACGGTGGTGTGGTGGATTAGGAGGATTTTATAACAGAAATGGGGAGATTTTAAAGCCTAAGAAACTCCCTAATATCTATCATGCTAAAAAGGAGGACATAACTATGAAAGCTTATTTAATAGATAATGCGGTTAGTGAAAATCCGCTACCAAATAATAAAGGGGTCCAGCCTTCTACTGTATCTATTTATCAAAATGGTGAAAGGGATATTTCGCTTGCAGTTACTACTATTCACCCTAATGAGAGATTGCAAGTAAACGAGCCCGCAGTTTTATCTGGGGGAGCACAGGAGGGCCCAGCTTTAGTTTCTCCAAAAAAGGGGGAAGCTTTTAACCATACTTTACATGACAGCTCTTTTGAGTCAAGGGCTGATAATCCTGTGCTCATTCCAAATAATTGTAATTATCTCCATAAGAGCTATTGGAGGGATGCCTTTGAAGAAAATGAGCGAATCATCAAAAGTCATTTTGAAAAATTACGCCAAGATGTACGCATTTCTAAAGAGGTTATAGAACATACCGAACAAGTTGTCGCATTAGATTCATCCTTGGAAATAGGGGAAAAGTCGGGAAATTCATCATTGGAAGAATCTGTTGAGGGGTCGGTCTCTTCTATTAATTTGGAAAGTGACACTCCTGAATCTTTGGACTCTGATGAAATATCTTCACTTAACTCTTTTTCCTCAGAGAGTTCTGTCAATTATGATACCCTAACTGACGGGCCTAATATAGTTCAAGAGAAATCTGGTATGGGTTTTGAAGTACCTATTGTTAATACGTTGTCACTGGAAAGCATCCCAGCATCTGATGATTATCCTACTGAAAGATTCTTGTTCAATATATGCAAAGCTTTTTTTAAATCGTTGGACATTTGGGAGAAATCAACCATTGGTGAGGGTAATTCTGCACCATCGTTTGAAATCAAACATAAAAAACTAATTCTTCAATTAGCTGACAAAGTCAAAGCATCGGAAAGCCTGATCAAGAAACTCTTTAAAGACGTATTATCGACAATCACCGGTGATAGCGGCATAAAATCTCACAATATACTCAACAGTTCCCTTCAAGACTCAAAAGGTGTATCTAAAAATCAAGAAATCTCGTGTTCCAATGGAGCTCCAGATCATTATGAACTCTCAAATTCTTTGAGAAAAATCCAGAAGGATATTACCTCTTTCAGAGACTCTTTGTACGATTATGAAGATTTTAAAAGGAAGAATAATGTAAAGGTTAGGGGTGTCCCTGAAACAATTTCCTCTTCTCAACTAGGGACTATGTCTCTTCAATGGTATGTCATCTATTTCCTCAAACTAAAGGGAAGAATTTAATTTAAAGAATATTCAGAATCAGAAGACCTTCATCCTTGCCATCAAATTTATCTAGTGACATAATAGTTTCATTCTACCCGAATTGGTTGAGAAATGCGCTTCTTGGTGTTTCGAAAGAGCCAGTTTTCCTCACATCACCATACAAGAATTTTAATTTCTTCAGGGATTTATCCAAAAATACCATGCAAAAACATAGGTCATTCTATCAGATCACAAGAGAACTTCAGCATGCTGGTATTAATTATAATTGGTCACAGACTTCCACATTGCTCGTGAAATATGCCTCCAAACTAATTGTTATCCAAACTCCAGTGGAGGGTATGGACTTTCTAAAAAAAGCTGGTATTGGTCCTCATGAGTATCCTCCTAATGCCCCTACACCATCTACACAAGATGTTCGTCTTGCTAATACCTGAGGATTGCGGACTGTGTGTGATTCCCACTTTTTACAGAATCGTGGATTATCAGAAGTCGAGTATTATTAATGAATAGAAAAATGATTTATTAAGTGAACTTAATCCTTGTTCCACTTGTATAGTCTGAGAAAAAAAAACGAACTTTCCCTCCATTTGGTCCTTGGGTACTGGTTACTCAGACCAACTGCAACAAGTCTACATATAATATATTTTGAGAATACTCTTAGCTCGTTGTATAAGCATTTGTCAGTAAGCAATATTTAAGTGATACTAATACTTTTTTTGCAGGTCTTGTATTATATATGTATGCTTGTCTTTATTCCATAGGGGTTTATTTACTCCTAAAAATATTGCAGAGAAATAGTACTGTTAGTATAGTATCTTGTCTTTTCCTTATGTGGTTATTCAATCCCCAAGTATATCGAAGAGACATGACATTGTTAGTTTAGTTTATATTTCCCCTTCCCTCCCCTTCCTTTTGTTTTGCCCTTTGTATGTCTTTATAAAGCAACTTAAAAACCTATTCCGAACCTCTTATCCTACCCTTCCCCTTGTCTTTCGTAAAAATGTAACTTCTACATTTAAAGATCAATGTAAATATTACTGTTATTTCTTAAAATTTTAATAAAGTTATTTGAAACTGGATGCACGAAATAAAAAGAATCTGAGTGTTTCACATTTTGAGTGCCAAGATTATTTTTGCACTGTATTGATGGGTTGGATACCCGACTTGAGCAACAAAAATCAAGCTATTCCTGAGTGCCGTGTGATTTACATTTATTCATAATGCTTCCAGGCACTTTGCCACCACCACCCTGTCTTCCACACGGTCAAGTCTCAGTAGCCAAGAGTCTGGACCGCATATTCCTCACCCTGATCCTCCTTCCTCCCACCACGCCGATTGCCCGGAGACAACTGATCCCACACTTTGACACTCCGTAGAGCTGTTAACTTTTCCATTTATAGATTCAGGTCTCTTGCCCAGTCCACTTGATGCGGGGCAGGAGGAGATTGCATGTGTCCCGTAACACCAACATGACAGAAGTTGCCAGTACAGCTGTTAGATCTTCCCGAGTCTGGTTGTTTATTAAAGACTCTGCTGATAACCCCAAAAAGGCCATTTGCAACAGCTGTCATGCCAGCATTAGCAGGGGTAGCAAAACTACCAGCCTTACCATTACCAGCATGATAAGGCACATGGAATCAAAGCACCCGACTTTGTGGGCCGAACCCCAGGGTCCAGAAACAGTGTCTGCGGGTGACAACACTGCTTCTTCCGCTGTTGTGCATGCAAGCCAATTCCATGTCCATGGTGCATGTGAAGATGCCTCCTGCCCTGCACCTGTCCTTGCACACACTTAGCTAGCACCATCAGTAAGCATGTCCTTGTCCCAGCGCGGTGTTGAGTTGTCCATATCCCAGTCCTTGGAATGCAAGCGCAAGTACGCAGCCAACACCCCATAGGCCACACTACTAAATTCCCACATTTCGCGACTGCTTGCGCTCGAAATGTTGCCTTTTAGACTCGTGGAGACGGAAGCTTTCCGCAACCTGATGGCGGCAACTATCCCTCGGTACTCAGTCACCAGCCAACACTTTTTCCCAGTGTGCCTGCCCCGCATTACACAAGCACGTGTCCCACAACATTAGCTGTGCCCTAAACAATGCAGTTACTGGGAAAGTCCACCTAACCACGAACACGTGGACAAGTAATTGTGGGCAGGAATGGTACATCTCGCTGACGGCACACTGGTTAACATAGTGGAATCCGGGACCCAGTCGGGATCTTGGGATGGAACACGTCCTCCCAACGCCGAGAATTGCGGGCCCTAGGTCAATTAGAGTTGCTCCTGCACCTTATCCTCTTCCTCTTCGGTCTCCATCTCCGAAATGGCCACATCAGTCACAAGCTGGAAGCACTGCAGCACTGTCTCAGCCAAGTGGCAACAGGCTGTGCTGAAGCTAATATGCTTAGGTGACAAACAGCACAATGCTGAAGAGTTGTGGACAGCTCTGAAAGAGCAGGCAGATCTCTGGCTGACACCGCTGAACCTACAGCCAGGCAAGGTCATGTGTGACAATGGCCGGAACCTGGTGGCGGCTCTGAGGTGAGGCAAGCTCACACACGTTCCATGCCTGGCCCATGTGCTTAACCTCGTCGATCAGGGGTTTCTCAAAACCTACCCGGAGCTGCCGGATCTGCTTGTCAAAGTACACCGCCTGTGTGCCCATTTTAGAAAGTCAGCTGCCCTTGCCGTGCTTCAGCAGTGTTTGCAGCGTCCGGCTCACCGACTGGTGTGTGATGGCCCCATGCGTTGGAACTCTACATGCTCGGGTGAGGAATGCCTGTTTGTTAGAGAATCTCCACATGTATTCAGGCTGTCCAGCAGCCACAAATCATGCAGCTGCATCGACAGAAACTAAATCTCCGAGCACGCCAAAATACTCGGAGGACACCCGAGCATGCTCGGGAAAACCCAAGCAACAAGTGTACTCGCTTATCAATAATAGGTTGTAAAATGTTAAAATGACATTTTCCAGTGAATGCATTTGTCTTGGTTGAAAGTAATGCTAAAGTTCTAAAAAGCTTCAAAAATGCTACGTGTTAACATAGCCCAAGATGTGGAGGACCATATTTGGTTTGTTATTTATATTGTCTTATATACAAGTATTTTCCCAGAAAAATCCATTGTGGTTTCGTTTTTGTATATTTTATTGTGAATCTGTAAAATTGTCTTAATTCTCTGACAAGATTGTTCACAGCAGTGACTTGGGATTCAGAAATGCTTCCAGGGGTCATCCCCATGCTGTTCCCATATCATTTGAGCACTGTTCCCATTGATTTCCACAATTACTAGTCTCTCTGTAGACTGCTGGGGGGGGCACTGGAAAAATGCTTGAATTTTCCATAGATTTATAGTACATTGGGCGGTATGGTGGCTCAGTGGTTAGCACTGCAGCCTTACAGCGTTGGCGTCCTGGGTTCGAATCCCACCAAGGACAACATCTGCAAGGAGTTTGTATGTTCTCCCAGTGCTTGCGTGGGTTTCCTCCGGGTACTCCGGTTTCCTCCCACATTCCAAAGACATACTGATAGGGAATTTAGATTGTGAGCCCCATTGGGGACAGTGATGATAATGTGTGCAAACTGTAAAGCGCTGCGGAATATGTTAGCGCTATGTAAAAATAAAGATTTTTATTGTTGCTCGGGTCAAGTACCGAAGCATTCCAATTTGCTCGACCCGAGCAACAAGCACTTGCGCTTTTAGTGCTCGCCCATCACTAATAGTGACCATATAGTGATTGATATCAGTCCTGCAGAACATACAAGTGATTACAGTTCAGTTATATATACAGTAGTAATTTACAGATGACGTTCTTTCTGATGAAGTTTTTTCTTTTTTTTGTCTTTTCTATCTGGCCCAGACCGACATAACAACTTCTTCCCTATGATGTCAGATGCCTGGGGCAGGGCTTGTGTATAATGAAACCTTTAGAAAGAAACCATGTTATTTCTCCATGGGACTCCACTTGGCAGTGACATGGATAGTCACTCTTTTGATTAGGCACCTAGCCATTGCAGGGCCTCTTGATTTAACAGACAATATTAACACTTCATAAGCCTTTGGTACTATATTTATATAACTCCCCTAATGAATACCCGTCATTAGGGAAGAAACGCATAGGGAGTACTTAACCCCTTATCATTAGGGGTGTTCACTATAGGATCCACTTGGGGCCTGTCCTTGTTAGGACAGGAGCAATACTGGGGCATGACAGGGAGCTTAGGAAATTATTATACACTTACATCCCTCTCTCTTTATCTGTTATACCCCCCATGGTTGGATCCTTTTCCCAGCAGGCTACATCATGATGCTGGGATAGTATATCCATTATTGATGGTGAGACCAAACCATTTTTTACTGAGCACTGGTTTGCACGAGCACTTTCTGTAATGTTTCTGTGTGTTCTGTCTTTTTAATGGTTGATTAAAGGTTATGTTTTACTCTTAATTTGGGAGCTCTCTAGGCTATATTCAGCATAAGCTTAAAGTGACTATGATAATCACACATTTACTTTTACAAGCTAGCTTGCATAATGCCGTGTATCATTATTGTGTATATACCGCATAACGTCAACTTCTTTATAAACATGATTTATTTTATAGTTACTTCCAAAATTGATGATGTGGCCTCTATTGATTACTCTTTGACGGGACCTCCTATTGTGAGCACTGATAATCTGGATGTACAGCTGAAGGTACAATATGAAAACAATATCCCTAATTCTGGTAGTCAGTGTTGAGCCCCTAGAACAATCAAGAGACTTTAGAACAAAATCGTTTTTTTTCACATCTGCTTGAAGGGAATATGTCAGCAAGTTTTTGCTATGTAATCTGAGGAAAGCATGAGGTAAAGGTTAAAACACAGAATTCAACAATCTGTCCCTTATCAAGCTGTGTGCTTCTGACGCGCCCCAGGGGACGTGGGATACTCGGTACCGAGCCAGTTGTCTCATAGGGATGTGTCACAGTGGCAGTGGCTGGGTCCGTGGTCCCAGACGGTCATGTAAAATGGGTGTAATTAGATGAGACAAGAGTTTGAATGAATTTGTGATGCCACCTGTGGTATTCTGATCAGTGGTGACCAGCGCTGCAGTGTTGCTTCTCTGGGACAGATGTTATGATGCAGCAGAGTTGGTGAAGCTCTCCACAGGCAGAGCTGTAGTCGCAGGGCAGTTGAGATCAGTCTGTAGTTGGTGAGGCAGTGTGGAGTGGAGGATGTAGCAGTGCTGAGTGAGAGGCACAGAAAGAAGGTAGATGACACAAATGCATGTAGTTCCAAGGCTTTACTTACAATTCTGGCATGCACAGATGCCCGCTTCAATGCTGCGTTCTCCAGGTGAGGGGTCCAGACAACTTCCAGATAAGATGAAGTACACCCTTCCAGCATTCCCTGTCAGTATGTACCTTTCCTGGCCGTCTCCACACAATATGCTGCTTTTCCACTTTTCTTCCTTTCCAGCACTTCACAATTATCGTTCCAGGCCAGCAGCTGCGAATCCTGTCAGACAATGCCCTTCCGTTTCTGTGATAATATGTAGCTGCCTTTCCAGTCGGAATAACTGTGGTAGGGGCTATGGTCCATAAAGTAACCACAGCTATCGGCTTGCTAGTAGTACCCTGAAATACGCTCACTAGGCTAGGGGCCGTGACCCTTTGCGACCAGTTTCTTCCTTCACCTGATGTCAGTCAGCGTGGATAAGTGACCCACAGGGAGTATGCTCCAGACATGTCTCAGAAGAACCACCTTTCCTTTTAGGGAGCTTTCTTTAGAATCTAATCCGTCCAGCGGCCTCTAATCACAAGAGCTGCTCCAGACAAGTGCTTCCCCTTTCCTCCCTCTGAGGGAATCCCTCTCTTACTTCCTATCCTTCTTCCGCTCTCCAACCACCCACCTCCCAGCACTCTTCGTGTTCCAAGCAGGGAGCCATAAAGGGTTCTCAGCTGCACTACTTGTGTGTGTGGGGTGTGGGATGGAATGTGGTCGGGTGTCTCCACCTTACTGGTCGTGGGATACCACACCTCTGGGTGAAGTGCAGTAACTCTGTGGCGACTGGACCCTCAGGGGCGCCACACTGCTGTTTACTTATAGTGAAGGTTTTATCACTATGACATTATCACTATCAGGACTGATATGCACAGGACTACTATTCTGACTCTGCCCCTTCCTCTGATATGCAGCTTATTGTCTATAGACAATGTACATACTGGTATGGGCAGGGTTAGTTTTCTCAGCTCTGCTAAATGCTAAATCTAAAACTTTGAGTCCAAACAGCTGTACACAGTAAACTAAGAGATAAATCGTTTGATTCAGGGTCTCTATGCCTACATCATGCTGCTCTTAGATGAGGTAGCAAAAACCTGCTGACAGATTCCGTTTAAGAGTAAGAATACAATGTAATCGAAGATGTAGTAAAATGTCCAACTGTCCTTCATCTATAGAATTGATATCTCTACTAGATGGAGGCCCGATGCGAGGGCAGTAATGTCATGATGGAGGCAGGCTTTGCATTGAGAATCCCCCCATGTGCTCACCCACCTATCCACTATCTCTTTCCCCATGTGCTGACTTCTCCCATCTGTGCTTTCCTCTTGGACCTGTCTACCCTATGTGCTATCCCCCTTATCTGCTCTCTCTCACCTTCCTGTGCTGTGTTCTCCCCTCATGTGCTGTCCCGTTTGAGCTGTCTCCACCCTGTGCTCTGTCTCCCTCACCTCTGTGTCTGACCGTGTACAGAACATACCACAGCTCCTGGGCAGGGGAGGAGGCAAAAGACAATACTGACATTACAGCAGGAGATCGCAGAGGATACATTTTGTGAGGTAAGATATTGTTTAAAAACAGTCAGTGAAATATTTTACCTCACAAAATGAATCCTCTGTGATTGGGCGAAAACCCCTTTAATGTGAACGGCTATCTCTGCCTGTAGACACGTCGCTCAACTGCCACCGGGATAAGCCAAATAGTTCACTGCGCCTGCGTGTAATTCACGCAGGCGCAGTTTGACAGTGTTCCTCTGGTGGTACTGTGCAAGAGGCTGCGTGAGTGTGTGAGTCTGAGAGTGTGTGCGTCTGAGAGTGTGTGAGTCTGAGAGTGTGTGAGTGTGTGAGTGTTTGTGGTGCGATGGTGTTCCACTGGTGGTATCGCGCAATAGGCTGGTACCAGCAGCAGTTTCCATATTGCGACACCCATCACTTGGTTGTCTCAATATGGCGGTCGATGAACTTCCTCTGCTTGGAATTCTGGGATATGGTGACATCTGGACAGAACAGGAAATGAAAACATTACAAGGCAATTATATAAATTGATAGTGTATTATGGAAGGAGAACATATACAGTGGGGAAAATAAGTGTTTGATGTACTGCCGATTTTGCAAGTTTTCCCAGCATGGAGAGATCAGATCTTGAGGTACACTTCAACTGTGAGAGAGACAATCTAAAAAAAATTCCAGAAAATCACATAGTAGGATTTTTACATAATAATGTTCATGTTTTGCATGAAATAAGTATTTGATCACCTACCAACCAGTAAGAATTCTCACACTCACAGACCTGTTAGTTTTTGTTTAAGAAGCCCTCCTACTCTGCACTCATTACCTGTTATTTATTGCACCTCTTTGAACTCATTACCTGTATAAAAGACACCTGTCCACACAATCACACTGCAACCTCTCCACCATGGCCAAGACCAAAGAGCTGTCTTAGAACACCAGGGACAAAATTGTAGACCTGCACAAGGCTGGGATGGGCTACAGGACAAAAGACAAGCAGCTTGGTGAGAAAGCAACAACTGTTGGGCACAATTATTAGAAAATGGAAGAAACATGAGATCACTGTCAATCTTCTTTGGTTTGGGCTCCATGCAGGATCTAACCTCGTGGGGTAGCAGTGATTCTGAAAAAGGTCAGGAATCATCCCAAAATTACACAGGAGGACCTAGTCAATGACCTGAAGAGAGTTAGAACCTCAGTCTGAAACATTATTGTTAGTGATACAATATGCTGTCATGGATCAAAATCCTGCAGGACACACAAGGTCCCCCTGCTCACACCAGCTCATGTCCAGACCCATTTGAAATTCGCCAATGACCATGTGGATGTTCTGGAGGAGGCATGGGAGAAGATCATGAGGTCAGATGAGACCAAAATAGAACTTTTTGGTATGAACTGCACTCGCTGTGTTTGGAGGAAGAAGGTTAGTACAAACCCAAGAACACCGTCCCAACCATGAAACATCATGGGAGAAACATCATACTTTGGAGGTGTTTTTCTGCAATGGGGACAGGCCGAATGCACCGTATTGAAGGGAGGATGAATTTGGTCATGTTTTGCCAGATTTTGGCCAACAACCTCCTTCCCGCAGTAAGAGCATTGAAGTTGGGTCATGGCTGTGTCTTCCAGCGTGACAATGACCCAAAATACTCAGTCACGTCAACTAAGGAGTGGCTTAGTAAGAAGCATTTCAAGGTCCTGGAGTGGCCTAGCCAGTGTCCAGACCCGAACCCAATTGAACATTTTTGGAGGGAGCTGAAGCTCAATGTTGCCTGGCGACAGTCCCAAAACCTGAAATATCTGGAGAAGATCTGTATGGAGGAGTTCACCAAGATCCCTGCTGCAGTTTGTGCAAACTTGGTCAAGAACTTACAGGAAACGTCTGACCTCTGTAATTACAAGCAAAAGGTTTCTGTACCAAATATTAAAATCAGTTTTTTTCTCTTATATTTTTTCTATTTCTATTATTGTAATCATACAATGTGATTTGCTGGATTTTTTTTTAGATTTTTCGCTCTCACAGTTTAATGTACATACAGTAAAAATTACAGAACTCTCCATTCTTTGTAGGTGGGAAAATTAGCAAAATCTGCAGTGTATCAAATACTTATTTTCCCCAGTGTAAGCTAATTTCTCCTTGTGTTTAAAGGGAACCTGTCACCAGAAAAAATGCTATTCTCCTGCAGATATAGGGTTAATCTGCAGGTTAATAGTGTTATTAACCTGTCCAACCCCCATGCTTAGCCAAACACTGAGGGGAGAAAATGTAGTTTATTCCCCCTGTAGTGCTCCAGGTTCAGTCACAGGGTGGCGCCGGCGTTGGTTTAGTCACTGCTCTGAGAGTGGAGCCCTGTCAGTCACTCCCAATGTCGAGTAAGTGCAGTCGGAGTCAGGCGTGTGGTTACAGTGGCCGGTGACTGAACCAGCTCAGTCGCCACCTCCATGGCTGAAACCGTTACACTGCCATGTGTATTAAAGTTAATTTTCTCTTCTTAGCATTCAGCTAAGTGTGGGTGTCGGGCAGGTTAATTATGCTATTAACCATATTGACAAGTTACTAGCGTTTTGTCTTGTGACAGGTTCCCTTTAAGAGTGAAAGGTTAAAAAGAGGTTCAGTCAGTCTACTTGCTTAAGTAAAAAAGAAAAGGATGAGAAAAAAATTGATGCAGCTAGAATGCAACTGGGAAGCAACTAGGATGACACCTGAGCAGAAATCAGTACATTTTCCTCGGAAGGTAACTCACTTGGATGTGCGAATCTAGCCTAAGTTATATGACTTATGGACAAGTGATCATTTATAATCTTTTCACAAACGTTCTAAATGTTACGGTGATTCCTTGCAGCCACGACAACCGGCCACTATAGGGAGCTAACTGAATACTCTTCTTGTAGTTATTATTATTGTATGTACGGTAATTACTTTTTATTACTGTAAATAGATAGTATGCCTTAAGCTTCTAATCTCCCACTATCATTTCATTTTATCATTTACGGTAAATCTACAGTATATCAGGAGAATTGAAGCTTTGTGTCAGAAACATTGATTCATGCTGCCTGTGGTTTGGGCAGCATGAATCAAATGACCGGTTCCATATAAAACCAACACGGTGGGCATTCATATACAGTATATTCTAGCATATTACACAATGAATATGACTATTATCTATAATTATATAACAATGTATAACACAATTACTTTTTGCACTCACAGGGAGAATTTTTTGCGCAATCTCGGCGCACCCCACCACCATTCTCGCCACAGCCCCTGTCCGTACCAGATGACCACAATCTCATGGTGTATTTTGCAGTCTCTGATTATTTATTTAATACTGCTGGATTTGTCTATCAGTCTGCTGGAAAGCTCACCTTTAATGTGACCGATGACATGGTATGACAAATATCTAAAATACAAGCAAATATAGTTTTATTTTCCTGTAGGATATTTTACATTTTTTAGCCCTACAACGTGGCCACACTCAATACCCTCATATTGAGTGTGAGATTGAGCACAGATTGGCTAAAATAAGATATTATAAATTTATAGAACATGGCTCAAATCAATGAAAGGAACAAAGCTGAATAGAACATATTACCACCAGAAAAATCTCAGAAAGTAAAAGAACCTGAAATATTTACCTTTCCTAAATACCATATTTATGACAAAAAATCCTTTCTAATTTTGTGATAAAAGCTCTGGTCTTATAAAATAAGACTAAAGCTGGAGTCACACATAGCGACTTACCAGCGATACCGACACTGATATCAAGGTGTCAGGATCGCTGGTAAGTCGCTATGTGATCGCTGGTGAGCTGTCAAACAGACAGCTTCACCAGCGATCAGCACAGCGACGCCGAGCGCGCAGCATCGCTGGCCATCCCTGTAAAAAATAGAATTAAAATAAAAAATATTGTTATTCTCACCTTCCGACGTCCCGCGCAGCATTCCCGCTTCTCTCCACGCTCCGGTCCTAGTAATCCTTTGCGAGAATTACTGCGATGACGTCCGTTCTCGCGGGATCGCGAAGTCTCGCGGTCATTCTTGCAAAGGATCACTGGGACCAGAGCGTGGAGAGAGGAATGCTGCGTGGGACGCCGGAAGGTGAGAATAACAATATTTTTTATTTTAATTCTATTTTTTACAGCTGCTCGCTGGTCTCCCGCCTGTCACACACAGCGATGTGTGCTGGCCAGTGGGAGACCAGCGACCAAAAAAATGTCCAGAGGTTTCTTACAGCGATCAGCGATACCGGCAGGGGGGCCGGTCGCTGATCGCTGTCACACACAGCGATCTCGCTGGTGAGATCGCTGTTACGTCACAAAAGTTGTGACTCAGCAGCGATCTCGCTACCGAGATTGCTGTGTGTGACTCCCGCTTAATGGCTGCTCAGTTGACACGCTCAAATCTGTTTTGACAGCTGGGTGAGATCTCCAGTGTATCAGCTGGGGGAATACCACTGAGTGGGAGAAGACTGCGAGTGTGCAGCATGGAAACACAGAAGAGATCTGTGCTGTTACCTTACTTCATGCTGAATGAATTATGTAGAAGCAATTTTAGATGAATTCCTGTATAATATAGAGTAGCAGAAGAAGGCAGTAGCAGCAGCAGAGGTAAACCTTATAGACTCTGAGGTTTGACTGTTGCTAGCTGTGTATAGTATGTATGTATGTACTGAAAAACTCAGATTGATTATTTGAAAACTGCTCCACACTACATTTAGCAAATTTAATCCTTTAGAAACAGCTGTTTTCATTTGTAGATTAACCTTTTAGAAAGAGTTACATACTCTTTTTTTTTTAGCTTTATTGGAGTATACAATGGAGATTTTATTACATGTCTTATAAATAGCAATATTTAGTATGAATTAAAGCTAAGGCTCCTGGAAGGAGGTGAGAGAAATATTCAAGTTTGCGTTTTAGGCTGCATTATTAGAAAGATAGGTTAATTGATTTAAAGGATTTGGTCTATGTAACTGCAGATATTTTACTCTTCACTTCCTACGCACTGTGCAATGTGAAGATTCTTCATTACCAGCACCGGGATCAATAGTAAAGATGAGCGAATATGTTCGGAAACGATCGCCGAATCCAAATTTGCCATATTCGTGCCATATTGGTAGGCTATTTGTAACGAATTTATGTTTGACGTTCGTTTCCAAACATATTTGCTCATTTCTAGTCCCACTGACTCCAATGACGTTCGGCTATGTTCATCGAATATTGTAAAAGCAATATTCGCCAGCGATCACAGGTATGTGATCTGCTAACTCCCAGTCACCTTCCTACTAGACCGTATCCAGCCTCACTTAATACCCTTGTATTAAGCAAAGTTGTGCCCATCTGGTCAAAATGTGGCTGGGAGTATGCATATTGCATACATGTGATCACATGACCTCCCGCTCCAGCACAGGAAAATCCTCGCAGTGTGTGCGATGTGAGGATTTACAAGTCTGGAGTCTCATTGAGTGACTACAGACTTGTAACTTAAGACCATATAACCCCTTTAACAAAACTGGTAAACTTATAAGCCTATCTTAAAACCTGCAGATCTGAGCCAAAGCTCAGAAACCATTCCCCTCATCCACCTCCACAGTTAGTATCATCTAGATTATGCTCTCATTCTGGTAAAATAAAATCTACTTCCCTGTAATACTCTGGAAAATCATCTAATTTGCTAATGATATATAATTCAGAAAAGTCTTACGATTTATTCTACTGTCATTTCTTGCATTTTTCTCAGAACTGATAGGTCCTCATCATCATGTTTATGACTTAATACACAGTTGCCTAGTTATATATATAATAAAATCCCCTTGGTCTTTGGGTAATTCTGCAAATAAGAATCTAAATAACAGTAACAAAATATTATACAGTAATGGCAAAAAGTGTTTGGACCCTTGAAATTGTTCCAGAAAATGAGACAGAAGGGTCTGGGCGTATAAACTTATGACAACCTTTGACACTCAGTGCAGGAATGAATGTGTCGCATGGATTTATGTCTTTCTACATAAACTAAGGAATGTGCTCCTCAGACCTTGTGGGGGCATCACAACACAGAACCAGACCCCAATCAGAGGACAATAACACTTTCACACTCCTTATCTATGAACTGTTCCAATATTTATGGCCACCACTGTTTATCCCTTTCCCATAATGATAGTTCTGCTTCATGTCGTTTATCTTATCTATTGCATTATTTCTGTGTTGTGTTGTGCATAAATATGTGATTCTTCAGATGTTGTATTAGTCTATATGCCTGATGAAGAGACCTGCATAGTCTCGAAAGCTTGCAATTTGTTACCATTTCTTCAGTTAGCCATTAAAAGGTATCAACCACTGAGGACTCTCACTTCTAAATATTTTTCCAGAAAATGAAGCATTTCTCCCACAAATGTTTTGAAATTACATGTTTTGTTATACAAATGTCCATTTCCTTTGTGTGTATTCACACAACACAAAAAAAAGAAGAAAAAGGAAAATTGGACATAATTTCCCACAAAACCCCAAAATGATCAAGAAAAAATTGTTGGCACCCTCAACTTAATATTTGCTTGCACAACCTTTGGAATAAATAACTGCAATCAATCACTTCCTATAACCATCAGCAAGCTTCTTACATCTCTCAGCTGGAATTTTGGACCACCCTTCTTTTGCAAACTGCTCCATGTCTCTCATATTTGAAGGGTGCCTTCTCCCAACTGCAATTTTAAGACCTCGGCACAGGTTTTCAATGGCATTCAGATCCGAACTCATTGTTGGTCACTTCAGAACTCTTCAACGCTTTGTTTCCATCCATTTCTGGGTGCTTCTTGAAGTATGTTTGGGGTCATTGTCCTTCTGGAAGATCCATGATGTTATACCTGTACTCCAAAGGGTTTAACTATGAAGAACTCAAACATTTCCCCTCTTCTGCCATCCTGATGTAAATAATTTCATTTCAACCTCATCCAATATGGAATAGATCAATAGATCATGCTATCTGTACTTTGAAGAACATCATTATTTGTCCTTAAATTATCTCCCTCTGTAGATTCCAAAAGATTTTCCTGTGCGACTGAATACGTCATCCTTTGGGAAAATGATACCACAGGTAAAGAATATTATTTATGATCATATACACCAAGGAACTTACTAGATAACAAGAATATTTCTACTATACCATAGTCCGCTATAATGCAGCAATCCTTTTGAGAATGGATGGATTTTTGCAAATATTACTTGATATGCCCAAAAGCTTGACCCATCTGGATAAACCCATTCTGTGAGCTCTTTTAGGGCATACAGGGTGTAGAGAGGCAGCAGTTATGTAAAAATTTGTTTTTTAGCAACCAAAAAAATATTTTTCCGCCAGGTTTCCTATAATACATGTTTGTAAAATGCTACAAATTTGTCGAAGGAAACCTGTCATCTTATTCATGCAGGCCAGAAGACAGGTTCTTTTCAGACTGAAGTAGTAATTTGTATATTTTATTATTATCATACTCAGATATCAAAGATGTATCCAGATATGCTGATGAAGCTCCAGATCTCATCACCTTCTGCTCCTTTCCTGACCATGAAACCTGAAAATGTGACCATTTCACCAGTGTTGGATATTCAGGCCTATGCAATATTTCCAAACTCATCTCTGGCCCCTCTTTTCCTTTTAAACTTGGTAAATCATTGTCTATTCTAGTATGAAGGGGGAAGTCACAGAGTCCAGTGGAGAAGATTTTAAACTGGATCTGTGTTGTTGTCGGTGAACAGTGGAGTGAGTCGCATTTCCACAGGTTATACAGTCAAACTGACATAGATTTTCAAACTAAGGTCTAAGAGATGTATTTAAAAATGTATAGAGTTTGTGCTGTAAAATCTGGTAAATCTGGTGCCAGATCGCTCTAAACATGTCATTATGATCTCTTAAGGGCCTGCTAGCTGATAGAGCACTTCATGTTTCATATTTCAAGTCTTTTTCACTCTCCTTAAAGGGGTTATTCCCTTTCAAATGTAATTCGTCCCTCACTGCACTTTGTTTCAAAAAAACAAACAACACTCAACTTCGTTGAGTTCCCCGATGGTCTCTGCCGCTGCCCTCCTGCCTTGTCATTGGCTGCAGCACTGACGGCATCTTGACAGGGCAGCAGCCAATTAGAGAGTTCAGCTGCCCAGCTCCAAGTCGTTGAGCTCACTGATTGGCTGCAGAGCTGACGTCGTGGCAGTCAATGTCAGACAGTGGGATCGTTCGCGGAGATGTGCCGGTGGATTTGGGCAAGGTAAGTATAGCGAGGTATGTTTTATAAAATGAGATACAGGGAGGGATTAATTATATTTAAAAGGAACAGCCCTTTAAGTAGTGGTAAATATGTGCTGCTTGTACCTCAAATTAAAGGGTAAAGCTACATGTGAACATAAGATTAGTTATAGTTGATGCAGAGATAGCACAATATCAATACACATTAGCCAAGAGCACTTCAATAGGGAGATGCACGTTCTGGTCCAATGGCCCAATTGGAACATGAACCATCAATGAAAAGAAGGAAAAGCATCACATCCAGGTGATTAGAGATTTTCAAGAAGACTTTATTCTGTCATGATGCAACGTTTCGACCATTGTAGGTCTTTGCAAAGGTCGAAACGTTGTATCATGGCAGAATAAAGTTTTCTTGAAAATCTCTAATCACCTGGACGGGATGCTGTTCCTTCTTTTCATCGATGCAGAGATAGCAGTCATACCTGGGGCCAAAGGACCCTTCTCTGCCATACAGAGAAGATGTAAGCATTATAAAAGGTACATGGCAGATGGGGGTGTCGCTGACAGGTTTTACATTGGGGTGCAGGGTAGTCACCTTATGTCTGTCTTTAAATGAGGTCTGATCACCTATCATAGGTTCTCAAACCTACAGGTATAGAGGGAAAAAATATTTGCAGCAATGTTCTACCTAGTGAAATAATAAGGAATGAGAACTTCAGAATGCATATATTAATGTGATATTATGGAGTCAATATGCAATAGTTCTGGGTACTTGTCATGTATTGGTTAGAATTGTGAGTGTGTGCATACATGTGGCAGTTTTTAAAATAAAAAAGTAGCAGAAAACTTCGGCACTCAAGCAGAAAATGTATTATTCTTACGAAAACCAAAATACATGAAGCGACCCTCGTGGATACAGATATAGTATAGCAATGTTTCGGCATAAATATGCCTTTTTCAGGCAATATCTGTGTAGAAAAATATACAATAACATTAGTATTCAAAAAAAAATATCCAAACTGAAAAGTGAGTCATAAAAATAAGGTCACAAATTCAAGAATATATTACCAACATAAGAGAACCTGTTTAAGGAGTCTGTACACAAAGTGTTAGTTGTAAATACATCTGTAGATATCTACGTCATTTTTTGGGGGGAGGTCCCCTATTTTAATAGCTAGTAAAGGCTATGCAGACAGCTGCAGGCTAATATTCATAGCCGGGCAAGGGGCCATGGGTATTACCCCCTCCCCAGGCTACAAATATTAGCCCCCGGTCGTCGGCTTTCCCCCTCTGGTGCAGAAAATTGCGCGGGAGCCCACGACATTTTTTTTCCGTTTTTTTTTTAATCTATATGGCTATATATCTTTAGATATATCTATGTATATGTCTATAGATATATCTATGGAAATATCTAGAGATATATCTATGGAAATATCTTGAGATATATCTATGGAAATATCTATAGAAATATCTATGGAAATATCTATATATATATATAATATAGAAAAAAGAGAGAAACAGCACAGTACTTAGCTTCGGGTGCACAGCCCCAGGCAAATAGTCCAGTATCCGCCACGGTATATATATATATATATATATATATATATATATATCTATGGAAATATCGACAGATATATATATATAGAAATATCTATGGCAATATCTATAGATATATCTATGGATATATTTATAGATAGATAGATATATCCATATATCTATTTATATCTATCTATCCCATATTATCTATCTATGTATGTATCTATCTCTATCTATCTGTCTATCTGTGTGTAATGGAGTGTGGGTTGGACAAATGTAAATGAGGAGGCTGGACAGAAATGACATCACAAATCTTTTTTTTTTTTGTTAAATAACATATCTTTATTTAGCTTACAAAAACGCATACGATCCGCAGGCAAAACCACACTGAAAAACCGCGGCAAAAATGCATCAAAAACACACCTGCGTTTTCTGCCAAGAGCTGTGGTTTTTGTGCGGAAAAATCCTCGGGAGAATCCGCACTGTGATGCACATACCCTTAAACAGGTTCTCTTATGTTGGTAATATATTCTTGAATTTGTGACCTTATTTATTATGACCCATTTTTCAGTTTGGATATTTATTTTTTTTTTAATACTAATGCTATTGTATATATTTCTATACAGATATTGCTTGAAAAAGCATCTTTATGCCGAAACGTTGCTGAACTATATCTGTATCCACGAGGGTCGCTTCATGTATTTTGGTTTATGCCTCTAATTTTCATATGAATAATACATTTTCTGTTTGAGTGCCGAAGTTTTCTGCTATCTTTTGACACTTTTTTCTTCAGAGCACCAACACTTTTAGTGAGCACCCCCTAACCTCATATTAAGTTTTTTAAAATTAATACTTTCAATACTTTTTAAATTCTCCAACAGTCAGCTGATGCTGTAGCAAAAGTGGGGCTGAATTCAAGCAGGATTGTGGGGTACCTGGAGCTGAGCAGGTGAATAATAATGAAAATGTATTTTTATTATCACGGGTGATAAATGTATTGATGTCTAGATCCAGGGTCGGACTGGGGTGTCTGGGGCCCACCAGGGGAATGGACTCTAGGGGCTCACCCTACGGTTATATGCAAATATCTGTCAGTCGTTATCCCCATTATAGTGGAGCATCGGCTGTAAAACACAGGCGGCTCCTGCACGTCTACTGTTCGCCCCCATAACTGGGATATATAATTACGGTAGTTTACATTAATGGTTCTTTGGCTAAAACAAGTTATCACGATCCATGGGTGGACTCCACAGGATAGGTGATCGCTTAGGTCCGACCATTAGAAACTGCACCGATTGGAAGAATGAGGAAGTTTTATCCCTGATAGGACACTTTCCCCATTTAAAATGGAATGGCAGGTGGGATGTCTGACCGCAGCTTCATTCTCTTTGGGGCTTCTATAAAAAAACAAATGCAGCCACTGAGGGAATGAATGGATCAGTCAGACATGCCACTCCAGTCTAATGGGGATAAAAGCTCCACATTCTGCCGATTGGGTCCACATAGTCCGCTATACAATATTATGGGTAACCACATAGTCCGCCATGTAGTATTTTAAGCACCCACATAGTCCGCCATACAGTATTATGGGCACCACATAGTCAGCCATACAGTATTATGGGCAACCACATAGTCCTCCATACAGTATTATGGTCACCCACATAGTCCTCCATACAGTATTATGGGCACCCACATTGTCCGCCATACAGTATTATGGGCACCACATAGTCCTCCATACAGTATTATGGGAAACCACATAGTCTTCCACACAGTATTATGAGCACCCACATAGTCCGCCATACAGTATTATGAGCACCCACATAGTCCGCCATACAGTATTATGGGCACCTCATAGTCCGCAATACAGTATTATGGGCCCCATATAATGCTCCTCCATACAGTATTATGGGGCACCTGCTCCTTCATACAGCATTATGGGCCCCCTGCTCCTCCATGCAGCACATTATGGCCCCTCTGCTCCTCATTGCCGCACATTATGGCCCCCCTGCTCCTCCATGCAGCACATTATGGCCTCTCCTGCTCCTCCATGCAGCACATTATGGCCCCGCTGCTCATCCATGCAGCACATTATGGCCCCCCTGTTTCTCCATGCAGCACATTGTGGCCCCCCTGCTCCTCCATGCAGCATACTATGGCCTCCTCTGCTCCAGCACAGCTTCCAGGGAGCATGGTGATGAGAATGATATACTATTAAACTGCGTAGGCGACAACCGTGGGGCCCCCAGAAACCTATTTTTCCTCTCATTATGGCCCCATCAGGTAGCTGGCACAGCTTCCAGGGAGGGTGCTGAGATTATATATACTATTACACACTGCGTAGGCGACCACTGTGGGGGCCCCCAGACTTGGGGACCCCACGGTGGTCACCTACGCAGTGTAATAGTATATCTCACCACCCTCCCTGGAAGCTGTGCCGGCTACCTGATGGGGCCCCAATGAGAGGAAAAATAGGTTTCTGGGTGCCCCAGAAACCTATTTTTCCTCTCATTGGGGCCCTATCAGGGAGGGTGCAGAGACAGCAGAGCAGCTCACCACGCCAGGCTAGCCATCATTCTCTACACAGGGCAGGCCACAGGGCAGGAGTCAGACAGGGAGCCCAGCGGAGAGCACACACCACCACCACACAGCCGGGTCGGCACTGCAGGACAGCGGTAGTCGGGAGCCGGCAGAGCTGCATGACTCCGAGGAGGAGAACACTGGACGCACTGTGCAGGCCGCAGGGCTTCAGGAGTCAGACAGGGAGCCCGGCAGAGAGTCCACCACCACCCTCCACCACACAGCCGGGCCGGCACTGCAGGACAGCGGTAGGCGGGAGCCGGCAGAGCTGCATGACCGAGAAGGAGGACACTGGACACACTGGGCAGGCCGCTAGGCTGCAGGAGTCAGACAGGGAGCCCGGCAGAGAGCACACAACACCACCACCACCACACAGCCGGGCCGGCACTGCAGGACAGCAGTAGTCGGGAGCCGACAGAGCTGCATGACCGAGGAGAAGGACACTGGACACACTGGGCAGGCCGAAGGGCTGCAGGAGTCAGACAGGGAGCCCAGCAGAGAGTCCACCACCACCACCCACCACCACACAGCCAGGCCGGCACTGCAGGACAGTGGTAGTCGGGAGCCGGCAGAGCTGCATGACCAAGGAGGACACTGGACACACTGGGCAGGCCGCAGGGCTGCAGGAGTCAGGGAGCCCGGCAGAGAGTCCACCACCACCACCCACCACCACAAAGCTGAGGACACTGGACGCACAGACCCTGACTCTCCCCTTCCCCTGCTATTTTCTACTCATCGAACCAGAGTGCTCAGGGCTGCCTGTGTACACACACACACTGAGGGAGCGGGAGCAGCAGTGTGAGCACTGCAGAGCGCGGCGGGCCGGCCGCGTCCTCTTCTTGTCTGTGTGCTGGCGCTGCTATTAGCCAGGCAGCAGCCAGCTACAGAAGAGGAAATAAGAGCGTGGGACAGTTGTCACCGCCCATCAAGAACAGGCCGTGCAGAAAGGTCACGCGGCAGCCAGGGTGAGAGCGGGTCAGTGACTCATCGCTCTCATCAGACTCTCAGGAGCCCCCGGAGCCAGCCAGCCAGCCAGGAGGTCGCCGCCCGAACGTGCGCGGCACAAAGGTACGTGCACACGCGCGGCGCGGACCTGCGGCTCTTAAAGGGCCAAAACATTTAAAGGGGCAGGAAATTTAAAGGGCCCCCCAGACCCCTGGGGCCAACCGGGTATTTACCCGGTACCCCGCCAGGCCAGACCGAGCCTGTCTAGATCAACTACATTTATTTAATTAGATGTTTTCAGCATTGATGATCAACACATGGAAAACATGTATTATCAGAATCATTAGGTTTATCCACTTTAGGATGGATTGAAGATGTATACTCCCTGTCATAAGGATCCCTGATGATAAAGGGATCATCAGATATCTGTGGTCAATTAGTCACCGCAGGGAAATCTAACAGCAAGTGTTCAATTATCCTGCTGTGCCGCCAAAGGAGAAATTGGGCATAGCATAATATCCATTGAAATGAATTGACATTCCATGCTCTTCATGGACATAATAATGTCTCTACAGAAATACAGTAGTTTTGATACTGTCAAACCAGAATATAGAGGGAGGCAATGATATTTGAAAGTGAGTTTTCGTATCCAGACAACCCCCTTATAATGCATCATCTAATACCAAGCAGTCACTCACCAGTCTTAAAGCATGATCGTCATTTTAATTTGTATTTAATAAATCAATAGTACACTTGAAAATAATCAACTTTTTAAAATATCTTATCAACGAGATATGTTTCTTTCTGCTCCAGGACTGATCATTTATTTTCAAAATTCTCACTTCACAGGTGAAATCTGTATTCAGTGTAGACAGATTTTTACATTAATGAGATTGGAGATGGCAGATGTTACTGCTACGATTCAATGTATGTTCATACCCTGAGAATTTTTCCACATCTTTTTCATGTTACACCCAGACACTTAAATGTATTTAATTGGGATTTATGTGATATACCAACCCAAAGTAGCAAGTATTTGTGAAGTGTAAAAGCAATGATACATGGTTTTCTAAATATTTAAAGAATGGAAATCTGGAAATTTGTATTCAGTCCCCTCTTCCTGAGTCAATACTTTGAAGGACCACCTTTACCTGCAAGTTTTTTGGGTATTTCTCTGCCAGATTTGAACCTCCAGAGGCTGAAATTATTACCTATTCTTCTTTGCAAACTAGCTCTAGCTCAGTGAGATTGGATAGACATTGTCTATGTACAGCAATTTTCAAGTCTTGCCACGGATTCTCAGTGAGACTTAGGTCTGGATTGTGACTGGGTTATTCAAACACAAAATATGTTTTGCTCTAAACCATCCATTGCAGCACTGGCAGTATGTTGCCCTGCTGAAAAGTGAACTCACTCCAAAATCTCAAGTCTTTTGAAGCCTGTAACAGGTTTTCCTCCAAAATTGCCTGGTATTTAGCTAAATCCATCTTCCTGTCAACTCTGACCAGCTTTCCTGTTCTTGCTGAAAAAAAGCATGATGATACACCACCATGTTTGACAGTGGGGATGGTGTTTTTAGGATGATGTGCAGTGTTAGTTTTCTGCCAGACATAGCATTTTTGCATTTAGCCAAAAAAGTTCTACTTTGGTGTCAACTGACCAGAGCACCTTCTTCCACATGCTAGCTTTGTCCCCTGTATGGCTTTTTGCAAACTGCAAATGGGACATTTAATAGCTTGCTTTGAAAACTGGCTTTCTTCTTGACACTCTTTCATAAAGACTAGATTTGTGTAGTCCACGAATAATAGTTGTCCTGTGGACAGATTTTCTCACCTGAGCTGTGGATCTCTGTAGCTCCTCCGGCGTGACCATGGGCTTCTTGGCTGCTTCTCTTATTAGTGTTCTCCTTGTTTGGGATATTATTTTAGATGGACAGCCATGTCTTGGTAGATTTGCAGTTATGCCATACTCCTTCCATTTTTGGATAATAGATTGAACAGTGATCCATGAGATGTTCAGAGCTTGGGCTATTTTTTATAATCTAACCCTGGTTTACTTTTCTCCATAACTTTATCCTTGACCTATCTGGTGTGTTCCTTGGTTTTCATGATGCTGTATGATCCCTAATATTCTCAAGCAAACCTCTGAGGCCTTCACATATAACATCTGTAGTTATACTGACAATAAATTACACACAAGTGGACCCAATTCACTAGCTATGTGACTTCTGGATACAATTGGTCTCTCAGGATTTTATTTAGGGATATTAGATTACAGGGGGCCAAATACAAACGCACATCACAGTTTTCAGATTTGAAATATTAAGAAAACCATGTATCATTTCCTTTACACTTTACAAATACAAAGGCACTGTAATGGGGATGAGGTAATAGAGTGAAAAGCTCCTTCTCCTCCTCTTCATTCTCTGCTCTCCATACAACTTTATGAGCAGCAACTGTCATCTCCAATCTTAGTAATGTAAAAATCTGTATTCTCTGAAGACAAATTTGACAGATTTTACCTCTGAATTGAAAGAGAATGATCAGTTCAGGAGGAGAAAGAAGCAGTTTTCTCTGATAAGATATATTACAAAGTTGCTTATTTCCGTGTATGCTATTGATTTATGAAAACAAAACTGGGCATCTGATAACACGATTGTTTTGGGGGAACCTTGTAAAGTAAAGGGATTGTGAACATTTTTACAAGCCTTCAGCTTGTGTGTGATGGAGGCCTTTTTTAGAATTCACAGAATTGTCTTCTTGATTTATAAATATTTTGTTTTTCAGTATTAAGATTGATCTCAAACAGTCAGATGTGGGGCCTTTCCCTGTGAGTATTCAAATGATATAGTAAAAATGTGTAATAACATTTTCAAAAATTATATTTAATTTTTATTAGTAAAATCATTTTGAAAGGTTTCCTTTTAAAAAATATTAAGCAAATTAACAAAAAAGGTCCCAAAATAAAATAATGACTGAGTTGCAGTCTGAACCACGTAGGAAAAGGACTTATAATTTTGGATATACTTCAAGATATCTACTTTTTAACTGACTATTTTTAGCTACAACACATCTTTGAGCCATATTTTAATATTTCTAACAATTTGTATTCACTAGATGCATTTACAATATTAACCCAAAATTCTACAATGTGCATTGAGTGTAAAGACCATTGTAGCTAAATATGGATGGTGTTATGTCATTGTTGGGAATCTGTCAGCAGGTTTTTGCTGTTTAATCTGATTGTCGCATAATGTAGAGACACAGACCCTGATTTTATGGGACTGCTTGTTTCAATAAAATCAGTGTTTTATCAGCAGGAGATTATCACTAGAGAACTTATTATCTCATGCCATGCAGTCCTCCAGCTTTGTATGACCACACCCATACCACTGATAGACAGCTTCTTGCTTACACACAATATACACAGACAGCTGTCAATCAGAGGTGTGGGTGGAGTCATAAGGTGTTGAACGTTCAGAGAAATGGGAGATCTGCAGCAGATAAAACAGTGATTTTTTTTTTTTAAAACTGCACCAAGCAGACCAGAAAGTGACACACTACTGGAATCAGGGTCTTTGACCCTATACCATGCTGCTCTCAGATAACATTGCAAAAACTTGCTGACATATTCACTTTAAAACCTCTTACTTGTAATGTAGCAATTTGTAGATCAGATTCAGATGCTATGAAGATATGCAGGATGTAACTTGTTCAGAGCTGTAGAGGAAGCATGTCCTTAAGGTAGTAAGGGGGTGTCAAAAAGTCACCCTGTATCATCAAGACTATTTAATTATAAGGCTAGGGCAACAAACAATCCAAATGCAAGGTGAAGGAAATCATAGCTACCACTTGAGTATCTGATCATCAATGTGCAGGAGGCAGCTTGCCATACATGGTGCATTTCTGAGCAAGGTTGACAATCCAGATTGTTTCTTATATGGAAAAAGGCCTGCCATACACATTAGATGGCATAACGGCCCACAGGAGTGTCCGTTCGGCTGAGTGCTGCTGTGGTTTGTATGAGATAGCAGCTGCCACCCATATCTCGCGGTGGCTTATCTCCAGGAGGCAATAAGATTGATATAATGGATTAATATTTCCCCCAACAATACATTTTCCACGGCTCCCATACACATTAGACTCTATTCCGATATTGGCGGGATCAGTTGACATTAGTCTAATGTGTATGGGGGCTTAAGAGTAAAGGAAATGAATAAACTCTAACGCAACATGAAATTCTACAATAAAAGTTAGCAGTAATGATTAAAAATAAAACAGACTGTGTCAATTATTTCGATTTTTTTCCTATTTCATCTAAATGCCTTTTCTCAATAACCATATTACAGGTGGAGATTCTGAACTTTGCTGTGAACTATTACATCTCACATATTCTTCTTCCTAAAATTAATGGTAATGTACAGATAACGCACCATTTTTACCACATTTTTTAAAATACTGAACATTTTTGGATTAAATGAAATGAAAAAATAAAACAGCCCTTGCATTGCAGATGTCATTGGTAGAATAATATATCTGGCTCTGCAGCAAATTCTCCCAGATCACAACGTAAACCAGTAACTGCTGTACATGACAACTTGACGCATATGACACTCTGTGTGCAGGAGAGCAGCTCAGTACTATGATAGGCACTCCATGAACAGTCATAGGACGCTCAATAAGCCTGTGTTACAGAATTAGGGCAAGTGCAGATGACACGCCCCAGAGGCCGTGGATACTGGGTACCGGGCCGGTCGTCTTAAAGGGATGTGTCACAGTGGCAGTGACCCAGTCCGTGGCCCCAGGCGGTCATGTAAAATGGGTGTATTGATAAGGGATAAAGTTTATGTAGTGATTCGTGACGCCAGTTGGAGTGTTCGACTGTAGTATAGCCGGCAACTGCAGATGATCCCTGGAGAAGAAGATGGTGATGGCAGTGCAGATGTTTAACCCTCTCCAACCAGGTCTGACCTCCAGAGATTGTGATGGAAGTAGAAGGCACGGCGTAATAATGCAGGAGACAAGGAAAGTCACGTTATCATTTACTGTAGTTCAGGTGCAGTTCAGAGGTGATGTTACAACTCTCACCAGGTTAGTCTGCTCTGCAGAATGGGAGTTATCCTTCACTCTGCTGTGACTCGGTGTAAGCTTCCTGCTAATCTAATCCCTTCAGGGACCAATGCTTCCCAGAGTTTGAAACTTCTAGTGTAGCCTCTACTCATTGTGTTTTCCTCCTTGGGCAACTTGCAGCTTGGATCCTGTGTGAAGCGCACGTTCCTCCTTGCACAATCCTCACTGATCCTAGTTTTCTGCTGTAATCCCAGGGAAAACACTGTGCTGTTGGTTGTATAAACTCACACAGTCTCTCAGCTTACCACCCTGCTCTGAAAGCATGGATGGCCTAGGGGCTGACTCCCTGATTCATCTTAGCTCTACTCCCAGAGGGAGCACATGTCATCATGGCTACCAGGAGTGTTCTTCCTCCTTCTTCTTCACTGAAACAACTCTCGACTCCTCCCCCTCCCAGTTAGGGTGTGTCTGCAAAGCTCTAAGCTTCAGACAAGTATGAGAGTGAGGTAAATTGTGTGTGTGTGTATTGTGGTCTCTAGCAGAGAAAGCATAACTCCCATTGCTCACAAAACACATGCAAAACAGTACATATTTAACCCTTTTGTCGCGGTAAAGACACAGGGCGCCACACAGATGGATGTCTATTCTCTAATCCAAGAGAATGAGGTTGATTGTGCAAATGATCAGACTCTGATCAGAGTGTCAGCATAGTACAATCCGATTCTCTCAAGCAAAATGTCTCTATCTTCTCCACTCCGTCATTGCGCAGAAATGGGACTGCACTCAGATGTCATCCCAGTGCAGTCCAGTGGTTTCCACGCAGTCATTGACTTGCATGGCCGGGTGCCATCCAATGATTAGATCAAACTCTGACATGCTGCAGTTTTTCTCCTTCGCCTCGTTGGGGGACACAGGACCATGGGTGTATGCTGTTTCCACTAGGAGGCTGACACTAAATGAATATCAAAAAAGTTAGCTCCTCCTCTGCAGTATACCCCTACCACTGGCTCCAGCCCGAACCAGTTCATGCTTAGTGTCCATAGGAGGCACATGGGTCTGGTCTTCAAACCAACAACAGGCGGGAACGTGAGTGTCACCTCCACGTACCCCCTACTGCACAGTCGGAAGACATGCCTGATATGGTATTAGGCGCGACGGGTCCCTTCAGGGCTCCGCTCTCCCCACACCATCAACAGACAGGAACATAGAGTGTCTCCACCATGTACCCCCTTCTACAGCCAGGCCTACTTCAGCCGGACAAAGCCCTGTCCCATCCTAAGGGAATGAACTCCTAGGATGTACAGAGGCAATTATGGCATCCATGCCACCCCCACTACATCACCACTGACTAACAGCAGTGATGGAAGGTGGTGGACAGTCCCTCTCCACCTTCCTATCAAAGGGATGGTAGATAGAGGGTCCCTGCACTGTCCACGCTGCAGCAACTAACCTACAGGCAGAGCAGTGGAGCTCTGCACTTTGCTCCATGGGCCTTCCGGATCTCCAGCAGTGAGTGCCCAGGTCAGGTATGGCAGGGGAGGGAGCTCCTGAGCGCGTGTTGCACCCTTTCCGGGCAACGCGAGATCCACGTTCCGTCGGCCTGTATCTGTTCGGCTGGCCCCTAAAATTTGGCCCCCTGATTTGGCCTCTTCTAGGCCGCATGCCAAAAGCTCCGCCCCCTTTTGTGTTTGTCTTCGGCGGCTCCCCCCTCTATTGGCGCTTCTTGCAGCGCGAGATCACCTCACAGAAAGTTTCGGCAGCCATTGTAGAGGACAGAGTATCCGTAGAGAGTCTCCGGCTGCCCCCTCCTCGCTACCGGGCCCAGGTATCCCTATTCCGGAGCTGCATCCACTCAGAAGTGCAGCGGATCCCGAGGCAGAACCTGGGTAAGACTAATCTGCACAAAGGTTTCTTGACCCTTCTCTGCAGTAACCTCCCTGGGTTGGTGGTCACAATCCCCTATGTAGTGAGTATGTGAGGGCATCCGCAACCTGATCTCGCAGGTCCTGCTGTTTACCTTGCTGATAGGAGGGATGGCTCTGCCTTAGATATTGGCCAATTTGTCCTATCAATTGCTTTGCTGCATTTCAACACAGACCAGGGATCAGGGAATCACTAGTTACACCATGTCTCTCTCCAAGCAGCCCAGCAAGGCACATGCAGTGCTTTTTCCCCTCATTCTCCACCCGATCTTGTCTGATCTTGGAAGCTAAGCAGGGTTGTCCCTGGTTAGTACTTGGATGGGAGTCCACCTGGGAATACCAGGTGCTGTAGGCTTAACTGTTATGCTGCGTTACCACGGGGACAGAGTATGTCATTCTTCAAAGCCTGCCCAAATGCACTCAGGAGCCCCCAGCCGCTGCTGACCCCGGGTAGCTTAGTCCCCCTGAATGGTCTTTGTCACTGTCATAGTCTATGGCTTCTCTAGCTACAGTGATTTAGTCCCTCCATGATTCCGCCACAGATTGGACCATTTGCCTGCCTGTCTCAGATGGTTCCTCTACCACACAGGATCCGTCGGCCTGCAGGGGCTACTCTCAGTCCATAGGTACACAGGCACTTAGGAAACGGGTCCATAGCACGTCTCCCAGGCCTTCTCGTGCCTCGGCATCCATGACCTCCATCTCTCGCTCCCCTTCCCAGGGGTCTGCAGCGAGCATGGCTCTGTGTTCGAGTCTGACGGACCCCCTTGACCTGGACTTGTCAAAGTATCAGGAAATGGGGATAATTTCATTGAGGCCGTCAACTTGACCTTAAGGGTTGATGAGGACTCTATCTCTGCCCCAGCCTCATAGGGGGTTCGTCAACCACCCAGAGTTTCAGGACATAGATAGGGGGCATAGAGAATGACTGGATAAATGGTTCACAGGTCAGAAACCTCTTGAAGCGAGATATCCCTTTCCTCGGATCTGTGTAAGTAGTGAGCAGAATCTCCTCCAGTTGACCCACCGATATCTCGTCTGACATCAAAAACCCTCTTATCCTTACCAGATGGATCTTTAACTAAAGATCCCACAGACCATCAGATAGAGAAGCTTGCCATTCAAGGTTGAAAGCCTGGGGTCTGGCAATCTCGCCCTCTTTTGCAGCGATATGGGTCATCAAAGCCATGCTCTCTTGGATAGATACCCTTTGCAGAGCGAAACAGACCAGTGAGCTTCCCCCAGAGACAGTGGAACTTGCAAATCAATTTGCCTTAGCATTCGAGGAGAAGCTAGATCAGCTTATGTCTGATGCCACATGAGGGAAAGGTAAATTCTGCCCACAGCACAAAGTCAAGTGACTCCCAGGTTTCCCACAAGGCCAACTAGTCATGGAAAAGCTGGCCAAAACAGTCCAGATCTAAGGGAACTAGGTCAAATTGATTTTAGTCTCAAAGACTCGTGGTATTATCCGGTAGACATCAGCAAAGTGGGTGGTCTTCTCCTTTTTTTTCATCAGGTCTGGCTCTTCGTTTTTCACAACGAATGGGTCAGAGACCGGGTGTCTTCCAGATATAAAGTAGAATTTTCTCTGACTCGTTTCTTCTCTTCTCGTCCTCCCAAGACAGAGGCGTGGGCACACTTTTTTTACCGCGCCATCGATTCACTATGTCAGGACAGGGTTTTGGTTCCGGTACCAGAAAATGAAAAATTCCAAGGGTTATACTCAATCCTGTCTGTGATACCAAAAAAGGATGGGTCAGTGTGGCCCATCCTGGACCTCAAACTTTTAAACAAGTTTGACAGGGTTCGGCTTCTCAGGTGCTGAACGTTGGAGTCTTCCCTCAGCCAGTGGAAATCCTTTCTCCCGGTCCAATGGCTGGTAGTAACTACCGACGCCAGTCTTCTTGGCTGGGAAGTGGTATTTCTTCACCACACTGCCCAGGGATGCCGGTCAGCTCGGGAGTCCAATCTCCCGATCAACGGCTTGAAGATTCTGGCGATCTGGTTATCACTACGGTGGTTCCATCATCTCCTGGCGGGTCGCTCCATCCGAATTCAATCAGACAATGCCACAGCTGTGGCATACATCAATCTTCAAGGGGGCACTTGCAGCAGGGCAGCAATGCACGAGGTGGTTTACATCCTCCGCTGGGCCAAGAGGAAACGCTCGGTCATTTCAGAAGACCACATTCCGGGCATGGAAAACTTGGCGGCAGACCCCTCAGCCATCAGGGTCTCACCTCGGGAGATTGGCACTTCATCCAGAGGCCTTGCAGCAGATCTGTCATTGCTGGGGGATCTCAGACATGAATCTGATATCTTCAAGATTAAACGCCAAAGTACCCGAGTACATAGCTCAGTCTCGAAATCCAAAAGCAATTGGAGCGGATGCATTGGTTCTTCCATGGTGTCAGTTTCGTCTTCCGTTTGTGTTTCCTCTACTTCCGTTACTTCGAAGGGTCATCAGTAAGATCAATGCAAAAGGGGTTCCAGTGATCCTAGTCCCTTCAGATTGTCAATGCCAGGTGTGGTACACGGAGCTAGTGCAGCTCATCGTCGACATCCCCTGGCGACTACCAGATCGACAAGAACTGCTCTCCGAGGGCCCAATTTGCCACCAGAACTCGGGGTCTCTGTGTTTAACGGCTTGGACGTTGAATCCTGGGGTCTAACCCAGGCTGGGTTCTCCCAATAGGTGATTTCTAGCGTGATTAGCTCCCGGATGTCTGCGTCAGTGCGCATCTATCACCACACCTGGAAAACCAGATGTCCTCCCCTTGTCTTCTCCATTTCTATCATTTTGGTGTTCCTCCAAACTGACCTGGAGTCAGGCCTGGCGCTTAGCTTCCTCAAAAGTCAGATCTTGGCTTTATCGGTTTTATTCCACCACAGGATTGCTTCCAATCTGCAAATGAGGTCTTTCATTCAGAGGGTCTCTCATGCGGTACCCCCCTATACAATGACAATGTCGTCGGATGGGTGGGACCTTAACCTGGTCCTGGGTGTTCTTCAGGAGTCTCCTATTTGAACTCCTGCAGGACGTCTCGCTGACCTTCCTTTCTTGGAAGTCGCTTTTCTTCTCACGGTGACGTCAATCAAGTGGATCTTGGAGCTAGCGGCCCTGTCCTGTTGAGCTCTTTTTCCTAATCTTCCTCCAGGACAAGGTGGTTCTCAGGCCATCCCGGGCCTTCTTGCAAAAGGTGGTCACTTCTTTCCACCTCAACGAGGACATTATTCTGTTCTCGTTTTGTCCGGCCCCTCTACATCATATTGAGAGGGCTCTTCACACGCTGGACATGGTGTGGGCTCTCAGAAGGTACGTCTCAAGGATGTTGTCCTTCTGTAAGTCGGACAACTTATTTGGCTTCCTGCCTCCTCAAAGTCCACTAGAGCCAGGGCCCAGGTGGACTCACTCAGCTATTCAGGAATCCTACCATGTCGGAGGCAAGCCTATCCCAGTGAGGATTAGGGCACACTCAGTCAGTGGACGTTTCTTGGGCCATTTGGCACCAGGTGTCAGCGGAACAGGTCTGCAACTTGGTCCAGTCTGCACACATTCTCGAAGCACTACGATATCCACACTCAGTCTTCTGCATATGTGGGTCTGGGCAGTCGGAGTCTGCAACCTGCAGTAGCGCACCTCTAGTCGGTTGGTACGTGGGGTTTAATCTGTTAGGCCAGGTTCACATAGCGTTAATGCAGTCCGTTCAATGCATAACGTTAACGGACTGCGTTAACGCTACTCTATTTTCTGATCGCGTTATGCGATCACGCTAGTGCAGATGCTCCATCTGCGCTAGCAGTGATGGACCCTCGAACGTTGCAGACTGCGTCCGAGGGTCTGTCACAGAATGGTGGCACATCGCTAACGCCTGCGCTCGGTAATAGGAGTGTATGGCAGCGTTAACGGATGTGTTACATCGCATTAATGCCGCGGTGTAGCGCAATCTGTTTAACGGGCTGCCATAACATTATGTGAACCCAGCCTTATATTGTTCCCCACCTAGGGACTGCTTTAGAATATACCATGGTCCTGTGTCCCCCAATGAGGTGAAGGAGAAGCAGGATTTTTTGTGTACTCACAGTAAAATCCTTTTCTCCGAGCCACTCATTGGGGGACAGCACCCACCCTGTTGGCCTGATGGCTATGCTTGTTCTTTGGTTTGACATATTGTACCTGTATTTGATGGTTATGATCTCCTACTACTTTGTCACTGAACTGGTTCAGGCTGGAGCCAGTGGTAGGTGTATACTGCAGAGGAGGAGCTAACTTTTTTGTATTCACTTAGTGGCAGCATCCTAGTGGCAGCAGCATACACCCATGGTCCTGTGTCCCCCAATGAGTGGCTCGGAGAAAAGTATTTTATGGTGAGTACACAAAAATCCCTGTTTTTCCTGCATCAGCTCGATTTGAGAAAAGGTTCAGACATGTGCATGGCCCCATAGACTAACATTGGTCAGAGTGCAATCCTATGTTTTGTCGGATCATACTTGGACCGATAGTCCAGTGGTATGAGCGAGCCCTTATTGCAAGAACGTCTAGGAAAGATATATGGAGCATGGTCTTCATATGTATGCCTCCATATACTAATGATCAATAAGCATTTCTGAATGCGGAACTTCAGCCTTGTACAAAAGGTACAGGTAAATACTGTACCTAATGGTCAGAACTATTAAATGTTGCCGGACTAAGCTTTTACAGCTTAGTTAATGATAAGCATTATTGGAGTTAAACTAAGTTACATGTGCCAGAAGTGTGTCCTAATTTGTGGCAAAAAGTTGTCTTCCATGCTTTGTGCCACCTTAATGCATCAAAAACTGTCTAGATGTTGTGGAACAACGTAAGCCAACTAAAAAGTAACTTGGATTAGTTAGTCTAAAAATATGCCAGATTTTTGAGACACTGTGAGAAATTTGGCATAATTTAAGGCTGCCTAGTTTAAGTTTGCACTGTCTAAAAGTTAGAGAGCTTTGGTAAAGCAGCACCATTTGATTGCATTACAATGTGAACTCTCAAGGAACCAGCAGAGAATGATGAAAACTTCACTCTATGAAACTAAATGCAGTTGTTGACCATATTACAAGGTTTAAAAGGAATCTGTCAAGATGTTTATGCTGCCCCACTTGAGAGCAGCATCATGTAGGGGCACAGACCAGGATTCCAAACAAAACTTGAAGTTTTTATCTTTGTATCTTTACTTCCATTTTCTCTAGAAATTCTGAAGGACGGCTATCCGCTGCCACTGTTAGATCACATTCAGCTTTCCGATGTGATGCTAAAGCAAAATGAGGTAGGTCCGATATTTACAGGTTAGCAGTTTCTTTAAAGGCAGAACACCTTAGTTTCATAATGCAAAATCTTGTACAATATTTAACTTCTATTGTATGAGACAAGAATCTGAAAATGTTTGACTAGTTACTGAGATTTTATTGCTTCAGCAACTAAATGTTATTTTCCATTAAAAAAATATTACAATGTACATGTATACTATGTATTAATTATTATTTATCTTGTAGTCAGTGAATAGTGACTTTCATTGTTTGGGTCAATCAGATGAAATCTGTTCTTGTCTTTTGATGTTCACATTAGTGCAGGGTGTGTTACCCGATATTGGCAAATGCGCAGACTGGCCTCTGACGGTCTTCAGGAAAATAGTACCGGCACATGCACACATTAAGATGTCTGCTCAATGACTATCCTAACTCTCAGTCAGCGCATGCACTGTTACTGGCACCATTTTTCGTCAAGATGGCGCCATTTTACTGAAGACTGCCGGGAGATCAATCTGAGCAAGCGCCGCCTGCGTCTAGGATGGCACCGGTTCAAAAGTTAAATAAGGAAAAAGATAACTACAGAAGAGGAAGCTGAGGGGCTGGGGCAGAGCCAAAGACCCTACCCACAGTTCCACCCCACAGACCCGCCCCAATGCACAGAAATCAAAACTTCTAATGACTATTATAAAACCAATAGGTTGTGGATTTCTTCACTCAATGTATGTATTAAATCAGTATAACGTTGCCAATATGGGCATACCTTTAGTCTAATATGCCTAACGCTGATTACAGGTTCTCTTTAAAACCACTGAATGATGTCATAAAATTGCCAATATTATGTAATACATGCATAGGCATGGCAAGTAGCGCATGCATTGTGATAACCCAAGCTGCAGTAGACTCAATAAGTAATCAGATGGCCTAATATCTTGATATTTTTATATATTTTTGTTCTAGCATTACTTTCTCCTGGGAGCAGATGTCAAATATGGATAAATCATCGGTAAAGAAGTTTGTCAACTATATAGAAACAGCAAACTTCAGAAAAGTAGCAACTGAACAGAGAATAAAATGGACCCTGGGTTGTGGCATGACTGTATCATAATACTACCGTATATTTTTCTATGAATTGCTACATTGGCTATTGTTGCTATTTTCTTTTATATATTTTTTTGCATTTTGTGACTTTTCTTCTTTTAATAAGGATGACATTGTTGTCAATAACACATTTTGTTTTGCAATATTCAAGCCTGTCATGACTATTGTGCCCAATGATATAGTGTAGAACTTGATTATTATATGGATGTTGGATACAGAGTGATTTGTAATCGAACAATAAGGCTGTGTGCCCACGTAGCGTTTTTTAAGCGTTTCTGCAGCGCTTTTAGACAAGCAGTTCTGCTGCAAAAACGTACATGTTGTGCCAATGGTACGTTTTTACCATCTGCGGAAACGCTTAGCGATTAAACACGCATCATGTTCATTAATTTTGCAGAATCGCACGCGATTCTGCATACCATCAATTATATGGGCAAAAACGCTTAGGAAAACGCATGCAAAACTGCTTGACAAACGCTTACTAAAGCGTGTCAAAAAACGTAAGCGTTTTCCTGGGAGCAGGGTGTGCGATTCTGCTCAGGTTTATTCTGCTTCAGAATTGCTACGTGGGCACATAGCCTAAAGGTTTTTTTTCAAAATCAAAACTATTTATATAAAATAAGTTTAAAAATAATTAGTATTATTGCATGAGCTTATTTCCTCATTTGTTATTCTTAAAAATGTATAATAAAATCTATCTTCACAGGAATTTTTGCAGTGTTGAAGGCAAAAATGAACGTTTAACTTTTTCTCACAAAAATGTTACTTTAGATCCAATCTTTTTTTATTTTCACAGGGTTAACAATGTTGTTCAATATCTCCTGAGCACACCGATACCCCATATGTGCGGGAAATATACTGTTTGGGTGCACATCAGGGCTCGGAAGGGAAGGAGCGCCATTTGACTTTTTGAACGCAAAATTGTCTGGAATCATTAGCAGATGACATGTCACATTTGGAGAGCCCCTGATGTGCCTAAATAGTAGAAGCTCCCAAGCGACCTCATTTTGGAAACTAGACCCTTCAAGGAATTTTTCTAGATGTGTAGTGAGAGCCTTGATCCCAAAGAATATTACAACGTTGATCTGTGAAAATGAAAAAATATATACTTTTTCCACAAAAAATGTTGTTTTAGCCCCATTTTTTTCATCTTCACAAGGATAGCACGAGAAAATGTACCCAAATATTTGCAATTTCTCCTGAGTTAACCAATTCCTTATATATGGTCAAAAACTATTTTTTGAGGCACAGTGCAAATCTCAGAAGGGAAGAAGCACCATTTTATAGTTAAGATTTTGCTGGAAGGGTTTGAGCGTGCCATGTTACATTGGCAGAAACCCTGAGGTGCCAGAAAAACAGAAACCCCCCATATGTGACCATATTTTCCAAACTACACCCCCAATGAATTCAATAGTGGTACCATGATCATATTAACACCGTATGTGCCTCACTGAATTTCATAGCATCGGGTGGTGAAGACGCAATTAATTAAATTTTTACCGCTAAAATATTGTTTTAGCCCCAAGTTTTTAATTTTATAAGGTCTAAAAGAAAAAAATGAACCTCAGTTTGTTTTACAAATTTCACCTGAGTGTGCCATTGCCCTACATGTAATCATGAAACACTTTTCAGGCACAGTGCATGAATTTGGGTGCCATGAATCACTTAGAGGGCCACTGAGGCCATTTTACAAACTTCAACTCTCAATAAATTCATCTAGAGGTGCAGTGATCATATTGACATTACAGGTGTGACACAGAATTTTATACCATTGGGCAGTTAACCATAATAATTTTGTTTAGCCCCAGATTTTATATTTTCACATATGGAAGTGGGTAAGAATGGCACCAAAATGTGTCCACAATTTCTGCTGAATGTGACAATACCCCATATGTGGCTGTACAGATCTGCTATTTGCCTCCTGCAGTGCAGATATTCCTAGAATAGTTTTCAGATTTCATATATAGATCCCCTAAGTGCTATCAGAGCAGAATTTACCCTCAATGGACCATATTTTGGAAATTATATCCCTTTGGGAATTTAACTACAGGTGTATTTATAATTTTGGCTTCATGGGTGTTTTCCAGAAACAAGCAGCAGTGGACGCTGCAAAGTGAAAATCGCAAACTGCCGTTATAATTACCAGTATGTTGTAGTGACCAGTACACTATGCCCTGCTCGTGCTTCTGGACACACGTACTTATAGTTAGAAGGCCTCTCATCGCTACACAAATGCCATACATAAGCACAATATATTCCACAAACACACACACAAGATATATTTCATTACAATTGTAACCAAAATCAGTGTGATGGATCGTAGTGCTGGACACACCAAACCATAGTCAGAGAGAAGACAGTTGCCAATGGCAACAAAGATGTACTAGTCCAAAATAGTTATATTAATCAAAAAAAATTATTAATTAAAATTCATACAAAAATAATCAAATCGACACAAGAAATGGCAGGAGGGAATGATGGAACAATTGTGCAAGAATGCTAGTGTAAAGTAACGTGCGCACAATTCCCCTGGGACCCAGTTAGAGAAGCTAAATGACTGGTACCAAAAGTATAATAAATTTACAATAACGTTGAGCCAATATACAGGATACAAATAAGTAGTAAAGCATATATCCTAGCCACATGAATAAGCAGCTACCGTTTTGCTTTTTTTGCATAAAGTGACATGACTGCATTAACTGAATACAATGGCAGGCTCAGCTTCAATATGTGGTCCAGGAAGATGTTCCCGCCCACCCCAATGCGAGTTTCGGCCTTTGCCTTCGTCAGGTGCCCCTGGAAGAAGCTGCTGTGAAACACGTTGGGTGGAGGAGGCCGCGCCATTCACAGTCACTTTTGTCTATATTGTCCAGGTATAGTTACCATTTGTTTGTATATTTCTCTACTATCTTTGGCTACCTTGCAGTACAGCTTATGGTCTTGATTAGCACGGGTACTTAGACATTCTCTGTCATGTTACCGCTGTGATTACAACTTCTAAATTACCCTCTTACTTTATATATAGCCTTTTTTGATATATTATCGATAGTTGGAAGGATTGTATTCCTTTTAAATGGTTTACTTTCAAGTAATTCACTTTATGACTTACCTTTATACGGACTAATGCATTATTTTGTGACTTCATTGTTATTAGGCAACTGAGCGCCTCCTACTGGGCATTTTTGTGAATTTTAAAATTCCTTTTTAATGTTTCGGCCAATTATTATATATAAGTCCGAAAACTGTGTGTTATAAAAGATGGACACTGCTGGATCATAGGCAGCCAAACAGTTTCCACAATGTCTGCATCTGCCTCATTATAGTGAATCTTAGATCGGAGGTTCCATCTGAATCACGTATTTCAGAGATTTACATGGAAACCCTGGTGTAAGAGCTCAACGTAGAGCACAGGATAAATTTGAGCAAAAGTTGAATGATCCCAGCAAAGAGCAAACAGGTGAACGGCATACTAGGGCACACAAATCACCACATCACCAGACGGAGCTATTTATCTGAAGTATTGCGGCATATAATTCGGTCAAAAAATGGAGGTGCTTGCATGAAAAAACGTGGATCCGTAGAAGCGAGTAATCGCGAAACGGCCGTTGTCCGGCACCTCCCTCCCCTAGCATTCCTCCAACGTCCTGCATGTCCACACATCTATTGATGGAATTTATGTGAAATAAAGATGCAGTTTTTCAGCTATATCGGTGAGTGCTGCATATTTCTTCTTTTTTCGCTTCACATTTAAATGTGAGCAAAGCCTCACTGCAATCTTCTTGAGACAGAATTAAAAATACAGCAGGTGAAGAATTAGTTTTATTTATTTTTTATGCAGTTCCTCATGCGGTATAAGTGATTAGACAACTTTATTCTTCTGGTCAGTACGATCACAGCAATATCAGATTTATATAGTTTTTTATGTTTAGCTGCTGTCACAGACTGAAAAGCAGCTTTTTAGAATTTTTTCGCCATATTTGAGAGCTATAATTTTTCCATAGTTCGACCGACAATCATGTAACAACTTGCGGGACGAGTTGACATTTTTATTGATCCCGTTTTCGGGCACATGACATTTTTTGATCACTTTCTATTGCTGTTTTTTGATCATGCTGCCTCAAAAAAAAACAGAATTCAAGAATTGTTTTTTGGGAGAGTTTTTATGCTGTTCTCTGTGTGGTAATATTGGTAAGGCAGCTTTATTCTTCAGGTCAGTAAGTTTAAAAATATTTTATAGAAAAAATAATTATTTTTGCATCACTTTTTTCTGGGAGCTATAACTTTTTTATTTTTCCGCTGATGGAGCTGTTTGGTGGCTTTTTGTTTTTGCTGGACAAGATGACATTTTCCTCTTTTATATTTGTCTTTTTGATTGTGTTTTATACCACTTTTTTTCTGCGGTATGATGAAAAAGAGATGTTTTTTGCTTATTTTTTAAACTAGTGTGACATTTTTAGGCGGGTTATTCCAGATGTGGCGATACCAAATATGTGTCCTTTTTTTCTTTTTTTCATAGAAATATTTATTTATGGGTACAATATATACTTTATTATTTTGTGATATTTTAAAAATTATTTTTCCAACTTTTAAATTTTTTTTTTTACTTTTCTACTTTGTCTCACTATGGGACTTTCACTTTTACAACTCTGATGGCAGTTATAAAGCATAGCAGTGCACGAGCATTGCTATGCTTTATAACCTGTTAGTGCTACAGAGAAAAGTTTAAGGCTTGCTCTTACTTGCGATTAAATTGGGCAAATGAAATCCGATTAAAAATCGGATTGCAATCGTACCACCTTAATTGTTTGCTTCTGTTCCCAATGGCATTTTTTTTTCCTATTCCGATCGGACAGGAAAAAAAATGCCTCAGGCTGCTATTTCATGCCCGATTCTGATCACATGCACCCATATAAGTCTATGGATGCATGTGAGATATCATCCAAGTGTAGTGCTATTCCCGCCGACTCCGGCAGCCGAAGAGATGGAGAAATTCATTTCTCCATCTCCTCCCCAGCGCTGCTGCGATCCTCTCATGTAATCTCTGACACTGCAGGTGTGGAGGGTCATTAGCATATCGGATGTGATACGCTAATATGACCCCGATCTTAGTGAGATCATGCACTGCACATGATCTAACTAACTTGCTAGAGCCTACTGACCCGGATGTATCTAAAATTTCCCAAGCACTCGCGCCAACATCATATAGGTGAAGTGAGTTCATTGGCCATGAACTCGCAGGACCTGTCAGATGGCACGGAAAGCAGGAGAACTTTCTCATGCTCATGGTGCCCTCAGACAGGGAATAACAGTTCACAGAGAGACACTAAGCACAAAGTGCTCAGTTTCTCCACTGGATGATAGGCTGCATGGTTGCACCATGCAGCCTGCCATCTAGATGTAGCAGAGCTGAACCCATCGTGGGACTAATGGATTAAAAACATCTCTGCGGATGACGAGGGCATTGGTGGAATTAGGCGAGGTTGTAAGTATGGTTTAATTAAGAATATTAAAGGAGTCTGTCTCTTTCTTTCAATTAAAGGACTTTTTCTGGGTGTCTGTGTTTTCTTACAATGTGACTATGGAGTTCGTAATGGGGACTTCTTATTGATGCCTCTCCATTACTAACCTCAGGGCTTGAAGTCACCAGACAATGCAAAGGTGACATCAACCCCCCAACTATTACCCCACTTGCCATTGCTACAGGGCAAGTTGGAAGAGCAAGGTTAAGTGCCAGAATTGACGCATCTTAGAGATGAGCCATTTCTGGGGCAACTGAGAGCTGATGTCTTTATCTGGGGGGCAGTATCCATGGCTCTGTTCTAGGCTATTCATGTCAGCCTGCAGCTGTTTGCATAGACTTTGCTGATTATTAATTATAGGGAGACCCCACATCATTTTTTGGGGGGTCCCCCATTTTAATAGCCAGTAAAAGATAAGTATTACAGTTGTGACATGATATTAATAGCCTCGGAAGCTCCATGGGCATTAGCCCCTTTCCAGGCTATACACATCTGGCCCCAGCCACTGGCTTTCCCTCTGCTGGTTACAAAAATTGTGCGGGTGCCCACGCCATTTTTTATCCCAAAAATAATCTTTTATTAATTAAGTACATGTACAATAAGCTGCACACACTGTACTAATTGTATTTGTCACTAACATCTATATATCTAACTATTCTATTTGTATTTACTGTATGTAATCCATCTCTTCCATCCTGTCAGCTCATGCAGTGATTTTACAGAACATGACAGATGAATTACCATTTTTTTCCTATCCATCTATCAATGCAATATAAATACATATATATATGTGTATGTCACTGACATCTACTGTATATATCTATGTATTCTATATGTAAATATCTATCCTATCTACAGTCATGGCCAAATGTATTGACACCCCTGCAATTCTGTCAGATAATACTCAGTTTCTTCCTGAAAATGATTGCAAACACAAATTCTTTGGTATTATTATCTTCATTTAATTTGTCTTAAATGAAAAAACACAAAAAGAATTGTCCTAAAGCCAAATTGGATATAATTCCACACCAAACATAACAAAGAGGGTGGACAAAAGTATTGGCACTGTTCGAAAAATCATGTGATGCTTCTCTAATTTGTGTAATTAACAGCACCTATAACTTATCTGTGGCACTTAACAGATGTTGGCAATAACTAAATCACACTTGCAGCCAGTTGACATGGATTAAAGTTGACTCAACCTCTGTCCTGTGTCCTTGTGCGTACCACATTGAGCATGGAGAAAAGAAAGAAGACCAAAGAACTGTCTGAGGACTTGAGAAACCAAATTGTGAGGAAGCATGAGCAATCTCAAGGCTACAAGTCCATCTCCAAAGACCTGAATGTTCCTGTGTCTACCGTGCGCAGTGTCATCAAGAAGTTTAAAGCCCATGGCACTGTGGCTAACCTCCCTAGATGTGGACGGAAAAGAAAAATTGACAAGAGATTTCAACGCAAGATTGTGCGGATGTTGGATAAAGAACCTCCACTAACATCCAAACAAGTTCAAGCTGCCCTGCAGTCCGAGAGTACAACTGTGTCAACCCGTACTATCTGTCAGCATCTGAATGAAAAGGGACTGTATGGTAGGAGACCCAGGAAGACTTCACTTCTTACCCCGAGACATAAAAAAGCCAGGCTGGAGTTTGCCAAAACTTACCTGAAAAAGCCTAAAACATTTTGGAAGAATTTTCTCTGGTCAGATGAGAAAAAAGTAGAGCTTTTAGGGCAAAAGCATCAACATAGAGTTTACAGGAGAAAAAAGAGGCATTCAAAGAAAAGTACACGGTCCCTACAGTCAAACATGGCAGAGGTTCCCTGATGTTTTGGGGTTGCTTTGCTGCCTCTGGCACTGGACTGCTTGACCGTGTGCATGGCATTATGAAGTCAGAAGACTACCAACAAATTTTGCAGCATAATTTAGGGCCCAGTGTGAGAAAGCTGGGTCTACCTCAGAGGTCATGGGTCTTCCAGCAGGACAATAACCCAAAACACACTTCAAAAAGCACTAGAAAATGGTTTGAGAGAAAGCACTGGAGACTTCTAAGGTGGCCAGCAATGAGTCCAGACCTGAATCCCATAGAACACCTGTGGAGAGATCTAAAAATGGCAGTTTGGAGAAGGCACCCTTCAAATATCAGGGACCTGGAGTAGTTTGCCAAAGAAGAATGGTCTAAATTCCAGCAGAGCATTGTAAGAAACTCATTGATGGTTACCGGAAGCGGTTGGTCGCAGTTATTTTGGCTAAAGGTTGTGCAACCAAGTATTAGGCTGAGGGTGCCAATACTTTTGTCTGGCCCATTTTTTGAGTTTTGTGTGAAATGATCAATGTTTTGCTTTTTGCTTCATTCTCTTCTGTGTTTTTTCATTTAAGACAAATTAATTGAAGATAATAATACCAAAGAATTTGTGTTTGCAATCATTTTCAGGAAGAAACTGAATATTATCTGACAGAATTGCAGGGGTGTCAATACTTTTGGCCATGACTGTATTCTATTCTAACTTGTCTGTGTGATTTTACTGTGTGGGGCCCATAAATTGCCGGCTTTAGGATACAGGTGCTTAAAAATCGGACAGCAATCATATGGTCCGAGTGTGATTTTTTTTCTTGCACCCATAGTCTTGTATTGGCGAGTCTCAGCCAAGTCTCGGTGACAATCGCAGCATGCTGCGATTTTACATTCACGGTGAATACGCCGTAGAAAATAAATGGTGATGGGAGCTGCCCCATAGATTAACACTGGTTCGAGTCCTATGCGATGTTTTCTCGCATAGCACTCGTTTTAAAATCATTTAAAGCAGACTTTTATTTGCAACATATGTTTTAAAACTTTGTATTGAGTTTTTTAATGTTATCATCAACAGTGTATTGCCATTTTTTTGTGAAATTTTGCACTATTTATAAAGCTTTTTATGTACACATACAAGCGCATAGAGATCAAGGTCCTGACCGGGCACGTGCAGGAGGTTTGCCTATCAATGCCAGCAGCTATTTCTGCTGGATGTGTATCCAAGAACACACATTCAGGTGAAATGTAATGTGGCTTAGAGATCTGCAGGGTCCTTGTACTGCAATACACGCTGCCGGCCAATCAGAGGCTGGCAGCTAAGATTGGCAGGTGGCACATGGCAGTGACGTTACACGTCGCCCATAGCAGATATGTTAATGTCAGCTGCCGGCCTCTACATCTGCTGCAGATAAGGACGCTGCACATTGTCGAAGTGGGGGATAGTGAGTAGAATGGGTGTTTTTTCATGCATTGTAGAACAGTGGCGAAATGCGTACATATATACGAGAAAAGAACCCAATATGGGATACTGGACATGGGACATATATACCAGGACGAGGCCTAGGACTGAGGCATATATACTAAGATGGGGCCCAGGATGGGGAAAATATATATACCTGGAAGGGGGCTATATATACCGGGAAAGGGCCCATATATATCAGGATAAGAGATATACAGTCATGGTCGAAAGTGTTGGCACCCTTGAAATTGTTCCAGAAAATGAAATATTTCTTCCAGAAAATTATTGCAATTACACATGTTATGTAAAACACGTTCATTTTCTTTGTGTGTATTGGAACAACATTTTCAATTATAAGACATATACATATAATTTGTACATTCCACAAAAAGATAATTTTGATTCTATGCAACCATCCTGATGAATTTCATACTTTATTAAAGGTATAGTACAAACTCAAAAATGTATGACACAGCCACAGAAATGCCATAATTGTATAGTGAATGTGGATCTCACCAGTGGGACCTACATCTATCTTGAGAATGGGTCCCCGATTCACGCCGCTGTCAGTGGAAAGGTGGTCAGAATTCCTACTCATTTGTATGGAAATTCCAATCAATTCTCCAAGTCCCATTGGTGGGATTCGCATTTAATATACATTTATAGCATATTCTCTATGCAATGGGAATAGCAATTTCAGGTTGAATTTTCATACTGTTTTATTCATTTTTTGTTACATTTTCATTGGTATTTTACAAAAATTTTGAGCAAACATGGTGCGATCAAATGATAAAGTATTTTAAACAATAGCAAAATACTGTACGGTAGTTTGGGCTTTTGTAGTATTATTGGAGTCAATGTTTGTTGTTTGCTTTTTCTCAAAATGCCGCATGCACTGGATATGACACAGACTTCAAAAATGCCAGAATAAATGCATATAGAAAAACCTTAAAAAACAGCTGTAGAATGCATGGAAACAAAAACATTAAGATATACAGTATATTATATCTTGAAATATATGGCAAGTAAGCCTTAAAATAGTTTTGCCATTTCAAGAATTTATGCCACATAAATCCCGACATCACTTTTGGAATCCCACCTATAAGAAGAATGAGGGTTCCCTGGATCAACTGGCATGTATCTTCTAAAGTATATGGACAGGTATATGCACTCCCACTCCTCAAGATTGAAATTGCAAAATCAAGAAAGAAAACTCACGGAGTTATGGAAATGGTGAGATCAATAAATGTTAATGACATGCAAATGTTGAATAAATGGAAACGAAACTTTCAAAACATGTTGATTTATTAAGTAGTGAATATAAGCGCCACATGCAAAAATGAACACACTTATACACTTTGTCATGTGATCAGTGAAGTAGTGGTGGTCTGCAGAATTTTCTGCCACTCTGAATACACTTGAGCACCCACATCATCAAGAACTGATGCTGGCAGCTCTCTTTGAAAGCTGTTGACCAATGATGTCCCAGATGTGCTCAATGGAAGACAAGTCCGGAGATGCTGCAGTCCATGGTAGAATATTTACAGTATCACGAGTAATTTTTCACTACGGAAAAGTAGCCATAGCATTGATTCCATGACCAAACCAATATAACAGGGAGCTGTTAGTATTCCAGTAATAAAGACTAGAAGGGTCAGATTACCATACATTATGCCACACCACACCAAGATTGGTGTGACCTTCCCTCATGAAGGCCTCTTCATGGCGTTGTCCACTTGGTTTCCAGACAAATCTCTGGCCACCTATGCATCCAACACTAAATCAGAACTCATTACTGAACTGGATAGGCCTTCACTCCTGTTCTCATTGCTCATTTGCGAAATTGCCACAGGACCTATTTTTAAACGCTACAATGCCAGGTCGCACTTTGCTTGTGCCATTGTGAACAGCGTGACTTAAAAGTGCTACCATGGCCTACAGTGCCTGCAGACGCCTCCCATCAAACACATCTGTTAAGTCATTGGACAGTAATTACAAATGGAGCTGCCAGCAGCGGATCTTAATGATTGGCATGCCAAAGGTCATTCAGAGTGGCAGAACACTCCTCAGTCACTATTATTCTCACTAATAGCAGGGCAAGGAGTTTAAGCACTGAATCATTTTGCTTTTATTTTGTTTGTTTTTTCCATTTTATTTTCATAGTTTGCATATCATTAACATGTCTATTGATCCTGTGATTTCCATAATTCTACAACTTTCTTCATGTTGAAATTTCAATGCTGAGGATTGTAGACTCATATCAAAACATCAGAATCTTTATTTCTCAATTTTATCCCACTGATTTAACACGTAGAGCTGCTTCTTATTCTTTCATTCACATCAAAGCATGTCTTTGATGTGGTCACTATACAGACAATGCTAAAGGAAAAAAGGCACTCCTTTGGGTAACTTCAAATGGTGAGGCATGGACCCAGCTAGGTTTCCCTGAGACTGTTTCGAGACAAATCTCTTCCTCCGTGCTTGAATGTGGTCTCGGCCTTTAGAAGTTAAACAGTTGCTCATATTTTTCCTTTCTTTTTAGTACAATTCTTCACATTACAGTTGATGTTATGTTGATCTATTTACAGTAATTTGATAACAGACTTAGACTTTTACTTATGTAAAATGCTCTCTATGATTCCGAGTTTTAGGACCCGGCCTGCAATTACTTTGTATCACATGGAGGTTTCAAATCCATCAAGCCAAGTGCTGTTTTCAACTTTTCCATAATGAACATTTGCCCCCAAAAGCAGAAAATCCTAAAAAAAAGAACAACATTGTTACAAATACCACACAAGTCAGCTTTAATTCCATGCTGTAAAGTGCAGCTATCACGGGGTTACCGCAGCGGAGCAGAGCCAGAAGACCGCAGCGTCTGGTGGCTCCTACTCCGCCGATGAGAAGAAGCACTTCCCCAGTGTTTTAAACGTGTTTATTTCTTCCAGCAGAACAGGGTTTAATCGTCCATGTTGGAAATCCCTGCATTCAGCTGTGCTCGGTTAGCCACTCCTTTTCTCTATAAAATCTGGGCTCGATTACCAAGTCCTTGTCTGAGTTAGCAATTGCTGCAGACATTGGAGTGGGAGAAGTTGGTTTTGAGAAGGAGAGCTGGAGAAATTTATTAGCGACTGTTGTTTGGTTTGTACGATTAGAAATTCCTTATCTTTCCCTATTTTGCTTTCTTCCCCCTCACTACACACCCTGGTGAATACCTCCATTATATGTGAGTGTATATTTTGTGTGTGTGGCGTTTTCAGTTTACCCTTGTCTTTTGTTACCCTGTTTGTCAGGTTGGGGTACTGTGGTGCACAGTAGTGCCTCTCTTCCCTGGGTGGGGGAAGGGGAAAGACAATGGGCTGTTCTAGTAGATAAGGCAAGGGCGGAAGCCCCGCCATCATTGCCATCTGAAGTATCCCAGGGAACAGGGCGAGCTAGGGCGCCCCCTAGTGTTAGGGCTAGGAAAGGTGCCCCCTGATCCCAGGTCACTCGTCAGTCGAATCATGACAGCAGCTCTGCTTATTTACTGTTTATTAGAAGAAGCTCACTAGCTTGCAAAGAAGTCAATACACAGGATTCTGATGGCTATTACAGCAGGAAAAATGGTTAAATACTACAATCAGGAGCATTGTATAGTCAAAACAGCACTTACATTCCGACTAAGGTGTAACGTTAAGGCCTCTTTCACACTTCAGTTATTTGCATCAGTTAAAATCCGCCAAAAAGGCAGACAAGCGGATCCGTTCTCAACTGATGTGAACGGATGTCACAGGATCCGTTTTCAGACGGATCCTGAAAATGAGTAAATTTAAAGGAACCCCTGGCCGGGAAGAGGAGAGAGAGAGAGAGAGAGATTTTTTTTTTGTCCGGCACCCAGACAGAATTTGGGATTAATTCAGTGTCTGGAGGATCCGCCGGCCAAAAAACGTTGCAAGCTCCGTTTGGAAATCTTTGAGGATGGTGACGGACACTAACATTGTGGCGGATCCTCACAAAAACGGATGCAACGGATGGCAATCACTCAGGATCCGCCAATAATGAAAGTCAATGGGGAAAAAAACGGATCCGCAAAAATGGCGGATCCGTTTTTTTTTCAAAATTGGCGGATCTTGACTGATTGTCAAAAACGGAAGTGTGAAAGAGGCCTAAGCTGAAGGGACACAGTGCAAAATCACTAACAATTCTCCAGGATAACATTTCTTGTAAAGAGTGACTGGCATGTCAGTGAGGAGACTTATACACCATGCATGCTCCTCTGGGAAATTAAACATGCAAATTACCTCTAGAGGACTAGAACTAGAAGTCATATGGCAAGGCTTGTTAAAGGGTCGATATTGACTTTTAGGATTCCTACTTCCAATAGGTGGCACTAGAGTTCTAGTTCTCTTCCTCTCTGAATAGGCAATATGCATAACAATTCTCCCACATCATATATAGTACTGGTCTCTTCTTGTATGGCAGAGGCAGGAGCATAACAATAGTGGTTGCATATGGCTTTTAGGCCTAGCAGAGCTCAAGGCTTATATGAGAAGACTAATAACATTTAAGACTGGTAATAATTGTGGGTCCTGTTGGAGATTTTGCATTGAATACCAAATGAACTTTTAGTTACGCCACTGGGCAGAGGGAAAGACTGGATCAACTCTTGCTGATGCGCATGGGTGCAAACTTCTGCCTCTTCAGTAGTTTTGCTCCTGGAAAGGATTTGTTCCCTGTTCACATCCAAAACCCATTTGAGAATTATTTTATTATTTGTGCAAATCTAGAAGTTGTGCATCAGACTTATATGTTAGAATTAACTTAACTCCTTAAGAAAGAAGCCAATTTGTACTTAATAATGGGCATGGCATTTTTATACATTTTTCTATCTGCTCTTCTTAACTATAATTTTGATTTCTCTTTTCTTTACATAACTATAGGAGTCTCATTAATATCTGAGCATGAACGGGATAGAAATAAGGACAAACCTGCTGCGGCTGTAGGACAACATCTGTTAGCTGCACTTTGTCTAGAAGTGGGAGCGGATAACCCTTGTTCAGAATCTCTGGATGATTAGAAAAAAACATAATTTATCATTGTGTTATCTGCATTAATGCCTGGGCATCAATCAGTCTTTTAATTTACATTAAAAGATTCACTAAGCAGAGCGTCTTCACACCAGTTTTTCCCAAATCTGCTGGAATTGGGGCATGGCAGGGGCATGATGTCTAATTCATGATGAGCTGTGGCTTTCCATAAGCCAAACATCTAACTTTGGTCTCTGACTGGAGCAAGATTTCTGATGTGATGCACTCAGTCACATGCCGCGTGTCATGGATCAAGAGCACCTGACTCCAGTACACTCCCTCATCAAGTACTGCATGAACAACGCTGGTCTTGGTGAAATGTCCCAATGTAATTTTTCCTAAGCCACTTTTATTTTCTGCCTTGTGATATTTGTTAACATTTTTTGCGACAATTTCTTCAAAATTGCATACATGGTTCACGGAATTTGCGCAAAATGAAAAAAATGCTGTTTGTTTGCCTGTAACCTTTTTTTTTCAACTTTTTAATACAAAAGTCGAATGTTCGTGAACATATATTCCCTTAAGAACACTTTTTTAATATCATTCGTTTAAAAACACCTCCCCAGTGAAAACAGGGATCATATCCCAACAAAAATATACAACTTTGACCAGAGACAAAAAAAATCTAGGCACCCCTATGCTAGGCCTATCTGTAAACCTGCCTTGCTGTGGAGGTTGGCACCCTTAGGCCTGTTTCACATTTCAGTTATTTGACGTCAGTCAAAATCCGCCAGGTTGTGAAAAAACGGATCTGTTTCCATTGTGGCACAAACGGATGCCACCGGATCCGTTTTTTTGATGGATCCGCTTTAGCAAAATTTAAAGGAAAACGAGTCTGGGAAAAAGGTGAGAGAGAGAGAGATTTTCCACCGCCAGAACGGCATTTGGGGTTAAATTTCGGGCAAGGAAATTCTTCCGGGTATGCTCAGTGGAAAAAAGTGGATCCGTTGCCGGATTACGTCAATTAACAGTTGGCAACGGATCGGCTGCCCATAGGCGACCATTATAACGATTGGCGGATAGCGGCGGATCCGTTGCTATCCTCTGTTTTGACGCAGACAAAAAACGTTTTATTGTCCGTCAACTCAAGACAGCGGATGCCAAAATTATGGCGGATCCGTCAAAAAACGGATCCAACAGATGACCATCCGTCAAAATCCGCCGCTAATGAAAGTCAATGGGAAAAAAACGGATCCGTCAAAAAAATGGCGGATCCGTTTTTTTTGCAAAACGGCGGATTTTGACTGATGTCAACAAACGGAAGTGTGAAACAGGCCTAAGAGAATGATGTTTCATTGTTGGCATCTGACATCTTTTTCCTTTGCTGCTCTCATCATGGCCCCCTGATGAACCGTCAGTGCGGGGAAACACGTTGGGACACGTCCTGCAAACGATAAGTCACCATATGACTAACTAGGTATTTTTGGAGCCAATCTGAGCCTTTACTTTCCATCTGGTGACCTTTTCTGTAGGATGTTTGAGTTATTGTGTGGGTAATTTTGTGCAGCTTGTTTATTATTAGGGACATAATCATACAAATATTTTAGTCACCAATATGATTTTGTATCTATGTATGGGGCTGAACATTCTAGCCTCCTGAATTTCTTCTATCTGGTGATTTTGCATGGATAGATCACGATTGTTTTTTCTGCAGTGTGGTATATATTGAATGCCTTTGCTATACTGACAATCTACTGTAGGTATATTAACCTCTGTAATCTAGGCATATTAACTGTCTTTTTGATGTTACATTTTTTATGACCAGTTTTTTTGCTTCCTTCATCTCTATCCTATTTGATTATTGTTTTCTCACCTTTTTGAGTAGGGGAGAGAGGGAGAGTCTTCGTTGAGTGGGGGCGCCAAAACATCGTTCTCTTAGGGTACCAACCTCCACCGCAAGGCAGGTTTACAGATAGGCCTAGCATAGGGTTGCCTAGATTTTTTGTCTCTGGTCAAAGTTGTATATTTTTGTTGGGATATGATCCCTGTTTTCACTGGGGAGTTGTTTTTAAATGAATGATATTTAAGAAGTGTTCTTAAGGGAATATATGTTCATGAATTTTTATTTGATTCCTTGGATCTTTGATATTTGTTCATACTGTTTAAAAGTCGAATGTTCCACTAAATGTCTCAACATTTGCACAAAAAACTATAATAGGTATACATAAAATAATTCCACTTGGGGCCTGGAGTACATTATGAATCTTTTTAAAAAGTTGCAATTGATAAATTAGCCAAAAACATTTGGAAACTCCAAACCACACCCATAATGATTGACATAAATAAACAGGAGGACACATGAAACAGAGTTTGAAAAAAGCTTAAATTAAAAAAACCAATAACTCACAGATGAAAAATTAAAAAAGGTAAAAAATCTCCAAAAATTAGAAAAGTAAGGTCCAAATGCAAAAAGGAAGTGCATCGAAAATGTGCAGAGACACAGGATATAGACCTAACACCACTATGACTCTACTAATGACATCCCATTTCACTTGTGATGAAAATGCCCTCTAGTATCACAAAAAAAAAAAATAAAAAACGAGTGGTATTATAGGGCACTTTCATCACAAGTGAAGATGGGATGTAGCAGGCCATCATTAGTGGAGCCATTGTGGTGTTGGGTCTCTAGCCTCGTACCTGAGCACATTTTAGGTTAGTCCAATCTTCTGAATTGAATTTAGCGAATTGATTATATCTGGGACTATATGCATTTCCATATTGTTTTTCTTTATATAATAGGCGAAAACATCATTCTTTGCCTGCTTACAATCACTGACTAGGAGAGAAAAAAAAAGGTTAAGGAGAACGAGTAATGCATCTAAAGTATAAATCTTGAACATGTTAACTACTTACGGTTAACCTGAGGCAATAAGATGTGGGATAAATAATAGTTCACAGCTAAATTCAATAATGTCACCTGTAACATAGTAAGACACATTGTTACCAATTATTAATGATGATTCCTTTCATAAAATACTGTGCTGAGCGGATGGTTTTGATCAACATAAATGGTGAACCTACAAGATCTTTGGAGTTACTTACTATAGGATTGATTGTTGCCATTTAAAAAAAATTGTTAATAGGTAATTTCCTAATAAAAGTTTTAAGACGTTTGGATCAGCAGAATTCACTTTGAAGTACCATATATGCTCACCACTGAGCACCATTTTAATAGTTTTTTTAGTACCTATTCAACATGAATAGTGGAGTAAATACTGAACCTGATTAACAGTCTGTATTATAGTCCAGAGCTACACTCAATTCTGATAGTTGTCATTAAAACCATTGACAAGCTGTGGACAGACACATCCCTACATCACTTGCCTCATTGTAAAGAGAAATCACCCAAGCTTGTGCTCTGCCAGCAAAAAAGTCTGACGATATGAAGTAAAAATACGGGCAGGATGAGCGCTGCCAAGGAGGTGAAGATCCAAGGAGGTATGTATATAAAAGACAGAACTGCATGTGTCAGGGCCGATCAGACCCCACATCAGGTTTATAAAACAGAAAATTGCCCATGACCTTTATATGGGTCACAAAATTATGTAACAGGCTCAATACAGTGCTGCTCATCACTATTGGTACCCCTTCATTTTTCCATATTTCCATAGACTGTACAATATCTTCAGAAATATAGGAAATGTACCATAGTTATATATTCAGGATTTTTTAATTAGTGGTCCAAAGTAATACAACAATAAAACATTGTTTTTAAACTTACATGCTACAATTTCAAAGAAGAAACAGAATAAACAGCATGTGCAGCAGTAAAGGCACCCCTAATTAATACTTGGTTGCACACCCTTTGGTATTGACGACAGCCTCCAAGCGATTCTTGTAGCCATCTATAAGCTTCTTGCACTTCTCAGCTGGTATTTTCTCCCTCTCTTCCTTTGTTGTTAGTTCAAGCTCTTGAATGTTTGCAGGGTTCTTTTTCCAAATGGCAGATTTCAGCCCACCCCAAAGATTTTCAATGGAATTAAGGTCAGGACTCATTGCTGGACATTTAAAACAGTCATTTTTTTTCTTTTTAAATGATTCCTGTGTAGTTTTAGATGTGTGCTTTGGGTCATTGTCTTGCTGGAGACTCAAACCAAGTTTTCTTATATTTGGTAGGACATTTTGCTCTAAAATCATGATTCCTTATGATACAGCCAAGGCCTCCAGTACCAGACACAGCAAAGCAACCCCACACCATTATGGATATTCCCCCATGCTTAACTGTTGGTAGGGTGTTCTTATCAATTTTCCTCTTTCACCCATGTCTATGGAGGTGTTCTTGATAGTTCTATGGTTGGCAAGAGTCTTATAACATTGCGCACTGTTAAACTGGGATACCAAGGTCTTTGGAGATAGCCTTGTACCCTTTGGAGGTCTTGTGTTTGCTAATAATAGCAGTTCAGACGTCCTCAGACAGCTCCTTCATCTTCACCATTGTGACAAAGGAACAGGGCCTACCATGTAGCTTTTTAAAACACTAAAGTCATGATTCATTGGCTAATTCATGTCACATGGGCACCAACAATTAATCACAGGTGATTCTCATTTATGATTTACCACAGGCGAGTCAAAATGTGCTTCCATGCTAATTTAATGTAAAGGGTGCCAATACCAGATTCACAGCAAGCTTTAGGTTTTCTATTTTTCCATCCCATTGTTTTTTGTTTTAAATTATTGTTTATGATTTGCTCTTTTGTAGTTAACACAAGTGCTCTATATAGAAAAACTGTTTCACTTAATTCATTTTAGCATTTTTTTCAGAAGATATTCCACAATATGTACTTAAACTTCATGGGTGCCAAAAACGATGAGCATGACTGTACATATAGCATGAAAAAATATAATATTGCACAACCCAATATATCTCGATTTTGGGTCCGGATTTTAGGAACGGCTGAAAGAGCTGGATGGGACTGGTTGTTCCCATCTTCCAATCCAGGAAGTGAAGCTGCACCATAGGGGTTTGTATGCAGAAAATGGAAAGAACTGTTATGTGCTTCTAGTCTCTGCAAGAAGCAAACTGAAAGAGGTTGTTAAGCTGAACATGAATATACTTATACATGTAAAACAAATCATCATAAAAAGTAAGTACTTGATGTGTACTTACAGAGAAGGGTCCAACATCAGAGTGTTTGAGATCCATTTGTATTCTAGAAACAAAAAAGAATAAAGTTGCATCAAGATCAATCCTGATAAATGATATTAAAGAAAAATTGAGCAAGGCCAGCCCTAAAGTAAATTTTTGTACTTCAATGTTTGCCAATTCCTGTCCTCAGTCACAACCACTATCAAGTTGTGGGTTTAGGCGGAGCTAACTATTTAATATCTTATCCTGTGCAAAAACTAACTTGGCACCTGACTGTAATATTCAATTCAGTAAAATATGGTAAGGTGCAGAAAACCACATTTGAATAAGTCAATGACATATTTACCGTACTACTTACTCTGCAGCTACACATACTGTCCTCTTCCTGCTGCATTGTAGCACACACTTATTTATGATTTCTAGCTGCCTGATGCATGAGGGGCGGGTTGTGGTAGAGGGTAGCATCCCACTTTGGAGTATTTTTAAAAAGCCACCTGCATACTACTGCAAATTACACAGTTTTGCAATAAAATTATAGGTCGTGTGGCTTTTATAGGGACAAAAAACACATTGCAAAATTCTGGTAGCTTGCTGTAAAGCACGTGTTTTTAACTTTTTTTTTTTAAATATTGGCTAAAGTGGGTTTCTGATAGGGCAGACTGTGGCAGATGGTAACCTATGTTGACTGCACTGCTAGAGCTCATCAATACATCGTGTGCTAGTGTGTGATAGGAAGAAGACTGTACGTGTTGCAATGGGACAGGTAGCAGGGGTGTTATTGAGTTTTTATTTTGGCTGATGAGATACTTTTAAACAAGGATTCCTGCATTCTGGCATTATTAAGTTAAAAAGCAAATAAAAACACACAAAAAAATTGCAATAAAAATGAGAATAAAACGTAGAAGAACTGCAACACAGAATTAATTTTTAATGCCGTAGAAGTGCTATAACTATATTTTTTATGCATCAGGAATTGCAAGAGATGTTTTCTTCGCAGTCATATCCTTAAACTTGACCTGTCAGGAGTACTGAAGTTGAGAACATTGCTGAACCCAATCTCATATCGTACAAAGATTTATGAAATCCAAGCTCACAATCACCCATGGCTCAGTGTAAGACATGATACCTTATCACTGTCCCGTGTTAAGCCATTGTATGTATACCACATTCACCTGAACTCAGTACATACCTGCTAAGCTCTAAATTGCCAACAATTCTTCCTGAGTTTACAGCTACTTTTGCCAGAGCAGTGGTCGTCTAAGGAAGAAATATGAAAATCATGCATCACAATTTCAAAAGAGGAATAGTACTTATAAGACAACATGCCAGTAATGTAGACCACCTCATGATCAAAGGTCTGGACACAACACAACTGCAGGAGGCTGAGCATACAGGTCTTTCATGGGGTTGCTCAGTACATTCATTTGGATGACCTATGTCTAGGATAGGTCAGCAATATCAGATCGGTGGAGGTAAAGACATCCAGCAAACCTACTGATCAACTGTTCACAGCTCTGGAGCCAGTTCGATGTTAATGTGATAAAAACACTGCATTTTTGGTATAATTTTGGAAAGTCACAGTAATAACCTAAGAAATGAATGTGACATGTAAATTAACCATTATCATTGATAACAGAGCTGAAATCATATAACTGATGTCATATGGAATAATGATACAAATATCTGACTACAAACCCAATGTCATGGGGCAGTTGCAGGAAAGTAGAGGACGAGGAACCTGGGCCCTTGCACTGCACCTCAGGCTAAGGAGGTGCCCTGACTTTCCTTAACTTGGGGGTACACTTAATGGTAGTGAGGCCCAAGTCTCCGACCTGTCCCTAACTGCTGTTTAGCCCTGAGCTAAACCCCCAACCCCCTCCCCAGGAGGTGAGACAGAGAAAAGATGTACTGCACCAATAACACAAAGGAAAGATACAACAGACACCACGGGGTTAAAGCAACTGAACAACAAAACTTATCTTCCTCTGCTGTCATGCACCGGACAGCAGAGTTAGGCACCAGAAAGAGAAATAGCTGGAGCTCCACTGTAACACAGCCTGCTCCTGACCCCAGCTTAGTTGAGAAATAATATCACTAACACCAGCTGATGCCTCAGGCGACCTTTTATAGGAAGGAGGGAGTGGTCAGTACCTGCTGACCAACAAAACATGCAATTACACCAGCGGCCACCAGGGGGAAAAGCTCACCAGCAGGCTCACTACACTTGTAGTAACACCAGCGGCCACCGGGGGCAAAACTAATACTAACCCCTGAAGGCCTGAAAGGGAAAAGGTTTATATAAGTGAATCTAGACTCTGACACCCAACATACTAAGGGGATGTTCCCCATAGTACAAAGTCTACTTATTAGAAGGGTCATTTGACAATTAGATGACCACGAAGTGTCTACCTGCTGGGATTGCTGCATCAGTTTAGTTAAAATCTGGCAATGAATGTTTAGTTTCCCTGCAGCGTTACCACAGTAGAGTTAAAAAACTACACAGTGCCCTTTCAAAGGGAACCTATCACAAGATTCATGCGACCAAACCAAGACTGCAGCTAGATGTATATTTCCCTGAAATGCACAAGGATGAACCTGTTAGCTACCTGAAATGGGACAGGCAGTAGCCAGCTGGGAACCAAACTGGACTAGTCAGGTATCTCCCTTTGTTTCCAGGATGACTTTTTCACGCTCTAAAGCAAGGGTTCCCAAACTCCAGTCCTCACAATCCATCAACATATCATGTTTTCCTATTCCTAAGTATTTTAGAGGTGATGAAATTATTATTAAGGCATCAGAAATTCCCACAGGTCCTCTCACCTGTACAATACTAAGGAAATCCTGAAAACATGATCTATTGGGTGGTACATAAGGACTGGAGTTTGGGAAACACTGGTCTAAGGTCAGATCTTGCCATCTCACTGATCTCATAATAAATCCTCTCCCTCGTTTTGGGTGCATGGTTCCATATACATGGAATTTGTTTTGGAAGAGATCATGGTGATGCTATGTTCAAGTTCAAAACTTTGACTCGTAATACTGGAGATTGTGCTGTACTCCACCTCATCCTTTCCCATACTCTGGCTCATACTCCCCTTGGATCCAATGACAGGTTCCCTTTCAATTAATGGGCTGTTTGTGTAATGCAGAACTAAACCCTCTTTTTATCCACCCTCCAATCTAGTCATGACAACTGACAATTACTAAAAAGAGTTTATAAAATGCTTTCCACACTTCAAATAATGATGTATCTTAACCTGACAATCTAGTATTTCAGAACTTAACTTACTAGGTTTAAAAGGAAGGCAGGAGCCAGGGAAGAGTTAGGTAAGATGACATAGGCTTGGATATCTAGTTTTGGTGAAATAGTCACATTTCCTGGCTTGATGTCCAGTGATGGAGCTGATGTGGATGAGATCTGCAGTTTCATGAGCATATCTGGATACATCTTTGCTAACTGTATGAAAAAAATAGACAAGTCTTAGAAAATTATTGTGCTGAACCAGTGTGTTAAATAGATATGAAGAATATATAGAATTGAGAGTCCTCAGTGGTTGATACCTTTTAATGGAACTGAAAAGATGGTAACACATTGCAAGCTTTCGAGACTATGCAGGTCTCTTCATCAGGCTAGACTAATACAACATCTGAAGAGTAACATATTTATATACAAGACAGCACAGAAATAACGCAATAGATAGATGTGCTGTCTTGTGTATAAATATGTGATTATTCAGATTTTGTATTAGTCTAGCCTGATGAAGAGACCTGAGTAGTCTGGAAAGCTTGCAATGTGTTACCATCTTTTCAGTTAGCCATTAAAAGGTATCAACCACTGAGGACTCTCAATTCTAAATATTTTTCTATCTACTGGCTAACACGGTACAAAGATATACATCTTTCCTGAAATTACCGTAAATAGATATAGACATTTTTAAAAGTTTCTTACCTGAGGGATCAGCACCCCAAATGAGGAGGTATTCAGTCGAATGTTGAATTCCTTAGGAATCTATGATGGAGACAAAGCCTGAATATTCACTAACATAACTAATAATAACATAAAGGCAATAAAAAGAAGTGTACTATTGTGATCAACTCTAAGTTTAGCATTATGTACACTGTATACATTAATATGCCATGCCTTCCATTGTAGGAATATAAATCATATTGTTCCTCCATCAACTGCCATGTTGGGAACAGTCTGTGAGGAAGGCTGTACTAACAAGTGTTGCAGGAGAACTTGCCAGTGGCACAAAATCATGTCTCCTTTTACAAACCAGTTTATCTTTGGGATACACATAAATCTGGTAGTGATGAACTGACGTGTTATAACTTGGTTTAAAAGATTGTAGAAGCCTCCTTTCTTATAGTAATTAAAAAATCCCAATGATTCTGAAAATGTTTTTTTTTGTGACACATTGTACTTTTTTAGTGGTAAATTTAGCATTTATTTGTGAAAACATAGGAAATTTGGCAAAAAAATTGAACATTTTGCAATTCTCAAACTTTTAATTTTTATATCCTTAAACCAGTTAGTCATGCTGTACAAAATAATTTATAAATAACATTTATCATCTGTCTGCTTTACAATTCTGCATCATTTTTTAAACATATTTTTTTGTTAAGAAGTTAGAAGAGTTAAAAGTTGACCAGCAATTCTCATGTTTCCAAACACAATCTCATTGTGTCATTCGGCACAGAGAGGGATCTCCTTCCCTCTACATATTGAGCAATGTCGTTGTCGCAATTGACAGCTGCATTTGTGGGGTTAAACACCTGTAATTGGTAGTGTTAGCACTGATCTTAGGTGTTGCGGCAGGGTGTCAGCTGTCATATAGCACCAACTCCCGCTTTTGATCATGTCAGCACTTGGAGTGAGCACATGCACTTGTCACGCCGTATATGTGCGCGCCTCACACAGCATCATATATGTATGGCGAATGTCATTAAGGAGTAAAAAATCATATAAAATAAAACCTTTCCAAAAAACATCATCTAGTAAAATCTCTCCAAAAAACATCAAAATCAGAATTTTTTATGACAGATTTTACAATTCCTTCATATTCTGTGCATTTTTTTGAGAGGCGCTCCAATTACTGAAAGAAAGGTGGCTTCTACAATCTTTCAAACCTAGTAACCCTTCAGTTCATCACTACAGCATTTATGTATATCCCACAGATAAACTGGGTATTAAAGGGGTTCTCAACTTTATTCTTACTTTAACAAGTGTCTGGAGGACGTGATTTTGTGCCACTTGTATAGTGTTCCTACAACACTTTTTAGTACAGCCTTCCACACAAACTTCAGATTTCTCCTGTTCCCAACATGGCAGTTGATGGCGGAGCATCTTTAGCAGATAGACTCTAGAAGGTGTACTCTAGGTGATGTACCTCCGAGTCACAGCCATTTTTGTTCAGTTTTGTTTCACTGGATAAATGTGTGGTTTCTTCACCCTCATGCTGTGGGGGAGGGATTTACTGTGGTACATAATTTTCTATACACTTATGCATTTAAGGCAGTTATCTTAGCGGTAACACACATTCCTTACCTGGCATCCCTCTGCATCGTCCTGTAAAGGACTGAAAACTTTAGGGAATCCTCTTTTTCCCTTTCTTATATGTATAATTTAGTCATAATGTTAAGGTGTTGTTTAATGAGTCTATCTAGTAAAGATTTATTATTTTTAAGGGGGTAATTTTTTTGTTTCTATGTATATTTTTAGATACCTTTTTATTGTTTTCTGTGTATTTTTGTTTATATAGATAGAAAGAGCATGTGAAATCAACATCCTCCAATTGAAAAGAGCGCTCTTATGCACAGTGTTTTTCAATTGGAGGACAAGTCCGGTCACATGCTCCTCCATAGAACTGAGCAGTCTGCGAGGAAGGAAACACTAACAAGTACAATACTAACATACTAGTGGGTGCCACAAAATCATCTCCCCATAACATTTCTGAAAGGGATTATCCTAAGTAATGTATAATTTATCTTTTGGGGAGTTTATAAGTGTTTGGTTGCGGTCCAACAGCTGGAAACCCCAGAAATCCAAAGCCACGTGTGTGGTGGTACAGCACATGTGTGATCACTGCCCTATTCCCTTCTGTCGGATTAATGAAATGGCTGTCATGAATGCACATCACCGCTCCATTCACACCGGAGAATTTGGGACCTCATTCTTGGGATTAGTGGCAGTTGGACTTCACCAATCCTACACATAAATGTATTTAGTGATGAGCAGACAGAATATTTGGCTGCTTCTATTCCTCAGAAGGGTTTACCCTTAGACTTCTCATGGACCACCAGTTTCCATATAAATTTAAGATGCCCTGGACATACCATGCTGTCAGTCACATTGAAGACGAGTTTTCCAGCAGAATAATAGACAAAACCAGCGGTGTTAAACAAATAATCCGAGACTCCAAAGTAAACCATGAGGCTGTGGTCAGCAGGTAAGGTCAGGGTCGGTGGTGAGAAAGGAGGAGAAACGCGATGAGACAACTCAAAAAATTCCCCCTGTGGAGACAAATAGTAAGGTATTCTTACTTACCGTAGTCACAGCATAGGAGTGTGTGCACATGAAAACTCATTTACTTATGAACATAGCATACTGTAGATTGCTTATTAATGTTCTGTCCATTATAGTTTTCTCTGCAAATTTGCTCTCTCCTGAAAGGAAAGAAAGTTATCTAGCTAATGTCACCCATGAAGGTAGCTACCTTGTAAGGCAATATCCGACTCTAGATGGCACTAGTGAGACAGTTTTCTCACCTTCCAGGAAAGAAATTGTCAGGGGGACATGAGAAGGCTGTGGGAGTGGTGCTTCTCTGTGTAAATTTCCTGAACTTTGGGCCCAATTTATTCTATCTCCAGCTATCAACTAAATAGCGCTATATTTTTTGAGCACTTTGGGCTAATGGTAACAACTTAGTCTACTGTAACTCTATGTACCTGCCATCTTGTGAATCCTCACAGTGCCCAGTGTGAGGATTCTACAATGCCGATGCTGGGATTGAACGGTCATATGACCATAGGTATGTGATTTGCATACTTACAGCCACATTCTCACTAGACGTGTCATGATCCAGTGTTGGATCTGGCGGTATTAAAAGCACAAAGTGAACTTTTTTTACTTTGGTTGAGTTCAAAGGTGTTTTGACTGTCCCCGGTGGTGGTTAGCGGTATCGCACCTTAGGTTTAGGTTAGGTTGCACTTAATTAGGAATCAGGTGTGACTCCCTATAAAGGTGTGCTTAGGGGGTTCACTCACCGCTGGTGATATTTCTTTCTGAGTTGTTGGAGAGCCTGGTGGAAGGATGGAGCTGGATAGGAGTCCTGCGCAGTCAGCCAGAGAGAATGAGTGCCAGCTAATGGTGTCTGCAGGAAGGACTGGCATGGCTTGGTGGAGTCGCAGTTTGTGGTGTCGGCGGGAAGTGCGGGCATGGCTTGGAGGAGTGGCGACTTGGAAGAGAGTTGCACTCAGCATGCTCTACTTGGTTGCTGAGAACTGGACTCGAGCATGCTTGGATTCTTGGCAGAGGCTGGACTCATCTTGGGACTCTGTGTACTGGACTGCTGCAAGTGGTGATGGACTCTGCTCCCAGGCTACACGATGGTGATGGATCCAGTTATGTGATGGATCAGGGTGGAGGAGAAGATGCACACAGGTGGTGGGCTCTGTTGCTAGGAGCAAAGATAAGTGGTGTTTCCCCTGTATTGTCTCTTTCCTCATGTGTGTTATTAGTGCAGTGGTGGGATTAGTCTCCGCACCGACCCATTCCCTAGTGAGGGTTTAGGGTCAGGGCGAGCAAGGGCGTTAAGGTACGTGTGCGGTGACAGGTGCGGAGCCTGTTTAGGGAATGTGAGGAGTGTAGGGACACTGGCTCAGGGGAGTGCAGGAGGTCTCCATTTTCCCATTCCCTATCGCAGGGCCCACCATTGTTAAAGTTACCCAGGTTCCCCCCTTATTATTTAAATGCGCCTTACTGGAGGCGGTGTTTCCAGATATATGTATGCATGGCGTGTAATACCTAAATCCGCCAGGTGGAGGCGGCGTATCCACCTGCACGCTTTATTATTTAAATTCGCCCCACTGGAGGCGGTGTATCCAGGGTCACGTGTGTTATGGGTTCGCCTTGCGACATCATCTGCGTCCTGACACACGTGACCATGACATTATCACCAGCCTCTACAGTTTTTTTTTTTCTGGTGAGCTTTGGCCATGTGGAGACCGCTGAGTAATTGCTGCCGGGCCTCACTGATGTGAGTGGGGAGCGGCAAGGTGTTTAGAGCCGCTGCAGCAGCAGTTATCACGGTCTGGGGCCTCTGCTCAGATAACCAGAGGGAAAAAAAAATGGCGGCTGCGGTCTGGCAAAAGCCCCTAGAGTCGCTGCTGGGGAGCGGGACTTGCTCTCGCACGGGGAGGTACCCAGGCAGGTGGGAGGAATGGTGCCCCACGGAGCTGCCTGGTATTCCCCGAGGTGAAGGGGTACATCCCTGTGGTGAGCAGACTAGGTGTGTAGTCGCTGCTGGGGAGCGGGACTTGCTCTTACAGGGGACGCACCCAGGCAGGTAGGAGGAATGGTGCCCCACGGAGCTGCCTGGTATTCCCCGAGGTGAAGGGGTACATCCCTGTGGTGAGCAGACTAGGTGTGTAGTCGCTGCTGGGGAGCGGGACTTGCTCTTACAGGGGACGCACCCAGGCAGGTGGGAGGAATGGTGCCACACGGAGCTGCCTGGTATTCCCCGAGGTGAAGGGGTACGTCCCTGTAGTGAACAGATTGGTGTATAGTCCGCGGGGCTCATGCCAAATCTTCAATGCCGCCCCCTCCTGGTCGTGTGGAGGCGACCAGCGAGTATATATATTTTCCTCCATATTCCTGCGGCTATGGTACTAAAACCCCCTAGAGTCGCTGCTGGGGAGCAGGACTGGTTCATGCAGGCGGGCGCACCCAGGCAGGTGGGAGGAATGGTGCCCCACGGAGCTGCCTGGTATTCCCCGAGGTGAAGGGGTACGCCCCTGTGGTGAGCTGACTGGTGTGAGTCCGCGGGGTTTTACGCCAAATCTTCACACCATCGAAGAAGCCGCCCTCCTGGTCGTGTGGAGGCGACCAGCGAGAGTATATTTCCTCCATTTCCCGGTCCCCTTCTCCTCCTGGTGTGTGCAGCAGGTGTGCTGCGGGGGAGTAGGGACAAATCTCTACCCTCGCCATTAACCAACCCTAGGAGGCGCAGTCCTCGTGGTGAAAGGGTTGGAGGGTGGTGTCCCTTGGTGAATGGTGGGGGTGTGAGTGTGGTGACACAGGGGGACGCCTCTGAGTCCAGAGTGAGTTCACCAAAAAATGACAAATGAATGTGTGCAATAAACGTTCGGGTCCGGACCTGTGTGTGAACGAGCATGTATGGGTGCCACCAAAAAACATCTTGTGGAAATGTGTTATGGAGTCTGATCAGCTCTGAGCAAACCTACACATACATTAACTCGTTCCCCAGGTCGGCGCTGTGGAGATGAGTGGTGCCTCCAAAAGGAACATATATTGCCAATATCAGCGGTGTTTGTCATAAACCTGAAGTGTCAGGGAATGGTGGGGTGAACTCAGGGTCTGGGCGTCCCCGCTGTAGGTGTTTCCCTAATGAGGGGTGGTCTTGAGGGTCCAGAGGCCCCTCATTAAGGAGGGGGTACTGTCATGATCCAGTGTTGGATCTGGCGGTATTAAAAGCACAAAGTGAACTTTTTTTACTTTGGTTGAGTTCAAAGGTGTTTTGACTGTCCCCGGTGGTGGTTAGCGGTATCGCACCTTAGGTTTAGGTTAGGTTGCACTTAATTAGGAATCAGGTGTGACTCCCTATAAAGGTGTGCTTAGGGGGTTCACTCACCGCTGGTGATATTTCTTTCTGAGTTGTTGGAGAGCCTGGTGGAAGGATGGAGCTGGATAGGAGTCCTGCGCAGTCAGCCAGAGAGAATGAGTGCCAGCTAATGGTGTCTGCAGGAAGGACTGGCATGGCTTGGTGGAGTCGCAGTTTGTGGTGTCGGCGGGAAGTGCGGGCATGGCTTGGAGGAGTGGCGACTTGGAAGAGAGTTGCACTCAGCATGCTCTACTTGGTTGCTGAGAACTGGACTCGAGCATGCTTGGATTCTTGGCAGAGGCTGGACTCATCTTGGGACTCTGTGTACTGGACTGCTGCAAGTGGTGATGGACTCTGCTCCCAGGCTACACGATGGTGATGGATCCAGTTATGTGATGGATCAGGGTGGAGGAGAAGATGCACACAGGTGGTGGGCTCTGTTGCTAGGAGCGCACGCAACAGAGCAAAGCTAAGTGGTGTTTCCCCTGTATTGTCTCTTTCCTCATGTGTGTTATTAGTGCAGTGGTGGGATTAGTCTCCGCACCGACCCATTCCCTAGTGAGGGTTTAGGGTCAGGGCGAGCAAGGGCGTTAAGGTACGCGTGCGGCGACAGGTGCGGAGCCTGTTTAGGGAATGTGAGGAGTGTAGGGACACTGGCTCAGGGGAGTGCAGGAGGTCTCCATTTTCTCATTCCCTATCGCAGGGCCCACCATTGTTAAAGTTACCCAGGTTCCCCCCTTATTATTTAAATGCGCCTTACTGGAGGCGGTGTTTCCAGATATATGTATGCATGGCGTGTAATACCTAAATCCGCCAGGTGGAGGCGGCGTATCCACCTGCACGCTTTATTATTTAAATTCGCCCCACTGGAGGCGGTGTATCCAGGGTCACGTGTGTTATGGGTTCGCCTTGCGACATCATCTGCGTCCTGACACACGTGACCATGACAAGACGTGTCCGGCCTCACTCAATACACTTGCATTGAGCAAAGCTGCACACGTCTAGATGGCTTGTGTCCGCATGAATGCAAAACCCGTACTTGTGGTTACCTTGTGGTTACACACCCGCCACTCCCGATTCCGGCACTGGAGAATCCTCACAGTGTCCAGGCTTTGAGAATTCACTAGTCTGCAGTCACACAGAGTGACTGCAGACATGTATACTAAAGCCGAACAACCCCTTTAAATACAGCAACATAATATAGTGATATATGTACTCCAATTTTGCTAACTTTTTTTAAAAAAAAACAACACAAGGCAAACCAGCACAAAAATAATATATATATATATATACACTCACTGGCCACTTTATTAGGTACACCATGCTAGTAACGGGTTGGACCCCCTTTTGCCTTCAGAACTGCCTCAATTCTTCGTGGCAGAGATTCAACAAGGTGCTGGAAGCATTCCTCAGAGATTTTGGACCATATTGACATGATGGCATCACACAGTTGGCGCAGATTTGTCGGCTGCACATCCCTGATGCGAATCTCCCGTTCCACCACATCCCAAAGATGCTCTATTGGATTGAGATCTGGTGACTGAGGAGGCCATTTGAGTACAGTGAACTCATTGTCATGTTCAAGAAACCAATCTGAGATGATTCGAGCTTTATGACATGGCGCATTATCCTGCTGAAAGTAGCCATCAGATGCCTGTTCTTAGCTGAGAGGAGTGGTACCCAGTGTGGTCTTCTGCTGCTGTAGCCCATCTGCCTCAAAGTTCGACGCACTGTGCGTTCAGAGATGCTCTTCTGCCTACCTTGGTTGTAACGGGTGGCAATTTGAGTCACTGTTGCCTTTCTATCAGCTCGAACCAGTATGCCCATTCTCCTCTGACCTCTGGCATCAACAAGGCATTTCCGGCCACAGAACTGCCGCTCACTGGATTTTTTTTCTTTTTCGGACCATTCTCTGTAAACCCTAGAGATGGTTGTGCGTGAAAATCCCAGTAGATCAGCAGTTTCTGAAATACTCAGACCAGCCCTTCTGGCACCAACAATCATGCCACATTCAAAGGCACTCAAATCACCTTTCTTCCCCATACTGATGCTCGGTTTGAACTGCAGGAGATTGTCTTGACCATGTCTACATGCCTAAATGCACTGAGTTGCCGCCATGTGATTGGCAGATTAGAAATTAAGTCTTAACACACAGTTGGACAGGTGTACCTAATAAAGTGGCCAGTGAGTGTATATATACAGTGGGGCAAAAAAGTATTTAGTCAGTCAGCAATAGTGCAAGTTCCACCACTTAAAAAGATGAGAGGCGTCTGTAATTTACATCATAGGTAGACCTCAACTATGGGAGACAAACTGAGAAAAAAAAATCCAGAAAATCACATTGTCTGTTTTTTTTTTCATTTTATTTGCATATTATGGTGGAAAATAAGTATTTGGTCAGAAACAAGCAATCAAGATTTCTGGCTCTCACAGACCTGTAACTTCTTCAAGAGTCTCCTCTTTCCTCCACTCATTACCTGTAGTAATGGCACCTGTTTAAACTTGTTATCAGTATAAAAAGACACCTGTGCACACCCTCAAACAGTCTGACTCCAAACTCCACTATGGTGAAGACCAAAGAGCTGTCAAAGGACACCAGAAACAAAATTGTAGCCCTGCACCAGGCTGGGAAGACTGAATCTGCAATAGCCAACCAGCTTGGAGTGAAGAAATCAACTGTGGGAGCAATAATTAGAAAATGGAAGACATACAAGACCACTGATAATCTCCCTCGATCTGGTGCTCCACGCAAAATCCCACCCCGTGGGGTCAGAATGATCACAAGAACGGTGAGCAAAAATCCCAGAACCACACGGGGGGACCTAGTGAATGAACTGCAGAGAGCTGGGACCAATGTAACAAGGCCTACCATAAGTAACACACTACGCCACCATGGACTCAGATCCTGCAGTGCCAGACGTGTCCCACTGCTTAAGCCTGTACATGTCCGGGCCCGTCTGAAGTTTGCTAGAGAGCATTTGGATGATCCAGAGGAGTTTTGGGAGAATGTCCTATGGTCTGATGAAACCAAACTGGAACTGTTTGGTAGAAACACAACTTGTCGTGTTTGGAGGAAAAAGAATACTGAGTTGCATCCATCAAACACCATACCTACTGTAAAGCATGGTGGTGGAAACATCATGCTTTGGGGCTGTTTCTCTGCAAAGGGGCCAGGACGACTGATCCGGGTACATGAAAGAATGAATGGGGCCATGTATCGTGAGATTTTGAGTGCAAACCTCCTTCCATCAGCAAGGGCATTGAATATGAAACGTGGCTGGGTCTTTCAACATGACAATGATCCAAAGCACACCGCCAGGGCAACGAAGGAGTGGCTTCGTAAGAAGCATTTCAAGGTCCTGGAGTGGCCTAGCCAGTCTCCAGATCTCAACCCTATAGAAAACCTTTGGAGGGAGTTGAAAGTCCGTATTGCCAAGCGAAAAGCCAAAAACATCACTGCTCTAGAGGAGATCTGCATGGAGGAATGGGCCAACATACCAACAACAGTGTGTGGCAACCTTGTGAAGACTTACAGAAAACGTTTGACCTCTGTCATTGCCAACAAAGGATATATCACAAAGTACTGAGATGAAATTTTGTTTCTGACCAAATACTTATTTTCCACCATAATATGCAAATAAAATGAAAAAAAAACAGACAATGTGATTTTCTGGATTTTTTTTTCTCCGTTTGTCTCCCATAGTTGAGGTCTACCTATGATGTAAATTACAGACGCCTCTCATCTTTTTAAGTGGTGGAACTTGCACTATTGCTGACTGACTAAATACTTTTTTGCCCCACTGTATATATATATATATATATATATATATATATATATATATATATATATAAAAGAAATAGTGTTGGTTCTCCAGCGATCAGTCCAATGGTGGAGTAAAATATAACTTTTATTTTTCCATTAAAAAGGTTCCAGGTTTCTTCAGTGACAATTTTGCATATGGTCAATCCCTTTTGGATGACATGTTTCGACACTACAAGACATGTGTCTTCCTCCAGGTCCATATATATATATATATATATATATATATAATTGCCTTATGCAATATGAAGAATAGCTCAGCCTACTGAAATCTATGGAGAGAGGAGCAGGAAGAACACAGTGAGACACATACAGATACATAAATATTGCTGCAGCTCCTATCAAGTTTTTCAGCTTATCCTAGTGTTGGATTCATAGCTACACTTCTCAGTACTGTTGTGTAATGTCTCCATTATGCTGCTTCTTTCTTTATCCTTCACAGAGAAGGAAATGCAGGAATCTTTCCTGTCTATGTTGAGTGTACAATAAACATCAGAACAGCTAGTCTCATCCACTAGCTCAGAGACAACCAAAACTTAGAGACAAAGCACGAAGAGGGGAAGCTGGTGAAAATGCAGGACACCGGTTATATAGTAGCCAGAACCAGGGTTATTCTTCATGTACACACAGGACAGCTTATTCTGCAAAGGCACCTGAATGAAATATTGACTATTTGGGGGCATGGCAGCACTTGATAAATGCAGTGTATTATGTGTATAAAGCCAAAGTAGTTATCATCATCTTTTTTAAGGTAAATGGCCAGTCAGATGCCCCCTCAGGCAATCAGCATGTAAAACGCGTTTCCCTTTGACTCCCCCTGATTCAGATATTGGGGCACTGTTAGGGGGCATTGCTATCACTAGATGTAATTAGGGCATGAATTCTACGGCATCTTTAATAACAATCTGCAGGATTTCATACACATTTCTAAACACTGAAAGGACGATCTCACCTTCAACTCCACATCCACACAATCCGCTGTCACTGGCGGGGGACCAGTCAAGGAGTAGTCAATAGCCGCAACACTGTCAATCTTGGCGGTTACTGTAATAAAAGTCAATGTCACTATAGTGCATATCGAAACTGCTACAACCACACATGAACGTTGATTCTTTGCTGTTGGTTTTATTTTTTGCTGCATTAATAACGATTGCACAGGTTAAAAGGATTGGGCAACTAATAAGTATCTGATGGCTGGAGATCCCACCACCTGGAACCATGGCGATACAGATAATGGGGTCTTGTGACACCCTGTAAGGCCGGAGTCGCACTACCGTAGAATACAGACCAGTGCTATGCAAGAAAACATAGCATAGCACTCGGCCAAGTGTTAATCTATGGGGTAGCTCCCATCACTGTATCTTTTTCTCAGGCGCATTCGACGTGCGTGTAAAATCGCAGATTGTATGCATATATTGTGGTGCGAGAAAACTCGGACGCTACATAGACCATTTGTCTAACTAGCGACAAAAACGCACACATTTTCCTAATTTCAGCCCATTGAGCCATTTAATTCAATGGGGAAAATCAGTGAGAAATGTAAAGCCATACGCATGTCATACAGATGTCATAGGTGCGAGAAAATCGCATTGGAAACGCATTACACAAGGATGACCGTACGGAGAACACTCGTCAGGGATACATGGACTGACTTTCCATAAGTTTAGTGTGACTCTGGCCTAAGAAAGAGGTATACCTACGACTCGAGGCGAGTTCTTACATAGGATCGGAGCAGGTACTGTAGGAGCAGTGAGCACACACCAACTGCTTCTCCTTCCTCACTTATTAAGATTATCACAGATGGTACTCTGCTGCCACCTGCTGCTCTGTCACCAGCACAACACACAAGCGGAATCAAAACACACACAATGGGGATGCTCACAGCGAAATACACACTTTGTTAATAATAAAATATACCAGAGGACTGCATATATTACGTCAACAATGCAATTTAATGTCAGGTTCATCTCTTACAGCCACAGTGATAAAGAATTACTCCAGCAACTATTGCACTTGAATTATTGACTAGAACCCGTTATACATACTGTATGTGTATGGCAAGTCTTGCTTGAGCTGACAGCCTACCTGGTAAAGTTTGCAGTACTGGTTCCAATTTGCTGGTAATTGCATTACTAACCAGAGGGCAAATCTAATAAGATAAACAGATAAAACCATGTAAGATAATACAGCTTTCCTTACTTGGTGCTCCTGTATCTGGAGGATGCATAATTTAGCCACTTGTACAGAAAAAAATAGCGTTTTCATCATACTCTGCAAATTGTCTCTTCAGAGAGGAAGAGGACTAGAACTCTAGTGCCACCTATTGGAGGTAGCAATCCTAAAAGTCAATGTTGACCCTTTAACGAGCCTAGTTACATGACTTAGGATAAAAGCCAAACCAGAATCTCCATTTGCGGGACATACAGACCACCTTTATTATGACACTCACGAGTCACGACAAATGTACTCATAAGAATAAACCTTAGTTACAAAGTGACTAGTTTCCAGGTTAGCTCCAAATGATGTTGTCTTATTCTGGATGTTAGGGACCCTGTAGTATCAATTAACCCCTTGACTACCAAGGGTGGTTTGCACGTTAACTCCCGGGCCAATTTTTACAATTCTGATCACTGTCCCTTTATGAGGTCATAACTCTGGAACGCTTCCATGGATCCCGGTGATTCTGACATTGTTTTCTCGTGACATATTGTACTTCATGTTAGTGGTAAAATTTCATTCAAATAACTTGCGTTTATTTGTGAAAAAAATGGAAATTTGGCAAAAAATTTTAAAATTTCGCAATTTTCCAACTTTGAATTTTTATGCCCTTAAATCACAGAGATACGGCACACAAAAAGCTTAATAAGTAACATTTCCCACATGTTTACTGTACATCAGCACAATTGTGGAACCAAAATTTTTTTTTGTTAGGAAGTTATAAGGGTTAAAAGTTGACCAGCGATTTCTCATTTTTGCAACACCATTTTATTTTTACGGACCACATCACAAAAGTGACACCATTCTAAAAACTGCACCCCTTAAGGTGCTCAAAACCACATTCAAGAAGTTTATTAACCCTTCAGGTGCGTCACAGGAATTTTTTTGAATATTTAAAAAAAAATGAACATTTACCGTAACTTTTTTCACAAAAAAAATACTTCAGGTTCAATTTTTTTTATTTTACCAAGGGTAACAGGAGAAATTGGACTGCAAAAGTTATTGTGCAGTTTGTCCTGAGTACGCTGATACCTGATATGTGGGGGTGAACCACTGTTTCGGTGCATGGCAGAGCTCAGAATGGAAGGAGCGCTGTTTGACTTTTTCAATGCAAAATTGGCTGGAATTCAGATCGGACACCATGTCACGTTTGGAGAGCCTCTGATGTACCTAAACAGTGGAAACCCCCACAAGTGACCCAATTTTGGAAAACAGACCCCCCCCAAGGAACTTATCTAGATGTGTGGTGAGAACTTTGAACCCACAAGGGCTTCACAGAAGTTCATAAAGTACAGCGGTACAATTAAAAAATCATATTTTTTCTACAAAAATGATCTTTTCACCCCCAATTTTTATTTTCCCAAGGGTAACAGGACCCTAAAAGTTATTGTACAATTTGTCCTGAGTATGCTGATACCCCATATGTGGGTGTAAACGACTATTTGGGCACATGGCAGCGCTCAGAAGGGAAGCAGCGCCATTTGACTTTTTTGGCTGGAATTGAGATCGGACACCATGTCGCGATTGGAAAACCCCTGATGTACCAAAACAGTGGAAACCCCCCACAAATGACACCATTTTGGAAACTAGACCCCCTAAGGAACTTATCTAGATGTGTGGTGAGAACTTTGAATCCCCAAGTGCTTCACAGAAGTTTATAACGCCCGGGCATGAAAATTAAAAAATCATTTTTTTCCACAAAAATTATATTTTTGCCCCCAATTTTTTATTTTCCTAAGGGTAACAGGAGAAATTGGACCCCAAAAGTTGTTTTGCAATTTGTCCTGAGTTGACTGATAGACCATATGTGGGGGTAAACCACTGTTTGAGCGCATGGCAGAGCTTGGAAGGGAAGGAGCACCATTTGACTTTTTCAATGCAGAATTGGCTGGAATTGAGATCAGACGCCATGTTGCATTTGGAGAGCACCTGATGTGCCCAAACAGTGGAAACCCCCCAATTCTAACTCCAACCCTAACCACAACACACCCCTAACCCTAATCTCAGCCCAAACTCTAGCCCTAACCCTAGCCCTAACCCTAGCCCTAATCTTAATGGGAAAATGGAAATAAATACATAACTAAGGGGGTGATAACGGGGGGTTTATTTATGGCGGTTTTTATGTTTGGCAGCTGTCACACGCTAAAAGACGCTTTTTATTGTAAAATAGTTTTTGCATCACCACATATTGAGAGCTATAATTTTTTCATATTTTGACCCACCGAGTCATGTTAGGTCTTATTTTTTGCGGGACGAGTTGACGGTTTTATTGGTATCATTTTCAGGCACGTGACATCTTTTGATCGCTTTTTATTCCGATTTTTGGGACACAGAATGAACAATAACCAGCGTTTCATGAATTTCTTTTGGGGGGTGCGTTTACACCGTTCCGCCTGCGGTAAAATTGATAAAGCGCTTTTATTCTTCGTGTCAGTATGGTTACAGCGATACCTCATTTAGGTCTTTTTTCATGTTTTGCCGCTTTTATGCAATGAAAACAATTTTATATAAAAAATAATTATTTTTGCATCACTTTATTCTGCGAGCTATGACTTTTTTATTTTTTTGCTGATGATGCTGTATGGTGGCTCGTTTTTTGCGGGACAAGATGACGTTTTCAGCGGTACCATGGATATTTATATGCGTCTTTTTGATCGCACGTTATTGCACTTTTTGTTCGGCGGTATGATAATAAATCATTATTTTTTGCTTCGTTTTTTATTTTTATTTTTTAAGGGGTTCACTAAAGGGGTTAACTAATGGAACAGTTTTATAGGGTGGGTCGTTACGGACGCGGCGATACCAAATATGTGTACTTTTATTGTTTTTTTTTTTATTTCCAAAAAATGAATTTATTTGGGAATATTTTTTTTTTTAATTTATTTAGTGATTTTTTAAAAATTATTTTTACACTTTTTTTTTTAACTTTATTACATTGTCCCAGGGGGGACATAACTGTCATGTGACAGATAGCTGATCTGTCACATCACAGATCACTGTGACAGATCAGCGATCTGTCACAGGCACTGCACAAGGCTTCCTCGTGCCTGCGCTTTGCAGGCACTGAGGAAGCCAGCTCCCTGCAGGCCCCTGAAGGTCTCCGACACCATCTTGGATCCGGGGACCTGCATGGATTGAGCCCCCAGCAGCAGCGCTGCACATTGCCCTGCTGTGGGGGGCTCAGGGAAGCACAGAGGGAGCCCCCTCCCTGCCGATGCTTCCCTTTAACCCCCAGTACACCGCGATCGTGTTTGATCGCGGTGTGCAACTGGTTAATGTGTCGGGGGCAGTGATAATCAGCTGACACCCGGCTGCTATCAGCGGCGCTCACCACGTGGGCGCCGCTGATCGCTATGACGTAATAGTCCGTCCATGGGAATTAGGTCCAGGGTCACATGGACGGAATATTACGTCCATTGTAGGAAAGGGGTTAAGGTTCAAGTGAAAAAAGGTCCAGCTCCAGGAATAAAATTCAATGCATTTATTAATAAACTTTTTTTTTTTTTTAAATATACATGGCTGCTGTTATTATATGATCACAGCAGCCATGGATATATATATATATTTTTTAAAAAGTTTATTAATAAAAGCATTGAATTTTATTCCTGGAGCTGGACCTTTTTTCACTTGAAGTATTCAAAGATGTTTCTGGCAGAGACGTGTCCGTGCTCGGATGTATTGAAGTTCAGGATGAACCACGAGGGGTGAATATCTTTTCTTCTTATCAGTTAAGGTTCCCATCCTGCTGTTTAGCTATTTCTGGACACCTGAAATTTTTTTTTTGTATGGACAGATGCACCATCCTTAATACACTGTGCGCACAATTATTAGATAATTTGCATTTTGATGATTAATTATATTATTGAACAATTACACTGCTGTCGGTCAATTCAAAAGGTGAATAAACCTAAAGACCTGAATATTTAAGAAAGTAAAAGTGAGGTTTTGTCTTTTTTAGGAGAATAGCTCTTGTGAAGAATTATTGGACAGCTACTGTGTAGAATTTTTAACAAAGATCGTCCACATTTTACTGTCCGTTTTTGCTAGTAGGGTCTTTCAAAAATAAGGTGATCACAGGCTGTGAAGTAACTTGAAGCTTGTGGGCCCCAATGCAAAATTTCCAATGGGGCCCTCAACTATCACAAGTCTTTAATAGTCCTTTTATATAGGGCAAAGGGACCTTTAGGGCCCCCTCGTCTACAGGGCTCAGGTGCATTTGTTGCCTCAGCCCCTATCGATCAGCTGTGGTGTTCTGGGCAACAAGATTCAATTCCCCTACAGCTCCACCACAGGAAAAATTTAGCATTGTATGATGACCTTATTGCACGGACATGTGGTCCTCCAGAGAGGCTTTTGTGTTCTATTATTTGATACATCTCCTGTATGCCCTCATGGGGAACATGAAAATGGGTAATTTTTATTTGATCTTTAATGTTTAGATTAAATAACTAGAAATACAACTAGAAATGTATTTTCTACTAACCTGATTCTCAATAGCTCTTCTTAATGCATTGTCAACATTGTGGCGGAAGACATCAACCAACCAGCTGCAATAGAACAAGAAGATGCTATGTATTTGTAAGAACTGTAAATCTTCATTCCTGTTCTGATCATACATACTGTGTGTACACATGCACCTACTACAGAGAAATACAGGACAAAGTACTATAAGAAATAATTATTTCAATTACAGGAGATGGGAACTAAGCAGTGAAAAATCTACAGATATTCTGTGTAATCTATGTATAATTCCATTGTATAGATTTGAGTACAGCCAATGTACCTTAATTTCCCAGACACGTGGATCTTGACATCTGAGATGTGGTTGCTGCAGTCAGAGAGAGCAATGGTCGGTCGTCCTGTCGAATCACTTCCAAACTTCAGCCCCACAGATATGCTGAGTCCTTCTACCTTCAAATCAAATCCTCCTTTTGTGGATCTAATGATAGAAATACAGAATTATTAAAGAACAACCACAAACTGTCCTAGATGCAGTAATCAAATAGAAAACATTTACTGTATATACTCGAGTATAAGCCAACCCGAGTATAAGCTGAGGTACCTAATTTTGCCACAGAAAACTGGGTAAGTTAATTGACTCGAGTATAAGCCAGGTATGCATTGTCCCCTCATCCCTGTCCTGCTCTGTGTGGCTCCCTCTTTTGTATGCATGGCTCCCCCGGTCCCCTCATTGTATGAATAGCTCGGCTCCCCCTGTCCCATCGTTGTATGCATGGCTGGGCTCCCCATCCCGTTGTTTTATACATGACTGGGCTCCCCCGTCCCATTGTTGTGTGCATTGCTGCCCCGGTCCCCTCATTGTATGCATGGCTGGGCTCCCCCTACCATCGTCGTATGCATGGCTGGGCTCTCCCGTCCCATACTTGTATGCATGGCTCGGCTCCCCCCCCATCATACTCACCCTCCTCACACCGTCGCTGCAGGTCTCTGCATCTCCGTTGTCCTGGCACCAGCAGCTCTCCTGTGCTGAGCGGTCATGTAGTTCCACTCATTAAGGTAATGAATATGCGCTCCATGCCTATGGGAGTGGAGACACGTGCATATTCACTACTTTAATGAGTGGTACCATGTGACCGCTCAGCACAGCAAGAGCTGCCACACCAGGACAACGGAGATGCAGGGACATTCAGCAATGGCGCAAGAAGAGTATGTTGTCACAGCTACTCCCCTCCCCCTCCCCTTGCTGGTTTTCTGGACAATGACTTGTGTATAAGCTGAGGGGGAGCTTTCAGCACAAAAAAAGTGCTGAAAATCTTGGCTTATACACGAGTGTACATGGTAATAAGATCAGAGAACAACATGAGTGTGAGTAAGTGGCAAATGCCCAAACGGGACCTTTTAAGAAATGAAGGTACTTGGGATCATTTTTTTTCTGGTTAGCACACTATGTGATATAGGTGATGTATTGAGATGCTTAGAGAGAACCTTTCATGTAGAAAAAAAAAAGCTATTAACTTGGAGATATGTGGTTAATCTGCAGGTTAATAGTGGCCGCTGCTGGGAGGAAATGAACGTTATTCCTCCTGCCCTTGGCTTTCAGTCATAGGGGTGAGCTGGTGTGGCTTCAGTCACCGCTCCGTGCATATAGACCAGCGGCTGTATTGGCTTCCCAGCACTGACTGACAGTCATCTATAATGTAGACAACTTCAGAACTCTATTAACCTGCAGATTAGCCCCTTATCTGCAGATTAATAGCGGCGTTTTTTACATGACAAGTTCCCTTTCATCAGTCTGATGCTAAAAATGTCTATCTAATTGGGCTGAAAAATGGCAAATGAGGTTTAACACAGATAAGTGTAAGGTTATGTACATGGGAAGGAGAAACAGATGCTACAATTACTTACTAAATGGGAAACTGCTGGGGAAATCAGTCAATAAGAAGCTAAATTGGAGTGCCCAGTGTCAGGTAGCTGCCACCAAAGCAAATAGGGTCATGGGATGCATTAGAAGAGGTCTGGGGACACGAGATGAAAACATAATTCTCCCTCTGTACAAATCACTCGTCAGACCACACTTGGAGTATTGTGTGCAATTTTGGATGCCGGTGCTCAAGAAAGACATTACTGAACTTGAAAGGGTTCAAAGGCGGGCTACTAAAATGATAAATGGAGTTGGTTCACTACAATACCCAGAAAGGTTATCAAAATTAGGTCTATTTACTCTAGAAAAGAGAAGACTTAGGGGAGACTTAATATATATGTACAAGTATATTAGAGGGCAATACAGAGATCTCTCCAATGAACTGTTTGTACCAAGGACTGTGACAAGAACAAGGGGGCATTCTCTTCGCTTGGAGGAAAGACAATTTCTGTACCAGCATAGAAGAGGGTTCTTCACGGTAAGAGCAGTGAGGCTCTGGAATTCTCTTCCTGAGGAAGTGGTGATGGCCAACTCACTGAATGTATTTAAGAATGGAATGGATGCTTTTCTTGTGAGTAACAGTATAGAAGGTTATGAATAACAGAATATTATAGGTAGATGGTTGACCCAGCTTAGGGGAAGGAATTTTTTTTCCCTATGGAGAAAATTCGCTTCTACCCTGTGGGTTTTGTGCCTTCCCCAGGATCAACAATGCAAAACAGCTGCACTAAAAATAGGCTGAACTAGATGGACATAAGGTCTTCCTTCAGCCTTCAAAACTATGTTACTAGGTTATGTTATGTTATCTTACTTAACCACTAATGAGCAAACTATTTCTGGGCACCACTTCATTTGGTAATTGGTACCCATACCATGACAAACTATAAGGTACCGGAAACAGATACACTAAACCAAATTAAAGGAAAAGGAAAGGAAATCAACTCAATTTAGGCACCATAAACTTTAGGACATAACTACCTGACGCTAAATTATTTAGGCATGTGCCATTGACAAACCAAGGAAAATTGTTTGGCAGCACAACAGTTGGCACCAAAGAAAGCTTGGGTTGCCGCATAACAGACACTGGGTTGATATCAGCCACCCAAATGACCTCTCTCCTTTACAGGGGTTTTCCTACTAATTGGAATAATAATAAGTTCCTCAATTGGATGTAATTAAAAAAATGTTCCTGTGCTGAGATAATCTTATACATCTGTGCGTATTGTGTAATGACCATGCAGGAACATGCCCTGGGTAGGTAGGGATGGAAAAGACATCTCTGGAACCATATGTTGGATTTAAAAAAGGAAGAAACAAAGGAATATTTCGGGAAGCAACATAAATAAAATAAGGGCATGAACTGGTCACTTTTCACTTGTTGACAAGGCCTCTTTAATTATGCCTATATTTCTTACAGTTATTAGTCTAGTGCTAAAAGATCACGCCAGCGTATTCCAGAGGTTTACAGTGTTAGAGAAGGGTAGTGGGCATTTCCAATTCCTTACATATGCAATGCCTTGACATGCCATTGTCCACTAATCTCGATGAAGGCGCCAGAGATTGAGAGCTTTAAGCCAACATTGGCAACAGGGCCGATCTGTGAGCTGGGTAACTGGAAGTTGCGGATAGTCATGCTGTAATAGAATAACACATAGGGTTATACACATTTTCTCTATAACAGGGGGCCAAATGCGAGATACTACAACCAGGCCTCACAGATGCCATGTGCATCTTATAATACTCCTGTTTTTCTTCTCTTATGTAATAAAAAACATTTTTCCCCCTTAGGCATGAAGGTCCAATAGCAGATACTAGCACAATTGCTTTGAGCATTATATAATAATAATAGTAATGATAATTTTATTTCTGTAGCGCCGACATATTCCGCAGCACTTTACATTTCAGAGGGGACTTGTACAGACGACAGACATTACAGCATAACAATAATCACATAGATCATAACAGATACCAAGAGGAATGAGTGTCCTGCTCGCAAGCTTACAGTCTATGAAGAGAAAAAAAAAATCCCTCTTGACACACAGTGATCATCACTAATAGGACATTATGATGGTAAACTAGGCTTTGTGACTATTACTATTAGGGCTCTCTAACAACATTGGATGAGTGGTACCCAATGATTTATTGGAGAGCACTCGGACCAATGTTAATGGGCAGTGCTGATGTTCGATTTTTTATTTTTTTTTTCACTGACAAAATTCAGAAATTGGAAGACACTCACACATTCAAGTCTATGGGTACATGGAAAACATTGGACTGCACTTGGATGACATTCAATTTCTGCACACTGACACAATGGAGAAGATGGAGAAATTTTGTTCTCCATCTTCTCACAGTGTGACCCGATTCTCTCATTCAAGAATCAGACACACTATGTTAACACTCGGATCAACTCTGAACAGCATTTGATCAGAGTGTCGGCCCGACTCTTTATGAAAAGAAAATCTATATTCACATGGCTATAGCTTTATATGGTCATAACCAGTCTTATATATGTTGTGTATCTGCTCCTACTTTTCTATCAAACTACACATCAAGGCTGTTTGTCCAGTTAGAGCAAGCAACCGATGGATAATAGCAGGAGCAATGAATGTTGGGAAGTTCCAGCATTAACAGTGCTGGCAGAATACTAATGTAGAGGAACCACGCACTCATTAAAGAGAACCTGTCAGGATGATTTTGCAATCTATAGTAAAGAAATGGCTATAAAGGAGCTGTAATACTGATTAAATTGAAACCTTCGGTTGAAAGCAAGTTTTAACTTCTTGTGCAATTTACTACAATCTTTATGTGAACGTGTACTTCCTTTTATAATAATCTCTGGAGGCAGATTCTCATACAGATCTATGTCCAGCCCATAGTCCTGAACAGATCATTTACATATAAGAAAAACATGGATATCTCTGGACTAGGACATTGAATTGCAGATTTCAAGGTATCATATTATTCCGCTTCCTATGACCTGCATGCCCATATAGGCGGCACAGGAGGGTTCATCCTACTGACAGATTCCCATTAGTCAAGGTTAGAAAATGAAATGTATGGTTTATATATCTTAAATTTGTTCCAATAAATTTCATTTCTTCCAAGAATTTTTTTTTTTATCTTGGGAGGTACGAAAAATCAGGATGAAATGTGAGCTTTCATACAGATACTGTACTGTGATGGTGTATGGAGGCATACAGGCTATATGGTGGTGGAGTCTAACACATAACATCTTTTCTTAATTCTGCCGGACACTTGTTCATGTTTGAACTGAAGTCAATTTACCTGTTAAAACTGTATTTGACTTTTCCCAAATGGGTATGTGCAGATCCTGAGAAATCTGGAAGATGAATCTTAGCAAGTTCCTGTTGCAGGACACGCATTCCCTCCTGCCGTGCTGTGGAACGAATGTGATAATACGAGGTGTGAATTAGCATGTGAGCAAATATATTGCTATTTTACAGCAGAGAAACCTGGCTATGCATTATAACAGGAGCAATAAGACTCATGGGTCTACCTAACTAATCAGAGGGGAACAGGGAGGCTAGTCACCAGGCTATGGTTCCAGTTCATTGGTTCAGGAGTTCAAAAATGCCAGACGAAATGTTAGAAAATGCATCACCCAAAATATCCTTTAGACTCACCTAAAACACACAGAGGAGAGTTTATGATTTCCTCTACACAAGATTTCTATTGTCAAAAGGTTGCAAAACATGTAGCAAGGTGTATTTGAGCAAAAATATTGCCATTTTTCCCCCTCATTCAGCAACTACCCTGGCACACTAAGGCTAAGTGCACAGGTTGCGGAACTCCAGCGGAAGTTACCGCGGGAATTCCAGAATTCCATTCTGCGGGAAAACCACATTTTAAATTCCCGCGATTTTCCCGCGGAAAAACTAGCGATTTGCAAGCGTAATTAGCTTGTAGAATGCTAGCGTTTTCCAAGCGATATGTAGCATCGCTTGGAGAACTGATTGACAGGTTGGTCACACTCATCAAACATAGTGTTTGACGAGTGTGACCAACTTTTTACTTCTGAAACTGCCTATGCGGCATCAGTAGTAAAAGATCTAATGTTAAAAAAATAAAAAAATCGTGTTTTTCTCACCTTCCGACGTCCCGCGCAGCGTTCCCGATCTTCGCGATGCTCCCGTTCCCAGTAATGCCTTGCGAGACCTTTGATGACGTCACAGTCTCGCGATACTGTAGCGGTCTCGTGAGACCGCTACGTCATCACAGGTCCTTGCCGCAAGGCATTACTGGGAATGGGAGTTGGTGGGAGCATCGGTAAGGCTGAGCGGGACGTCGGAAGGTGAATATAACCCGATTTCTTATTTTAATTCTATATTTTACAGGGATATGGCACCCACAACCTGGAAGAGAATCTCCTCTCCTCCAGCCTGTGGGTACCATCCACAAATGTTCTGCTTACTTTTCGCATGGTGGGCACAGCCACATAGGGAAAGTAAGCAGAACAATGCATTCCTATGTGGGCGGAGAAAATCCGCAGCATTAGCACAGCATTGCAGAATCCCATAGGATTGCATGGGATGCTGGGTTTTTTTGCGTTTTCGGGCAAAATCGCGCATTAAAAACTGCCGCGAAAAAAAACCGCAACGTGTGAACGCAGCCTAAAAGTGGAAGGGGCTTAGCAAAAGGGGACAGGGCTTAATGAAACATGACACATTGTTTTTTTTCTGTGAGTCACCCGAGGTCTCGAATCCACAACCTTAGAAATTTTCAGACAGATGATTGAAGCTGCTAAACCACAAGCCCTGATGATGTAATGGGGAAAGTTTTGTGCTCACATGTTCAGGTTTTAAATACATTAGATAGGGACTGCTCCGTGAAGGGTTACCGTGACGTGGTGGAGCAGCTTGCTATACACTTTTTGCAAAAAATGTAGCGACTAAATACCATGTATTTGTTATACAGCACTTGCTGATTACTGTCATAGTTTTTACTGCAGTGTATTTTTGCAAATTTGTCATTTTGTGTTTTCTTGTTGTGTTTCAGCCATTGGGTGGCGTGAACACTGTCTGACCGACTTGTTCACACTTTTGCATGTCACATATATGTTTTTAATTCTTTTTTCCTTGCTTAGCATGTTTTGGGATACCCCACCCCTCTCTTGTGTGACATGCACATAAATGAGCTGCCTTGCACCACGAGCCCTGTTATGATTGAGTCACCGTAGGAGGCAAAAATAGTAATGCTAGCTAAGTCCAGAAAACCAGAGAAGTTGGCAGCTATCGGATTGCAGACCCCTGAACCTATCAACACAACTAGCAGTAGCCGTGGGGGGCTCCTACGATGCCCTAGGCCCCTCGATCACAGCCGGAGGACTACATAGCCTAAAGACAGAAAGGGGAAATCTAAACTGCCCCAGAGCAGACCCCAAAGTAAAAGGCAGCCCCCAACATATAATGACGGTGAAGCAAGAAGAAAGAACAAAACACAGACAGAAAGATAGACTGAGCAAAGATGGGGCCCACGCTAGCTTAGATAGGAAAGGACAGGAAGGCTGCTGTCTGCAATCCGTGAAAAGCCCTATGAAAATAAGAGCCAACAAACTGACAGTAAAAAAGGCCCTGAAGACGCTAGGCTTCAAAAAAGCTATGTTAGTACTCAGGAATATTCTGAAGACAGAGCAACAGGCAAAAGGAGATTCAGCTAACCCCAGCAGGGAATGGCAGAATCCAGAAAAGCAAGGAAAACAAAACACTAATGCAAAAAGGCAAAGCAGAAATCTTAGCTTTAGATGAGCAGGAATCAGACTGGTTTCCTAGAAGTCCACAGAGAAATCACCCGCAGGCCAGAAGGGCGTCGGCAGCCTTATATCCAGTCATCAACTCCACTCAGCCAGTCATCATCATCAGCCCCAGGTGTTTGACAATCAGGCTCACTACCTTTCTTCACCAGAAGAGGGAGTTCCTCGGGCCTCAGTAGTGAAGGGGAAAATGAACTCATAACAGTACCTCCCCCTTGAGGAGGGGTCACCGAACCCTCAACCACGCCACCAGGGCGATCAGGGTGAGCCCGATGAAAGGCACGCACCAATCTTTTGGCATGAATATCAGAGGCAGAGACCCAGGAATTATCCTCCTGACCATAACCCTTCCACTTAACCAAATACTGGAGTCTCCGTCTAGCCAGACGGGAATCCAGTACTTTCTCTACCTCATATTCCATGTTACCTTCAACCAATACAGGGTCTGGAGGTGCAACCCCCGGAACAACAGGTTCAACAAACCTCTTCAACAAAGATTTATGGAACACATTATGGATTTTAAATGTGACAGGAAGAGCCAAACGAACAGAGACCGGATTAATAATCTCCAAAATCTTGTAAGGTCCAATAAATCTAGGCTTAAACTTAGGAGAAGCCACCTTCATAGCAATATTATTTGATGATAACCACACCATATCACCAACCTTAATTTGGGGACCAATGGTCCTATGTCGGTTGGAAAACCGCTGGGCCTTTTCCTGGGAGAGAGATAACTTATCCACCACTTGGTCCCAGATCTGGTGCATTCTCTCCACCACAGTGTCAACCCCTGGGCAGGCAGAGGGCTCCACCTGCCCTGAAGAAAATCGAGGATGAAACCCAAAGTTACAAAAAAAAGGAGACATCAAAGTGGCAGAACTAGCTCTATTATTTAAAGCAAATTCGGCCAAGGGCAAAAATGAAACCCAATCATCCTGATCAGCAGAAATAAAACATCTCAAATATGACTCCAAGGTCTGGTTTGTTCTCTCTGTCTGCCCATTGGTCTGAGGGTGAAAAGCAGAGGAGAAGGACAACTGAATTCCCAGCTTGGAACAGAAAGTTCTCCAAAATCTAGACACAAACTGGACTCCTCTGTCAGATACAATGTTCTCAGGAATCCCGTGCAAGCGAACCACCTGTTGTAAAAACAGGGGCACCAATTCAGAGGAAGACGGCAACTTAGGGAGTGGTACAAGATGAACCATCTTAGAGAACCTATCACAAATCACCCAAATAACAGTCATCCTTTGAGAGACAGGCATATCAGAGATGAAATCCATTGAAATATGGGTCCATGGCCTCTTGGGGACTGGCAAAGGCATCAACAACCCACTAGAGTGAGAACACGATTTAGACCGGGAGCACGTCCCACAGGACTGCACAAAATTCCTGACATCACGAGACAAGGAGGGCCACCAAAAAGACCGACTCACCAGATCTCTAGTACCAAAAATACCTGGATGACCAGCCAAAGCAGAGCAATGAACTTCAGACATCACTCTCTTCTTCCACTGGTCAGGAACATACAACTTTCCACTGGGACAACGCTCAGGTTTGTCCTCCTGGAACTATTCCAGAGCACGTCTCAAATCGGGCGAGATGGCAGAAAGAACTACCCCTTCGCCTAAGATGGTAGCAGGCTTGGTCACCACAGGAGAATCAGCAAAGAAGCTCCTAGAGAGGGCGTCAGCCTTGACATTCTTAGTTCCAGAAAGAAAAGAAACCACAAAATCAAAACGTGTAATAAACAAGGCCCACCTAGCCTGGCTAGGGTTCAAGCGCTTAGCCGACTCTAGATAAATCAAATTCTTGTAGTCAGTGAGGACCAGGACTTGATGCTTAGCTCCCTCCAACCAATGTCTCCACTCCTCAAATGCCCATTTCATGGCTAACAGTTCCCGATTCCCCACATCATAGTTACGTTCAGATGGAGAGAACTTTCGGGAAAAGAAAGCACAGGGATTCATTTTAGATGTTACAGGATCCTTTTGGGACAAAACAGCTCCTGCACCAATCTCAGAAGCATCCACCTCTACCTGGAACGGAAGTGAGACATCAGGTTGCCGCAAAACCGGGGCGGAGGTGAATCTTCGCTTCAGCTCCTGAAAGGAAGAAACAGCCTCCGGAGACCAATTTAACACATCAGCACCCTTCTTAGTCAAATCACTCAATGGCTTGGCAATACTAGAAAATTTTGCTATAAATTTCCGATAAAAATAAGCAAAACCCAAAAACTTCTGGAGGGCCTTCAAAGAAGTGGGCTGAACCCAATCGTAAATGGCCTGTACCTTGGCCGGGTCCATTTCAATAGTTGACGGGGACAAAATAAATCCCAAAAAAGAAATCCTCTGTACTCCAAAAAGGCATTTAGATCCTTTGACATACAGGGAATTCTCCCTCAAGATCCGGAACACAGTCCGAATATGTTCCACATGAGAATCCCAATCCTTGGAGAAGATCAAAATATCATCCAGATAGATAATCAAAAATTTATCGACAAAATCTCGGAAAATGTCGTTCATGAAGCACTGGAAGACAGAAGGGGCATTAGTGAGCCCAAAAGGCATCACCAGGTACTCAAAATGTCCCTCCGGAGTATTAAACGCCGTCTTCCATTCATCCCCATGCTTAATGCGAATAAGATTATACGCCCCCCTGAGGTCAAGCTTGGTAAACCAGCAAGCACCTTTAACTCTGGAGAATAGATCAGAAATCAGGGGTAACGGATACTGATATTTAACAGTAATTTTGTTGAGAGCACGATAATCAATACAAGGTCTTAATGATCCATCCTTTTTGGCTACAAAAAAAAAACCGGTACCTAAGGGTGACGAGGATGGTCTAATATGACCCTTCTCCAACGCCTCCTTAATATAGGATCGCATAGCCTCGTGCTCGGGTACAGATAAATTGAAGAGCCGACCCTTGGGAAATTTACACCCCGTGCTCAGTTCAATAGCACAGTCATAACTCCTATGAGGAGGCAGAGACGCAGACTCATTCTCACTAAATACATCATAAAAGTCCGCCAAATAACCAGGAACATCATGCGACTGAGGAGAGGTGGAAAACACCGGAGCCTCACTAAAGGCACACCGACAACCCCAACTCACCACAGACACAGATTTCCAATCCAAAACTGGATTATGAATTTGTAACCAGGGAAACCCCAGAACAATAGTATCATGCAGATTATGTAACACCAAAAATCTGCAATTTTCTTGATGGTCTGGGGCGACCCGCATTACCACCTGGGTCCAAAACTGAGGTTTATTTTTAGCCAAAGGAGTAGCATCAATCCCCCTCAAAGGGATAGGCGTCTGCAGAGGTGTCATCGGAAATCCACAACGTTTAGCAAAATCCAAGTCCATTAGGTTTAGAGCTGCTCCCGAATCCACAAAAGCCTTGGCGAAAAATGTGGACAGGGAGCAGATCAGAGTAATAGCCAGAAGAAACTTAGGTTGAACACCACCAACAGAAAACGTGTGTGCAAAGCGTTTCTCGCGTTTAGGACAGACAGAAATAATATGCGAGGCATCTCCACAGAAAAAACACAACTTATTACGCCTTCTGAACTCCTGACGCTGCTCTCTGGAAAAAACTCTATCACATTGCATAGGTTCAGACATCTGTTCAACAGGTGGCAACACCTCTCGTGCAGCTCTGCGTTCGCATAAACGCCGATCAACCTGAATAGCTAAAGACATAGAATCGTCAAGACCAGAGGGAACAGGAAATCCCACCATAGTATCTTTTACGGCTTCTGACAACCCCTTCCGAAAGAGAGCAGCCAAGACACTATCATTCCAGGTAGTGAGTACCGCCCACTTTCGGAACTTTTGAAAGTACAACTCTGCAGAATCACGACCCTGGTTCAATGCCAGCAGGGTCTTTTCAGCCTGATCAATGGCATTAGGTTCGTCATACAACAACCCCAAGGCCTGAAAAAATGCATTCACATTAGTCAGAATAGGATCATCTGGTTTCAAAGAAAACGCCCAATCCTGGGGATTGCCACGCAGCAAAGAGATGACAATTTTAACCTGCTGCGCGGAGCTCCCTGACGAGTTAGGCTTCAAGGTAAAAAATAATTTACAATTATTTTTGAAATTCAAAAATTTAGACCGATCCCCAAAAAATACATCAGGTGTAGGAATCTTTGGTTCAGCAGCATGTGAATGCGCAAGGTAGGCGGAAATTCCCCGCACTTCCGCAGCGAGCTGCTCCACACGATCAGACAATTGCTTTATCTCCATTGAGAGAAAAAAAAAATTCCCCCTACGGCCTCAGAGATATAGAGGAAAAAATATACACACTTTTTTTTTTTATACAATTCTTTCCTGCTATTGAGTACCCTAGAATCTGCGGTAAGGCGGGTGATTCTGTTATGATTGAGTCACCGTAGGAGGCAAAAATAGTAATGCTAGCTAAGTCCAGAAAACCAGAGAAGTTGGCAGCTATCGGATTGCAGACCCCTGAACCTATCAACACAACTAGCAGTAGCCGTGGGGGGCTCCTACGATGCCCTAGGCCCCTCGATCACAGCCGGAGGACTACATAGCCTAAGGACAGAAAGGGGAAATCTAAACTGCCCCAGAGCAGACCCCAAAGTAAAAGGCAGCCCCCAACATATAATGACGGTGAAGCAAGAAGAAAGAACAAAACACAGACAAAAAGATAGACTGAGCAAAGATGGGGCCCACGCTAGCTTAGATAGGAAAGGACAGGAAGGCTGCTGTCTGCAATCCGTGAAAAGCCCTATGAAAATAAGAGCCAACAAACTGACAGTAAAAAAGGCCCTGAAGACGCTAGGCTTCAAAAAAGCTATGTTAGTACTCAGGAATATTCTGAAGACAGAGCAACAGGCAAAAGGAGATTCAGCTAACCCCAGCAGGGAATGGCAGAATCCAGAAAAGCAAGGAAAACAAAACACTAATGCAAAAAGGCAAAGCAGAAATCTTAGCTTTAGATGAGCAGGAATCAGACTGGTTTCCTAGAAGTCCACAGAGAAATCACCCGCAGGCCAGAAGGGCATCGGCAGCCTTATAACCAGTCATCAACTCCACTCAGCCAGTCATCATCATCAGCCCCAGGTGTTTGACAATCAGGCTCACTACCTTTCTTCACCAGAAGAGGGAGTTCCTCGGGCCTCAGTAGTGAAGGGAAAATGAACTCACAACAGAGCCCATACTGGGGGACGCCTGTCTGTATCCTGTTCATTTAGACACTGTTCACATGTTCAGGTTGTAAATACATTAGATAGGGACTGCTCCGTGAAGGGTTACCGTGACGTGGTGGAGCAGCTTGCTATACACTTTTTGCAAAAAATGTATCGACTAAATACCCTGTATTTGTTATCCAGCACTTGCTGATTACTGTCATATTTTTACTGCAGAGTATTTTTGCAAATTTGTCATTTTGTGTTTTCTTGTTGTGTTTCAGCCAGTGGGTGGCGTGAACACTGTCTGACCGACTTGTTCACACTTGTGCATGTCACATATATGTTTTTAATCTGTTTTTTCCTTGCTTAGCATGGTTTGGGATACCCCACCCCTCTCTTGTGTGACATGCACATAATTGAGCTGCCTTGCACCACGAGCCCATGGGGGACGCCTGTCTGTATCCTGTTCATTTAGACACTGTTCACATGTTCAGGTTTTAAATACATTAGATAGGGACTGCTCCGTGAAGGGTTACCGTGACGTGGTGGAGCAGCTTGCTATGCACTTTTTGCAAAAAATGTATCGACTAAATACCCTGTATTTGTTATCCAGCACTTGCTGATTACTGTCATATTTTTTACTGCAGAGTATTTTTGCAAATTTGTCATTTTGTGTTTTCTTGTACTGTTGTGTACATGTTCCTTCTTATGTCACTTTGTGACTGTGCACATACCCTAAACCCATTTTTCCAGCTTCACAGATCCCATGTCCCCATCCTTTACTCTCCCTTCTATGGGTTCAGTGATAAGTCTCAAGGGCTGCTCACATTATTTGTTTTTGCGTTGCAGCCAATCAGTGAGCTCAGTGAATCTGAGCGGCTTGTGCTGTCAACTTGGGGAAAGTCAGTGTGGTCACTTATTGGCTGATGTGCTGTCGACCTGACGTCAGCGCTAGGCCAGGGTCAGACTTGCGAGTGTGATGCATGTATTTCTATGCAGCCGCACACTCCGGTCCCGAGTGTCGACGGCAGTGCCGGGTATTGATGCCACAGACTCGTGCAAGTTTCTCGCATTACACTTGCAAGTCTGACCCCGGCCCTAGAGACAAAATCAGACAGCACGAGCAGCGGAAGAAACTCAGCACTGGATATGGAGAGTCCTGGTGTCTGATTTTGTCATCAAAGCACTAATGCCAATATGTGAGCTTGGTGACTTTTCCTGAGTTGATGGCACGAGCCGCTCAGAGCTACTGAGATCATTGATTGGCTGCAAAGTTGTTGACGAGATGTCAGTGCAGCAAACAGTAGCAGACACTGGGAGCAACAGAGAAGAATTAGCCCTGGACCTGGGAAGGGGGGTAAGGCACATATATATTTTTTTTAAGTGCATCCGGAAACATGGATTTTTAGAAACTGAAAAACTCTTTGAGGCTGTGTGCCCACAATGCGATTTTTAAGCGTTTTTGCCACGATTTTTGGCGTGAAAACGGTTAAAACTCATGTACAGAACGCACTCCATGCATTCCTATGGCATTCCACACATGCTGTGCTAATGCTGCGCTTTTTTCCGAGGCGGAATCGCATTGCGGAAAAAATCGCAGCATGCTCATTCTTTTGTGCGGAATCGCAAAGAATTGCCGCGATTCCGCACCCATAGGAATGCATGAGAATCGCTTACTTCCCGCATGTGGCTATGCCCACCATGCGGGAAGTTAAGCGTCTCATGTGCAGTTGGTACCCACGGTGTGGAGGAGAGGAGACTGTCCTCCAGGCCCTGGGTACCATACCTCTGTAAAAAAAAGAATAAAAAATAAAAAATCGGGGTATATTTACCTTCCGGCGTCCCGCGCTGCCTTCCCGGCCTCAGCGTTCCCAGTAATGACTTGCGGCAAGGACCTGTGATGACGTAGTCTCGCGTGACTCTAGCGGTCTCACGAGATCGCTATAGTAACGCGAGACCAATGTCATCACAGTTCTCGCAAGGCATTACTGGGAACGCTGTGGCCCGGGATGGCAGCGCGGGAAAGTCGGAAGGTAAATATACCCCGATTTTTTATTTTTTTTTATCATTTTTCACATTCTATCTTTTACTATTGATGCCGCATAGGCAGCCTCAATAGTAAAAAGCTGCTCACACTTGTCAAACACTATGTTTGACGAGTGTGACCAACCTGTCAATCACTTTCCAAGCGATGCTTCAAATCGCTTGGAAAGTGCTTGAGAAAATCGCGGCAAAATTGCGAACATAATCGCGGTAAAATCACGGTGAAATCGCGCGGAAAAAAACTTGCGATTTCTGGGAAGGAGTCCGGTTTTTAGTCTGCGTTTTAACACGCAACGTGGGCACATAGCCTGAGAGTATGATCACTGTCATCTTTTTCGGGTGTATTCCACCTTAAACCCACCTGAAAAAAGCGCTAAATGACAAAAAGAATGAACACACACAGAGCATTGTCAAAACACTTGTACATATTTTCAGAACTTATGGAGCTTTTTTAACTGCTATGAGACCTGTCAATTCTTCAGGCAGCTTCCTTTTGGAAGCCGCTCACTAGTTTATACCTACAAAACGAGTAAACCAGTGCTTAAAAGATGCCATGTGCACATACATACCTTACAGACATCAGTGATTTTTCAGCTACGCAACACAAAGGACTGATTTCCATCAGTGATTTTTATTTTATTGTCGTCATTTCATATCTGTTCTGCTGAAAACCCCTTTGGTCAGCTATAAATTTCTGTCCAGTCCCAGTTTGCATTGTGAAACACCTCTAGGGGGAAGTTCACATTTTGCAATAATTAACTTTTTACTTTATTGCAACAGGTTCGATGACAGATGGACGATGGGATTTTTCCATCAAATTACTCAACCAGAGAATATATAATAACTGAAGCTAAGTGTAATAGCAATAATAATATTATGTGAGTATATTGTACACACTGCACCTTCACTAAATGAAGACCAATGTTGCCGTTAAAAACAGTTTTTAATTGCTCTAAATAAAATGCAAATAAAAAATCAAATAGTCACAAAGAAAAAATACAGTGGGTAAATAATGTACACACCCCAGTTAAAATGTCATGTTTTTGTCATGTAAAAAAAACCATATCAAGAAGAATAATTTCAGAACTTTTTCCACCTTTAATGTCACCCATAATTTGTGCAATTCAATTAAAAAAATGAGCTGAAATTGTGGCGCCCCCAGGAGTATGGTCGCCCCACTGGCATTGCCTTCCTCCAGGGAGGGTGATGTCAGGCTTGGAAGCAATGAAGGGTCTCTCTAGCAGTTAACCATGTCATGCAACACAGTTCCCACTCCAGGCCAGCAGAGGGAGCTCTGAACCAGAATAGGGGAGGAGTGCTCTCTGAGGGCCAGGAAGGAGGAGGGAGTCAGTGTGAGGAGGGCAACAAGTGTAGACGTGTGGAGAGAAGCTGGAGGTTGAGCTGAGGATAGAGAGCTCCCTCCCAGTGATAGCGCATGATCTGGAGCCTGGTCTCCACAGTTGTATGGATACTGAAGGTCCTGCAACAGAAACCAGAGGAATAGGAAGCTGTAAATGCTTTATTCCCACCTAAGACTCGGAGGCACAACAGCGACGGGAGAGCCAAGAGAGATAAAGGGCTACAGCTGTCTGCCATACGAGGTAGTTCTAAGAGAAGATAAGAAGGAGGAACTTCAGTGTTACACAGTGCTGCATGTACCTCAACTAAGCGCTAGGAAGGAGACTACACAACCCATCTGATAGAGAGATCCCTGAGTTGCTTCCAGGCTAGCCTGCTCCTGTGCCATCTGTAATCAGGACCCTGGACTGCATTTGCCAAGTAAAGGTAAAGAAATTGCACCCTGTTGTGTCCTTGCCTTCTTCCTACAAACTCTCCGGCACTGCTACATCCTTGTGCCATACACTGCACCCTCGTTCCCAACACCTATCTACACTGCCCTGGGACCAACGGCCCTGCCTGTGGAGGGCTATATCATCACTGCTGTACCCCCCACCATCTGTCCCAGAGGATCTGTCTGCAGCGTCGGCTTAACACTTCCTTTGCCGAATACCACAGGTGGCGTCACGAATCACTCATAAACTTTATTTCATCACTCAAACCCCTTTTACATGGGTGCCCAGGGCCACGGACTGGGTCACCACTGCTGTGACATTCCCCTTTGAGAGACCGGCCCGCCCACAGCCCTGGGAGGGCGACCCAAAATCATTTTGTGTAGAAGAAGAAAATTAAAGAACTAATGTGGTTGCATAAATATGCAAACTCAGTGGTGTGTCCAATGAGCCCAAGTGCAAAATTTGGACCTGGACCCCCATCTGCATATTTGCCTGATATATGGACCCTTGTAGCGTTCCAGATCATGTGAAGACATGTGTTTGCCTTCTCATGTAACAATGCCCTCCATCCTGTAATAATGTTCCCGATCCTGTCTCTTCCTGTAATAATTTACCCCATCCTGGCCCCATCCTGTTAATGCCCTCCATCCTAGCCCCTTCCAGTGATAATGTCCCCCATTCTAGTATAATGTCTTCATCTTGGGCCCTGTCCTGGTATAATGTCCTTCTTCCTGAGCCCCTTCCTGTTATAATGTCCCCCTTTCCTAGCATAATGTACTCCATCCTGTGCCCCTCTCTGGTATAATTTCTCACATTCCTAGCATCCTCCATCCTGGTATAGTATCCTTCATCCACTTCATGGTATAATGTTCCCCATCCTGGGCACATTCCAGTAATATATGTCCCCCATCCTTGTATAAAGCCGCCCATCCAGGGTCCCTTCCAGTAATATATGCCCACCATTCTGAGCCCCTTCCAGTTATCACTCTAAATGGCGGCAGCTGTGTGCTGATTGCTATTTAAAATTTGCTTAAATGTGAAAGGCTTATTCTGAACATACCTAAGGACACATACCCATTTGTGAGAAACCAAACGGTCCGATTTCCAGACTGAAAAAACAGACGAGTGCTATGCGAGTATCATGCAAGTGTCATGCGAGTATAATGCGATTTCCATGCGATTGTTCTGTATGACATGCGCATGCAATGCGATTTTAACATGAGGTTTTACATACAGCAGTTCTCTCCATGTAAAATCTCATGTTAAAATAACATTGTAAAAAAAACTGTACACATCGATTTAAAACAAAACATATAAATATCAGTAAAGAGTAGAATAGGTTTGAATAGAATAGATAGAATAAATATATACACATAGTATAGGTGTATATATCTATAAATGTCACACACACACACATATATATCTATAGATATATATATATAGAGCGAAATTTTAACCCCGCACGTTCCAATTCACCAAACAATTTTGCCCCTATCTACATAATGGGGAAAAAGTGTGTGTGTATCAAGCACCGCCGCTCACTATGATGTCATAATGGTTGACTATGGAATGGAGGATGTGTGATGGGTAAATGGGCACTGGACTATGGGATGGAGGATATGTATGACGGGTATAGGGGCACAGGACTATGGGATGGCGGATATGTATCATGGGTATATAGGCATGGGACTATGGGATGGAGGATATGTATGATAGGTATATGGGCATGGGACTATGGGATGGAGGATGTGTGATGGGTATATGGGCATGGGACTATGGGATGGAGGATATGTATGATGGGTATATGGGCATGGGATGGAGGATATGTATGACAGGTTTTTTGGCACAGGACTATGGGATGGAGGATGTATGATGGGTATATGGGCACGGGACTATGGGATGGTGGATATGTATGATGGGTATATGGGCATGGGACTATGAGATGAAGGATGTGTGATGGGTATATGGGCACTCAACTATGGGATGGCGAATATGTATGATGGGTATATGGGCACGGGACTATGGGATGGAGGATGTGTGATGGGTATACGGGCACTCGACTATGGGATGGAGGATATGTATGAAGGGTATATGGGCACGGGCCTTTGGGATGAATATGTATGATGGGTATATGGGCATGGGACTATGGGATGGAGGATGTGTGATGGGTATATGGGGATGGGACTATGGGATGGAGGATGTGTGATGGGTATATGGGCACCCGACTATGGGATGGAGGATATGTATGATGGGTATATGGGCATGGGACTATGGGATGGAGGATATGTATGATGGGTATATGGGCACGGGCCTATGGTATCGCGGATATGTATGATGGGTATATGGGCACGGGATTATGGGATGGAGGATAATTATAATTTGTTATAACTAACCACAGTTAGTTACTATGCCCGGGCAGCGCCGGGCTCTTCAGCTAGTATATATATATAGTGGCATGGCGACTAGTCATGTGATTGATGGGGGGTATGTATCGCAGAGGTGGGTGGCCCTGTGATCAAAGTCTGGACGTGTTTCTTTCAGCAGATGTACTGCTGAGGGTTTTGCTATATTGTTGGGAGGCTTCCAGGTGAGTTGGAGAGATGTGTGGGTCCAGTCACCTACATACCCACCCAAGGGGTATGTGTCTGAATACCTAATGAAGCCTGTGTAGTTGTGTATGTTCAGGACCTGTGATGAGGTCATGACCATGTGACCAGCCCATGTGATCCATACCTCATCTATGGGTGTGGTTACAGGGCTATGTAATTGAGGTGTTTAGCACGTGTGAGTGTTTGGGAGTCTGGCAGTGCGCACAGACTTCCATGTGTCCAGGTGGGACACAGTGAGAGTAGTCTCGGTGCAGAAGAAGGAAAAGAACTCCTGTATGTATGGCTCAAGAAGCAGCCTCCAGGCTGGACATTGCCCTGGCCTGTGTGTGCACAGGGCCTGAGGGAACAAAGCCCAGCTAAAGACTGTTTTTGTGTTGCTGTAAGACTGTTTGCCTTTTGCTCATGCTTCCATGGTTTATGGAGAAAATAAACCGAATGGATTCGTTTTAACCCTGAGTGTGCCAGGGTTTACCTCCAAGACCGGCAACGTGAGTAATCCCTGTCCACAGACAGTGTGGAACGTTACTATATATATACAGTGGGGCAAAAAAGTATTTAGTCAGTCAGCAATAGTGCAAGTTCCACCACTTAAAAAGATGAGAGGCGTCTGTAATTTACATCATAGGTAGACCTCAACTATGGGAGACAAACTGAGAAAAAAAAATCCAGAAAATCACATTGTCTGTTTTTTTTTCATTTTATTTGCATATTATGGTGGAAAATAAGTATTTGGTCAGAAACAAGCAATCAAGATTTCTGGCTCTCACAGACCTGTAACTTCTTCTTTAAGAGTCTCCTCTTTCCTCCACTCATTACCTGTAGTAATGGCACCTGTTTAAACTTGTTATCAGTATAAAAAGACACCTGTGCACACCCTCAAACAGTCTGACTCCAAACTCCACTATGGTGAAGACCAAAGAGCTGTCAAAGGACACCAGAAACAAAATTGTAGCCCTGCACCAGGCTGGGAAGACTGAATCTGCAATAGCCAACCAGCTTGGAGTGAAGAAATCAACTGTGGGAGCAATAATTAGAAAATGGAAGACATACAAGACCACTGATAATCTCCCTCGATCTGGTGCTCCACGCAAAATCCCACCCCGTGGGGTCAGAATGATCACAAGAACGGTGAGCAAAAATCCCAGAACCACGCGGGGGGACCTAGTGAATGAACTGCAGAGAGCTGGGACCAATGTAACAAGGCCTACCATAAGTAACACACTACGCCACCATGGACTCAGATCCTGCAGTGCCAGACGTGTCCCACTGCTTAAGCCTGTACATGTCCGGGCCCGTCTGAAGTTTGCTAGAGAGCATTTGGATGATCCAGAGGAGTTTTGGGAGAATGTCCTATGGTCTGATGAAACCAAACTGGAACTGTTTGGTAGAAACACAACTTGTCGTGTTTGGAGGAAAAAGAATACTGAGTTGCATCCATCAAACACCATACCTACTGTAAAGCATGGTGGTGGAAACATCATGCTTTGGGGCTGTTTCTCTGCAAAGGGGCCAGGACGACTGATCCGGGTACATGAAAGAATGAATGGGGCCATGTATCGTGAGATTTTGAGTGCAAACCTCCTTCCATCAGCAAGGGCATTGAAGATGAAACGTGGCTGGGTCTTTCAACATGACAATGATCCAAAGCACACCGCCAGGGCAACGAAGGAGTGGCTTCGTAAGAAGCATTTCAAGGTCCTGGAGTGGCCTAGCCAGTCTCCAGATCTCAACCCTATAGAAAACCTTTGGAGGGAGTTGAAAGTCCGTGTTGCCAAGCGAAAAGCCAAAAACATCACTGATCTAGAGGAGATCTGCATGGAGGAATGGGCCAACATACCAACAACAGTGTGTGGCAACCTTGTGAAGACTTACAGAAAACGTTTGACCTCTGTCATTGCCAACAAAGGATATATCACAAAGTATTGAGATGAAATTTTGTTTCTGACCAAATACTTATTTTCCACCATAATATGCAAATAAAATTAAAAAAAAACAGACAATGTGATTTTCTGGGGTTTTTTTTCTCAGTTTGTCTCCCATAGTTGAGGTCTACCTATGATGTAAATTACAGACGCCTCTCATCTTTTTAAGTGGTGGAACTTGCACTATTGCTGACTGACTAAATACTTTTTTGCCCCACTGTATATATATATATATATATATATATATATATATATATACAGTATATATATATATTTGAGAGAGAGAGATAGCAGAATAACCGATAACCGTTAATTCATTTGTCGGCTTTTGTAAAATAATTAAAAAAGCCGACAGGATAGGAGACATGGCTTACATATAGTAAACCACTGCATATCAGTTAGATTTATACACTGCTCAAAAAAATAAAGGGAACACTAAAATACCACATCCTAGATATCTCTGAATAAAATATCTCAGTAGCAAATTTTTATTCATTGCATAATGGAATGTGTTCAGAACAATAAAGCAACAATTATCAATGTAAATCAAAATGAATATCCCATGGAGGTTTGGATTTGGAATGATACGCAAAAGCAACGTCGAAAATCAAATTACAGGCTGATCCAACTTCAGTGGAAATGCCTCATGACAAGGAAAAGATGCTCAGTATTGTGTGTGGCCTACATGTGCCTATATGACCTCCCTACAATGTCTGGGCATGCTCCTGATGAGACAGTGGATTGTCTCCTGAGGGATCTCCTCCCAGACCTGGACTAAAGCATCCGCCAACTCCTGGACAGTCTGAGGTGCAACGTGACGTTGGTGAATGGAGCGAGACATGATGTCCCAGATGTGCTCAAGCGGATTCAGGTGTTCAGGTCTGGGGAATGGGTGGGCCAGTCCATAGCTTCAATGCCTTCATCTTGCAGGAACTGTTGACACACTCCAGCCACAAGAGCTCTGGCATTGTGCTGCATTAGGAGGAACCCAGGGCCAAGCGCACCAGCATATGGTCTCTCAAGGGGTCTGAGGATCTCATCTCGGTACCTAATGGCAGTCAGGCTACCTCTGGCAAGCACATGGAGTGCTGTACGGCCCTCCAAAGAAATGGAACCCCACACCATTACTGATGCACTGCCAAAGCGGTCATACTGAAGGACATACTGAAGGATGTTGCAGGCAGCAAATCGCTCTTCACGGCATCTCTAGACTCTATTACGTCTGTCACATGTGCTCAGTGTGAACCTGCTTTCATCTGTGAAGAGCACAGGGCGCCAGTGACGAATTTGCCAATCCTGGTGTTCTGTGGCAAATGCCAAGTGTCCTGCACAGTGTTGGGCTGTGAACACAACCCCCATCTGTGGACGTCGAGCTCTCAGACCATCCTCATGGAGTCAGTATCTAACTGTTTGTGCCGATACATGCACACATGTGGCCTGCTGGAGGTCATTTTGCAGGGCTCTGGCAGTGCTCCTCCTGTTCCTCCTTGCACAAAGGCAGAGGTAGAGGTCCTGCTGCTGGGTTGTTGCCCTCCTATGGCCCCCTCCATGTCTCCTGGTGAACTGGCCTGTGTCCTGGTAGTGCTCCAGCCTCTGGACAGACACAGCAAACCTTCTTGCCACAGCTCGCATTGATGTGCCATCCTGGATGAGCTGCACTACCTGAGCCACTTGTGTGGGTTGTAGAGTCTGTCTCATGCTACCACCAGTGTGAAAGCACAACCAACATTCAAAAGTGACCAAAACATCAGCCAGAAAGCATTGGTACTGAGATGTGGTCTGTGGTCCCCACCTGCCGAACCACTCCTTTATTGTGTGTGTCTTGATAATTGCCAATAATTTCCATCTGTTGTCTATTCCATTTGCACAACAGCATGTGAAATTGATTGTCAATCAGTGTTGCTTCCTAAGTGGACAGTTTGATTTCACAGAAGTTTGGTTTACTTGGAGTTATATTCTGTTGTTTAAGTGTTCCCTTTATTTTTTTTGAGCAGTGCGTTACGTATAATGACATGTAATATAAAACAAACATTAATTAGCACACAGTACTCCAGAAAAATACAATCGTTCTAGCATTACAATACATGGATCATTTAATATTAAGTCCTATTTGCTACGGCATACAGCAGCAAAACTTTACCCTTTATCACACCTTATCTCATTATGATCCCTGAGCTGAAGCCATAGATCTTGTACTTATATGTGGGTTTATCTTATGAGGAATCAGAATGCATATATTCCAATGTTCAAATTACATATGTAAATACGAATTTGGGGACATGTTTGAGAGATTTTTAGGACGAGCTATTCTAATAGGGGTATTCTATGATTAGAAAAAAATGTATATTGGTTCTTTTCAAGGAGCGACGTCAAAGCTGTATCTGTCACTTGGTTCTATCCTGTACAATCTACTTCCAATATAACTGAAGAATAACTTTTATGCACCAAAACGTTACGCAGATTGATATAATCCACAATTTCATGTATAAATCTGAGACTTGAACTGATTGTACAACATACCATAATCCAGCCCATTCTGTGTGAGTCTCACCACGAATCCTGGGTTCCCAGCCCCTGCTGCAGGTAGACATGCAGCCAGAGAAAGGAGTAGAACTGTTAAATACGTCGAAGATGCCATCTTTTCACTGAAAAGTTTTTCAAGGTTAGGTGCTCTCCCTCTGAATGTTAGGCTATACTTCTTGTATTTATACACCACTCATATGGAAACTCAAACAAGGAAGTAAAAAAGAAAAGAATGAGGAAGTGTGAGATTGTATTGGTAAAACACTCCGGGGTGATGCAAGGCCCAAAGCCGTCCTCTCTCAAATATTTTTCAATGATGATAGATACACTAATCAACGTTGATATTGTTAATGATGAAAAAAGAAATGAAGTTTTCAAAGCATCTCAATTTATCCAATATGAGCGCCATGATTACACACACTTACACTCCTTGGCATGCTATATTAATGGTTGTCTGAAGAATGTTCTGCCACTTGGACATCATTAAGATCCACTGATGGCAGCTACCTTTGCAATTGCCAACTAATGACCCTCCCAGACTTACTTGATGGGAGACAATAGAAATCCAAAAGAGAACGGAAGAATAAGGCGCATCTCAATAAACGTGAATGCAATAAGTTTTATTAATTAATTTTATTGTTTTATTAATGCCCATATAAAATGACAAAAAGGAGAAGAAACAAACAGGTGTGACACCAGCAAGTATGATACACAGGTTCACATGAAATGAGCTATGGAAGAAAAACATGTATAAAAAAGCACATAGATTGATACAGATACCAAGTGGAGTCCACCAAAAACAGTACCAAATAAGCGCATGTGCGCCATATAGCTCCCACATAACTCCTATAAAAAGGAGAGTGAGTGGACAAAATACCGCCTCTAGTGAGGTATATCCCACACAAATATATATCTAGAGACAAACACCAAAATTGGCTCAAAATCAGGACAATATCCACTCAAGATGAGGAAGGAGCAATGCCTGATTGGAATGAACTGCAAAAAGGCAATAAAGTAAAGTGCTATGTGCGTACCTATGTGCAATATGCAAGATATATATTTTCTTCGCTGTAATCCTCCAGCGGAGGTGCAAAAAACATATGTGCCATATGGCAGCCTGAAAACCCCTATAAAGGGGGTATATAATACAGATAACAATAACCTCTCCTAAGGTAAATAACCCAAAAATATGAACAAATGTTAATAGAGGTATCCAGGATGGATGTGCAGAAAAGTATTAGCACATAATATTTAGTTAGTGCATAGATAATTGCACCAATGCCCGCTTACATAATAGCCCATAATAAAATAAACATACCAGTGTATAAACAAAGTACTGTGTGCATACCTGGAGATGACAGGACAAACCCCGACGAGCGTTTCACGTCAGCTTCCTCGACATCTGGTATGTCATTGATCAGTAATTGCAAAGGGAGCTGCCAGCAGCGGATCTTGATGATCTACAAGCCAAAGTGCATTCAGCTATCGCAGAATATTCCTCTGACAACCATTAATAACTTCATTGGCAGCAGCCATGGCATGTAAGTGGGTGTATTTTTGTGAGTGATGCTTTTGCTCGTTACTGAATAAATCAAGGTGTTTTGAAAATTTAGTTTTCCTTTTTTATCATTTGCAAATCATTAACTGTAGCCCTTTTGTGAAACTTCACTATTCATTCAGATTGACTACTCATCTAAAACATTTTTTTTTGTTTCGGATTAGGATCCTTTTGTGAAAGCTACATGCATCACTTTTTCAATCCTACCTAGGTATAAGACATGCACAGTAAAGAGTTCAGCCTGCACCATAAACTGGAAGCACAGCCTGTTACTACCTTATGAAGAAGGCATCAGTGAAAAGCAAAATAAATTAAGTTGTCTAAAGACATGAAATTTGCATCTGCGGACCTTTGCATCTGCAGATCTTTCTAAAATCAGAGGTCATGAACAATGCAAGATTAGCATTTGCAGACAAGACTGTAGTTTTAGGGTATGTGCACACGTTGCGGATTTTCCGCACGGAATCTGCACATTTTGGCAGAATCCGCAGGTCGAAATCCACGCTTTTTTATGCGGATTTCCTGCGGATTTTGCGTGGATTTTGCCTGCGTTTTTACACCTGCGGATTCCTATAATGGAATGGGTGTAAAAATGCTGCGGAATCCGCACAAAGAATTGATATGCTGCGGAAAATAAACCACTGCGTTTCCGCGCGGATTTTTCCGCAGCATGTGCACAGCGGGTTTTTTTTCCCATTGAATAACATTATACTGTAAATCACTAGCAAATCTGCAGGGGATCCGCCGCGGCAAATCCGCAACGTGTGCACATACCCTTCCGGGTTCCGACTCAAGCTTTAAAAAAAAAATCACTTTTTACATTTGGCTAATTAATTTATTAACATTCCTAAGAGTTTAGATGAAATCAGAAATGTAATAAAAATATATTTTATGTCCTAAAGTCGAAGGCTCTTTCTTTAAAAAAAAAAAAAAATCAGTGACATAGAGATGTTACCTGTTTACTAAATAAATTAGGTATTTCTAATTATTGGCCATTTAGGGACCGCAGTTGGAGTAGAAATGTGGAAGAATATTAAAAGTGAGAACCTTAGCTGGCAATGCATATATGATTTTTGTTGTCCAGAATGCGGCTGATCAATCACTCATGGAATTATTCATATGAAAGCTCCTACCAGCATCATGACAGACTAAACTGGTAAATCAAGAAGTCAGTGAAAACAAAGGGGCCAAAAAACAGAAGAAAGGGCAGCAGCACTTGTTAAGATCGTCAGCATTTATCACACTGTACAAACGCTATATGCAGATACTGACACAGAGAAGTCCACAAACCTACGGCCATTTTGGGGGCACATCATTCTTCCTCCAGCGTGTATTTGATATGCAAAATGGCCATAGGCCAGTAGAAATTAACCGTACCGTCACGGTTTCATTTATCAAAAGACTGTGATGAATTGTGTATATTTATTTTACTCGCTGTTATGCCGCACTCACCAGGAGGCGGGGCTTCGGCCCCAACGTCACTCCCTCCGGTACGGTGGTCCCTCGGGGGTCCCCGTCGGGTGCGCACGCGCAGCTCTCGTCCCCGGGTCTCCTCCTCCATGTCACGTTTGCGCTTGCGCGCTCCTGTCAGTGCTATATAGGGCTTGGTCCTCTCTATGGTAATGGGGGACCTGACCCAGAACCTGTAGTGGTCATGTGCTTTCTGGCTAGGTCCTGACCCGGAACCAGTAGTAGTCATGTGCTATATCAGGCGACCTCCCCCTAGGGGAGGTGCCTGATTATTGTTGTGCTTCCTGGCTGGGCCAGCTGTGTCCCAGCCTGGCTGTGCGCTGTTCTCAGGTCCTCTGCTCTGTCTGCTATTCTGTGGTGCTCCTAGCACTTGCTCTGAACCCTTGTTGGTTCATGCTCAGTTGTGCCTCCTGGCACATCCTCTCATTTCCTGTCCCTTGTTTCTTGCTCAGTCGTGCCTCCTGGCATTCACTCTATTCCTGTGTTCTGTTACACCTCCTGGCACGACTGCTGCCTCATTCTGTACCCTGTCATGCTCCTTGCACGCATCCTGTTTGTCTACCTCCGGATGTGTTACTCGCTACACGCCTTATGTGCCCACGTGTACCCGTCTTGCACTATCCTGTATTCAGCGCACTCCCGTGTATTCTCCTGTGTTCCCTAGTATCCTGCACCCTCCAGTCACACAGTCTCGTATCTCCTGTGAGCCGGCCGCTTGGTGCCAGCAGTCGTGGTATCGTATCCCCTGGGGCTTGCTCCTGACACTCCCTGTATAGGGGTGGTCCTCACTAGGCTAGCTCGCCCTGGGAGGGTTGGTGCCGCGACCCAGAGGGTCCACTCCAGGAGTCGTTACCACTCTAACAGTATAATCAGGCCATGGACCCCGCTGGTACTGCGGCTTCCGTCCAAAAGGAGCTGACATTCCTCCGGGAAAACCAGATTAGGATTATGGCATTTCTCAAGTCCATGGAGTCCGGTTTATCTGCCTCTCAGTCCTCTGAGCCTGGGAATGCTGCCCAGTTGGCTAGTCTCCAACAGGAACTTGCGCAGCAACGCGACTCCCAGGCTCAGATTCTCAACTATATAGCGTCGGTAGATAATCGGCTCCTTTCCATACAATCTGCACAGGCCATGCTTCCACACTCGCTTCTGCACCTATGCAAGCCACCCCGGTATAGTGGTGACCCTGTGTTGTGTCGCGGGTTCTTGAACCAGTGTCGTTTGCATTTTGAGTTTTTACCGCAGCATTACCCCACCGATCGTGCTAAAATAGCATTTATAGTTTCTCACTTAGAGGGTAAGGCTCTTACGTGGGTGAATCCCCTTTGGGAGCGTGATGACCCGTTCGTCGCTCAGCTTTCCATCTTTTTGGACACTTTCCGTAAGGTGTTCGACGAGCCGGGTCGCCTTGCTTCCACCACCGAGTCCCTCTTTAATCTTCGTCAAGGTTCTCTATCGGTTGGACAATACGCGATATGTTTTCACACTTTGTCCTGTGAGCTAGGTTGGAATAATGATGCCCTCGTAGGGGCCTTTTTGCGTGGTCTGTCCGGTCGGATCAAAGACGAACTGGTGGGCCGAGACACCCCTATCAATTTGGAGGATCTTATCTCTCTCGCGACACGCATTGATTTGCGCTTCCAGGAGCGCACCCGCGAGTGAGCCAGAGAGAGAGGGTCCTCTCGCCTCTCTTCGTCCACTCGCAGTTTTTCTCAGCCGTTACCCGAGTTATCTTCGGCAGATCCGGTACCTGAGCTTATGCAGGTGGATCGCCTCCAGATAGCTCAACGACGTCGTGTGAAGAGGCAGGCACAAGGTTTCTGTTTCTATTGTGGGGATGCTTCCCATTTCCTACGTTTATGTCCCAAGAGACCGGAGAAGTCTCTCCGCCTGGGACTGTTAAGTGAGGTCTCCTCAAGTGTATGTGATTCCTCTCTACCCCTGACCGTGCCTGTTTCCCTGAATTTTGGTTTCGAGACTTTTACTGTGAAAGCTATTATGGACTCTGGCGCAGTGGGTAACTTTGTTAGTCTCGAGGCAGTTAAGAAGTTTCGTATTCCTGTCAGATCCCTGGAGTCTCCTAGGTCAGTAGCTCCGGTCGACGGTAAGCCCTTGCAGGACACCGTTAACCAGGTCACTGAGGAAGTTGAGTTGCAGATTGGCACATGTCATCGGGAGCGGATCTCCTTCCACGTATTGCCGAATTCGCCTCATATCCTTCTTTTTGGCCTTCCTTGGTTACGTACTCATGGGCCGACCCTGAACTGGCAATCCGGTGACATACTCCGTTGGGGACCGTCCTGTCAAAAGAGTTGCCTGCTGTTCGTTCATCTGAAGAACCCTGCTTGCTCGTCTTTGACGGTTAAAGGTCCGCCGTTCGCCATCCCGTCTGTGACTTGTGGCATTGTCGAGAAGGAGGCTGAGAGTCAGTCTCCACATCTGTCAAGCAACCCGTCTGTGACTTGTGACATTGTCGAGAAGGAGGCTGAGAGTCAGTCTCCACATCCATCAAGCAACCGGTCTGTGACTTGTGACATTATCAACAGGGGGGCTGAGAGTCAGTCTCCACCTCCGTCAAGTGACCGGCTCAAGGTAATTACCGTGGCTTCCGTCAAGTTGACGCCCCAGCGCCCAGGGGAGACCTTTGTGTCTAAAGGTAACCGTAAAAGGGTGTTATCCTGGGGACATTCTTCTCCGGCTGCCGGCCATGTTGGTGCCAAGAGGACACTCTCCCGTTCATCCCACGATTACTTGTGGCCGTCTATTGCTCAGGATGTCAAAGACTTCGTGGCTGCTTGTCCATCGTGTGCCAAGAAGAGACTTCCCAAGCAACCATCCTCCGACAGCTCGCCTCTTAAGGATGAATTGACTTCCAATGACTGCACCACCGCTTCGGCCTCCGAGCATGTCAGTGTGCCTCTGCCGGTTCGACCTGTCTCGGGAATACCTGCCTCCGACTCTCTGTCCGTGGAGTTCTCCAGGGTATGGCAGGAGACCGAATTTTCTCGTATTGAGACTCTGGATCTGATTGGTCCTCATGCAGTTAGGAAGTGTCTGGATCCCGCTCCTAGTGTCAAGGTGCTATTTTCCAGTTCTAGAGAGAGGGGGCATAAAGGAGGGGGTACTGTTATGCCGCGCTCACCAGGAGGCGGGGCTTCGGCCCCGACGTCACTCCCTCCAGTACGGCGGTCCCTTGGGGGTCCCCGTCGGGTGCGCACGCGCAGCTCTCATCCCCGGGTCTCCTCCATGTCACGTTTGCGCTTGTGCGCTCCTGTCAGTGCTGTATAGGGCTCGGTCCTCTCTATGGTAATGGAGGACCTGACCCGGAACCTGTAGTGGTCATGTGCTTTCTGGCTAGGTCCTGACCCGGAACCAGTAGTAGTCATGTGCTATATCAGACGACATCCCCCTAGGGGAGGTGCCTGATTATTGTTGTGCTTCCTGGCTGGGTCAGCTGTGTCCCAGCCTGGCTGTGCGCTGTTCTCAGGTCCTCTGCTCTGTCTGCTATTCTGTGGTGCTCCTAGCACTTGCTCTGAACCCTTGTTGCTTCATGCTCAGTTGTGCCTCCTGGCACATCCTCTCGTTTTCTGTCCCTTGTTTCTTGCTCAGTCGTGCCTCCTGGCATTCACTCTATTCCTGTGTTCTGTTACACCTCCTGGCATGACTGCTGCCTCATTCTGTACCCTGTCGTGCTCCTTGCACGTATCCTGCTTTGTCTACCTCCGGATGTGTTACTCGCTACACGCCTTATGTGCCCACGTGTACCCGTCTTGCACTATCCTGTATTCAGCGCACTCCCGTGTATTCTCCTGTGTTCTCTAGTATCCTGCACCCTCCAGTCACACAGTCTCGTATCTCCTGTGAGCCGGCCGCCTGGTGCCAGCAGTCGTGGTATCGTATCCCCTGGGGCTTGCTCCTGACACTCCCTGGGGGTGGTCCTCACTAGGCTAGCTCGCCCTGGGAGGGTTGGTGCCGCGACCCAGAGGGTCCACTCCAGGAGTCGCTAACACTCGCTTATATAGCGCTATATTCCACAGCAATCACTGCCCCCATTGGGGCTCACAATCTACATTCCCTATCAGTATGTATTTGGAGTGATACACACATGATATGCAAAACTGCCATAGGGTGCTCAACAGACTCTCTTATGTTCTTGAATTTTTGTTGCATCATTAGCAAATAAATTCGACCATTCATATTTTGGCCAACGTTCTCGAACAATTTCCAATTGACTGTGTTACGCTCCTGTCTCAGGTGTGTGCCAACAGTTGTGCTTATTGTCCTTCAACTTGCAAATCTTCAACTACAGTAAAAAAAACTATTGCTGGCTCCTCTTCGTCTGTACTACTGGGCCTAAGATTCCTGATCGTCCAAGTCCGCTCTCCTCCACGTACCCTCAACCAAGCTGTTCCAATGCCCAGGGTCCGTGTGCCCGCCAGGACCTGAAGGTTTGTCGAACCACTTTACCTCGTGAGCCTAACCGATGGATCATATTTTTGTAAGACAATAGTCTGCCATCACCAACCGTGAACAATTTGTTGCTTACAATTTTGAGACAATGGTCATCCATCTATATTTATTTGTATGGGCAGCTTAAGCTAGATCTACCAGATAAATATCTACAGATAATCTACAGAAATGTATCCACAAATGCTGGGTAGTAGAGTTGAGCAAAACGGGTCGGTCATATTCAAAAGTCGCTGACTTTCGCTGAAGTCGGGTTTCATGAAACGAAACCCGACCATAGCGTGAGGTCGGCCACGAGGTCGGCGACCAGAGCGCCAAAGTCGCGTTTCAAAAGATGCTTCCAGCGCCCTTTTTCAGCCAATGATGGAAGACGCACACTGTGGGTAACGCGATGACATAGGCATCGGTCACCAACATCTTTGAGAAGGGCAAGCAAGTGATTGGTTGGCTTTGTGTGGCGTCACAGGGGCTATAAAAGGGTGTGAACACCGACCTCCATCTTACTTATGCCGATCTCAGCAAAGGGAGAGCTGCTGCTGCTGCTGATTCTGTAGGGAGAGCATTAGGCAGGGAAGAAGAACCGAAAAACTGCTTCTGCTGTTAGCGATTCCCATTACTAGTAGTGGGAATGTGGACAGAGCTGGAGACCTTGCCGGACACACATCAGGGGATCCACTGATGTGACAGAGCCCCTGTAACCCAGGAACAAGTGTTGATTGTGCAGATGCCACTTCAGAGCAGCAACTGGCAGGGTTGGAGGCCAGGGGAAATACAGTAGAGCCAGAGGCCTAAGTGGAGCACGGTTACAATCAGTTGTAGTGTACAACCGATCTAAAACTTGCTACAAGTAGGCCTCAGCCTGCTCCGTGATTGATCCTGGGCTCCAACATTGCCAGTTGCTGCTCATAGGTGTCTTTGGCACGGGTACTCCCTCCTGCCCAGCCTGGTTCCAGCCGCCTGCTTTTTCCGGGTAGTGTCAACGTCACTTTGCCACCAATACGTTGTCCTGTCGTGTTGCGGTCGGGTTAGCCAAGTCTGTGGTGCCTGCAGTTTCGGTGCTTCCTATGTGGGCTGCGGGTTCTGGTAATAAAGGCTGGTTCCGTAGTGCCAATAGGACAAGCACCCCCTGTAGGACTGTGGGTTTCGGTAACTGCGGCCTGCTCACGGCCTTGCAACTTTGTTTTTTTCATAGGTACCTTCTGCTACCCATCCGGGTTCCAGCACCGTCAGCTGGTTCTCGGCAGTGCCTTTGGCCTAGGTGCCTCCTTCTTGGTATCCGAGTTCCAGCAACGTCTGCTGGTCCTTGGTAGTGCTTTGTAGCACAGGTACCTCCTGCTTAGTAACCGTGTTCCAGCATCGTCAGCTTCTTCCACGGTTGTGCCATTGGCTGTTGTTCCTTCTGCTGCCACTCTGGGTTCCAGCACCGTCAGCTGATCTCGGTAGTTCCATTGACTCTTGTAGCTAATGCTACCCATCCGGGTTCCAGCACCGTCAGCTGGTTCTCGGAAGTGTCTTTGGCACGGGCACTCCCTCCTGCCCAGCCTGGTTCCAGCACGCCTGCTGTTTCCGGGTAGTTTCAACGTCACTTTGCCACCAATACGTTGTCCTGTCGTGTTGCGGTCGGGTTAGCCGAGTCTATGGTGCCTACAGTTTCGGTACTTCCTTTGTGGGCTGCGGGTTCTGGTAATAAAGGCTGGTTCCGTAGTGCCAATAGGACAAGCACCCCCTGTTGGACTGTGGGTTTCGGTAACTGCGTCCTACTCGCGGCCTTGCAACTTTGCTGATTATGGGTACCTTCTGCTACCCATCCGGGTTCCAGCACCGTCAGCTGGTTCTCGGCAGAGCCTTTGGCCTAGGTGCCTCCTTCTTGGTATCCGAGTTCCAGCAACGTCTGCTGGTCCTTGGTAGTGCTTTGTAGCACAGGTACCTCCTGCTTAGTATCAAGACTAATACAGTTATGCAGTACAAAGAGAAACACCATGCTCAGAGTCAGCACAGCGCCAGAGGGTCAAAACCAGACAAAAGCAGAAGTATCAGTAGCCAGAGACAAAGTCAGGTCAAAGTCCAAAGCCGAGTCAAATACCAGGGAATCCAAACACGAAGGGGAAAACACTGAGTCGAGACAAGGAGAGGGGATGACAGACATGGACAAAGTCAGAAAAAAACATGGAAGGACCAATCAGGGTATCACCAGTGTCAACTACTCACGCCATAGGCAGAAAGTATAACTGACACCACCTGCAGGGTGCAGTGGGGAGAAATAGCCGACCTGAGACCAGAACAAAGCAAAGCAGCTAACCCCTGACATGACCAGACTGGGAAATGGGTAGACAGGATTCAAAACCGGGTCTGGATCATGACAATATATGTTACTTATGGTCCTATGATTTTGCATTTGGATCAAGCTCAAAGAGTTTGGAGCCTTAAAGGAACACTGTGGTGATTTTCATTTCTACCCTTGATAGTAATTACATGGTATGTGTAATGAGTGCTGTAACATGCTTTTCGTCCACCATCTTCTGCCCTTTTTAATGATGTTCCAGCTCGTTCCAGCATCATGTGACCATATCTGCAATCTACCTAATTGCACAGTTTCTTTTGTGCAGGGCAGTGGACACTTTCTCAGTGTGTCTATGATACTCAGAATGAGGCACTCTATCTCATATAATTGCATTGAAAAAAAATTTTAAAATGACCTCAGCTCCTCACAGAAGATAGTCTGTGATTTGGAGGATCAAAAATGGTGTCATGTGATGCTGAAGCGTTCAGAGCACGGCTGAAAACGGCAGAAGATGACAACTATTATTCCATTCATTACTCATACACACATTATTGCTACCAAAGAAAGAAATAAAAATAATTATCAGAGTACTTCTTTAAACAGTATGGTGAGGCTATTACTCTCTTCTTCCTGACAGATCCCTCTCTTATTTTGCGTTTTGTAGGTGTCTTTGTCACCATTGTTAGCATCAGGCAGTATCTGCAGCCCAGTCAAGTTGCACAGGTAGTCCCAGCACAGTCTCAAGAGCCAGGAGCTAGATATCAGAATGCAGGCGTTTTGCACAAGAACAGTTGTTGACGGGTGTAGAAGGGCATCAACTCAACAGCAGGACTGGTACCTGCTCATTCGTGAGAGGAGAAACAGGTGGAACACTACCAAAGCCTTAAAAAATTGACTCACTCCTTAAGACCACTGTTATGCTTGCTTCCAACAAAATTCTCAGAAACAGACTCTGCAATTGTGGCATTAGGGCCTGATGTCCTCTTGGGGCCCTGTACTCACAATCTAGCACTGTGCAGCTCAAATGGCATTCACCAGAATTGCTAGGTCTGCCATTGGTGACCCATTTTCTTCACATATAAGAGCAGGTTTACACTGAGCACATGTTGCATACATGAGTATCTGGAAACACCATGATGAACGTCATACTATGCTTAAATTAATTCTGTCAGCACATAATTACTGTTCAAATCAAGTACAGGCATAAAGTGCATCAGGGATGCTCAATTGGGTTTAGGTCAGGGCTCTGGCTGGGCCAGTCAAGAATGGTCAGAGTTGTTCTGAAGCCACTCCTTTGTTATTTTAGCTATGTGCTAAGGGTCATTGTCTTGTTGGAAGGTAAACCATTGGCCAAGTCTGAGGTCCAGAGCACTCTGGAAGAGGTTTTCATCCAGGATATCTCTGTATTTGGCCGCATTCATATTTCGTTCATTGGCAACCAGTCGTCCTGTCCCTGCAGCTGAAAAACACCCCCATAGCATGATGCTGCCACGACCATGTATCACTGTTGGGATTGTATTTGGCAGGTGATGAGCAGTGCCTGGTTTTCTCCACACATACCGCTTAGAATTCACCAAAAAGGTCTATCTTCATCTCACCAGACCAGAGAATCTTATTTCTCATAGTGCGGGAGTGTGGGTCGCCCCTCACACCCAGGGCAGCGGGGTACCCGGTACCGGGCCGGTGTCAGAGGGATGTGTCACAGCAGCGGTGACCCGGTCCGTGGCCCTGGGCGCCCAATATCAATGGCGGTGATGTCAATAGCTTAGTTGAATAGTTCGTGACACCACCCGTGGTGTTTGGTAAGTAAGATGTTGAGCCAACGCTGCATGCAGATCCACTGGGACTGATGGTGTGGTGCAGCAAAGATGGTGTAGCTCCCCACAGGTGGAGCTGTAGTCCCAGGGCAGTGTGGGTGCAATGGATGAGGAGAGGCGCCGAATGGTATAGATGCTGGTACCCAGATGTAACGGTGCTGAAGGTGTTAGCGACAAATGAATGGAGGACACCAGGGCTTGTAGTTTCAAAGCTTTACTCACAGTTCGTGGTACCCACTGGTGCCCGCCTCCGTGCCGTGTCCTCCGAAGTAGAGACTCAACCTCCCGGGCAAGTCAGGGTTCTCCTCTCCAACACTCCGCCAACATGTGCCTTTCCTGAACGACTCCTCTATTGCTCCTTTTAATGTGAAGAACTCCAGTACCGTAGTTCTCTGGAATTCCTCCTGTCAGATGTTCCTAGAACCTTATTTGTATGACAGACAGCTGTAGCCTCTATGGGGGACTCCTCTCAGAGTCCTGGCTCGCAAATCGGTTGCTGTTGTGTCCCAAGTCTTGGATGGGAGTAGTGCATTTACAGCCTCCTACTCCACCGGTGTCTGCTGCAGAACCATAAGTGTCCATACAACCTCAGGGACCGGGCCCCGGCCTTGCGCTGAGAACCTATAGGCAGGGTTCCTCTTCCAACCCACAACTCCTCTCTGTTCTCCTACTCCTTCGTTCCGCGCTGTTCCTTCTCTCTCTTATGGAAGCTTAGGTTGCAGGTCTACGTCTTTCTCTTCTCTTTCCCGTGCCAGCTGGCTCACATCACAGAGACAGCTGCAGCACTCCTTCCTCTCTTCCTCTCCTAGGGAGCTCGTTCCACTAAGACCAGTCCTCAGCCTCTCCTGACTAACTGCCTTCCTCCGCCTTGAGCTCCTCTCAGTCTGACTTGCTGTCTGCCTGCTCTCTCTCTGACCCTCGTCTGACTGACCTACTAGCCTCCACTTTCCCCCTCTTTTATACTAACTCCACCCACCTCCCAGCACATCTCATGTTACGAAGCAGGGTTCCACGAAGGGTACTCTGCTACCCCCAGCCTGAAGCTGCTAGGCGGACCTACTGAACTATCCTGTGTGTGGGATGCAGGTGTTGGAGTGTGGAAAGGAGTTCCCAACTTACCTAGTTGATGGGGCACTACACCTTAGGAGAAGGTGCAGTACCTCTGTGGCGACTGAGCCTCAGGGGCGTCACAAGTGCTTCATATGTTTTTTAGCAAACTCTATGCGGGCTTTCATATGTCTTCCACTGAGGAGAGACTTCAGTCGGGCCACTCTGCCATAAAGGCCCGACTTGTGGAGGGCTGCGGTGATAGTTGACTTTGTGGAACTTTCTCCCATCTCCCTACTTCATTCTGGAGCTCAGCCACAGTGATCTTGGGGTTCTTCTTTACCTCTCTCACCAAGGCTCTTCTCCCACGATTGCCCAGTTTGGCTGGACGGCCAGGTCTAGGAAGACTTCTGGTGGTCCCAAACTTCTTCCATTTAAGGATTATGGAGGCCACTGTGCTCTTAGGAACCTTCAGTACTGCAGAAATTATTTTGTAACCTTGGCTAGATCTGTGCCTTGCCACAATTCTGTCTCTGAGCTCCGTGGCGAGTTTCTTTGACCTCATGATTCTCATTTGATCTGACATGCACTGTGAGCTGTGAGGTCTTATATAGACAGGTGTGTGCCTTTACAAATCAAGTCCTATCAGTTTAATTAAATACATCTGAACTCCAATGAGGGAGTAAAACAATCTCAAGGAGGATCACAAGGAAATGGACAGCATGGGACATAAATATAAATGTCTGAGCAAAGGGTCTGAATACTTATGACCATGTGATATTTCATTTTTTATCTAATATATAAAGCTGAATGTGTGTGTGTATGTTTTTATGTATGTATGTGTGTATGTCCGGGATTGGCATCTGCACCGTCGCAGCTAGAGCCACAAAATTTTGCACAGTCACACGTCTGGACCCCGAGAGCGTCATAGGATATGTTGTGAGGTGAAATTTTAACCCTGCGTGTTCCAATTCACAAAACAATTTTGCCCCTAGGTACATAATGGGGAAAAAGTGTATGTATGTGTGTATGTCCGGGATTGGCATCTGCACTGTCGCAGCTACAGCCACAAAATTTTGCACAGTCACACGTCTGGACCCCGAGAGCGTCATAGGCTATGTTGTGAGGCGAAATTTTAACCCCGCATGTTCCAGTTCACCATACAATTTGTCCTATTATTATTATCATTTCTATGGTGTTATCGTCCTTCTGTAAAGCTGGAAATAACACAATTTATTACCGTGCCAACACAGACCACCCTCTGACACAGACTGCAGGGTAGGCCCAGTATCACACAGGATAGGATTAGATACACGGCTTAGCAGTCAGTATCACACAGGATAGGATTAGATGCACAGCTCAGCAGACAGTATCACACAGGAGAGGATTAGACACATTGCTCAGCAGTCAGTATCACACAGGATAGGATTAGATACACAGCTCAGCAGTCAGTATCACACAGAATAGGATTAGATACACAGCTCAGCAGTCAGTATCACACAGGATAGGAATAGATACATGGCTCAGCAGACAGTATCACACAGGATAGGATTAGATACACAACTCAGCACACAGTATCACACAGAATAGTATTAGATACACGGCTCAGCAGACAGTATCACACAGAATAGGATTTGATACACGGCTCAGCAGTCAGTATCACACAGGATAGGATTAGATACACGGCTCAGCAGTCAGTATCACACAGTATAGGATTAGATACACGGCTGAGCAGTCAGTAACACACATGATAGGATTAGATACACGACTCAGCAGTCAGTATCACACAGGATAGGGTTAGATATATGGCTCAGCAGACGGTATCACACAGGATAGGATTAGATACACTGCTCAGCAGTCAGTATCACACAGGATAGGATTAGATACACGGCTGAGCAGTCAGTAACACACGACAGGATTAGATGCACAGCTCAGCAGAAAGTATCACACAGAAGAGGATTAGGTACACAGCTCAGCAGACATTATCACACAGGATAGGGTTAGATACACAGCTCAGAAACAGGATGTGCCAAAGTAGAGGGCATTTTCATTCCAAGAATTCCACTCATTCCATCTGATTTGTTTTTTCATTTTAAACGCCTCCAGTTTCCAGTTCAACTGCTATTTGCAATGTCCATTAACAATGCTCAGGGACAGTCCTTGAAATTAGTAGTGATCGATTTGCAATCTCCATGCTTTTCTCATGGTCAACTTTACGTGGTCTGTTCAAGAGTTGGAACTGCCAAATATCTGCTCTTCTTTGCACCGAAAAGAAAAACAAAAAATCTTGAATGAGTTGATAGGGTTAGATACACAGATACACATGTTGTTTATCAAAAGGCTCTTGAATTAGTTGAAAATAAAATACTATCAATACTTGGGTAATTTTTTAGTTAATTTGTGTTGCAAATCTGTAGTGTTGAATATATGATGTGAGATGTTTTTATGTGCAATATAATCATTATAATTTGTTATAACTAACCACAGTTGGCTACTATGCCCAGGCAACGCCGGGCTCTTCAGCTAGTCTTTTAATAAATTTGCAAAAATTTCTACATTTCTGTTTTTTTTTTGCAGTAAAGATGGGGTGCAGAGTGTACATTAATAAGAAAAAAATAATGAAGTTTTTAAATTTACCAAATGGCTACAATGAAACAAAGAGTGAAAAATTTAAAGGGGCCTGAATATTTTCCGTACCCAGAGGCGTATCCAGGGGGGGCAGCCGGGCATTTGCTCTGGGCACAGCCAGCAGGGGGGCGCAGTCGGGCCACCTAATGCAGCGGTCCGCACTGTCTCCCCCCGGCGGCTGCATTCCACCGCCCCCCAGACTGGGAGTCAGCCGTTCTCTGTGTCGGCTGTCAAGCTGACAGCCGGAACAGAGAAGCTGCGCGTGCCGGCTCTCAAATAGCAATTGAAGCTCTGACCGCCGGGTCAGAGCGACGCCTGCAACGTGATCATGTGATGTGATCATGTCATGTGATCACGCTGCTGACGTCACTCTCCAGCGCCCAGGACACTAGTGGTAAGTGTGCTCCACTCTCTCTCGAGCTGAAGAACCACTGAAGATTAAGAGGGGGGCACTTTATGTGTGGGGGGATTTTGAGTGGGGATGGGGGTTATTTAATGGGTGGGGGGATTTAGAGTGGGGATGGGGGTTATTTAATGGATGGGGGGCCCTTTATGTGTGTGTGGGGATTTTGAGTGGGGATGGGGGTGTTATTTAATGGATGGGGGCACTTGGAGTGGGGATGGGGGGATTATTTAATGTGTGGAGGTATTTGGAGTGGGCAGAGTGATGCGAGGTCCCGATCGTTGCCATGGTGACCCGATATTGTGGTGATGGCATTCGGATCACCAGAGCTAGGAAGGTGCAGGATCAGCAAATCTCTGTCTGTGCTGCTGCATCCCCATGCTGTACAAGCAATCAGCCCGCAAAAAATGATAGTCCCATAGTGGGACAAAGTAAAAAAGGATTAAAAAAAGACTAAAAAAAACCTTTTAAATAATCGCTAAAATATTTTTTTAAAATATAAAAAAAATATTTTATCTATAAGTAAATATTTGTATAAAACAAAATGAATGTAAACAAAAGTACACATATTTGGTATCTCCGCATCCGCAACGTCCCAACTTATAGAACTGTTCCACTAGTTAACCCCTTTAGTGAACACCATAACACCATTGCAGGTTTTTGCTCATTCTACCTCCCAAAATTCTGATTAAAACACATACTGGGCGTTGCTAATAAATACAGTATATACACACACCACCAACCCAGAGTGAGAATAAATAAGGTGTTTGTGATATATATATATATATATATATACAGTGGGGCAAAAAAGTATTTAGTCAGTCAGCAATAGTGCAAGTTCCACCACTTAAAAAGATGAGAGGCGTCTGTAATTTACATCATAGGTAGACCTCAACTATGGGAGACAAACTGAGAAAAAAAAAATCCAGAAAATCACATTGTCTGTTTTTTTTTTCCTTTTATTTGCATATTATGGTGGAAAATAAGTATTTGGTCAGAAACAAAATTTCATCTCAATACTTTGTGATATATCCTTTGTTGGCAATGACAGAGGTCAAACGTTTTCTGTAAGTCTTCACAAGGTTGCCACACACTGTTGTTGGTATGTTGGCCCATTCCTCCATGCAGATCTCCTCTAGAGCAGTGATGTTTTTGGCTTTTCGCTTGGCAACACGGACTTTCAACTCCCTCCAAAGGTTTTCTATAGGGTTGAGATCTGGAGACTGGCTAGGCCACTCCAGGACCTTGAAATGCTTCTTACGAAGCCACTCCTTCGTTGCCCTGGCGGTGTGCTTTGGATCATTGTCATGTTGAAAGACCCAGCCACGTTTCATCTTCAATGCCCTTGCTGATGGAAGGAGGTTTGCACTCAAAATCTCACGATACATGGCCCCATTCATTCTTTCATGTACCCGGATCAGTCGTCCTGGCCCCTTTGCAGAGAAACAGCCCCAAAGCATGATGTTTCCACCACCATGCTTTACAGTAGGTATGGTGTTTGATGGATGCAACTCAGTATTCTTTTTCCTCCAAACACGACAAGTTGTGTTTCTACCAAACAGTTCCAGTTTGGTTTCATCAGACCATAGGACATTCTCCCAAAACTCCTCTGGATCATCCAAATGCTCTCTAGCAAACTTCAGACGGGCCCGGACATGTACAGGCTTAAGCAGTGGGACACGTCTGGCACTGCAGGATCTGAGTCCATGGTGGCGTAGTGTGTTACTTATGGTAGGCCTTGTTACATTGGTCCCAGCTCTCTGCAGTTCATTCACTAGGTCCCCCCGCGTGGTTCTGGGATTTTTGCTCACCGTTCTTGTGATCATTCTGACCCCACGGGGTGGGATTTTGCGTGGAGCACCAGATCGAGGGAGATTATCAGTGGTCTTGTATGTCTTCCATTTTCTAATTATTGCTCCCACAGTTGATTTCTTCACTCCAAGCTGGTTGGCTATTGCAGATTCAGTCTTCCCAGCCTGGTGCAGGGCTACAATTTTGTTTCTGGTGTCCTTTGACAGCTCTTTGGTCTTCACCATAGTGGAGTTTGGAGTCAGACTGTTTGAGGGTGTGCACAGGTGTCTTTTTATACTGATAACAAGTTTAAACAGGTGCCATTACTACAGATAATGAGTGGAGGAAAGAGGAGACTCTTAAAGAAGAAGTTACAGGTCTGTGAGAGCCAGAAATCTTGATTGCTTGTTTCTGACCAAATAGTTATTTTCCACCATAACATGCAAATAAAATGAAAAAAAAACAGACAATGTGATTTTCTGGATTTTTTTTTCTCAGTTTGTCTCCCATAGTTGAGGTCTACCTATGATGTAAATTACAGACGCCTCTCATCTTTTTAAGTGGTGGAACTTGCACTATTGCTGACTGACTAAATACTTTTTTGCCCCACTGTATATATATATATATATATATATATTTATATATATATACATATATATAATTTTTTATTTGCTTTTTTTCCAGCCAGGAAGTGAATGGCAGACCATACGGAGAATTTAAGTGCACCAATAAAATACAAAACCGAACATATGGACTAAAAATTATGGGAACAGTAACAATAAATTAAAATACCTTTATTAATACAAGAATACATGGTAATAGTTGACACCATCACACAAGGGTGTCTGTACAGAGATATATAAATTATTTGTTATGCAATAAAAGATAAAACAAGCCAAAACTAAGAGCCACCAGGTGAACAATATGAATGCTAAAATGGGAAAATAAATCCCCCTGCTAGAAATAGAGGCTGTACCAGCATATGCATAATATCTGCTGAATAAATTAGTAGGTTAGGTTATATAAGAGGTGAATAAAGTGCAAAAAGTTTGCTTTAACCTCATGGAATGATGAGGCTGTGCAGCCAGAGTTAATATACAGATAATCAGTATGAATAGCACCAATGACTGCAATCAACTGGTTAACTGCAGATTGAAAAGTGTTGTGTACCATGAAATCTGGTACACCTCTATATTTGCCAAGGCAGTGCCGCTATAGTCCGGTTGAAGATAGAGGAAAGATAAGGAAAATACAATGGGGATATGTAGATACCTAGTGGATGATGGCTCGCTGTGCGGCACACTTCCCATCATCTAGTAATAACCTCGTACTGATAAAACACTGATTTTATTGACACAGCAATGCACAGCCTGGTACACATCACTGGTATCAGGCTCTCGGCCCCTACATTATGCTAGTCTCAAATCATAGCAATAACCTGCTGACAGATTCAAGTGCATTTAAAGGGAAGGAGTCATCTGATTAATGCTATCCAAAGCACGGGTGGAATGAATCAAAGCCTGGCTGCATGATAACAGCTAGGTATCTTTTCTCTGAAACACTCTGGCACTGCCTCCGATCCGCTCTTCCCACAGCCATTCTAGGTAGATGACATCTCAGTCTCTCACTATCAAAGAGAAATGTCAATCACCTCTATCAATCGTGGGAAGGGCTGGACAGAGCCAGGGCTAGACTATCTCATCTCTCTCCCTGTGGCCTGATCTTCTAACTGTATGTTCAGAGAAAGTATACTACAATCGGTCAGCCAGGCTCTAACTCATGCTGCCTGTGGTTTGAGCAGCAGGAATAATAATAATAATAAGTTTTATTTCTATAGCGCCGACATATTCCGCAGCACTTTACATTTCAGAGGGGACTTGTACAGACGATAGACATTACAGCATCAGATGACAGGTTCCCTTTAAATTAATGGAGGCAATCCTCAAAAACAAGCTTTTTTTAGTCTGGTGGAATGATGGACAAGCACCATTCTTTATCACAGCAGTTTGTTGTAATTAGTTTTATTGGAATGGAATCTACTTTTTAAGCTTTGGATGAATGAGGCATCCTAAATAGTAACAACCGATGCAGTTAGGAGTCGAACTGTTATTCAAATGTTTACCAGCAGAGGGCAGATTAGTCCTTGGTTTTGGCTTTTGCAGCTTGGTGTCGGCATGATAGGGAACCACTAATCTAGCCTTCTCTCTGGCTCAATTTGTATTTGATTTTTTTCCAATAACGTTGCCCAGTCTAGTAAATTCGGAAGGTGAACCTTAGGCCCGCTTCACATGTGTATTTCACGGTCTGTATACGGACTGCAATGCCTGGAATGGCCGCAGGTCTGCAGACACAAATTTACAGCCTCATAGACACATTTGAAGCTCTAAGTTCAGTGCGGAAGAAGATCCGCTACCAGACCGAGCACTGTGGTGCATAAATGGACTAGGAAATATTCTGTGATCCCAAACTTAGTAAGCAGATTTTGCAGAAGAACCTATTCCTTGCTATTGACCTGTGGTCAAAAAAGCAAAAAGCCATCGGCTCTATCTGTTCACCACACACAGTTAAAATATTAATAAAAAGTTCTGATATGATATGCAGTAAACCAAATGTTGGCAAACTGTATAAATAGCAATTCCCAGATAGATTTGCAAAAATATTAGATGTGATTTTTCTTATTAAAAGTTGGAAATTGGAATAAGGGCTCATACTGCACTCATCTGGGAGGAAAATGGACGAGTGCAATCTGATAAAGAAAATTTGGATTGCTCTCTGACCATTGTTAATCTATGAGACCCTCTTATATGCGATTTTTTTCACAGCTCAGATCAGGATGAGAAAATGATTGCACAATGCTGCTTTTATCCCCGAATTTTGGACGAGACTCGCCAGTGCAAGTCAATAGGTGAACTCAGACCTGGAAAGGGGGTAATACGCATGGAGCTTCTCAGGCTATCAGCTCACAACTGTATACTTAGCCCCCCCCCCAAAAAAAATGACATGGTCCCCCTATATTTAATAACCAGCAAAGGCTAGGCAGATAACTGTGGGTTGATATTAGAAGCCTAGGAAGGGGCCATGCATATTGGCTCCCTCCCAGACTAAAAACATAATCTCTCAGCCGCCCCAGAAAAGGTGCATCTATAAGATGCGCCAATTCTGGCACTTAGCCTCGCTCGTCCCACTTGCCCTGTAGCAGTGGCAAATGGGGTGATAGTTAGGGGGGTTGATGTCTCCTTTGTATTGTCAGGTGACATCAAGACAAGGGGTTAGTAATGGAGAGGCATCTATAAGACTCCCCAATTACTAACCACATAGTGATATTGTATAAAAAACACACACACCCAGAATAAAGTCCTTTAATTGAAATAATGACACAGACTCCTTTCATGAATCTAAATTAAACCAAACCAGCTATACTCACGTCAACGCCCAATCCACTAAATAATAAACAACCATATTCCTCACCTATCTGCCGAAAAGATAATAATCCATTTGTACCGAGTCAAGCTCTGCTATATCTAGATGGCAGGCTGCATTGTTACATGATGCAACTACAGTATACAGCCTGCCATCCAGCAGAGACACTGAGCTGCGCATGCTTGCTCAGCTCAGTGCCTCGTTGTGAACTCCTTTCATCTCACTAACATCACCTTCACAGCCAATGCACTGAGTTCAACTCACGTCCGTCAGCACATGCGCCGTGGGAAAAGTTATAATGGTGCTCGCGCTGACATCAGTGAGTTAAACTCGCATGACACTGGTCCCACTTTTCTGGACTGAAATTGGACTGTTTTTTTTTTCACTGTGATGAGTATGAGCCCTAAAGGAGTTTCCTGCTGATTGCTGATTGTGCCTGCAGATTGCTAAATCCTGACCACGTGCAATGTGAACACTTTCAGGATTGCGCTCTTTTGCCTGCATGAGCAGTTGTCATGTGACTGCAGTTATATGCCAATTAATAACTTTTCCAGCTTCTACCAATGTTCTGTTGAGAGACATGGATGTGAGAAACTAGTTGGCACATGACTGCAAATATGCAAATCATACACTTGCAGTCACATGACCACCGCTCATGCTGGAAAACAATTGGAATCCTGACAGTGTGCACATTGCACACGTAGGATTCGGCAACCTAAAGTCACACAAATTGACTGCAGAAGTGTAGGTTTACTACAAGGCAATTCGGTAGCAGGTATATGGAGCTGGCTCACGGGGTGAGCTTGCACTATACTCAGCAGATAATGGCTGTGACACACAGCTAGGACTTGCCATTAACAGCTGTGGGCAGAGCACAGCTCTGTCCACAACTATTAATCTGTTAAAATCCACTGTCGATCTCTGACAGCGACATTTAGGCTGTGTGCACACGCTGCGGATTAGGTGCGGATTCATCCGCGCGGATTTTGTACAATCCGCAGGTGAAACCGCAGGTCAAAAGACCTGCGGTTTTACCTGCGGATTGCTCTGCGGTTTTGCCTTGCGGTTTTTCATCTCCTCGATGGAGGAGATGGCAAACCGCAGGGGAATCCGCAGAAAGAATTGACATGTCAATTCTTTCTGCGGATTGAAAACCGCAGATAATCCGCGCGGAAAATTCCGCACCGTCTGCATTGCGGTTTTTGATTCCCATAGGGAATCATGGTACTGTACATCGCAGCAAAAACTGCTGCGGGTCCGCAGCGGCCAAAACCGCTGCGGAACCGCAGCAAAATCCGCAGGGTGTGCACACAGCCTAACGGTGCACCAGGATAGAGGCATGTCATTCTATGCGCCCATCGATATTGGCATCATTCCATTGGTGCTCACCCAGTACCACGCTGTGGTATTGCTGTATATAGCTCAATTGATCAGACAATCACATGTTCTACCCCCAAGAAGATTAATAAATACAGTAAAAAGTAAAAAAATATAAAAAAACAAAAAAGTTTGAATCACTCTCCTTTTACCCCATTAAAAATAATGCTAATAGAAAAGGATACATATGTGGTATTGCTGCGTCCTTAAAAGTCCGACCTATCAAAATATAAAAATAATTAACCCGATCGGTAAATTCTGTAAACAGAAAAAAATCTGGCTTCTGCAACACCACAAAACAATACACGAGCGATCAAAATATATCTATCCTAAAGTGGTATCAATAAAACATTGTCTCGCCCTGCAAAAAATTAACCCTCATGCAGTTCATTGACTGAAAAGTGAAAATATTACAGGTCTTGGACAATGGCGACACAATCAAATAAACTTTTATCTTGTTTTTTTTTTGTTTTTTTTTTTTTTTACTACAAATTTTCAATTTTTTCTCACCGCACTCAGAACTTTTTTCCCATTTTCCAGTACACTATGTAGAAAAATGTATGATGTCAGTAAAAATTACAAGTCGTCGCCAAAAAGCAATCCCTTATATGTCTATGTGGACAGATAATTAAAAAATATTTTTTGTCTTAGAAGAGAAGCAAAAACAGAAATTAGCCATGTCGTGAAGGGTTTATAAGGAGCCTATCACCCCAAAATACATTTTAAATAGGCTGCACAATGTTACGTAGCTCCTATAATAACCATACACACAGTGTTACTGGTGCCTGAGAAAATAACTTTTAATTCATATGCAAATAAGGAGGTATCGGTGTACTCTTGGCGTGGCCAATAGTTTGATGCACCATAATGCCTCCTTATTTGTATATTGGGGCTTTTCTGATTGACAGCGCTCATTTCCCAGAGCAAGCACTTTCTGAATGAGGCCAGCGCGCAATTCCTGTCTCCTTACTTCTGATACTGCTCGCTACATTAATATACCTTAAAGTGCAGTGAGTGGCGTGAGAAGAAGTGAGACATGGAGACATGTGTGATCGTTTTATGTGATATACCAATGTAAAGGGGTTAATATAATAATGTTCATTGTTGTATTTATGCCTTTTTGCTTACTGGTATTGCTACATGTTCTATGTACTACCTAAGGTATGATATGGTCCTGCTACCCCTTCTGGGTATTACCATTGCTGTGTTTCCATGTTCTTCATTGTATATAGTGTGATAATGTTCACTATGTTTTGTGTACAGTATAGGGAAAGCAAAGTACTCTTGGTTGGACACTAGAGGGGGGCACTCTAGTATACAGAATAGTTAGTAGATAGTATAGGGTTAAGTGTAGGAGGGGCTGCTGAGAGTTAAGGTTAGAGCAGAAAGGAATTTAGTCAGATGGGGCCAGGGTGCCCAAAGTGCCCACATGGGCTATAGGCCCAGGATGGCTTGGCAGCCACGCAACTTTAAGCAGCTGCAGCACATGTTATCCACGGCCACTGGGAATCATTGCAGTGGGCCAGTACAAGAAGAAGAAGATGTAGCGACTCAGTCTGGGCAGACGCCTTCAGAACAGGAGTCAATTGGAGTGAGGAACAGAAGGAAGTTGAAGCTTCGCAGGGAACGGTACAGACAGGCCGGATGCTTTTCCAGAGGCAACTAAACCAGGTGGTAGATGATTGCAAGTCTGGGCGAAACAGGCAGAAGGAATTGTCATCATGGCGAGGTTAGGCCAGGAACAATCTGGGAAGCAGTCTAAGACAGTCTTGTCTGGACGTGTGCCACACAGAAGCGTCAACAAAGTAGGGAAAGCTGAGGAAGCAAGTAAAGTTGAATGTGAATTCCTTGATGTGCCAACTGTGGATATAATGTGTGAAGATCTAAGTAAAGAAAATGTTCAAGTTATTCTGGACTGTGTCTCCATTACTGGGGGTCGCCTGGAAGAAGGGTCGTCGCCACCTGGGAAGTGCCCAGGGGGACATGAACCTGGAGACACACGCAGGTACGCTGAGCAGTGGAGTACAGTTTTCTGTGAGGGAAGGTCGGGACACAGATGCTTCAGTATCTCTGAACATGACTACAGTCCTGGCCTCCCCTTACACCAAACACAATGTAGCAAGTATTTGTCAAGTACAAAGAAATTGATACATGATTTTCTAAATATTTTTTAAATATAAATCTGAAAATTGTGACATGCATTTGTATTCAGCCCCCATCAGTCAATAATTTGTAGGACCACCTTTTGCTACAATTACTGCTGCAAGTCTTTTTGGGTATGTCTCTACCAGCTTTGCACATCTAGAGGCTGAAATTTTTTACATTTTTCTTTGCAAACTAGCTATAGCTCAGTGGGATTGGATCACGGGCGAACACTAACAGCTTGGAGCTAGGGATGAGTGAATCTAAACTATAAAGTTCAGAGTTCATACCGAACACCTAGTGTCTGGTACCAAACCCCAAACTTTTAACAGGATGTCAGATTTACTGTTCCGGTTTGGATGCCTAGTAAAGTTTGTTGAAAGGCTACAGTGCCGCCAATCAACAAGCTTTTAGCCTGTTGGCCCTTCCTGATCCATCACAGCCATGCCAAGTTTTGACATGGCTGTGATTGGCAGGCGCACCACGTGACCCAATTTGTATAAATGCCAGATCACGAGTGCAGCCGCCATTCTACTCTGATTTGTGTAAGAACAGGATGTAACAGGAGTGAGGGACTGGGAACTTTTCAAAAAATGTAGTTACTTACCGGTAACAGGATTTCTCAGAGCCCATGACAGCACCACGGAGAGAGGATCCACCCTTCAGGGACAGGAAATCTACAGATAAAAAGGGCTGTACCTCTCCCTTGCATCAGTTGGTTTACAGAGCATCGGAGGACCTCCAGGTTAATGACAGAAAATTATACACTTTATCGTACTGTTTATCAAAAAAGAACACCATGTCTATACATAAACACACTACAAACAGTGAAAAAACGTGCTCACCACACACGTGATGGAAGGGAATAAACGGGTGCTGTCATGGGCTCTGAGAAATCCCGTTACCTGTAAGTAACTACGTCTTTCTCTATCCCCCATGACAGCACAACGAAGAGAATTACAGAGATTTGTAACTTAGGGAGGGACCACAGCCTGAAGAACCCTTCTCCTGAAGGTCAAGTCAGAAAAAGAGGCTAGGTCCAGCTGATAATGCTTACAAAAGGTGGAAGGTGATGAACAAGTGGCAGCTTTACAAATCTGTTCTATTGATACCCAGACCTTTCTGCCCAGAAGGTTGCCATTGCTCTTGTGGAATGAGCCTTCAGACCTTCCAGGACGACATTCCCACTGGATGAGTAGGCTAAATCTAGAGCATCTCTTATCCATCTCCCTTTATAGGCCCCTGAAAACACACAAAAACAGATCCTTCCTTCCTACACCTCTGTGTGGATTCTAGGTACTGAACCAGACATGTCCTAACATCTAAAGTGTGGAATTTTTCTTCTTCCCTATTCTTAGGGTTAGAGCAAAAGGAAGGAAGGACTACTTCCTGGGACCTATAGAAGATGCTACCTTTGGTAAGTAGCCAGGGTCAGGTTTTAGAATAACCCTATCATCTAGTACTTTTGTGAAGGGAGGGCCTGCAGATAAGGCCTGTATGTCACTTATGGAACGCCCGCCAGGGCCGTGGGGAGACTCGGTACCGGTCCAATTCTTAAGGGGATGTGTCACGGCAGCAGTGACCCGGTCCATGGCCCTGGGCGTCCAATGAAAAATGATGATTAGAGGGGCAGTAAAGTTTATAAGAGATGATTTGTGACGCCACCTGTGGTACTTGGCCAGGGATGGACGGCGCTGCTTAAAGAGACCGCTCGGCCTGATGGTGATGCAGCAGAGTTGATATAGCTCTCCACAGGTAGAGCTTACTCCCAGGGCAATTATATTGTTAAAGATGGTGATGATGGGTGTAGTGCAGGGTGGATGGCGAAGTAAACAACTCCGAGGACACAGCAGGGTGCAGTTTCCACACTTTTACTCACAGTTTGATGTGCAGGCCGGGGCACTAGTTACAGATGACAATGGAGGTCCAGGGAGCCTGGAAACAACTTAGGATCCACTAAGCCAGATGGGTTTTGAGGCCTCCTTACTGCGCTGATCTCTGAGGTCCTTGCTGACGAAAGCTATGCTCAGTCTTCTGTTCCTTATTGCCCGTATGGCAGGCAGCTTGAGCCTATTGCAGGTGTCACTCCTTTGTGGTGGCTCCGGGCTCTGGTCTGCTGCTGTGCCTTCGGGTGTTTGCTGGGCCGGGAGACCTGCAATCCCCTTCCCTCCGGATTTAGCTGCTGAGACTGTTGTACCCGTCAGCCACAGACTCCGGATTCTAGCCCTGTTCTCTGGGGTGAGCTTGGTCACAGCTCCACTCCCCAGGTTCCCTTTCACTTCTCCTCTCTCCATTGTCTCTCTTAGTCCCAGACACTGACTGACTGACCCCGCCTCCAGGCCAGAACTGATAGAGAAGCTCCCCTGAAACCAGGTTTAGAGATCCCTCTTCTGGACTGGAGTCAGGAAAAGTGTTGGATGTGCTATCTGGTCAAGGAAGCCCTCCTTGCTTTCAAGCATGTCATCACCCCCATGTGAGGGGGGCAATGCCACTGTGGTAACCAGACTCCTGGGTTGCCACAGTATATCACATGAAATCCCAATTAAAGATATTTAATTATGAGGATGTAGCATGAAAAAATGTGGAAAAGTGCATGGGGTATGAATACCTTTACAAGGCACTGTATGTAAACGTGTAGAGCCATGCAAATTTACTTGAGGAAGAAAAATGTATGTATCCATTAAATACTAAATGTTTAATGGTATGATATCAGTTGGCACCCTTAATGTTTTAGTGTGATGGTACAAATATGTTAGCTTTTGGGGCTCCAATTTTAATTTTCACCCAGGGCCACACTTAGTCTAAGGCCAGGATCACACATGCGAGAAACTCGTACGAGTCTCGCATCTTAATACCTGGCACTGCCGCCGGCACTCGGATCGGAGCATGTGGCTGCATAGCAATTCATGAAGCCGCAAGCTCCGCTCCCGAGTGCCGGCGACAGTGCCGGGTATTAAGATGCGAGACTCGTACGAGTTTCTCGCATGCGTGATCCCAGCCTAAAATCGGCATTGCACATAGCCAAGCTTGATTTCATTAAAAGGCAGGTGTGGCGCCCTGCGTCTTTACAGCTACAAAAGGGTTAAATATGTACTGTTTTGCATGGGTTTTGTGAGCAGTGGGAGTTATGCTTTCTCTGCTAGAGACCACAACACACAGAATTTTACCTCACTCCATTACTTGTCTGAAGCTTAGAACTTTGCAGACATGCCCTAACTGGGAGGGGGTGGAGTCGTGAGTTGTTTCAGTGAACAAGGAGGAAGAAGGCTCTTGAAAGCCATGATGACATGTGCGCTATCCAGGAATACAGCTAAAGAAGCGTCAGGGAACCAGCCCCTAGACCATCCATGCTTTCAGAGCAGGGTGGTAAGCTGAGAGACTGTGTGGGATTATACAACCAGCAGTAAAGTGTTTTCCCTCGGAAAGACTGCAACAGCCTAGGATCAGAGAAGGATAGTGCAAGTGGGAACTTGAGCTGCTTCACAAAGGATTCAAGCTGCAATCTGCTGAAGGAGAAATACACAGTGAGCAGAAGCTACAGTGGGGCAAAAAAGTATTTAGTCAGTCAGCAATAGTGCAAGTTCCACCACTTAAAAAGATGAGAGGCGTCTGTAATTTACATCATAGGTAGACCTCAACGATGGGAGACAAACTGAGAAAAAAAAATCCAGAAAATCACAGTGTCTGTTTTTTTTTCATTTTATTTGCATATTATGGTGGAAAATAAGTATTTGGTCAGAAACAAGCAATCAAGATTTCTGGCTCTCACAGACCTGTAACTTCTTCTTTAAGAGTCTCCACTTTCCTCCACTCATTACCTGTAGTAATGGCACCTGTTTAAACTTGTTATCAGTATAAAAAGACACCTGTGCACACCCTCAAACAGTCTGACTCCAAACTCCACTATGGTGAAGACCAAAGAGCTGTCAAAGGACACCAGAAACAAAATTGTAGCCCTGCACCAGGCTGGGAAGACTGAATCTGCAATAGCCAACCAGCTTGGAGTGAAGAAATCAACTGTGGGAGCAATAATTAGAAAATGGAAGACATACAAGACCACTGATAATCTCCCTCGATCTGGTGCTCCACGCAAAATCCCACCCCGTGGGGTCAGAATGATCACAAGAACGGTGAGCAAAAATCCCAGAACCACGCGGGGGGACCTAGTGAATGAACTGCAGAGAGCTGGGACCAATGTAACAAGGCCTACCATAAGTAACACACTACGCCACCATGGACCCAGATCCTGCAGTGCCAGACGTGTCCCACTGCTTAAGCCTGTACATGTCCGGGCCCGTCTGAAGTTTGCTAGAGAGCATTTGGATGATCCAGAGGAGTTTTGGGAGAATGTCCTATGGTCTGATGAAACCAAACTGGAACTGTTTGGTAGAAACACAACTTGTCGTGTTTGGAGGAAAAAGAATACTGAGTTGCATCCATCAAACACCATACCTACTGTAAAGCATGGTGGTGGAAACATCATGCTTTGGGGCTGTTTCTCTGCAAAGGGGCCAGGACGACTGATCCGGGTACATGAAAGAATGAATGGGGCCATGAATCATGAGATTTTGAGTGCAAACCTCCTTCCATCAGCAAGGGCATTGAAGATGAAACGTGGCTGGGTCTTTCAACATGACAATGATCCAAAGCACACCGCCAGGGCAACGAAGGAGTGGCTTCATAAGAAGCATTTCAAGGTCCTGGAGTGGCCTAGCCAGTCTCCAGATCTCAACCCTATAGAAAACCTTTGGAGGGAGTTGAAAGTCCGTGTTGCCAAGCGAAAAGCCAAAACATCACTGCTCTAGAGGAGATCTGCATGGAGGAATGGGCCAACATACCAACAACAGTGTGTGGCAACCTTGTGAAGACTTACAGAAAACGTTTGACCTCTGTCATTGCCAACAAAGGATATATCACAAAGTATTGAGATGAAATTTTGTTTCTGACCAAATACTTATTTTCCACCATAATATGCAAACAAAATGAAAAAAAAACAGACAATGTGATTTTCTGGATTTTATTTTCTCAGTTTGTCTCCCATAGTTGAGGTCTACCTATGATGTAAATTACAGACGCCTCTCATCTTTTTAAGTGGTGGAACTTGCACTATTGCTGACTGACTAAATACTTTTTTGCCCCACTGTATATTGGAAGTTCTAAACTCCAGGAAGCCTTGGTCCCAGAAGGGATTAGAATAGCAGGAAGCTTACACTGAGTCACAGCAGAGAGGGAAAGACAACTCCAATTCTCCAGAGCAAACTGTAACCTGGTGAGAGTTGTAAGATCTCTTCTGAACTGCACCTGAACTACAGTAAATGATAAAGTGACTTTTCTTGTCTCCTGCCTTATTACTTCATCCCTTCTACTTCCATCACAATCTCTAGGGGTCGGCCCTGGTTGGAGAGGGTTTAACATCTGCACTGCCATCACCATCTACTCCCCCAGGGATCATCTGCAGTGCCGGCTATACTACAGTCGAACACTCCAACTGGGGTCACGAATCACTACATAAACTTTATCCCTAATCAATACTCCCCTTTTACATGACCGCCTGGGGCCATGGACTGGGTCACTGCCACTGTGACACATCCCTTTAAGACGACCGGCCCAGTACCGAGTATCCCACGACCTCTGGGGTGCGTCACAGGCAACTAAAATCATACATGAAATAGAACTACTGAAATTCCTATAAGAATTATAACTATAATAGCGAAATAACTAATGTCTACAGTTAGAATGATCCATTAGTGAGTCTCGCTAATGTGATATGATCACAAGATACATTGTGGACAAAAAATACGTTAGTGCCAGACTGGGCTTTTGGCCAATAATAGAACATAGAAAATGCATTAGATAGGAGGTGAATTCCTGGCACTCCTGTGCAATACTTCAGACTCATGTTTCAGGGTCACAACATGCTGATTCAGTTCTAGTTGTTTATTCACATGTCCCAGGAGACAACTTGACTTTTGGACAGTCCTCAAATAACAAAATAAGTGCAAAAATGTTTTAATTTTGTTACAAATGGCAATTGCTTTTATAAAAGTTAGGAAATGCCAGGCAAATGTCAGATGGTATTTACAGCTAGATTCTCTAACTTTCTTATATACTGTACATTAGATGAATAAACAGCAAATAGGGAGAATAATTCTAGTGGTGGTGGTACAGGTTAGGTGTTCCATCCCAAATGCTTGCTGGAATGCCAAATGCAAGCTCAGCTGAGGCAGTTCACATTGTTCCATGAGGAAGCCATATTCATGCCTTAATTCTCACCGGGTCATGATAATTGTTATGCTGGGTAGGTAAAGACTTTGATTGTCATTAGATGTAGGAAGTGGCACAAGTAATAGATTCAAAATAATCAATGGGCTTAGCTGGTGGATTCTCTAAATTGTAGGTCTGGGTGAACAGCAAGAAGCAAAGATTTTGGTGCAGTGGAGTGGGTCTTAAAGGATGAAACATCAGGTTATGCAGGACAACTGTCACGGACATGGTTTGTGGAACCACTGTGCTACTGACCATGGAGATCCTGGAGGGGCGTGACTAAGCGAACACCTGACTGTTCACTAGAGCCTCAGATGGTAAGTTAGACTTGGCTCCCAATGAACGCCAGGTGCCACTCCAGGACAGACCAACGGACGCACAGTAGCTGGACCCAGAGAACAGACTGGAGGGAGCGGCTGGCAGTGTTTGTATTAGAATGAAGCAGTTTGCACCAGACTGCAGCAGACAGAATTTGTATCAGAGTGCAGCAGGCAGGATCTGCAGCAGGCAGGATCTGGAGCAGAGTGCAGCATGCAACCTTACACAACTTAGACTGCGAAACATGATGGCTGCTTAGGCACGTGGGGAGGAAGCAATTTATACATAATGTCCCACAGCTATTAGCTGGGGAGGAAATAGCAAGTGCATGTGCTGACCCTTTAAGAGGGCGGGAGTGCACGCGCACGTGCCCTAAGGACATGGTTTGAGAAAGCATGCCGAGCATGGGGAAGGGAAGAACTGACCGCAGCATAGTTGAGTGAAGAGACACGCCGGAGACCCTGCCTGTCAGAGCAGGACTCCGACGTGGTGCTAACAACAACCATCAAATGAAGCTGAGCCATGTGTGCAGATATACAAAAGAAGAGTAACTGTATTGGAAACTGGTATGCAATCCAGTATCTTCCTGCATGGGTGCAGTTAATCATAGGCTTAAATGCAATCTGAGAGAGAAAAAAAAGGACAATGAGACCAGAGCTACAAACAAAGTGAAAAACTTTATTGAGGCAACAATGGGGAACAGGACAATGAATAAAAGGATTAAGAATGTATAGTAAACAGACAAGTGTCAAGAGATAGCCAGATGCAAACAAAAATCCTGTGCAGCAATGACTAATGATTACAATGGGTAAATAGAATAGCTGGCATTGTACACTAAAACCAGGGCAAAACACATGTGTGCAGAAAACAAAAAGAGTCACTCTAATACATGATAAAGGAGTGCTATAACACTCCCAATAATGTAAGAGGATCAGTCAAAAGAGAGACAATATTGCACATCTGCCCGGTTGAAAGGTTATAAAATCATAACATACCCATTAGACAGTCACAAGGGAATGCTGACATCCAGGAGAAAACCACAATGCGCATTTCGCGGTAAAACCGCTTCCTTTTAAATGCAATCTGGTACCTTCTAGAAGAACAATGGAAAAGCAGCAATGCATGCAAACTGGGACTCGTAACATGGAAATGGTTAACCTCACAACAGCAGTCAAATATAGGCAAACTGGAGATTCGCTTGAAGAACATTACCTTGACTGTAGAGTCCAGGTGTGAACAGCACCAAGAACACTTGCAAGAAGCTGGTAACTTGTTTGCAGAATGGTACATGTGAACAACACCTACCAAGTTGGACTGAGCTTGGAAATAATGTTGGTTGTAGCATAAAAATTAGAAGTAGCAGCAGATATGATAGACACCTTGCTGGACCAAGCAAAATAGAATCAAGCTTTAAACAAGCTGAAGACAATTGTGTAAAATGCTACTTAATACCCAGCATCTGATGTGTGCCTGAGTTGACCTTAAAATGCCTAGGTTGATTATGTCAGAGGAGTTCACCAGGTTACTTTATAAACCTGGAATGGACTACTGCAAAGAAGACGGCCATAGGAGAAAGGTGCAAGGCCTGGGCACTGGAGCTGGGATAGGTAAAATGTTCAGGCCTTGTATATCTTGGGCTGGGTACTGCTTGTTTAACACCATCAAAGTCAACTTGTAATATTAAAGGAGTTGTTTACTCACAAGTAGAGTTGAGCGGAACGGGTTGGGTCGGTTCACTTTCGCTGAAGTCAGGTTTCATGAAACGAAACCCGACCATAGCGTGAGGTCGGCCACGAGGTCGGCGACCAGAGCGCCAAAGTCGCGTTTCAAAAGATGCTTCCAGCGCCCTTTTTCAGCCAATGATGTAGAACGCACACTGTGGGCAACGCGATGACATGGGCATCGGTCACCACCATCTTTGAGAAGGGCATGCAAGTGATTGGCTTGCTTTGTGTGGCGTCACAGGGGCTATAAAAGGGCGTGCAAACTGACCGCCATCTTACTTCTGCCGATCTCAGAATAAGGAGAGCTGCTGCTGCTGCTGATTCTGTTGGGAGTGCGTTAGGCAGGGAAGAAGATGCAAAAAACTGCTACTGCTGTTAGCGATTTCCACTTACAACACAATCCTTTGTGTGCAGTGACAAGGGAGGCTCTATTTTTGTGCATCAGCTCTGTTGGTTATTAGGCTGCCTTATAAGGCTCCCTGATAGCTGCATTGCTGTTTGCACACTGCTGTGCAAACTGCTTTTTTTAAAAAAAATACTTTTCTTCCTCTTTTCTGCACAGTTACCAAGTGTTTATTTTTCCACCCATTTGTTTGTGCAGCAGTCCTGCTTATTAGGCTGCCTGCGTCCATACTTGGACTGAGAGCATCATTGTCAGCGTCCTCAAATCTCTAGTGAGATCCAAATTCTCACCAATCCTATAGACACCCTTCACCTTGTCATACACCATCCAATTTCAGCCTGTTACATTGAGGTGTAATCTCTCCTGGGCCTGAGACAATAGTTCAGCGTCCTCAAATCTATAGTGAGATTCAAGTTCTCACCAATAATATAGACTCCCTCCACCTTGTCATACACCATCCAATTTCAGCCTGTTACATTGAGGTGTAATCTCTCCTGTGCCAGAGATAATAGTTCAGCATCCTCAAATCTCTAGTGAGATCCAAATTTTCACCAATCCTATAGACACCCTCCACCTTGTCATACACCATCGAATTTCAGCCTGTTACATTGAGGTGTAATCTCTCCTGGGCCTGAGACAATAGTTCTGCGTCCTCAAATCTATAGTGAGATTCAAATTCTCACCAATACTATAGACACCCTCCACCTTGTCATACACCATCCAATTTCAGCCTGTTACATTGAGGTGTAATCTCTCCTGGGCCTGAGACAATAGTTCAGCGTCCTCAAATCTCTAGTGAGATCCAAATTCTCCCCAATCCTATAGACACCTTCCACCTTGTCATACACCATCCAATTTCAGCCTGTTACATTGAGGTGTAATCTCTCCTGGGCCTGAGACAATAGTTCTGCGTCCTCAGATCTATAGTGAGATTCAAATTCTCACCAATACTATAGACACCCTCCACCATGTCATACACCATCCAATTTCAGCCTGTTACATTGAGGTGTCCCGATGGTGGTGGTGGTGGTGGTGTTGCATCTGTTGGTAGTGGCAAAAGCACAATAGCACCTAAGGCAGGAGGTGTTGAGCCTGCGACATCGTCTGGCTCCACAAGGCCTCGAAGACTCTCTTTTACGGGAGTAGGTAAACCACTTTTAAAGCCAGAGCTTCAGGAACAAGTTTTGGCTTACATTGCTGACACAGCCTCCAGCTCTCTCGCCTACTCTTCTGAAGTTTCAAAAAATAAAAACACTGAGTCGTCATTGGAGGCTCCTGGTCAGGAACAACACCTTTCCTTGTGTCCTTCACCCCTACCAAAAGTGAAGGATGTGGCAGGCCACACTACCGATTACTCATTGGAACTCTTTTCACATACCATGCCTGGGTTAGCAAGTCAAATTGTGAATTCCCCAGTCCAAGATGAATCTGACATGGAGTGCACTGATGCACAGCCACTGCTAGATTTTTCTGCTGGTACATTCACTCAGAGCACTACATTGTCCTCGCAGTGTACTGAGGCAGAATCAGACCCTGATGAAACTCAGGTGCCCCTTCCTGCATACTATGCCACCCTACACAGTGACACAGAGAAAGGTGCTCATGTTATTATTATCTCCTGGACTCAGAGGTGTGCAGACGTGCCTGTCTGCTCTCTGCCAGACTGTGGAGACAATAGGGCGCCTTGCTAGTGGCAGCCCATTGCAGCAGCTATTATTTTATTTTATTTTGTTTGTTACAGTCTTTTATACCTTTCCTGATGTCTTTTTGGACCTCTAATTTCAACCTTGGATCTATGCAACGTTTTCATCTCGTGGATTGCGACGTTCCTGCACGCTGGTCTGCTGTGGGATGGAAAATGCAGCACACCCCCACACTTTCTACTGCCGCTGGGCACACTGCATATGGTTTTTACCCGGATCCTCCACTACCACCCACAAGTCCCCTGCTGGCATGGCCACTTTGGGGTACGCAATATGGTCCATCTCAGCTAATACTACCGACGGATGTATGCTGCTGCCCACAGCCTGTGTCAGTGATACAGCCATATGTGCTCAGCGGAGAGCACCGTATACAGTATGCCACGGAGAGGTCTCCCGGGATGGATGGAATCACTGATCGGATGGTTGTCCCTAGGTCTGTCGCTAATCGAGTAGTGTATTCAAGGAGTCGTCTTCTGGAAATGCGCAGGACAAAGTCTTCTCCAGCAGTTGCAATACCACATGTTCCACGGGAAATGAGGAGACCTTTCAGAGGTTGCAGAGCAGGCAAGAAGACCAAGTCCTGGAGGAGAAGGTTTAAACCTGCAGTCCCATCCATCATCATGGGTAATGTACGATCGCTTGGTAACAAGTCGGATGAACTGCTGGCTCTGAGTAAGACCCAGAAGGAGTTCAGGGAATGCAGTCTCATGTGCTTTACAGAAACCTGGTTGCATGAGGACGTCCCGGATTCAAGTATATCGGTACCGGGGTTTCAAATGGTTCGGGCTGACAGGGACAGAGTGAAGTGCGGTAAGAAGAAGGGTGGAGGAGTGATACTGTACATTAACAACAGATGGTGTAATCAGGGGCATGTAACAGTAAAGGAGAGACATTGTTGCCCAAACATTGAACTATTAGCAGTGGGCCTCAGGCCTTACTATCTGCCTAGAGAATTCTCTCTTGTTATTGCAGTGGTGTCGTATATACCACCATCTGCAAATCCAGAGGCAGCTGGGGATGTACTGTCTGGGGTGATTGCCCGGCTTCAGACGAAACACCCTAACTCTCTAACTGTCATTTCTGGGGATTTTAATAGAGCCAAGATCTCATTACCTAAATTCTATCAATATGTCAAATGTTCTACAAGGGACAATTATATATTGGATCTCCTCTATGCCAGTGTTAAGGATGCTTACTCATCATCTGCATTGCCCCCCCTGGGGAAATCTGACCACAATCTCATACTATTGTCTCCAGCTTATCAACCAGTTGTCTGCAAACAACCAGCGACAATTAAACGGATAAGGAAATGGTCTCCGGCAGCTGAAAAGACTTTACAAGACTGCTTTGAATGCACAGACTGGGAGGTGTTATGTGCCAGGGAACCTAATGATGATGTTAATGAGGTTACCAGGAGAGTTACTGATTACATCAACTTTTGTACTGACAATATTGTACCTATTCATGAGGTTCGGTGTTTTGCAAACAATAAGCCTTGGATTACAAAAGAATTGAAACATCTACTAAACAGGAAAAAAAAAGCTTTTGAAAGGAAGGACAAGGAGGAAATGAAAATTGTTCAGAGAGACTTAAAGGGGAAAATTAGGATTGCCCGTGAAGCATTCAGAATTAAATTGGAAAATAAATTGTCACATAACAACTCCAGAGAAGTGTGGGCTGGAATGAAGCTTTTGACTGGGTTTAAGGCAAGGTCAGATCAGGGGGGTGGGGGGCTGATCATGGCTAATGAAATGAATGTTTTTTTCAACAGATTCAACAATAAATGTGCCATGTCAACAGAGGAGAGGGCCGGGGAGAGACGAGCAATATCAACTGGGGGGAGGAAGTCGGAGTCTTTCTTGATCTCCGAAAATGATGTGAGGGAACAGTTTAGTAAGCTGGTCATGGGTAAAGCAGCAGGGCCTGATGGTATCTGTCCACGTGTCCTCAGAGTGTGTGCGAATCAGTTGTGCACTGTCTTCCAGCACCTGTTTAACTGGAGCTTACAATCACAGAGAGTACCAGTTCTATGGAAGACTTCTTGCCTGGTGCCGGTTCCCAAGACTACCTTCCCGAGCTCCCATAATGACTATAGACCGGTGGCCTTAACATCGCATGTGATGAAGTCCTTGGAGAGAATTGTACTTGCCTACTTGTGTCCGAGGGTGTCTGCTTTTACGGACCCCCTTCAGTTTGCGTATCGGCAGAGTCTGGGGGTGGACGATGCTGTAGCGTATCTACTACAAACAGTACATTCCTTTTTGGACAATGATAGAACCACTGTGCGTGCCATGTTCTTCGATTTCTCCAGTGCATTCAACACCTTACAGCCACTATTATTACGTAAAAAGCTGGTTGAAATGGCGGTTGATGAGGGACTAGTGAATTGGATCATTGATTATCTGTCGGACAGGCCACAGTTTGTGAGGTTGGGGGCGGCCGTATCGGATAGTGTGCGGAGTAGTGTTGGAGCCCCTCAGGGAACGGTGCTGTCGCCATTCCTTTTTACGTTATACACAGCTGATTTTCAGTATAAATCAGACCTTTGTCACCTTCAGAAGTACTCTGATGACTCAGTGATAGTCGGAGGTATTGAGAGAGACCGGGGGGAGGAGGAATACAGAAGGGTGGTTTTGGACTTTGTTGACTGGTGCCAGGCTAACCATTTAGAACTCAACGTAAAGAAAACCAGGGAGCTGGTGTTGAGTTATGGAAGGTGCATGAAGGATTGCTTACCTATCACTATTGATGGTCAGGATGTGGAGATGGTGGAGAATTTCAAATATTTGGGGGTTCACCTGGACAGCAAGCTTGATTGGAGGTGCCATATGGTGAAGGTTTGCAAGAAAGGGATGAGTAGACTTTACTTCCTAAGGAAGTTAAGGTCGTTTAATGTGTGTAGCAAAATGCTTGAAATGTTCTACCAATCCATTGTGGCGAGTGCAATCTTTGATGCAATTATATGCTGGGGTAGTAGTGTGCGCACAGCTGACGCGAATAAGCTGAATAAACTTATCAAGAAGGCTAGTGCGGCGGTGGGTCTACAACTCAGGACTTTCGAGGAGGTATTAGAGGATAGAATTACTAAGAAATGCAAGGCTATAATGAGCAACAATACACACCCGCTCTATGAACTGTTTGCGAAGCAAAAGAGCACATTCAGCAAGCGTCTACTCCAACTAATGTGTAAAAAGGAAAGATATAGAAAATCGTTTGTTCCGACAGCTGTGGGGATGTTTAACAAATGTATAAGTGTAAAGCATCCCAAGACTAAATGAAGTTCAAAGTGTATGGGGGGGAATTGGTGAGTTACAAGTACCAGTCTATCCGCATCTGCTGTCCATATAGACTTATTTTGTAAAGTGTGTATTGTTCTTGTAATGTTCTTGATCTTTGTTCTGCTGCTGTAATACTGTAATTTCCTCCGGGATCAATAAAGTTTATCTAATCTAATCTAATCTAATCTAATCTAATGAAATTGAAGAGGAGGTGATAGATGACCCAGTTGTTGACACAGACTGGCATCCATTGAAGGAAGAGGGTGCCGCTGCCAATAGCTCAGAAGAGGAGGAGGAGGATCCGCAGCAGGAAATGACATCGCAACAGCTGTTATCTGGCAGGACCATAGCAGTCCAAAAACGTGTTACAAAAACCAAAAGAGATGCAGGACAGCTAGGCCAGATGGTCAAATTAGCACAGCATGCAAGGTCTCAAAATGTCTTCCATAGTAGGAAGAGTGCAGTGTGGCACTTTTTTTAACAAAATCCTAATGATTAGGCAAAAGTTATCTGTAAGAAGTGCGCAAAGACCTTTAGCCGAGGGAAAAATCTGAGAAATGTGAATACCAGTTGCATGCTTAGACATTTAACCACCATGCACTTGCAAGCGTGGACGGACTACCAAACCTTACGTACCACATGTGCACCTGCTCCGAATGAAGGTAGTCAGCAACGCTACATCGCTTCTCCCACTGTAAGCCCACCGGTTAGCATACCACCAGCAGCAAATGTTGAGGTGTCATCGCAAGGGCAAAGCAGTCATGGAATCACAATGCTATTGCTACGAAAGACTGAATCTAGGCCATCAGCAACACCACCAACACCATCACCAACCCTCTCTCAGTCCGCCATGTCCACCGCTAGTTCCACCATATGCAGCTCTTAAGTCCAGCTCACCCTACCAGAGACTCTGAGTAGGACAAGAAAGTACTCATCCTCTCATCCGCGTACACTGGCTTTGAACGCCCACATTGCCAAACTAATCTCGTTAGAGATGATGCCCTACCGGTTGGTTGAAAGCAAAGCTTTCCGCGAGCTCATGGCCTAGGCAGTACCACTCTATGACCTACCCAGTCGGTACTTCTTTTCGCGAAACGCCATCCCAGCCCTCCACGTGCATGTGAAAGACCGCATTGTCCATGCACTCAAGCAATCAGTGAGTGGAAAGGTGCACCTCACAACAGATGCATGGTCCAGTAGGCATGGCCAGGGCCATTACGTGTCCATCACTGCGCACTGGGTTAATGTGGCGGATGCACGGGACTGCGGCGGTGGGACAGTGCTGCCTAGCCCACGGTATAGGAAACAGTTGGCGGTAGGCGTTCGACCCTCCTCCTCCAGAAGCAAAAGCTCATCCACAGAGCGCAGTCGCACGAGCACTCCATCAGCAGCTGCCAGTGTTGCACACGAGGTGTCCCACTATCGAACAACTAGTGTTAAGCGTCAGCAGGCTGTGTTGAAGATGATGTGGAGGAAGAGGAGGAGGGAAGCCTTGATGACAGTCAGCCATTGTCTGGTCAGGAGAAAAACAAAAGGCAGCCATAGGATCCCATTAAATGAATATTTTATTACATGCAATAGTAACCCCTTCACGACCCAGGACGCCTACGTAGGTGTCATGAAAAGTCGTGCCCAAACGACCTATGACGCCTACGTAGGCGTCATGCTATAAATAGCCCCCCTGCGGGTCGGGTGACCGGGGTCACTGAAAGGTCACCAGATCCTCACACAGAGGACACTCTACAGTTAATCCCTGGGGGCGTGGCTTAGCCCCCACGTGCCTACGATCGCTCTGATTGGCTGTTAAAAGTGAAACAGCCAATCAGAGCGATTTGTAATATTTCACCAATGAAATTTGGTGAAATATTACAATCCAGCCATGGCCGATGCTGCAATAGCATCGGACATGGCTGGACACCAACACCCGACCCCCCCACACACCGACTGGCGGGGCCGATCGGCCCCCGCCACCGATGGACGGCGGCGATCGGTCGCCGCCGTCATCATCTGCTCCCCCTCCCCTTCCTATCGCTCCCTCCTACCTTCCGATCCCCCCCGGGACCTCCGATCGTGCTCCTGGTGTCCCGCCGTGGTTCCCGGCATCCGGATCATGGGCGCCGCCATCTTGCAAAATGGCGGGCGCATGCGCAGTGCGCCTGCCATTGTCCAAGATGGCGGCGCCCATGAATTTGCCGGTTGCCCGTTCATTTTTCATTTTGATCACTGTGATACACTCTCATAGTGATCAAAATGAAAAAAAAAAGTAAATACACCCCCCTTTTATCACCCCCATAGCCAGGCGCAAATAATAAAATAAAAAAAATATTTTCTTTTCCATTTAGGGTTCGAACTAGGGTTAGGGTTGGAATTAAGGTTAGGGTTGGAATTAGGGTTAGGGTTGGAATTAGGGTTACAGATAGGGTTAGGGTTAGAAATAGGGTTAGGGCTAGAATTAGGGTTAGGGTTGGAATTAGGGTTAGGGTTAAAATTAGGGTTAGGGTTAAAATTAGGGTTAAAATTAGGGTTAGGGTTGGAATTAGGGTTAGGGCTAGAATTAGGGTTAGGGCTGGAATTAGGGTTAGGGCTGGAATTAGGGTTAGGGCTGGAATTAGGGTTAGGGCTGGAATTAGGGTTAGGGGTGGGTTGGGATTAGGGTTAGGCTTGTAGTTAGGGTTAGAGTTGGGATTAGGGTTAGGGGTGTGTTGGCGTTAGGGTTGTGGTTAGGGTTATTATTAGGGTTGGGTTAGGGTTAGGGGTGTGTTGGGGTTAGAGTTGGAGTTAGAATTGAGGGGTTTCCACTGTTTAGGCACATCACGGGGTCTCCGAACGCGACATGGCGCCCCGATTTATTCCAGCCAATTTTGCGTTCAAAATGTCAAACAGCACTCTCTCCATTCCGAGCCCCGACGTGTGCCCAAACAGTGGTTTACCCCCTCATATGAGGTATCAGCGTACTGAGAAAAAATTGCACAACAACTTTGGGAGTCTAATTTCTCCTGTTACCCTTGGGAAAATAAAAAATTGGGGGCTAAAAAAATGATTTTTGTGAAAAAAAATGATTTTTTTTGTTTTCACGGCTCTGAGTTATAAACTTCGGTGAAGCACTTGGGGGTTCAAAGTGCTCATCAAACATCTAGATAAGTTCCTTGGGGGGTCTAGTTTCCAAAATGGGGTCACTTGTGGGGGGTTTCCACTGTTCAGGCACATCAGGGGCTCTGCAAACGTAACATGACGCCCACAGACCATTCCATCAAGTCGGTATTTCAAAACGTCACTACTTCCCTTCCGAGCCCCGATGTGTGCCCAAACAGTGGTCCCCCCCCACATATGGGGTACCAGCGTACTCAGGACAAACTGGACAACAACTTTTGGTGTCGAATTTATCCTGTTAGCCTTGTGAAAATAAAAAATTGCGGTCTAAAAAATCATTTTTTGAGGAAAGAAAAAGATTTTTTATTTTTACGGTTCTGCGTTATAAACTTCTGTGAAGCACTTGGGGGTTCAAAATGCTCACCACATATCTAGATAAGTTCCTTAGGTGGTCTATTTTCCAAAATGGGGTCATTTGTGGGGGGTTTCCACTGTTTAGGCACATCAGGGGCTCTGCAAACGTAACATGACGCCCGCAGACCATTCCATCAAGTCGGTATTTCAAAACGTCACTACTTCCCTTCCGAGCCCCGATGTGTGCCCAAACAGTGGTCCCTCCCCAAATATTGGGTACCAGCGTACTCAGGACAAACCGGACAACAAGTTTTGGGGTCGAATTTATCCTGTTAACCTTGTGAAAATAAAAAATTGCGGGCTAAAAAATAATTTTTTGAGGAAAAAAAAAATGTTTATTTTCACGGTTCTGCGTTATAAACTTCTGTGAAGCACTTGGGGGTTCATGTGCTCACCACACATCTATATAAGTTCCTTGGGTGGTCTAGTTTCCAAAATGGGGTGATATGTGGGGGAGCTCCAAAGTGTAGGCAGACAGGGCCTCTCCAAACACGACATGGTGTCCGCTAATGATTGAAGCTAATTTTCCATTCAAAAAGTCAAATGGCGCTCCTTCCCTTCTGAGCCCTGCCGTGAGCCCAAACAGTGGTTCCCCCCCACATATGGGGTGCCAGCGTACTCAGGACAAACTGAACAGCAACTTTAGGGGTCCAATTTATCCTGTTACCCTTGTAAAAATAAAAAATAGCGGGCTAAAAAATCATTTTTGTGGAAAAAAAAAATGATTTTTTATTTTCATGACTCTGCGTTTATAAACTTCTGTGAAGCACTTGGGGATTCAAAGTGCTCACTACACATCTAGATAAGCTCCTTGGGGGGTCTAGGTTCCAAAATGGGGTCACTTGTGGGGGGTTTCTACTGTTTAGAACATCCCATCAGTCTGCATTCCAAAATCGCGCTCCTTCCCTTCTGAGCTCTCCCATGCGCCCAAACAGTGGTTTCCCCTGACATATGGGGTATCGGTGTACTCAGGAAAAATTACACAACAACTTTTGTGGTCCAATTTCTCCTGTTAGCCTTGTGAAAATAAAAAATAGCGGGCTAAAAAATCATTTTTGAGGAAAAAAAATTATTTTTTTATTTTCACTGCTCTGCGTCATAAACTTCTGTGAAGCATTTGGGGGTTCAAAGTCCTCACCACACATCTAGATAAGTTCCTTGGGTGGTCTAGTTTCCAAAATGGGGTCACTTGTGGGGGAGCTCCAATGTTTAGGCACACAGGGGCTCTCCAAACACGACATGGTGTCCACTAACGATTGGAGCTAATTTTCCATTCAAAAAGTCAAATGGTGCTCTTTCCCTTCAGGACCCTGCCGTGTGCCCAAACAGTGGTTTATGACCACATATGAGGTATCTGTGCACTCAGGAGAAATTGCCCAACAAATTTTAGGATCCATTTTATCCCATTGCCCATGTGAAAATAAAAAAACTGAGGCTAAAAGAAAATTTTTGTGAAAAAAAAGTCCTTTTTTGTGAAGCACCTGGCGGTTCAAAGTGCTCACTATGCATCTAAATAAGTTCCTTGGAGGGTCTAGTTTCCAAAATGGGGTCACTTGTGGGGGAGCTCCAATGTTTAGGCGCATAGGGACTCTCCAAACGCGACATGGCAACCGCTAAATATTCCAGCATATTTTCCATTCAAAAAGTCAAATGGCGCTCCTTCCCTTCTGAGCCCTGCCGTGCGTCCAAACAGTGGTTTATGACCACATATGAGGTATTGGTGTACTCAGGAGAAATTGCCCAACAAATTTTAGGATCCATTTTATCCTGTTGCCCATGTGAAAAATGAAAAAATTGATGCTAAAAGAAAATTTTTATTGGTAAAATTAAAATGTTCATTTTTTCCTTCCACATTGCTTTAGTTGCTGTGAAGCACCTGAAGGGTTAATAATCTTCTTGAATGTAGTTTTGAGTAGCTTGAGGGGTGCAGTTTTTAGAATGGAGTCACTTTTGGGTATTTTCTGCCATATAGACCCCTCAAAGTGACTTCAAATGTGAGGTGGTCCCTAAAAAAAATGGTTTTGTAAATTTTGTTGTAAAAATGAGAAATCGCTGGTCAACTTTTAACCCTTATAACTTCACAACAAAAAAAAAATTTGTTTCCAAAATTGTGCTGATGTAAAGTAGACATGTGGGAAATGTTATTTATTAACTATTTTGTGTCACATAACTCTCTGGTTTAACGGATTAAAAATTCAAAATGTGAAAATTGCGAAATTTTCAAAATTTTTGCCAAATTTCCGTTTTTTTCACAAATAAATGCAAACATTATTGACCTAAGTTTACCACTAACATGAAGCCAAATATGTCACGAAAAAACAATCTCAGAATCGCTAGGATCCGTTGAAGCGTTCCTGAGTTATTACCTCATAAAGGGACACTGGTCAATATTGCCAAAAATGGCCAGGTCATTAAGGTCAAAATAGGCTGGGTCATGAAGGGGTTAAAAGTAAATAAAGTACGATGGCAGAGGCAGGGAAAGGTATTATGCACTACCATTGAACATACAAAATAATAGGCATAAAGACCAATACCTCAGCAGATACATATATATCTCAAATTACTCAGACCATGGTGTGGGCAGTGTTAGAAATAAACTGACGAACATCTACCAAGAGGAAAGTTCAATTATGTTAATGAAGGGCCGATGTTCATATGGCTCAAAGACTAATCCAATAAAGGCATATTGCCGGTCATATAAATAGAGAGCACTAGAGTTGAGCGAAACGGGTCGAAAAAATTAAAAAGTCGCCGACTTTTGGCAAAGTCGGGTTTCATGAAACGAAACCCGACCCTAGGATGAGGTCGGCCACGAGGTCGGCGACTTACGCGCCAAAGTCGCGTTTCAAAAGTTTGTTTTGCGCTCTTTTTCAGCCAATCAGGATCCACGGACACTGTGGGCAACGTGATGACCTAGGCCCGGGTCACCACCATCTTTCAGAAGGGCATGCAAGTGATTGGCTTGCTTTGGTGGGCGTCACAGGGGGTATAAAAGGGCGTGCACGCCGACCGCCATCTTACTTCTGCCGATCTTAGTATAGGGAGAGGTTGCTGCTGATTCTGTAGGGAGAGCGTTAGGCAGGGAAGAAGACAAAAAAACTGCTTCTGCTGCTAGCGATTTGGCCTGCACAACACACAAGTCACTGTGTGTGCAGTGCAAGGGGAGGCTATATTGTGGTGTATCAGTGGTGTTGGTTGTTGGGCTGCCTTTTAAGGCTTCCTGACACGCTGGCATTGCTGTTTACCCACTGCTCCGCAAACTGCTTTTTTAAAAGCAATCCAATCTCCCTTATCCTCTAGTCACTTTTGTCACAGCTGTGCCATCGAGCCTGTCACATAGCGCTCAGATATCAGTGGGCCTCACACAATCCACAAGTGTCCAGTGTCCAAAAGTGTGCGCAGAGATTCAAAATCTCCATTATCCTCTCGTCACTTTGGTCACAGGCAGCTGTGCCATCGAGCATGTCACATAGCGCTCAGATATCAGTGGGCCTCACACAATCCACAAGTGTCCAGTGTCCAAAAGTGTGCGCAGAGATTCAAAATCTCCATTATCCTCTCGTCACTTTGGTCACAGGCAGCTGTGCCATCGAGCCTGTCACATAGCGCTCAGATATCAGTGGGCCTCACACAATCCACAAGTGTCCAGTGTCCAAAAGTGTGCGCAGAGATTCAAAATCTCCATTATCCTCTCGTCACTTTGGTTACAGGCAGCTGTGCCATCGAGCGTGTCACATAGCGCTCAGATATCAGTGGGCCTCACACAATCCACAAGTGTCCAGTGTCCAAAAGTGTGCGCAGAGATTCAAAATCTCCATTATCCTCTCGTCACTTTGGTCACAGGCAGCTGTGCCATCGAGCGTGTCACATAGCGCTCAGATATCAGTGGGCCTCACACAATCCACAAGTATCCAGTGTCCAAAAGTGTGCGCAGAGATTCAAAATCTCAATTATCCTCTCATCACTTTGGTCACAGGCAGCTGTGCCATCGAGCCTGTCACATAGCGCTCAGATATCAGTGGGCCTCACACAATCCACAAGTGTCCAGTGTCCAAAAGTGTGCGCAGAGAATCAAAATCTCCATTATCTCTCGTCACTTTGGTCACAGGCAGCTGTGCCATCGAGCGTGTCACATAGCGCTCAGATATCAGTGGGCCTCACACAATCCACAAGTGTCCAGTGTCCAAAAGTGTGCGCAGAGATTCAAAATCTCCATTATCCTCTCGTCACTTTGGTCACAGGCAGCTGTGCCATCGAGCGTGTCACATAGCGCTCAGATATCAGTGGGCCTCACACAATCCACAAGTGTCCAGTGTCCAAAAGTGTGCGCAGAGATTCAAAATCTCCATTATCCTCTCGTCACTTTGGTCACAGGCAGCTGTGCCATCGAGCCTGTCACATAGCGCTCAGATATCAGTGGGCCTCACACAATCCACAAGTGTCCAGTGTCCAAAAGTGTGCGCAGAGATTCAAAATCTCCATTACCCTCTCGTCACTTTGGTCACAGGCAGCTGTGCCATCGAGCCTGTCACATAGCGCTCAGATATCAGTGGGCCTCACACAATCCACAAGTGTCCAGTGTCCAAAAGTGTGCGCAGAGATTCAAAATCTCCATTATCCTCTCGTCACTTTGGTCACAGGCACCTGTGCCATCGAGCGTGTCACATAGCGCTCAGATATCAGTGGGCCTCACACAATCCACAAGTGTCCAGTGTCCAAAAGTGTGCGCAGAGATTCAAAATCTCCATTATCCTCTCGTCACTTTGGTCACAGGCAGCTGTGCCATCGAGCGTGTCACATAGCGCTCAGATATCAGTGGGCCTCACACAATCCACAAGTGTCCAGTGTCCAAAAGTGTGCGCAGAGATTCAAAATCTCCATTATCCTCTCGTCACTTTGGTCACAGGCAGCTGTGCCATCGAGCGTGTCACATAGCGCTCAGATATCAGTGGGCCTCACACAATCCACAAGTGTCCAGTGTCCAAAAGTGTGCGCAGAGATTCAAAATCTCCATTATCCTCTCGTCACTTTGGTCACAGGCAGCTGTGCCATCGAGCCTGTCACATAGCGCTCAGATATCAGTGGGCCTCACACAATCCACAAGTGTCCAGTGTCCAAAAGTGTGCGCAGAGATTCAAAATCTCCATTATCCTCTCGTCACTTTGGTCACAGGCAGCTGTGCCATCGAGCGTGTCACATAGCGCTCAGATATCAGTGGGCCTCACACAATCCACAAGTGTCCAGTGTCCAAAAGTGTGCGCAGAGATTCAAAATCTCCATTATCCTCTCGTCACTTTGGTCACAGGCAGCTGTGCCATCGAGCCTGTCACATAGTGCTCAGATATCAGTGGGCCTCACACAATCCACAAGTGTCCAGTGTCCAAAAGTGTGCGCAGAGATTCAAAATCTCCATTATCCTCTCGTCACTTTGGTCACAGGCAGCTGTGCCATCGAGCCTGTCACATAGCGCTCAGATATCAGTGGGCCTCACACAATCCAAAAGTGTCCACTGTCCACAAGTGTGTGCAGAAATTCTAAATCTCCCCTGTCCTATAGACACCTTGTACCTTGTTTTACATTACTATATAGTTTGTTGGATTTTGTCTACATTTCTACCAAAAATGAGGAAGGCTGGTGGAAGAGGCCGTGGAATTGGGCGGGGGTTGGCAGCTGGTAATGATGGTGTTGGTGGTGGATCTGATGGTAGTGGCAAGAGCAAAATAGGACCGAATGCAGGAGGTGCTGACCCTGCGTCATCGTCTGGCTACATAAGGCCTCGAACGCTTAGTTTTCTAGGAGTTGGCAAACCGCTTTTAAAGGCAGAGCATCAGGAAAAAGTTTTGTCTTACATTGCTGACTCAGCCTCCAGCTCTATCGCCTCCTCTTCTTCAGTTGTAAAAAGTAAAAGCACTGAGTCGTCATTGGAGGCTCATGTTCATGAACCACACCTTTCCTTGTGTCCTTCACCCCAACCAAGATTGAAGGATGACGCAGGCCATACTACTGATTACTCCATGGAGCTGTTTTCACATACCATGCCTGGATTATCAAGTGAAATGGTGAATTACCCAGGCCAAGATGAATCTGACATGGAGTGCACTGATGCACAGCCGCTGATGGATGATTCTGCTGGTACATTCACTCAGAGCACTACATTGTCCTCGCAGTGTACAGAGCCAGATTTTGACCCTGATGAGACTCAGGTGCCCCTTCCCGCACACTATACCACCATACACGGTGACACAGAGAAAGGTGCACATGACATAGAAGAGGAGGTGATGGATGACCCAGTTGTTTACCCAGATTGGCATCCATTGGGGGAAGAGGGTGCTGCTTCCAATAGCTCAGATGAGGAGCATCCACAGCAGACATCGACATCGCAACAGCTGTTATCTGGCAGGCCCGGAGCACTCCAAAGACAGGTTCCAAACATCAAAAGAGTTGCTGGACAGCTTGTCCAGAGGGTCAAAAGATCACAGTGTGCTAGGCCGCAAAATGTCTGCCAAAGTAGGAAGAGTGCAGTGTGGCACTTTTTTGAACAAAATCCTCATGATCAGGCCAAGGTTATCTGTAAGAAGTGCGCAAAGACCTTTAGCCGAGGGAAAAATCTGAAAAATTTGAATACCAGTTGCATGCTTAGACATTTAACCAGCATGCACTTGCAAGCGTGGACACAACACCAAACCTCAAGTGCCACATGTGCAACTGATCACAACAAAGGTAGTCAGCAACGCTACATTGTTTCCCCCACTGTAAGCCCACCGGTTAGCACAGCAGCAAATGTTGAGGTGTCATTGCAAGACCACAGCAGTCAGGGAATCCCACTGTTATATCAACGAAAGACTGATTCTAGGCCATCAGAAAGAACACCAACTCCATCACCATCATCAACCCTCTCTCAGTCCGCCCTGTCCACCGCTACTTCCACCATATGCAGCTCTCAAGTCCAGCTCACCCTCCCAGACACTATGAGTAGGTCAAGAAAGTACTCAGTCTCTCATCCGCGTACACTGGGTTTGAACGCCCACATTGCCAAACTAATCTCGTTTGAGATGATGCCCTTTTGGTTGGTGGAAAGCACAGCTTTCCGCGAACTCATGGCCTATGCAGTACCACGCTATGACCTACCCAGTCGCCACTTCTTCTCTCGCAAAGCCATCCCAGCCCTCCACCATCATGTGAAAGACCGCATTGTCCATGCACTCAAGCAGTCAGTGAGCGGAAAGGTGCACCTCACAACTGATGCATGGTCCAGTCGGCATGGCCAGGGCCGTTACGTGTCCATCACTGCGCACGGGGTTAATGTGGTGGATGCAGGGTCCACAGGGGACAGCGGTGGTGGGACAGTGCTGCCTAGCCCACGGTATAGGAAACAGTTGGCTGTAGGCGTTCCACCCTCCTCCTCCTCCTCCTCCTCCAGAAGCGAAAGCTCGTCCACAGAGCGCAGTCGTACGAGCACTCCATCTGCAGCTGCCACTGTTGCACACGATGTGTCCCCCTATCGAGCAGCTAGTGGAAAGCGTCAGCAGGCTGTGTTGCAGATGATGTGTTTGGGCGACAGACACACCGCCGAGGTGCTGGCCGAGTACTTGAAGCGACAAACTGAGTCATGGCTGGGCAGTGTACATCTTGAGGCAGGCAAGGTAGTTAGTGATAACGGCCGTAATTTTGTGGCAGCCATAGCCCTTTCAAAACTCAGCCACATACCTTGCTTGGCTCACACCTTGAACCTGGTGGTGCAGTGCTTCCTCAAAATTTATCCGGAGTTAACAGCCCTGCTCCAGAAGGTGCGAAGACTGTGCGCGCACCTCCGCCGGTCACCTGTACACTCCGTTTGTATGCAGAAGCTGCAGCGATTGCTCCACCTTCCCAACCACCGCCTCATTATCGACATTGCAACAAGGTGGAACTCCACCCGGCACCTGGTGGAGCGGCTGTGCGAGCAGAGGCAGGCCATAATGCATTTGTGGGAGGATACACGGCCAGGCACTTTGAGAGCAGACATGGAGTTGACAGGCGTGCAGTGGTCGAAGCTGAAAGACCTTTGTAAAGTCCTTCAGTGTTTTGAGGAATGCACACGGCTGGTAAGCGCAGACGACGCCATCCTAAACATGAGCATCCCACTTATGCGTCTGCTCATGCAAACTTTGACGCACCTTAAGGAGCAGGCGTCTGCAGCCAATGTTGATGAGGAGGAAGAGGAGGAGGGAATCCTTGATGACATTCAGCCATTGTCTGCTCAGGGACCTCTCCTGGACGAGCTGGAGGAAGAAGAGGAGGAGGAGGAGGATGATGGGGATGATTACTTAGGGGAGGAGGATGCATCTCGTGGGGCAAGTGAAAATGTTGGCGTGGCAAGGTCTGGTACAGGGTTTGTGCGTGACTGGAGGGATGTGGATTTGCCAGAAAGTGCTCCTCCACCCAGCACTCGCAGTGCATCATTGACACCGGGAACATTGGCCCACATGTCAGATTATGCCTTGCGGATCCTAAAAAGGGACCCCCGCATTGCCAAAATGATGAACGATGACGACTACTGGTTGGCCAGCATCCTGGATCCACGCTATAAAGGCAAATTACAAAACATCATGCCACAGGAGAACCTTGACCTAATATTGGCTAATAAACAAGCAACTCTGGTAAATCGGTTGCTTGAGGCATTCCCAGCACACAGCAGCGGTGATGGTTCTCACACGAGCCGTACGGGCCGGGGGCAGCTTGGCAGAGGTGTTCGTGGTGCACACAGCAGAAGTGGCGTTGGAGACAGGGGTTTCATGACAATGTTGTGGACTGATTTTTCAAATACCGCTCACACAACTGGTAATACTGCATCGATGGAAAGTGACAGGAGACAGCAGTTGTCAACTATGGTTACAAACTACTTTTCCTCCCATATCGATGTTCTCCCACACAGGTCATTCCCCTTTGACTATTGGGCCGCTAAACTGGACACCTGGCCTGAATTGGCCCAATATGCCTTACAGGAGCTCGCTTGCCCAGCTGCAAGTGTGCTATCGGAAAGAGTCTTCAGTGCAGCTGGATCAATCCTGACAGAAAAAAGGACCCGTCTGTCAACCCAAAATGTGGATGATCTAACTGTCATGTCGGACGCTGTTCACACCACAGCATCCGGCAGGCAGAGGTAGTTCCACCTCCAGCCACTATAGCCTCAGTGGCGCCGGCCTGATCTTCAGGCTCTCGGGGGTTAATCCTGCTGGAGACCAGGTTGGATGGTTAGTCACGCCCACGGTCTTTAAATAGTCATACTGGCATATGGGCGTCGCCGATTATAGCTTGTGTTTCATACCAAGTGGTTCCGGTCTGGAGTGGAGGTGTTCAAGAGAGAGAGATTCATATCTGGTGTCGTATGATCCGTCGTTATCCTTTCTCCTTCCCATATTTGTGTTTAGTTGTGCCCTGTTCACATTACTGTTTATTCCTGTGTGTGTGCGGCGCAGTGCAGTTTAAGTTCTCCCTGTCTGTCATTATTTGTGTGGGAGCTTTGGTGGTGACTTCTCACTGGGTGGAGGGTGGAGGGTTAAGTGCAGGGCTGAGCAGGAGATAAGGAAAGGTCGGAGGCTCAGGCATTTGCACCTTCAGCAAAAACCCTGGGTTGAGGGTCAGACAGGGTTTCCCCTAGTAAAGGGACACCACAGGGGCCCCGGGTATTTCAGCCTTAGTTGAACTAAGCCCCCGTGACATTATAATCGGCCCACATTTTTTCAGGAGTCCATGGATCCATTAGATTCCATAACCCGCCAGTTGGCGGCGCTGTCCATACAGGTCTCCGAGTTGAATGGGGCAGTTCAGCAGCAGGCCCTGGTAGTAGCAAAGGTGCAAACGGCATCTGCAGGTATCGGTGCAGAGCCGAAGTTTCCGCTGCCAGAACGATTTTCAGGCGTTCGCAGCAAATTTGTCGTATTTCGGGAGGCCTGCAAATTATACTTCCGCATGCGGCCAATATCCTCAGGTAATGAGGCCCAGCGAGTAGGGCTGGTGTTGTCATTACTGAGTGGTGACCCCCAAGCATGGGCATTTTCCTTACCACCTGACTCTGCTACATTTCATTCGGTCGATAATGTTTTTTCTGCCCTCGGGCTCATTTACGATGACCCTGACCGACTGGCTCTAGCGGAATCTAAAATCCGCGCCCTCCGCCAGGGGGAGCGCTTGGCAGAAGACTATTGTTCGGAATTTCGCCGCTGGGCTGTAGACACACAGTGGAATGACCCAGCACTGCGGAGCCAGTTTATTCATGGGGTATCAGGGAGGGTGAAACAAGCCCTCCTGATGTATGAGACTCCGGCATCATTGGAGTCTGCCATGAGTTTGGTGATACGTATTGATCGCCGTTTTCGTCAGGGGGCACAGGAGACGCTACCTCTGGGGGAAAACAGAGGTGCAGGTGTGGTTGAAGTAGATGAGTCCCCTGAACCTATGCAGATTGCTGGCGTGGCACAGGTTCAGCCTCGCGCTCCGGGAGTCCGGAAGTCCGGAGCATGTTTCTACTGTGGTAAAGGAGGTCATTATGTTAACGTTTGCCCGGTACTACCTAAGAGGGTCACACCGGCGGAAAACTGTTAAGCTCAGAGGGTATGGAGGAGACCCAACTGAGCGTATGCATATCCTCCATGATGGTATCTCAATGTATGCTCCCTGCCAAGGTTATTATCGCTGGCAGAGAGCTACCTATATCAGTGTTTGTGGATAGCGGTTCCGCCACCAATCTCATAGATGAGGAGTTTGCACACACCGCCGGGTTTAAGATTGAAAAACTTCCTCACCCCATACAGGTGGTGACCATTAATGCTGTTCCCCTCCCTCAAGGGGAGATTACTGAGTTTGTGGCAGAGGTGAAACTCCACATTGGGGTCCTACATTCTGAGTCGGTTACATGTAGGGTCCTCCGTAATCTCCCAGCTCAAATGGTCCTGGGTTTTCCATGGCTGTCCAGGCACAACCCGGTAATTGATTGGAAAACTCAGGACATAGTACAATGGAGTGGTTTCTGCCAAGACAATTGCTTGGCCACATGTGTGTCCGCCGTGACGCCCAGCCTGCCGGAGGCTTTGCAGGATTTCGCGGATGTTTTCTCTGAGAAGGGTTGCTCAGAACTGCCTCCACATAGAGCCTATGACTGTGCTATTAGGTTAAAACCCGGGGCCAAATTACCTAAGGCCAGGATGTTTAATATTTCTGGTCCTGAGAGACAAGCTCTGAAAGACTACATCGCGGAGAGTCTGAGCAAAGGTCACATCCGGCCTTCATCCTCGCCTGTAGCCGCGGGGTTTTTCTTCATTAAGAAGAAAGATGGGGGGTTACGCCCGTGTCTGGATTTCCGAGAGTTAAACCAGATTACTATCCGTGATCCCTACCCAATGCCGTTGATCCCGGATTTGTTCAACCAGGTAGCGGGGGCAAAATGGTTTTCCAAGCTGGACCTCAGGGGGGCGTATAACCTCATAAGGGTCCGTCAGGGGGATGAGTGGAAGACGGCGTTTAACACTCCTGAGGGTCATTTTGAGAGTCTGGTTATGCCGTTTGGGTTGACCACCGCGCCTGCCGTTTTCCAACATTTTATTAATGATGTCTTTGCTCATGTCCTGGGGAGATTTGTGATTGTATACCTGGATGATATCCTCATTTATTCTAGCGATCGGGACACTCATTTAGAGCATGTCAGGCAGGTGTTACAGCTGCTCCGTGAGAATAAGCTCTATGCTAAGCTGGAAAAATGTTTATTTTTTGTCCAGGAGTTGCCCTTTTTGGGATATATTGTGTCCGCAGCTGGTTTTAAAATGGACACCGCTAAGGTGCAAGCGGTGTTGCAATGGGAGAGGCCGGAGAGTCTGAAAGCACTCCAGCGGTTCCTTGGGTTTGCGAATTATTATAGGAAATTTATAAAACACTTTTCGACTGTCGCCAAACCGCTCACGGACATGACAAAAAAGGGTGCCGATCTGGCGAACTGGCCTGAGGTGGCTATACGTGCATTTGAGCGTCTGAAGAATAGTTTTGCTTCAGCCCCCATTCTGGTGCAACCAGACGTGTCTAAACCTTTTGTGGTAGAGGTTGATGCGTCGGAGGTGGGAGTGGGGGCAGTACTGTCTCAAGGCTCGTCCTTGAGCGAGATGCATCCATGCGCCTACTTCTCCAAGAAGTTGTCGCCGGCCGAACGGAATTATGATATCGGCAACAGGGAGTTGTTGGCCATCAAACTGGCTTTTGAGGAATGGCGACACTTCTTGGAGGGGGCGGCTCACCAGGTCACAGTTATCACCGACCATAAGAATCTGCTCTACCTGGAGTCGGCCAAGCGTCTGTCTCCTAGGCAGGCTCGCTGGGCATTGTTTTTTACTCGTTTCAATTTTCTTGTGACGTACCGTCCCGGGGCTAAAAACACCAAGGCGGATGCTTTGTCTAGGTGTTTTCCGGGGGGAGAACCTCGGGAAGAGCCGGTACCCATCCTCCAGAAAGGGGTAGTGGTCTCGGCTCTCACGACTGAGGTAGAGGCGGAGATTGCCGAGGCCCAAGAGGAGGTACCACCAGGACTTCCCGCCATCAAATCATTTGTACCCCTGCATCTTCGGCCTAAGGTGTTGAAGGAACACCACGATTCGGTACTGGCTGGTCACCCAGGGGTGAAGGGCACCTTAGAGCTGGTATCGCGTCGTTTCTGGTGGCCCAAAATCCGGCAGGACGTGGTCTCGTACGTGGCAGCTTGCATCACGTGCGCTAGGGCTAAGTCACCCCGAACCCGTCCTGCTGGCACGCTACAGCCTCTGGGGGTACCCAATAGGCCATGGACAGAAATCTCCATGGATTTTATCACTGACTTGCCAGCCTCGGCAGGGAACACGGTCATCCTGGTGGTGGTTGACCGTTTTTCAAAGATGGCGCATTTTGTGGCGTTGTCCTCTTTGCCCAATGCTAAGACGTTGGCTCAGGTATTTGTGAAGGAGGTGGTCAGACTCCACGGAGTACCGTCTGACATAGTATCTGATAGGGGTACGCAATTTGTGGCGAGGTTTTGGAAAGCTTTTTGCTCAAGGTTGGGGATCAAGTTGTCACATTCATCGGCGTTTCATCCACAGTCTAATGGACAAACTGAGCGCATGAACCAAAATCTAGAACAGTATTTACGATGCTTTGTGTCCGACAACCAGGAGGAGTGGTCTACTTTCCTTCCTCTGGCCGAATTCGCATTAAATAATCACCGCCAAGAGTCATCAGGAGAGTCTCCATTCTTTTGTGTGTACGGTCAACATCCTCAGTTTTGTACCTTACGTCAGGGTGACTCCGGGGGTGTCCCGGAGGAGGATCAGCTAGGAGCCCAATTGTCATCAGTCTGGAGGCGGGTGAAACAGCGTTTGTTGAGCATGAGTGCCAGGTACAAACGGGTGGCTGACAGTAGACGCGTGCCAGGTCCGGACCTGTGTGTGGGTGAATGGGTGTGGTTAGCTACTAAGAACATAAAACTCAAAATCCCTTCTTTAAAACTGGGTCCAAGGTTTATTGGGCCTTTTAGGATTTCTGCCATCATTAACCCAGTAGCTTATCGGTTGGAACTTCCCGCGGTGTACAGGATACACAACGTGTTTCACAGGGCTTTATTGAAAAAGGTGGTAGGCTTGGTGGACACGACGCCGATGCCACCTCCAGTCATGGTGGATGGCGAGTTAGAGTTCGAGGTCGCCAAGGTAGTGGACTCTCGAGTAGTACGCCGTACTCTTCAGTATTTGGTGCACTGGCGGGGGTATGGTCCAGAGGAGAGGTCTTGGGTTCCAGCCTCAGACATACATGCGGATCGGCTGGTCAGTTCTTTTCACCGTCGTCATCCGGACAAGCCGGGTCCTATGAGTCTTGAGGGCCCTGGGGTCCCTCGTAGAAGACGGGGTACTGTCATGTCGGACGCTGTTCACACCACAGCATCCGGCAGGCAGAGGTAGTTCCACCTCCAGCCACTATAGCCTCAGTGGCGCCGGCCTGATCTTCAGGCTCTCGGGGGTTAATCCTGCTGGAGACCAGGTTGGATGGTTAGTCACGCCCACGGTCTTTAAATAGTCATACTGGCATATGGGCGTCGCCGATTATAGCTTGTGTTTCATACCAAGTGGTTCCGGTCTGGAGTGGAGGTGTTCAAGAGAGAGAGATTCATATCTGGTGTCGTATGATCCGTCGTTATCCTTTCTCCTTCCCATATTTGTGTTTAGTTGTGCCCTGTTCACATTACTGTTTATTCCTGTGTGTGTGCGGCGCAGTGCAGTTTAAGTTCTCCCTGTCTGTCATTATTTGTGTGGGAGCTTTGGTGGTGACTTCTCACTGGGTGGAGGGTGGAGGGTTAAGTGCAGGGCTGAGCAGGAGATAAGGAAAGGTCGGAGGCTCAGGCATTTGCACCTTCAGCAAAAACCCTGGGTTGAGGGTCAGACAGGGTTTCCCCTAGTAAAGGGACACCACAGGGGCCCCGGGTATTTCAGCCTTAGTTGAACTAAGCCCCCGTGACACTAACCTTCATTAAAATGAACTACGCATGGGTTTCCAAGGATTTTGTCCCACCTTCCCCTGATGACACATAGGGTGACAGAAAAATAGCTTGCTTTGGTCCACCTCTTCCTGGTACTTCACCTATTTCGCCTTTTGCATCAGCTGAATGTCCAACATCAACATATGCCACTTTCTAAAACTCCCTAACTGTGCTGCCTCCCCCCCATGGCCGGGGTCACCACCTACCGCACGACACCGTGCGAGTGCCGTTGCCCTGGACAGGTGGGTAGGCCGACTCTTGGGCGCGGGCACTGGCACAGGGTCCCTCATAGTGCAATCAAGTGTCTCTGAGAGTGGTGGTGCACACCCGCCGTCAGACACACCGCTGTACTATGAGGGGCCCAGTGCCAGTACCGACGCCCACGAGTGGGCCCCCCTTGCTTGGGCAGGGCCCCAGCATTTGCAATCTTTACCTCTCCCTGCTCCTCCGCTGTGTAATCTGGGCCGTCAAATCCATACTGTGCCTGACACCGTCTGAGCCTGCCTCCTGAGACATATATTTTGAATGTGTACGCTATCCATACATGTTATCCGGGGATACGGTACCCTTTCTAACCTTTGTGCAATCACGTGCAATCCATACTGGGCCTAACACCGTCTGAGCCTGCCTCCAGAGACATATATTTTGAATGTGTACGCTATCCATACATGTTATCCGGGGATACGGTACCCTTTCTAACCTTTGTGCAATCACGTGCAATCCATACTGGGCCTAACACCGTCTGAGCCTGCCTCCTGATACATATATTTTGAATGTGTACGCTATCCATACATGTTATCCGGGGATACGGTACCCTTTCTAACCTTTGTGCAATCACGTGCAATCCATACTGGGCCTAACACCGTCTGAGCCTGCCTCCTGAGACATATATTTTGAATGTGTACGCTATCCATACATGTTATCCGGGGATACGGTACCCTTTCTAACCTTTGTGCAATCACGTGCAATCCATACTGGGCCTAACACCGTCTGAGCCTGCCTCCTGAGACATATATTTTGAATGTGTACGCTATCCATACATGTTATCCAGGGATACGGTACCCTTTCTAACCTTTGTGCAATCACGTGCAATCCATACTGGGCCTAACACCATCTGAGCCTGCCTCATGCTGTATAGACATATATTTTGAATGTGTACGCTATCCATACATGTTATCCAGGGATACGGTACCCTTTCTAACCTTTGTGCAATCACGTGCAATCCATACTGGGCCTAACACCGTCTAAACCTGCCTCATGCTGTATAGACATATATTTTGAATGTGTACGCTATCCATACATGTTATCCGGGGATACGGTACCCTTTCTAACCTTTGTGCAATCACGTGCAATCCATACTGGGCCTAACACCGTCTGAGCCTGCCTCCTGAGACATATATTTTGAATGTGTACGCTATCCATACATGTTATCTGGGGATACGGTACCCTTTCTAACCTTTGTGCAATCACGTGCAATCCATACTGGGCCTAACACCGTCTGAGCCTGCCTCCTGAGACATATATTTTGAATGTGTACGCTATCCATACATGTTATCCGGGGATACGGTACCCTTTCTAACCTTTGTGCAATCACGTGCAATCCATACTGGGCCTAACACCGTCTGAGCCTGCCTCCTGAGACATATATTTTGAATGTGTACGCTATCCATACATGTTATCCGGGGATACGGTACCCTTTCTAACCTTTGTGCAATCACGTGCAATCCATACTGTGCCTGACACCGTCTGAGCCTGCCTCCTGAGACATATATTTTGAATGTGTACGCTATCCATACATGTTATCCAGGGATACGGTACCCTTTCTAACCTTTGTGCAATCACGTGCAATCCATACTGGGCCTGACACCGTCTGAGCCTGCCTCCTGAGACATATATTTTGAATGTGTACGCTATACATACATGTTATCCAGGGATACGGTACCCTTTCTAACCTTTGTGCAATCACATGCAATCCATACTGGGCGTGAGAACGGCTGGCGAGCTGTTAAGCAAGCTACAGCACCTGTCCAGACAAGTACAGGGATTCCCTAGCGAGGAGACTTATTTGATTGTTTTCAATGTTGGGACAGCAATTTTTGGGGAGCACTATACTCTGGAGAATGATAGATGGGGCCCACCATACACTGGAACATTCCAAAGGTGGACATCAGACACTGGAGCAGCATTTACAGGGCCCATTATACACTAGAGCATTAGAAATGGGGCCCATTATGTTTGGAGCATTATTTGGGCCCATAAGACAGTGGAGCTTCATCCATGGGGACCAACATATACTGTAGCATTATGTGGAGCTCATCATATACTGTTTCAAACATTATATGGGACCAATGATTCTGTATGGAGAAATAGATGGGCCTCGTCATGAGATGTAAAAAGTGAGGTATTTTTCATTGTACTATACCGCTATTTATCTGCCGTATCGGAGCATGATGAGTTGTGGTATGTGTTAAAGGGGCGCTCTTTCGCCCAGGGCACATGAAAACCTGCAGCCAGCCCTCCCCCCCCCACAACTTTAGCCAAATAACCCCCATTTTTCAGTGCGTAACTTGTATTATGAAGTTAATTAAGGTTGACAAGCTTAAGTAAGAAGAATTGATGCTTTTGGCATTCAAATGGGCACTGTAGGTGTGTTTCCTGTCCTCCTCTCACTGCCGACTTTTATTCCCCATTGACTTACATTGGGTTTCGTGTTTCGGGACGACCCCGACTTTTCCCTATAATCGGACGATCTTGCTCGACCCGACTTTTGGAAAAGTCGGGTTTCACGAAACGAAACGCGACCCTAAAAAACCAAAAGTCGCTCAACTCTAGAGAGCACATAAGTATATGGCGCAAAATACATATGGACAGTATATTTACCGTCACACAGACTGTACATATAGGCTGCATTAGAGGCTGTGATCATAACATAACAGACAATATTTGCATATCAAAAATAGCAGCCATACAGTCAACGTAATATCCAGCACACAAGGTGGAAATTCACTATAGCGCCATACAAAGAGTCAGCATACAAGAAAAACAGCCATACACCAAGGACAATACCTGAATGGCAGAGAGATACTGCAGAGGACAAGGCCGTCAACTCTCCCCGACGCGCGTTTCGGAGCGCACACGCTCCTTCCTCTGGGGAAAGGTATAGCAGTGTACAAGCGCCCATATATATGTGTGGCACTACAGGAAGTGCAGCACTCACGCGCGATCCATACACAGCGTCAAGCCAGCCACCCCCCCACATGACGCCACTGAAAACACATGGGGCCCCATGTGACCCAGCGGCGACTAATGGAGGCGAGGTGCCAGCAAAGACGCAGGGCTGGAGCGCGCATGCGCGGCAAAGAGGCACAGCAACAGCCATGTCAAGTAATGGCAAACATAAGGGAATAACACAGAAAGGAAAAAAGAAGAAAAAGATTTCAATTATGTTACACTGCCGAAACAGACTCCAGCAAATATGCCCTTCTCTTCTGAAGTTTCAAAAAAATGCAAGCACTGAGTCGTCAAGTGCTGGCTCCTGGTCAGGAAGAACCCCTTTCCTTGTGTCCTTCACCCCCACCAAAAGTGAATGATGCAGCAGGCCACACTTTACATTAGTCCATGTAGCTCTTTCTATCATACCATGCCTGGGTTATCAAGTCAAATCGTGAATTCCCCAGTCCAAGATGAATCTGACATGGAGTGTGGGTGGCCAGCCAGGGTAGTGGGGTTAATCGGTACTGGGCCGGTGTCTCAGAGGGATGTGTCACGTTGGTGGTGATGATGACCCGTTCCGTGGCCCTGGGCGTCCATGCAAAGGGGTGAATAACGTTTATAAGTGAATGATATGTGACGCCTCCTGTGGATTCTGATCAGATTAACCCGCGCTGCAGTGTCGCTTCTCTGGGACAGATGTTGTGGTGCAGCTAAGATGTAGAAACCCTGCACAGATAGGGCCATAGTCGCAGGGCAGATGAAAGAGTTGGTAGATGGTGTGCAGTGCAGGATGTAGCAGAGCCGTGCGCCAGGCGCAGGAGAAAGATGACAGACACAGTCGTGCAGTTCCTTTACCTGTACTTGGTAAGTGCCGTCCAGGACCCAGAGTACAGATGGAGGAGTTGGTCAGCATGGAAGCAAATTTGGAATTCTCTCTCTGCAGATAGGTAGTGTGGCGTCCGTTCTAGCGCTTATCTGAGGTACTCGCAGTACTGAGTTCACTGAAGCTCCCCCTGTTGACTCTCTTTTGGAACTTTCTCGCATGGCAGGCAGCCATAGCCTTTTCCTTCTGGCTCACACACGTCGCTGCTGGGGCCTCCGAGCCTTAGTTGGGAACAGAGCATTTACAGCTGCTACTTCCTCCGGTTTCTGCTGCAGGAACGTCAGTGTCCCTACAAACTCAGAGACCGGAATCCCGACCATGCGCTCCAGCTAGGAGTGAGCCTTAACTCTGCTCATCCTCCAGCTCCCCTTCTGATGTCCACACACTTCTCCTTCCCTTCACAGACTGCCCTAACTTACCTCCTCCTGACCACAGAGAGCAGCTCCTCAGCAGTCAGGTTCAGAGGTCTCCCTGCTGGCCTGGAGTGGGAACTGTGTTGTGTGTTGGTTTAACTGCTAGAGAGATCCTTCGTTGCTCCCAAGCATGACATCACACTCTCTAGGAGGAAGGTAATGCCACTGTGGCGACCGTACTCCTGGGGGCGACACAAGTGCACTGATGCCCAGCCACTGCTAGATGATTCTGCTGGTACATTGACCCAGACCACTACATTCCCCTCGCACTCTACACAGTCAGAATCTGACCCTGATGAAACTCAGGTTCCCCTTCCCGCATACTATACCACCTTACAAAAGAGGACAAAGAGGAAGGTGCAGATGAAAGTGCAGGTTCCTTGAACAGGTGGGGGGGGGGCATACTCATGGGCGACGGCACTGGCACAGGGCCCCTCATAGTATGCAAAAGTGTCTCTGCCTGTGGGAGGGCCACCCACCCGCCGTCAGACACACCGCCGCACTATGAGGGGCCCTGTGCCAGTGCCGTCACCAACGAGTGCCCCCCCCGCTTGCTCAGGATCACAGCACTTGCAAAGTTGAAATACTTACCTCTCCCTGCTCCACCGCCGTGACATCTTCCGCGTTTCCTGACAGTGACATTTTGGTCAGAGAGTGCGATGACATCACGTCTGTACGCCCTCTGCCTAAACAGTCCAAGTGCAGTGAGATGGAAGATGGGGACGTCGAGGAGTCCAGACTAGTACAGGGATTCCCTAGCGAGGAGACTTATTTAATTGTTTTCAATGTTGGGACAGCTATTTTTGGGGAGCACTATACTCTGGAGAATGATAAATGAGGCCCACCATACACTGGAGCATTCCAAAGGTGGACATCAGACACTGGAGCAGCATTTACAAGGCCCATTATGTACTGGAGCATTAGAAATGGGGCCCACTATATATGGAGCATTATTTGGGCCCATAACACAGTGGATCTTTATCCATGGGGACCAACATATACTGTAGCATTATGTGAAGCTCATCATATACTGTTTCAAACATTCTATGGGACCAATGATTCTGTATGGAGAAATATATGGGCCTCATTACTCTGTATAGCGCACTATGCGGTGGCCATAATACTGTATGGAGTAATATACTGTCCGTTTTTGGAGCTATTGGAGAATTTAAAATGGATATCAGTCATGAGAAGAAGTGAAGTATTTTTCATTGTACTATACCACTATTTCTCTGCCGTATCAGAGGATCATGAATTGTGGCATGTGTTAAACGAGCCCAATGACACTCTTTGGCCCAGGGCCCACCAACAACTTTAGCCAAATAACCCCCAGTTTTCAATGCCTAACTATTATTATAAAGTAAATTAAGGTTGACAAGTTTAAGTAATAAGAATTGATGTTTTTGGCATTAAAATGGGCACTGTAGGTGTGTTTCCTGTCCTCAACTCCCTGCCGACCTTGGTTCCCCATTGACTTGCATTGGGTTTCACGTTTCTGTCGGCCTTCGACTTTTCATGATAATCAGCCGATTTCGTTCGACCCGACTTGAGAAAGTCAGGTTTCATGAAACCCGACTCGACCCGAAAAAAGGCAAAGTCGCTCATCTCTACTCACAAGCATTCCTTCTGTCAGGGAATCTGTCAGTAGTGTCCAGGATCGGTCTGGCCTGGCGGGGTACCGGAGATTCCCCCGGTCGGACCTTGGCCGTGGGAAGGAGTGGAGATGGAAGGGAAAAAAAAGTCTGCGGATTTTAGGGGCGCGGGTCCTTTAAAAGAGCAGGCCGTGTATGTGCAGGGGCGCGCGCACGCAGCGTTCATTACCTGAACCTCTGCGGCACACATCCCAATGGATACTGGAAAGTGTGCACCTGCCGTCACCGACATATGACGTCAGTGTCATGCGCCGGGTGCACACATTCGCCGGGCTCTGCTATGTCGGTGGCCATTTTAGTATGAGCGCGCCGATCTGCAGAGGAGGAGGAGGACGCCGCCGGGAGCACATGCAGGTAAGTTTTTTTTTGTTTTCTTTCTCTCTCTCATAGGGGGAAAGGGCCCAGGATGGATGCTCATACGGGGGAAGGGGCCCAGGATGGATATACATATGGAGGAAGGGGCCCAGGATGGATGCACATATGGGGAGAAGGGGCCAGGAAGGATGCTCATACAGGGTGAAGGGGCCCAGGATGGATGCACATATGGGGGGAAGGGGCCCAGGATGGATGCACATATGGGGGGAAGGGGCCCAGGATGGATGCACATATGGGGGGAAGGGGCCCAGGAAGGATGCTCATATGGGGAAGGGGCCCAGGATGGATGCACATATGGGGGGAAGGGGCCCAGGATGGATACACATACGAGGAAAATGGGGCCAGGATGGATACACATGTGGGGGGAAGGGGGCCAGGATGGATGCGCATATGGGGGTAAGGGGGCCAGGATGAATGCATAAACGATGGGAAGGGGACCAGGATGGATATATGGGGAGCCAGGATGCATATATTTGGTACCGCCAGGATGTATATATATATATATATATAGGGGCCAAGATGGATGCACATACTGGGGGGAAGGAGCTCAGGATGGATGCACATACTGGGGGGGAAGGGGCCCAGGATGGGTACACAGGACAAGGGACCAGGATGCATATATATATATGGGGGGGCAGAATGGATATTTGGGGAGGGGCCAGGATGTATATATGGGGGGCCAGGTTGCATAGATGTGGGGCCAGGATGGATATATGGGGGGGCAGTACAAGAGACCAGGAAGCATATATATGGGGGGAAGGATGCATCTATATGGGGGAGCCAGGACAAGGGACCAGGAAGGATATATGGGGGTCCAGGAGAGATATATGGTGGGGCAGGACAAGGGACATGTGAGGGCCAATGTATATAGCTGGGGAAGCGGGATGATATCTGGGAGCCAGGCTGGACAATGGACATTATAAAATAATGGGGGCCAGGATGAGGGACTTAATTACTGTTTGAGGGCCAGAATCAGGAACATGCTATATTAGTTTATTGTGACAAGTGCGAAACATAATTTCTTTATGTCCAATTAGGGACATTATTACTACTGTAATATAATTTGCTTTTTAGGAAACTGTTTTCCATGGAGGGAACAAAAGTGGGGGGTCCTGTTACTGTGCAGGGCGACACTATGTTTCTTTTTTATCTTCATCTGACATAGTGTAGAAGTCAGCGAAAACAAGGGGAAAGTGCTCTGGAAGTGATCAGCTATTGATGACTGTGTTATTTTTTGCAGAGACGAATCCTGGCAGGAAGAAGTGACGGCGGTCTGTGCTGGTTGAAGAAGAAAAGCGAAGATAAAGGACTTCAAGTACAGATGTCACTGGTGAGTCAGTGTATTACATGTACACTCACACTATATACTTGCCCCTTGAGGAAGGCGTTACTGGCCGAAACGCGCGCCGGGGTAGGCGGACTCATCCTGTGCAGCATTTCACTCCTCTGAGGGTATGTTTTGAGGCTTCATATCTTTACTTTTTTCTGGGTGGATTCTCCCTTTTTACCATGTGCCATGGGGGTATTCCCTTTGTGGGACCTGTATGTTTTACCCAGGGTATATAAACTATGCTAGAGGGACGACCACTGTAGTCCTAGTATTTAATATGCTTTCCACCTATATATACATATTGTGCGTTATATTTAGCAACACCTCGATTCATGTTCCATGAGTGTTCTCCTGCACATGGGTCTAGTCCTCCTTGGGCACTTTTTGGAATGCATCTATTTCCACCGTTTAGCCGTACCTTTGCAGTTAGTCTGTCTTTTAATATAAAATTGTTCAATAAATGATAATTTCTATCCTCCTTTGGACCTAGTGACTGCTTTTTGTTCTTTTTGTTTGCTATGTTTAATGCAGTTGTTCAACATTTGTCCTATTTGTGGGTAATAATCTCTATACTTATATTTTGGTACTATTAGACTATATCCACTATGTTCATCCGAAACTTTGTTTACACTATATACTGTGTACAGAGCTCCTGTGTAAAATGTCACTGATGATCACTGTATTACCTGTACACTAACACTATATACACGGCTCAGCACCACCTTACATCTCCTCCCTCATCTCAGTCTACCACCCTACCTGTGCCCTCCGTCCTGCTGATGACCTGAGGTTAGCATCCTCAATAATCAGAACCTCACTCTCCCGTCTCCAAGACTATACACGTGCTGCGCCAATTCTTTGGAATGCACTTCCCAGATCAATACGATTAGTCCCCAATCCCTACAATTTTAAGCGTGCCCTAAAAACGCATTTATTCAGGCTGGCCTACCGCCTCAATATATTAACCTAACTATCCCTGTGTGGCCCAGTCAAAAGTGTTACCATAACCAGGTTCCCTGTATCATGTTCCCACATGCTTTAAGCATCTATTAGCCTTCTGTGTCTGTACTGTTACACACTTAACAGTAAGGCTGGTCCGAACAATGAATGCAACTGTTATCACCCACCTTTTGTGTCTACCTTTTTTCCTCATAGATTGTAAGCTTTCGAGCAGAGCCCTCATTCCTCTTGGTATCTGTTATGATCTATGTGATTATTGTTATGCTGTAATGTCTATCGTCTGTACAAGTCCCCTCTGAAATGTAAAGTGCTGCGGAATATGTTGGCGCTATGGATATAAAATTATTATTATTATATACAGAGCTCCTGTGTATAATGTCACTGGTGATCACTGTATTATTTGTACACTGACACTATATTGTTATGAATGAGTCACCGTAGGAGGCAAAAACAGAAATGCTAGCTAAGTCCAGAAAACCAGAGAAGTTGGCAGCTATCGGATTTCAGACCCCTGAACCTATCAACAACAACTGGCAGTAGCCGTGGGGGGTTCCTACGATGCCCTAGACCCCTCGATCACAGCCGGAGAACTGCCTAGCCTAAAGACAGAAAGGGAAATCTAAACTGCCCCAGAGCAGACCCCAAAGCAATAGACAGCCCCCAACATATAATGACGGTGAAGCAAGAAGAAAAAACACTAACACAGATAGAAAGATAGACTGAGCAAATGATGGGGCCCAAGCTAACTAGATAGGACAGGATAGGAAAGCTGCTGTCTGCAATCCGCGAAAAACCCTATGAAAATAAGAGCCAACAGACTGACAGGGAAAAAGGCCCTGAAGACGCTAGGCTTCAAAAAGACTATGTCAGTACTCAGGTATTTTCTGAAGACAGAGCAACCGACAAAAAAGGAATTCAGCTCACCCCAGCAGGGAATGGCAGAATCCAGAAAAGCAAGGCAAACTAAAACCAAAACACAAATGCAAAAAGGCAAAGAAGAAAACTTAGCTTTTGAGGAGCAGGAATCAGACTGGTCTCCTAGAATTCCACAGAGAAATCACCAGCGAGGAGAAAGGGCGTCGGCTGCCTTATATCCAGTCAGAGATCCCCGTCGCCCACTCATCCTCTCCCAGATCAGGTGCTTGGTAATCAGCCTCACTACCTTCCTTCACCAGAAGAGGGAGTTCATCAGACTTCAATGGTGAAGGGGAAAATGAACTCATAACAGTACCTCCCCATTGAGGAGGGGTCACCGAACCCTCATCACGCCACCAGGGCGATCAGGGTGAGCACGATGAAAGGCACGCACCAATCTTTTGGCATGAATATCAGAGGCAGAGACCCAGGAATTATCCTCCTGACCATAACCCTTCCACTTAACCAAATACTGGAGTCTCCGTCTAGCCAGACGGGAATCCAGTATCTTCTCTACCTCATATTCCATGTTACCTTCAACCAATACAGGGTCCGGAGGTGCCACTCCAGGAACTACTGGTTCAACAAACCTCTTCTACAAGGACTTATGAAACACATTATGGATTTTAAATGTGACAGGAAGAGCCAACCGAACATAGACCGGATTAATGATCTCCAAAATCTTGTAAGGCCCAATAAATCTAGGCTTAAACTTAGGAGAAGCTACCTTCATAGCGATATTTTTTGATGATAACCAAACCATATCACCCACCTTAAACTGGGGACCAACGGTCCTATGTCGGTTGGAAAACCGCTGGGCCTTTTCCTGGGAAAGAGATAACTTATCCACCACTTGGTCCCAGATCTGGTGCATTCTCTCCACCACAGTGTCAACACCTGGGCAGGCAGAAGGCTCCACCTGCCCTGAAGAAAATCGAGGATGAAACCCAAAGTTACAAAAAAAAGGTGACATCAAAGTGGCAGAACTAGCTCTATTATTTAAAGCAAATTCGGCCAAGGGCAAAAATGAAACCCAATCATCCTGATCAGCGGAAATAAAACATCTCAAATACGACTCCAAGGTCTGGTTTGTTCTCTCCGTCTGCCTATTGGTCTGAGGGTGAAACGCAGAGGAGAAGGACAACTGAATTCCCAGCTTGGAAGAGAACGTCCTCCAAAATCTAGACACAAACTGAACTCCTCTGTCAGATACAATGTTCTCAGGAATCCCGTGCAAGCGAACCACCTGTTGCAAAAACAGGGGCACCAACTCAGAAGAAGATGGCAACTTAGGGAGTGGTACAAGATGAACCATCTTAGAGAACCTATCACAAATCACCCAAATAACAGTCATTCTCTGAGAGACCGGCATATCAAAGATGAAATCCATTGAAATATGGGTCCATGGCCTCCTGGGGACCGGCAAAGGCATCAACAACCCACTAGAGCGAGAACAAGGTTTAGACCGGGAGCAAGTCCCACAGGACGGCACAAAATTCCTGACATCACGAGACAAGGCGGGCCACCAAAAAGACCGACTCACCAGATCTCTAGTACCAAAAATACCTGGATGACCAGCCAATGCAGAGCAATGAACTTCAGACATCACTCTCTTCTTCCACTGGTCAGGAACATACAACTTTCCACTGGGACAACGCTCAGGTTTGTCCTCCTGGAACTCTTCCAGGGCACGTCTCAAATCGGGCGAGATGGCAGAAAGAACTACCCCTTCGCCTAAGATGGTAGCAGGCTTGGTCACCACAGGAGAATCAGCAAAGAAGCTCCTAGAAAGAGCATCAGCCTTGACATTCTTAGTGCCAGGAAGAAAAGAGACCACAAAATCAAAACGTGTAAAAAACAAGGCCCTTCTAGCCTGTCTAGGGTTCAAGCATTTGGCCGACTCCAGGTAAATCAAATTCTTGTGGTCAGTGAGGACCACGACTTGATGTTTAGCTCCCTCCAACCAATGTCTCCACTCCTCAAATGCCCATTTCATGGCCAACAGTTCCCGATTCCCCACATCATAGTTACGTTCAGATGGGGAGAACTTTCGGGAAAAGAAAGCACAGGGATTAATTTTAGATGTTACAGGATCCTTTTGGGACAAAACAGCTCCTGCACCAATCTCAGAAGCGTCCACCTCTACCTGGAACGGGAGTGAGACATCAGGTTGCCGCAAAACAGGGGCAGAAGTGAATCTTCGCTTCAGCTCCTGAAAGGAAGAAACAGCCTCCGGAGACCAATTCAACACATCAGCACCCTTCTTAGTCAGATCAGTCAATGGCTTGGCAATACTAGAAAATTTTGCTATAAATTTCCGATAAAAATTAGCAAAACCCAAAAACTTCTGAAGGGCCTTCAAAAAAGTGGGCTGAACCCAATCATAAATGGCCTGTACCTTGGCCGGATCCATTTCAATAGTTGACGGAGACAAAATAAATCCCAAAAATGAAATCCTCTGTACCCCAAAAAGGCATTTCGATCCTTTGACATACAGGGAATTCTCCCTCAAGATCCGGAACACCGTCCAAACATGTTCCACATGAGAATCCCAATCCTTGGAGAAAATCAAAATATCATCCAGATAGATAATCAAAAATTTATCCACAAAGTCTCGGAAAATGTCGTTCATGAAGCACTGGAAGACAGAAGGGGCATTAGTGAGCCCAAAAGGCATCACCAGGTGCTCAAAATGTCCCTCTGGAGTATTAAACGCCGTCTTCCATTCATCCCCATGCTTAATGCGGATAAGATTATACACCCTCCTGAGGTCAAGCTTGGTAAACCAGCAAGCACCTTTAACTCTGGAGAATAGATCCGAAATCAGGGGTAACGGATACTGATATTTAATAGTAATTTTGTTGAGGGCACGATAATCAATACAAGGCCTTAATGAACCATCCTTTTTGGCCACGAAAAAAAAACCAGCACCTAATGGTGAAGAGGATGGTCTAATATGACCCTTCTCCAACGCCTCCTTAATATAGGATCGCATAGCCTCGTGCTCGGGTACAGATAAATTGAAGAGCCGACCCTTGGGAAATTTACACCCCGGGCTCAGTTCAATTGCACAGTCATAACTCCTATGAGGAGGCAAAGACGCAGACTCATTCTCACTAAATACATCATAAAAGTCCGCCAAATAGTCAGGAACATCATGCGACTGAGGAGAGGTGGAAAAAACCGGAGCCTCACTAAGGGCACACCGACAACCCCAACTCACCACAGACACAGATTTCCAGTCCAAAACTGGATTATGAATTTGCAACCAGGGAAACCCCAGAACAATGGTATCATGCAAATTATGCAACACCAAAAATCTGCAATTTTCTTGATGGTTTGGGGCGACCCGCATTACCACCTGGGTCCAAAACTGAGGTTTATTTTTCGCCAAAGGAGTAGCATCAATCCCCCTCAAAGGGATAGGCGTTCGCATAGGTGTCATAGGAAATCCACAACGTTTAGCAAAATCCAAGTCCATTAGGTTCAGGGCTGCTCCCGAACCCACAAAAGCCTTGGCGGAAAATGTGGACAGGGAGCAGATCAGAGTAATTGCCAGAAGAAACTTAGGTTGAACACCACCCACAGAAACCGTGTGTGCAAAACGTTTCTCTCGTTTAGGACAGACAGAAATAATATGTGAGGCATCTCCACAAAAAAAACACAGCTTATTACGCTTTCTGAACTCCTGACGTTGCTCCCTGGACAAAACTCTATTACAATGCATAGGTTCAGATACTTGTTCAACAGGTGGCAACACCTCTCGTGCAGTTCTGTGTTCACGTAAACGCCAATCAACCTGAATGGCTAATGACATAGAATCGTCCAGACCAGAGGGAACAGGAAATCCCACCATAGTATCTTTTACGGCTTCTGACAAACCCTTCCGAAAGAGAGCTGCCAAGGCATTATCATTCCAGGCAGTAAGGACCGCCCACTTTCGGAATTTTTGACAGTACAATTCTGCAGAATCTCGACCCTGGCTCAATGCCAACAGGGTCTTTTCAGCCTGATCAATAGCATTAGGTTCATCATGCAACAACCCCAAGGCTTGAAAAAATGCGTTCACATTAGTCAGAATAGGATCATCAGGTTTCAAAGAAAATGCCCAATCCTGGGGATCGCCACGCAGCAAAGAGATGACAATTTTAACCTGCTGCGCGGAGCTCCCTGACGAGTTAGGCCTCAAGGCAAAAAATAATTTACAATTATTTTTGAAATTCAAAAATTTAGATCGATCCCCAAAAACACATCAGGAGTAGGGATCTTTGGTTCAGCAGCATGTGAATGAGCAAGGTAGGCGGAAATTCCCCGCACTTCCGCAGCGAGCTGCTCCACATGATCAGACAATTGCTTTATCTCCATTGAGAGAAAAAAAAATTCCCCCTACGGCCCCAGAGATATAGAGGAAAAAATATACACACCTTTTTTTTTTTTTTTTAATTCTTTCCTGCTATTGAGTACCCTAGGATCTGCGGTATGGCAGGTAATTCTGTTATGAATGAGTCACCGTAGGAGGCAAAAACAGAAATGCTAGCTAAGTCCAGAAAACCAGAGAAGTTGGCAGCTATCGGATTGCAGACCCGTGAACCTATCAACAACAACTAGCAGTAGACGTGGGGAGTTCCTACGATGCCCTAGACCCCTCGATCACAGCCAGAGAACTGCCTAGCCTAAAGACAGAAAGGGAAATGATGGTGAAGCAAGAAGAAAAAACACTAACACAGATAGAAAGATAGACTGAGCAAATGATGGGGCCCAAGCTAACTAGATAGGACAGGATAGGAAAGCTGCTGTCTGCAATCCGCAAAAAACCCTATGAAAATAAAAGGCAACAGACTGACAGGGAAAAAGGCCCTGAAGACGCTAGGCTTCAAAAAGACTATATCAGTACTCAGGTATTTTCTGAAGACAGAGCAACCGACAAAAAAGGAATTCAGCTCACCCCAGCAGGGAATGGCAGAATCCAGAAAAGCAAGGAAAACTAAAACCAAAACACAAATGCAAAAAGGCAAAGAAGAAAACTTAGCTTTTGAGGAGCAGGAATCAGACTGGTCTCCTAGAATTCCACAGAGAAATCACCAGCGAGGAGGAAGGGCGTCGGCTGCCTTATATCCAGTCAGAGATCCCCGTCGCCCAGTCATCCTCTCCCAGCTCAGGTGCTTGGTAATCAGCCTCACTACCTTCCTTCACCAGAAGAGGGAGTTCATCAGACCTCAATGATGAAGGGGAAAATGAACTCATAGCACTATATACAGAGCTCCTGTGTATAAATAATGTTAATGGAGGTAATAACAGTGTTGTTAGTATTGTGGTTTGTATTCATAATCAGTATTGTAGCATTCGGTCACTATGTGGTGGCAATTTGTTGTCTGGTCACAGTGTGACAGTATTTCTCCTTGTATGTGGTATTATTTGGTCCCTTTATGCTGGTAATATGTCATTATTCGGTCACTATGTGGTGGTAATATGTGGTCTGGTCATGGTGTGGCAGTATTTGTCCCTTGTATGTAGTATTAGTCGGTCACTATGTGGTCTGGTCATAATGTGGTTGTATTTCTTCCTGTATGTGGTGGTATTGGTCTTGGTATGAGATTGTGTTGTGTATGGTGGTCATTTGCTCTCTCTGATATTAATTAGAAGATTCTTTATTTCCATTTGAGATTAAATACTTTGTACACAGCAGCAGAGATGCACTTACAGGGGTTTCCTATGGAAAAAAGTAATCACCTCTCCACAGGATAAGTAATAACGTATTGATTGGTGGGAGTCTGACTACTTGGACCCATTCAGCAAAATGTGAAACTTTTCATCCCCATTATACTGGAGTGGCATGTCCGCCTTGACCACTGATCCATTCATTCCCTCCGTGGCTGCACTTGAGAATGAATGGAGATGCGGTCAGACATCCCACCTGCTACTCCATTTTAAAATGGGAATAAGTGTGCTATCAATGGTAAAACTTCCTCATTCTTCCCATCAGTGCAGTTTCTAATGGTCGGATCGAAGCTATCACCTATCCTGGGTTTTAACCATAGAACCTTTAATGTAAAATACCGTAATTGTACATCCCAGTTATGGGGGCACACAGTAGAAGTGCCGGAGACTCCTGTGCTTTACAGTCCATGCTCCACTATAATGGGGATAACGACTGACAGATATTTGCATATAGCTGTAGGTTGGGCCCCTAGAGTCCATTCCCCTGGTGGGCATCAGACACCCCAGTCTGACCCTGGTAGTGTCAACCCTTCTCTTCTAAGCTGCCTATACAGGAATGCAGGTCATAGGAAGCGGAATATAATGACACCTTGATGTCTGCAATCCTATGTCTTATTCAAGAGAAATCTACGTTCTTCTTAATATGTAGATGAACTGTTAAGATCTATGGGCTGGACATAGATCTCCTGGAGAACCTGCCTCCAGAACTTGTTTTAAAATGAAATTCAGAGTAACTAGTGTTACAACACTTTCATTCAACCCCTTAACCCCCGAAGCGTTTTTCGTTTTCGTTTTTCGCTCCCATTCTTTCCAGAGCAATAACTTTTTTATTTTTCCGTCAATATGGTCATGTGAGGGCTTAGTTTCTGCTGGATGAGTTGTACTTTTGAATGACACTATTGGTTTTACCATGTCGTGTACTCGAAAACGGGAAAAAATTCCAAGTGCGGTGAAATTGCAAAAAAAGTGCAATCCCACACTTATTTTTTTGCTTGGCTTTTTTGCTAGGTTCATTAAATGCTAAAACTGACCTGCCATTATGAGTCTCCAGATCATTACAAGTTCATAGACACCATGTCTAGGTTCTTTTTTATCTAAGCGATGAAAAAAAATTCCAAATTTTGCTAAAAAAATAAAATTGCGCCATTTTCCAAGACCCGTAGTGTCTCCATTTTTCGTGGTCTAGCATTGGGTGAGGGCTTATTTTTTGCACGCCGAGCTGACGTTTTTAAGGATACCATTTATGTGCAGATTAGTGTTGAGCATTCCGATACCGCAAGTATCGGGTATCGGCCGATATTAGCGGTATCGGAATTCCGATACTTAATTCCGATACTTTTGTCATATCGGATTCCGGAATCGGAATCGGAATAGGAAGTTCCCATCATGCTATGAGCCTGCTTGCTTTGATTAAGCCAATGGGAATCCTCCGAAGTGTGGGCACATCCTGTTAGGCATGTAGGCATGTTAACTATTGGCATGGCTGTGATTGGCTGCCGAAATGATGTCATGATGCACTATAAAAGCCACCGCAGCCGCCATTTCTGGTCACTCTGCTGTGAATTCAGTTAGGGACAGGCTGCTGTAGAAGACTGTGAGGGACAGTTAGAAATAGCGATTCCACCAAACATCTAGTGCTTTACCCAGGCTACATAAACCACCACTGTAGCCTTCTTTGCCCTAGCAGCAGTGTTCACAGCTGTCTGCAAGGGCTGTGTGAGTGCAGCTCACGCTGTGGAGTGGGTCCTGCAGCCACGTCAGGCTGTAGGCCACCCAGTGTGATCACTGCTGCCTCATACATCTTTTATTTTTTGAGCTGCATTTTTTACATAATTTCAATCTAGTGTGCTTCCATCCGTATCCATATACGTTGGTTGCAAACACTAGTAGTAGACAGCGGAGCCTTTCTGCAGCCTTTCAGTGCTAGTGTCCACTTTGCTGCACTGTTCACGGCTGTCTGAGAGGTCTCTGACTGTGTGTGAGTGCAGCTCACGCTGAGTAGTGTGTCCTGCAGCTACGTCTGGCTGTAGGACGCTCAGCGTGCGTCAGTGCCTCACACATATTTTTATTTGAGTGCAGCTCATTTTTTCTTCTATTAGTGTGCATCCATCCGTCTCCATCTACGGTGGTTGCAAACACTATAAAGGAGTACACAGCGGAGCCTTTCTGCAGCCTGTCAGTGCCAGTGCCCACTTAGCTGCACTGTTGACGGCTGTCTGAGAGGCCTCTGACTGTGTGTGAGTGCAGCTCACGCTGAGTAGAGTGTCCTGCAGCTACGTCTGGTTGTAGGACGCTCAACGTGCGTCACTGCCTCACACATATTTGTCTTTGAGTGCAGCTCATTTTTTCTTCTCCTATTAGTGTGCATCCATCCGTATCCATCAACATTGGTTGGTTGCAAACACTATATAGGAGTAGATAGAGGAGCCTTTTTTTCTGGCTTGTGCCCTGCCGGCGCAGCCAGATTAGTATTACCCAATTTTTTTGGAGCCTCATCTTTTGCATTGTAGGTTACCTGCCTGCATTGTAATAGCTCCAAAAAGTTGGTGATACTATCAGTTTCAATTCTTTGTTCACATACTTTGAGTTTGTTTCCAACAAAGAAACCACAAAAAAAGTTCACCAAACACTACATTTTGAACTTGTGTAGGCCACATCAGCTCCTATTAAAGTCTAGTCCACACACACACACACTTCATAAAATTAGTGTTTCTTGTACCTGTAACCAGCTGTTCAGGAATAAGCACACTAAGGCCCCCCTTTGTACTTTTTTGCCTATCTTAAGCAGTCTTGCAAGATGAAGAAGGCAGGGAGTAAGGCGCGTGGGCGTGGGCGTGGGCGTGGAGTTTCAGCAGGGAGAGGACGTGGGGATTCTGCAGGGAGAGGACGTGGGGATTCTACAGGTAGAGGACGTGGGGATTCTGGGCCTGCTGCGGGCACCAGTGGATCAGCATCCCCCAGTTTTAGCAGGCAACAGTCCTTTATGCGCAGCTTTGTAGGACCTCAACGTACCCCACTGCTGCGGGAGGAACAAATTGAAGCCGTTGTCGGATGGATGGCAGCTAACGCATCGACTTCAATTACTTCCGCATCCTCTCAGGGTCAGAGCACCGAAGAGCAACCATCTGTCTCTTCACCACCTGCCAAAGTGCCCAGGCAGTCAGAGAGACATGGACAGGAGCCATCACAGTCTCTACTTCTGTTCTCGGAATCTGTTGGCTTGGAAAGAGGGGGCCAGCCAAGCAGCATTCCTGAATGTGAAGAAGAGGGAGTATGCAGTGATGCGCAACTTCTTTGTCCCTCTGAATCTGAAGAGGCGAGTGGGCCAGTGCCTATGGTCAGCACACCTCAGTACGCATCAGATGATGACGAGACTCAGTTGCCACTTTCTGGTGCGTACGGTGCTGGCGAGACAACCCCGGAGAAGCAGCTGTTTGAAGAGGGGAGGGAAGATGATGAGGTCCTTGACCCATCATGGCGTGAGCAACAGGAAGGTGGTGGGAGCAGCTCGGAGGAAGAGATTCCCCTACCGGCCAAAACAGGAGGCAGAGGGAGGGGGAAGACTTGGTTGCCTGTACCCTCCACTTCGGCACCCGTTAGGAGCATTCCTCCTTCCAAAGGCAAACCGGGCGCTCACAAGAGTTGCAGTGCGTGGTCCTTTTTTGACACAGTTGCAGATGACATTTGCTTTGTCAAATGCAAGCTGTGTCATCAGAGAGTCAAAAGAGGGAGAAATGTCAGCAACCTCAATACCACAAATATGTGGAAACATGTGCGCACCAAGCACGAGTTGGAGTTGCAGAGACACCCTGAAGACGTAGGCCAACGTACAGCACCACCTACCACCTCTTCAGTTCGTGTTGGGCCCTCTTCCTCCAGCTCACACACTGCTGGTTCGGCTTCCTCACAGGATCGCCAAGGAAGAACCTCTGCCACTGTTGTCCGGAGACCCTGTCAGATTCCACCCATAGCAGCACGTTCCCATCCATCACAGCCATCGGTAGCACAGGCATGGGATAAAAGGCGCCCTTACTCGGCAAACCATCCCCGAGCACAGTCTCTGAATGCTGGCATTGCCAAACTTCTGGCAGTTGAAATGCTGTCATTCAGGCTGGTGGACACTGACACCTTCCGGGACTTAATGGCATTGGCAGTCCCCCAATACAACGTGCCCAGCCGCTTTTATTTCAGCAGGCGAGCCGTCCCTGCCCTGCAGAAACATGTTGAGGGCAAAATAAAACATGCGCTACTAAACGCCGTTAGTAGCAAGGTCCACCTGACCACCGATGCGTGGACCAGTAACCATGGACAGGGACGATACCTTTCCCTCACTGCCCACTGGGTCAATGTTGTGGAGCCGGGTACGGATCTGGAGAGTGGAGCTGTACGTGTTCTTCCAACGCCACGGATTGCAGGACTCCAGTCTGTACACATAGACTCCTCCTCCTACTCAAGTTCCTCAGAAACAGCAGAGCAGGAGCCTGTTACGACCGATATGAGCACAGCCGTGGCCAAACGTCAACAGGCTGTACTCAAATTAATTTCTTTGGGGAATCGAAGCCACACAGCGCAGGAGCTCTGGAATGCTATCAAGCTGGAGAGCGATGTGTGGTTTGGGCCAGCGAATCTCCAGCCGGGCTTGGTAGTGTGTGACAATGGCCGAAATCTGGTGGCAGCTCTTGGCCTAGGCAACCTCACACACATCCCATGTCTGGCACATGTTCTTAACTTGGTCGTGCAGAGCTTTCTGAGGGACTATCCGGATCTTGCTGCACTGTTGCACAAGGTCCGCATAGAGTGCGCTCCCTTGCGACGTTCCAGCACGGCAAGATCGCGCCTCGCTGCTCTGCAGCGACGATTTGGCATTCCGGAACATCGCATCATATGTGACCTACCCACCCGGTGGAATTCAACGTTACATATGTTGGAGCGGTTGTGTGAGCAGCAGGCAGCAGTCATGGAGTACCAGCTGCATCAGGCGCAAACAAGTCGCACTGCGCGCCGTTCACACTTCAGCACCATTGAGTGGGCCTCTATGAAGGACATCTGCCTCGTTTTGCGTGCCTTCGATGAATCCACGCGGATGGCGAGTGCAGATGATGCACTAGTCAGCATGACTGTCCCCCTTATCTGCCTGCTTCAACAAACACTGCAAGCACTAAGGGATGAGGTTTCAGAAGAGGTGGAGGATGAGGAGTCCCAAATGCCATCTGCTTCTGGACAGTCTGCGCTACGTGTTTCCTCACAAAGGCCTAGGCAGGGGACACTTTGTGAGGAGGATGAGGAGGAGTCGATGGAGGAGGAAGACATCTCTCCAGAGGAGGGAGGTACACAAACCTCTACTCAGTATGTACAGCGAGGGTGGGGTGATGCAGAGCAGGCCGAGGTCACGCCTCAAACAGGGGACAGCGGTTCTTTGGCAGTTGGGAGTCTGCAGCACATGGTTGATTTCATGCTGCAGTGCCTGAGAAACGACCGCCGCATCGCCCACATTCTCGTCTCGGCTGATTATTGGGTGTACACCCTCCTAGATCCTCGCTACCGGGACAGCGTACAAAGGCTCATACCAACGTTGAACCGGGAGCGTAAAATGCGGGAGTACGAAGAGTCACTGGTGCAGTCCATAATGTTTTCCATTCCACCCGACAGCATTGTTGCTAGTGCTTTACAAAGCAGCTCTGTGCGTCGAGGCAGTGGAGGAAACTCTGCACAAAGAGGGAGCAGAGGCAGCGCCGCAGCACAAGGCAAGACCACTATGGCCCAAATGTGGCAAAGTTTTGTGTGTCCACCACAATTGTCTACACCATCAGCGACGCCTCGAGTCAGCAGGAGGCAACGCTTCCGTCAGATGGTGTCAGACTACATGTCTTGCCCTGTCGCTGTACTCCCAGATGGCTCTTCCCCCTTCAAGTTTTGGGTCTCTAAGCTGGATACATGGCCAGAGCTTAGCCAGTATGCATTGGAGGTGCTGGCTTGCCCTGCTGCCAGTGTATTATCGGAACGTGTCTTTAGTGCCGCAGGTGGTGTACTAACAGACCGTCGCACGCGACTATCTTCCGATAATGTTGACCGGCTGACTTTTCTGAAAATGAACAAGGCCTGGATCTCCAAAGACTTTGCCATTCCTCTTACAGACTAAATTAGTGGTTGGCAACTGTATCCAGGTCTGCTGGTGTGTTCATTTTTCTACCACCTGAACTATAATCCCTTTGCTTCAACACAGCCAGTTGTCGCTCAGATGTGTCGTCTGCACAGAGAAACACACTAGCTCCTGTGTTAGTGGGGTTCAGTAATGCCAGCTGATCCCCTGCTGTGTGGACGGCAAAGTCACCAGCTCCATCAACATTCAAACCACTACTGATTTTTAACCGTGCCCAACTTAGGTCTCTGGCTCCACTGTCTCTACTATTTCCCCTGACCTCCAACCCCGCCATCTACATCTCTGAAGTGGCGTCAGCACAATCTACACTTGTTCCTGTGTTCCTGTGGCTCAGTCCCATCAGTTTATCCCCTGATGTGTGTCCGGCAAGGTCTCCTGCTCTGTCCACATTCCCATAACCAGTAGTGGGAATGAGGACAGAGCTGGCGAACTTGCCGGACAAACATCAGGGGATCAACTGACGGGACTGAGCACCAGTAACACAGGAACAAGTGTAGATTGTGCTGACGCCACTTCAGAGATGTAGCTGGCGGGGTTGGAGGCCAGGGTAAATAGTAGAGACAGTGGAGCCAGAGGCCTAAGTGGAGCATGGTTAGAATCAGAAGTAGTCCACAACCTCCATAAAAACCGCTGCCCATTGGCCTCTGCATGCGGCATGCGTAATCCTGGGCTCCAACAGCTTCAGTTGGTGTTCAGAAGTGTCGTCTCCACAGAGCCAAACACCTTCGTTAGAGTGTTAGTGGGGTTCAGCACTGCCAGCTGTTCCCCTGCTGTGGAGATGGCAAGTCTCCTGCTGCCTTCACCTGCCAAAATCCAGTAGGCCCCAGCCTGCTCCTCGCCTAATCCTGGGCTCCAACAGCGTCAGTTGGTGTTCAGAAGTGTCGTCTCCACAGAGCCAAACACCTTCGTTAGAGTGTTAGTGGGGTTCAGCACTGCCAGCTGTTCCCCTGCTGTGGAGATGGCAAGTCTCCTGCTGCCTTCACCTGCCAAAATCCAGTAGGCCCCAGCCTGCTCCTCGCCTAATCCTGGGCTCCAACAGCGTCAGTTGGTGTTCAGAAGTGTCGTCTCCACAGAGCCAAACACCTTCGTTAGAGTGTTAGTGGGGTTCAGCACTGCCAGCTGTTCCCCTGCTGTGGAGATGGCAAGTCTCCTGCTGCCTTCACGTGCCAAAATCCAGTAGGCCCCAGCCTGCTCCTCGCCTAATCCTGGGCTCCAACAGCGTCAGTTGGTGTTCAGAAGTGTCGTCTCCACAGAGCCAAACACCTTCGTTAGAGTGTTAGTGGGGTTCAGCACTGCCAGCTGTTCCCCTGCTGTGGAGATGGCAAGTCTCCTGCTGCCTTCACCTGCCAAAATCCAGTAGGCCACAGCCTGCTCCTCGCCTAATCCTGGGCTCCAACAGCGTCAGTTGGTGTTCAGAAGTGTCGTCTCCACAGAGCCAAACACCTTCGTTAGAGTGTTAGTGGGGTTCAGCACTGCCAGCTGTTCCCCTGCTGTGGAGATGGCAAGTCTCCTGCTGCCTTCACCTGCCAAAATCCAGTAGGCCCCAGCCTGCTCCTCGCCTAATCCTGGGCTCCAACAGCGTCAGTTGGTGTTCAGAAGTGTCGTCTCCACAGAGCCAAACACCTTCGTTAGAGTGTTAGTGGGGTTCAGCACTGCCAGCTGTTCCCCTGCTGTGGAGATGGCAAGTCTCCTGCTGCCTTCACCTGCCAAAATCCAGTAGGCCCCAGCCTGCTCCTCGCCTAATCCTGGGCTCCAACAGCGTCAGTTGGTGTTCAGAAGTGTCGTCTCCACAGAGCCAAACACCTTCGTTAGAGTGTTAGTGGGGTTCAACACTGCCAGCTGTTCCCCTGCTGTGGAGATGGCAAGTCTCCTGCTGCCTTCACCTGCCAAAATCCAGTAGGCCCCAGCCTGCTCCTCGCCTAATCCTGGGCTCCAACAGCGTCAGTTGGTGTTCAGAAGTGTCGTCTCCACAGAGCCAAACACCTTCGTTAGAGTGTTAGTGGGGTTAAGCACTGCCAGCTGTTCCCCTGCTGTGGAGATGGCAAGTCTCCTGCTGCCTTCACCTGCCAAAATCCAGTAGGCCCCAGCCTGCTCCTCGCCTAATCCTGGGCTCCAACAGCGTCAGTTGGTGTTCAGAAGTGTCGTCTCCACAGAGCCAAACACCTTCGTTAGAGTGTTAGTGGGGTTCAGCACTGCCAGCTGTTCCCCTGCTGTGGAGATGGCAAGTCTCCTGCTGCCTTCACCTGCCAAAATCCAGTAGGCCCCAGCCTGCTCCTCGCCTAATCCTGGGCTCCAACAGCGTCAGTTGGTGTTCAGAAGTGTCGTCTCCACAGAGCCAAACACCTTCGTTAGAGTGTTAGTGGGGTTCAGCACTGCCAGCTGTTCCCCTGCTGTGGAGATGGCAAGTCTCCTGCTGCCTTCACCTGCCAAAATCCAGTAGGCCCCAGCCTGCTCCTCGCCTAATCCTGGGCTCCAACAGCGTCAGTTGGTGTTCAGAAGTGTCGTCTCCACAGAGCCAAACACCTTCGTTAGAGTGTTAGTGGGGTTCAGCACTGCCAGCTGTTCCCCTGCTGTGGAGATGGCAAGTCTCCTGCTGCCTTCACCTGCCAAAATCCAGTAGGCCACAGCCTGCTCCTTGCCTAATCCTGGGCTCCAACAGCGTCAGTTGGTGTTCAGAAGTGTCGTCTCCACAGAGCCAAACACCTTCGTTAGAGTGTTAGTGGGGTTCAGCACTGCCAGCTGTTCCCCTGCTGTGGAGATGGCAAGTCTCCTGCTGCCTTCACGTGCCAAAATCCAGAAGGCCACAGCCTGCTCCTCGCCTAATCCTGGGCTCCAACAGCGTCAGTTGGTGTTCAGAAGTGTCGTCTCCACAGAGCCAAACACATTCGTTCAAGTGTTAGTGGGGTTCATCATTGCCAGCTGATCCCCTGCTGTGGAGATGGCAGTCTCTCCTGCTGTCTCCGCATTACAAAGACAGTAGGCCTCTGCCTACACCCTCCTATTTCCTGGGCTTCAACACAGCCAGTTGTAGTTCGGAAGTGCCGTCCACACGGAAAGAGATACTTGCTCCCGTGTCTCAGTGGGGTTCAGTAACGTCAGCTGATCCCCTGCTGTGTGGATGGAAGGCTCTCCTGCTGTCACCTCAATCAAAATACAGTAGGCCTCTGCCTACACCCTCCTATTTCCTGGGCTTCAACACAGCCAGTTGTAGTTCGGAAGTGCCGTCCACACGGAAAGAGATACTTGCTCCCGTGTCTCAGTGGGGTTCAGTAACGTCAGCTGATCCCCTGCTGTGTGGATGGCAGTCTCTCCTGCTGTCACCTCAATCAAAAGACAGTAGGCCTCTGCCTACACCCTCCTATTTCCTGGGCTTCAACACAGCCAGTTGTAGTTCGGAAGTGCCGTCCACACGGAAAGAGATACTTGCTCCCGTGTCTCAGTGGGGTTCAGTAACGTCAGCTGATCCCCTGCTGTGTGGATGGCAGTCTCTCCTGCTGTCACCTCAATCAAAATACAGTAGGCCTCTGCCTACACCCTCCTATTTCCTGGGCTTCAACACAGCCAGTTGTAGTTCGGAAGTGCCGTCCACACGGAAAGAGATACTTGCTCCCGTGTCTCAGTGGGGTTCAGTAACGTCAGCTGATCCCCTGCTGTGTGGATGGCAGTCTCTCCTGCTGTCACCTCAATCAAAAGACAGTAGGCCTCTGCCTACACCCTCCTATTTCCTGGGCTTCAACACAGCCAGTTGTAGTTCGGAAGTGCCGTCCACACGGAAAGAGATACTTGCTCCCGTGTCTCAGTGGGGTTCAGTAACGTCAGCTGATCCCCTGCTGTGTGGATGGCAGTCTCTCCTGCTGTCACCTCAATCAAAATACAGTAGGCCTCTGCCTACACCCTCCTATTTCCTGGGCTTCAACACAGCCAGTTGTAGTTCGGAAGTGCCGTCCACACGGAAAGAGATACTTGCTCCTGTGTCTCAGTGGGGTTCAGTAACGTCAGCTGATCCCCTGCTGTGTGGATGGCAGTCTCTCCTGCTGTAAACTCATTCAAAATACAGTAGGCCTCTGCCTACACCCTCCTATTTCCTGGGCTTCAACACAGCCAGTTGTAGTTCGGAAGTGCCGTCCACACGGAAAGAGATACTTGCTCCCGTGTCTCAGTGGGGTTCAGTAACGTCAGCTGATCCCCTGCTGTGTGGATGGCAGTCTCTCCTGCTGTAAACTCATTCAAAATACAGTAGGCCTCTGCCTACACCCTCCTATTTCCTGGGCTTCAACACAGCCAGTTGTAGTTCGGAAGTGCCGTCCACACGGAAAGAGATACTTGCTCCCGTGTCTCAGTGGGGTTCAGTAACGTCAGCTGATCCCCTGCTGTGTGGATGGCAGTCTCTCCTGCTGTCACCTCAATCAAAATACAGTAGGCCTCTGCCTACACCCTCCTATTTCCTGGGCTTCAACACAGCCAGTTGTAGTTCGGAAGTGCCGTCCACACGGAAAGAGATACTTGCTCCCGTGTCTCAGTGGGGTTCAGTAACGTCAGCTGATCCCCTGCTGTGTGGATGGCAGTCTCTCCTGCTGTAAACTCATTCAAAATACAGTAGGCCTCTGCCTACACCCTCCTATTTCCTGGGCTTCAACACAGCCAGTTGTAGTTCGGAAGTGCCGTCCACACGGAAAGAGATACTTGCTCCCGTGTCTCAGTGGGGTTCAGTAACGTCAGCTGATCCCCTGCTGTGTGGATGGCAGTCTCTCCTGCTGTCACCTCAATCAAAATACAGTAGGCCTCTGCCTACACCCTCCTATTTCCTGGGCTTCAACACAGCCAGTTGTAGTTCGGAAGTGCCGTCCACACGGAAAGAGATACTTGCTCCCGTGTCTCAGTGGGGTTCAGTAACGTCAGCTGATCCCCTGCTGTGTGGATGGCAGTCTCTCCTGCTGTAAACTCATTCAAAATACAGTAGGCCTCTGCCTACACCCTCCTATTTCCTGGGCTTCAACACAGCCAGTTGTAGTTCGGAAGTGCCGTCCACACGGAAAGAGATACTTGCTCCCGTGTCTCAGTGGGGTTCAGTAACGTCAGCTGATCCCCTGCTGTGTGGATGGCAGTCTCTCCTGCTGTAAACTCATTCAAAATACAGTAGGCCTCTGCCTACACCCTCCTATTTCCTGGGCTTCAACACAGCCAGTTGTAGTTCGGAAGTGCCGTCCACACGGAAAGAGATACTTGCTCCCGTGTCTCAGTGGGGTTCAGTAACGTCAGCTGATCCCCTGCTGTGTGGATGGCAGTCTCTCCTGCTGTCACCTCAATCAAAATACAGTAGGCCTCTGCCTACACCCTCCTATTTCCTGGGCTTCAACACAGCCAGTTGTAGTTCGGAAGTGCCGTCCACACGGAAAGAGATACTTGCTCCCGTGTCTCAGTGGGGTTCAGTAACGTCAGCTGATCCCCTGCTGTGTGGATGGCAGTCTCTCCTGCTGTCACCTCAATCAAAATACAGTAGGCCTCTGCCTACACCCTCCTATTTCCTGGGCTTCAACACAGCCAGTTGTAGTTCGGAAGTGCCGTCCACACGGAAAGAGATACTTGCTCCCGTGTCTCAGTGGGGTTCAGTAACGTCAGCTGATCCCCTGCTGTGTGGATGGCAGTCTCTCCTGCTGTAAACTCATTCAAAATACAGTAGGCCTCTGCCTACACCCTCCTATTTCCTGGGCTTCAACACAGCCAGTTGTAGTTCGGAAGTGCCGTCCACACGGAAAGAGATACTTGCTCCCGTGTCTCAGTGGGGTTCAGTAACGTCAGCTGATCCCCTGCTGTGTGGATGGCAGTCTCTCCTGCTGTCACCTCAATCAAAATACAGTAGGCCTCTGCCTACACCCTCCTATTTCCTGGGCTTCAACACAGCCAGTTGTAGTTCGGAAGTGCCGTCCACACGGAAAGAGATACTTGCTCCCGTGTCTCAGTGGGGTTCAGTAACGTCAGCTGATCCCCTGCTGTGTGGATGGCAGTCTCTCCTGCTGTAAACTCATTCAAAATACAGTAGGCCTCTGCCTACACCCTCCTATTTCCTGGGCTTCAACACAGCCAGTTGTAGTTCGGAAGTGCCGTCCACACGGAAAGAGATACTTGCTCCCGTGTCTCAGTGGGGTTCAGTAACGTCAGCTGATCCCCTGCTGTGTGGATGGCAGTCTCTCCTGCTGTCACCTCAATCAAAAGACAGTAGGCCTCTGCCTACACCCTCCTATTTCCTGGGCTTCAACACAGCCAGTTGTAGTTCGGAAGTGCCGTCCACACGGAAAGAGATACTTGCTCCCGTGTCTCAGTGGGGTTCAGTAATGTCAGCTGATCCCCTGCTGTGTGGATGGCAAAGTCTCCTGCTGCCTACACAGTCGTACCACTACTGATTTTTAACCGTGCTCCAATTAGGCCTGTGGCTCCACTGTCTCTCGTATTTCCCCTGTCCTCCAACCCTGCCAGTTACAGCTCCGAAGTGGCGTCTGCACAATCCACACTTGTTCCTGTGTTACAGGTGTTCAGTCCGGTCAGTTAATCCCCTGATGTGTGTCCGGCAATGTCGCCTGCTCTGTCCACATTCCCATTATGGGAATGTGGACAGAGCAGGTGACATTGCCGGACACACATCAGGGGATTAACTGACCGGACTGAACACCTGTAACACAGGAACAAGTGTGGATTGTGCAGACGCCACTTCGGAGCTGTAACTGGCGGGGTTGGAGGACAGGGGAAATACGAAAATCAGTGAAGCCACAGGCCTAAGTGGAGCTTGGTTCAAATTAGTAGTCTACAACCGATCTTAAAATTTCTTCAATGCAGCCTAAGCCTGCTCCGTGCTTGTCCCTGGGCTTCAACACAGCCAGTTGTTGCTCGGAAGTGCCGTCTTCACAGAGTAAAACACTAGCTCCTGTGTTTGTGGGGTTCAGTAACGTCAGCTGTTCCCCTGCTGTTTTGATGGCAATCTGTCCTGCTGCCTCCCAATTGACAGCACATCAGGCCTCAGCCTGCTAAGTGCTTGTCCTGGGCTCCAACATCGCCAGTTGCTGCTCATAACTGACTTTGGCACGGGTACTCCCTCCTGCCCAGCTTGGTTCCAGCCCTGCCTGCTGTTTCCGGGAAGTGTCAATGTCAGTTTGCCACCCCAAGTTGCCATGTCGTGTTGCGGTTGGGTTAGCCGAGGCTAGGGTGCCAGCAGTTTAGGTGCTTCCTATGTGGACTGCGGGTTCTGGTAAGAAAGGTTTGTTCCATAGTGCCAGTAGGACAAGCACCCCCTGTAGGACTGTGTGATTCGGTAACTGCGGCCAGCTTGCGGCATGCCAACTTTGCTTTTCAGGGGTAACTTCTGATACCCCTCCGGGTTCCAGCACCGTCAGCTGGTTCTCATCAGAGCCTTTGGCCTAGGTGCCTCCATCTCGGTATCCGAGTTCCGGCAACGTCTGCTGGTCCTTGGTAGTGCTTTGTAGCACAGGTACCTCCTGCTTAGTAACCGGGTTCCAGCACCGTCAGCTGGTCCTCGGTTGTGCCATTGGCTCTTATTCCTTCTGCTGCCCCTCCGGGTGCCAGCACTGTCAGCTGGTCCTCGCTATTTCCATTTGCTCTTGCAGCTTATGCTACCCCTCCGGGTTCCAGCACCGTCAGCTGGTTCTCGTCAGAGCCTTTGGCCTAGGTGCCTCCATCTCGGTATCCGAGTTCCGGCAACGTCTGCTGGTCCTTGGTAGTGCTTTGTAGCACAGGTACCTCCTGCTTAGTAACCGGGTTCCAGCACCGTCAGCTGGTCCTCGGTAGTGCCATTGGCTCTTGTTCCTTCTGCTGCCCCTCCGGGTGCCAGTACCGTCAGCTGGTTCAAGAGGACAAAGAACAGGAAGACAACCACCAAGATGCAGAACAACAAGAGAGAGAAGACAAAGAAGCATAAAAAAAACAAAGCAGAAGAACATTAAGCATAAGACTAATACTCTGAGCAAATGATATTATCTTATTTATAAGCAGAAGAAGACTAAGCAGTGTATGGGGGTGAGTCCGTTCCTCCTCGTGGTGCCCCTGGAAAAGGCCTGCTGCTGCAGGCCAAACTGAACGTGGACAAATCCTGTTGTAAATCTTTTGTGACAGGCAGAACGGAAGGTGTAAACTTCTAACTTTTCTAGATAACAACTACAGAAGAAGAAGAAGAAGAAGAAGAAGAAGACTGGCAAAATATAAATGAGGCTAACATAGTCAATATCTTTGTAACTCCTAACATCTTTAAAAAAAAAGTTTAATTCCTGCTATTCCATTTGATTGGGCTAAACCTCTATGGCTTTAATGTCTCCTCCACCTCCCACAATACATTCTACATTATTCTTAGTTGTTTTTCTTCATGTAGAATTAACCTACAAGGAAAGAAAGGGTTTTTTTTAATTCCGATATTTTGGCCCCATTGACTTGCATTGGTTCCCGGTATCGGAATCGGCGATACCAATACTTTTTTTAAAGATCGGCCGATCCATTCCGATCTGATATTTTCAAGTATCGGCTGGTATCGCTCAACTCTAGTGCAGATACGTTCTTTTGATCGCAAGTTATTGCATTTTAATGCAATTTTGTGGCAACCAAAAAAATGTAATTCTGGCGTTTTGATTTTTTTTCCCGCTACGCCATTTAGTGATCGGGTTAATCCTTTTTTTAATTTATTCGGCGATTCTGAACGTGGCGATACTTAATATGTGTGATTTTTTTTTTTAATTCTTTTATTTTGAATGGGGTGAAAGGGGGGTGATTTAAACTTTTATATTTTTTATTGTTTTCATATTTTTTAAAACTTTTTTTAATTTTGGCATGCTTCAGTAGTCTCCATGGGAGGCTAGAAGCATCCACAACTTGATCGGCTCTGCTACATATAGGCAATGAGTAGATTGCCTATATGTAGCAGAATTACAGCATTGCTATGACTGCAGACCACCACGTGGTGCGCATAGCAATGCCTCATCAACAACCATAGAGGTCTCTAGGAGACCTCAGGTTGTTATGGCAATGCATCGCTAACCCCTGATCACGTGATGGGGGTCGGCGATGCGCTCATTTCCAGCCGCGCGGCCGGAAGCTCTAGTTAAATCCCACCGTCAGCGTTTGACAGCAGGATTTAACTAGTTAATAGGCGCGGGCGGATCGCGATTCCGCTCGCGCCTATTGTGGGCACATGTCAGCTGTTGAAAACAGCTGACATGTCGCAGCTTTGAGGTGGGCTCATCGCCGGAACCCACCTCAAAGCGGGGGATACTGACCGCTGATGCAATAGTACATCAGCGGTCATTAAGGGGTTAAAATAATCTCAGGAGGCAGATTCTCAGGAAGATCTATGTTCACAAAACTCAAGATAAAAAGCGGACGGCACCGCTGTTACCGTGTGACTTCAAATGATGTGTGGCATACAGAAGCCCAACAGCTGGGAATCTCGGGTGCCAGACCTGGAAACAGTCAATCCTGGGAATCCATGCAGAGAGAAGAGGTCGCACTCATCGAGATGGAAGTTTCACTGATTTATTGACATATCATGAACATGTCAAGTCGAGGGAGTGACATAAGGAGTGCAAGAAAGGCTGACAACGGCCGTTTCGCGCTGCTCGAGCGCTTCAACGGGTCCGCTCGAGCAGCGCGAAACGGCCGTTATCAGCCTTTTTTGCACTCCTTATGTCACTCCCCCGACTTGACATGTTCATGATATGTCAATAAATCAGTGAAACTTCCATCTCGATGAGTGCGACCTCTTCTCTCTGCATGGATTCCCAAGACCTATGTTCAGCCTACCGATCTTAATGGCTCATTTACAAGGATGGGCGATATGGGGGCAGGATGGAGACAAGGGGCAGGATGGAGACAAGGGGCAGGATGGAGACACGGGGCAGGATGGGAGAAATGGGAGCAGGATGAGAGATACGGGGGCAGGATGAAAGACACAGGGGCAGGATGGAGACAGATGGTGCGGTCAGGTAAGGAAAAAAGTTTTTTTTTATTTTTATCGAAATCAGCAAGCCTCAATGTTTCCACGGCAGGATGGAGATACATGGACCATGTGTCTCCATTCTGCCCGGGGCAGAATGGAGACATGGTGCAGAATGTAGACACAGGGCAGAATGGAGACACGGGGCATAATGGAGACAAGGGGCAGTATGGAGACAGATGATGCAGGATCATGGGGCAGAATGGAGTCAGATGGGGCAGGATGCAGACAGATGATGCAGGATCATAGGGCAAGATGGAAACAGATGGGGCAGGATCATGGGGCAGGATAGAGACAGAGCAGGATCATGGGGCAGGGTGGAGACAGATGGGGCAGGATCATGGGGCAGGATGGAGACAGAGCAGGATCACAGGGCAAGATGGAGATACATGTTTCAGGATCACAGGGCAGGATGGAGATACAGGGGGCAGGATGGAGACACATAGGAGGCAGGAAGGAGACATAGTTCAGGATGGAGACAGATGGGGATGGAATATGGAACAGGATGGCGACAGATGGAGCAAGATCACAGGGCAGAGTTGAGACATGTCGCAGGATCATGGGGCAGGATGGAGATACAGGGGGCAGGATGGAGACACATGGAAGGCAGGAAGGAGACATAGTTCAGGATGGAGACAGATGGGGAAGGAATATGGTGCAGGATGGAGACAGATGGTGCAGGATCATGGGACAGGATGGAGACAGATGGTGCAGGATCATGGACAGGAGGGAGACAGATGGGGCAGGTTCATGGGGCAGGATGGAGATAGATGGGGAAGGATGGAGGCAGATGGGGCAGGATGATGGGGCAGGATGGAGACAGATGGGGCAGGATCACGGGGCAACATGGAGACACATGGTGCAGAATCTTGGGGCAGGATGGAGACATGGGGCAGGATGGAGACACATGGTGCAGGATGGATACAATAGAGACAGATGGGGCAGGATAATGGGACAGTTGTGGCAGGATCATGAGACAGATGGGGCAGGATGGGGAGATCATATGGGGCAGCATGGATACTCATGAGGGAAGGATGGGAGAACATATGGCTGGAGCCAGGAATGAGACACATAGGGGCCAGGATGGGGGATATTATTACCATAGGGGCTAATTAAGGGATATTGTTACTGCAGTGATGTATTTATTTTATTTTTTGACTATACTGTTTTAAATGTGGAGGCGATCCTGTTACTGTGCAGAGCGACACTATGTCGCCTTTTTTCTTCATCTAGTGTAGTTTCGAAGTTGGGAAAAATTAAGTAATGTGTTCTGCAAGCAGAGCTCTAGATAACTGTGTTATTGCCTGCAGAGACGAGCCCTGGCTGAAAGAAGTTATGTCAGTCTGTGCTGGATGAAGATAAAAGTGAAGATGAAGGACTTCACCTAGAGACGTCACAGGTGAGTCAGTGTGTTACCTGTACACTGACACTATACACTATATACTATATACAGCAGTCCTGTGTGCAATGTCACCAGTGATCACTGTATTACCTTTACACTGACACTATATACAGAGCTCCTATGTATAATGTCATTGATCACTGTATAACCTGTACAATATATACAAAGCTCATGTGAATAATGTCACTATTGATCACTGTATTACCTGTACACTGATACTGTATACAGAGCTCCTGCATATAATATCACCGGTAATCACTGTATTACCTGTACACAGACACTTCTTACTAAGTACAGATCTCCTGTGTATAATGGCACTTATGGTGATATTAGTATTGTGGTTTTTTATTAATGATCAGTATTGTAGTATTTAGTCACTATGTAGTGTTAATATGTGCTCCGGCCATGGCGTGGCGGTATTTGTTCCTTGTATGTGCTATTATTTGTTCACTATGTGGTGGTAATATGTGGTCTGGTCATGGTGTGGTGGTATTTGTACCTTTGTATGTGGTATTATTGGTCACCATGTGGTGGTAAAGTGATCTGGAAATGGTACGGTGGTATTTGTCCCTTATATGTGATATTATTAGGTCACTGTGATGGTAATATGTGGTCTGGACATGGCGTGGCAGTATTTATTCCTTGTATGTGGTATTATAGGTCACTATGTGGTGGTAATATGGTGTCTGGTCATATTGTGGTGGTATTGGTATTTGTCCCTTATATGTGATATTATTGGTCATTTTAAAAATTGAAAACTAAATTAAAATATACCTAAATTGTATTAGATATTTTAACAAATGATTAATAGGATAGAGTAGAGTAGACCTTGGCCAAAATAGTCTATCTTGCCGTTGTGGCGGCTTAAAAAATCTTTTGGCCAAAACAAAAGCTGCTGGCTATATGTGTGATCTGGTGATGGGAACTGTTTCACACTTGCAGCTGCAATGTTAGAAACTCGTGCGAGTCTCTCGCCTCAATACCCGGCACTGCCACCGGGCACTTGGGACTGGAGTATGCGGCTGCATGTATATTTATGCAGCTGAACGCTCCGGTCTGAACTGCTGGCGGCAGTGCCGGGTATTGAGGCGAGAGACTCCACACGAGTCGCTCGCAAGAAAACCTGGCACTGCTGCCGGCACTTGGACTGGAGCGTGCGGATGCATAGAAATGCATGTAGCCGCACGCTCCGGTCTGAGTGCCGGCGGCAGTGCCAGGCTTTCATGCAAGAGACTCGCACGAGAATTGTGCGAGTCTCTCGCAAGTGAGTATGAGCCCTTAATGTGTTATTAGTGAGAAGTGGAGTTTTTCCAAGAGAGAGTGGTGGGACAGTGGACAGTTGGAGGGCTGGAGCCTGGGCAGAGTCTCAATGGGGCCCCGAAAATTTTGCCAGTATGGGGCCCCAAAATTCCTAGTGGCAGCCCTGGACACAGGCACAGTAGTATCATGGAATAGATGAGGGTAAGTACTGCTTCAACATTTTTTATTTTTTATTTAAACATTCTAATCCCTTTTCATAATATTTTTTATCCCCTGGATAACTCCTTTCATTTAATCATCAAAAAGAGAATATCTGCACAGCAAAGTCCTGCAATATACTTTATGTTTAAAACAAGTTGTAGAAGCCTATTCTACATGGCATAAATCTTCATGTTGACCGTTTAGAGCAGATGCAGCCAACTCAGTCAGTAAAGTGTCAGCAGTGGATTCAGTAGGGGAATTTCAACTTGTGACCTCCATAAAGTTTCATGTAAATTCTTTTTCAGGTGCCAGTCTATGGAAGAGGATACCGACAGTCATAAACCTAAGAGTGATCCGCTCTGTGATCTCAGACACCTGCTGTATCCTCCACGAATCGCTCTATTCATGAAATCTCCTGGTAGAGACTTCACCAGGTTATTTCAGCTGTTCTGTCAGGGTTAGCCAGAAGCTATAAAACGGATTATGAAGATGCCAGTAACACATGGCACATCATTCCCACCGGCCACTACTGACAGTAACAAGCCACATCTCAGGTTTTCCCATATGGAGCTTTCTTTTTTGATATACAACATTTCTATTCAACTGTTAATAATCGAAATGAAGAGCTTATGACTTACAATGCTGTGCGGACTCCCTCCGTTACGTATTTGCTGGTCTAGGTCTCATATTGAGAACGCATGCTTATCTCGTTTGGGAAGGAACATTCTGGTTAGGTAAAATGAACCAATGCCTTGAAACTTCAGAGTTAGTACAGTCGTCTTACAGCTCCAAGATTTCCAGGATCCAGGCAATTTTGATCTCAATTGTCATCCTTTTAAGATCTGTGGTTATACATCAGTACATATTAAAAGTTACAAGACCAAATACAGTTTCCTATGTTAGGCTGGTTTTACACTAGCGTTTTTTAGCGCTGCTCTTCGTGCGCGTCCATGCATCCTGCGCCCCTATCCTTAACATGGGGAGCATGGTCTAGCGTATGCACATGTTTGTATGCGTTTTCGTGCGCATGCGTTTTTTTGTAGTGTCCGCCTAGGCGCGCCGGACGCAACCTGTTGCATTTTTGGTCCGTCCGACCTGTCTCAAAAAAACGCATGTGCACGCTTGCGCATGGAGTGCACAAAAAAATCACATTACAGTCTATGGGAACGCAGGCGTGCGCATGGACATGTGCACGCCTGCGTTTAAAATCGCATGCGTTTTAAGAGTTAAGGCTGGTTTCACATTTGCGTTTTTTTTCGCGGTAATTTAGCGCTAAATAGCGCATGCGGTTTTTTTTCCTATACTTTGCATGGGATGCGCTTATGTGCGCATACACATGCGTTTGTACGCGTTTTACCGCGCATGCGTTTTTTTGCGGTATGCGCTCGGGCGCACAAAATGCAACTTGTTGCATTTTTTGTGCGTCCGATTTGCCTCAAAAAAACGCATGCGCGCGCAATGCATTTTTTTACAGCAAGACACCCATTATAAGTCTATGGTGAGCATATGTGCGCATTGGCATGCTTATGTATGCGTTTTTTTGCACATGCGTTTTTTTTTTTTACCATTAGTTTAGACAATGGAATTTAGGGGTTTGGGTAAAGTTAGGGTTAGTTAAGGGGGTTTAGGGTTAGGGTTATGGTCAGGGTTAGGGTTAGGGTTAGGGTCAGGGTTAGGGTTAAGTATGGTTTGGTTAAGGGTTAGGGTCAGGGTTAGGGTTAGGGTTAGGGTTAGGGTCAGGGTTAGGGTCAGGGTTAGGGTTAAGTATGGTTTGGTTAAGGGTTAGGGTCAGGGTTAGGGTTAGGGTTAGGGTTAGGGTCAGGGTTAGGGTTAAGTATGGTTTGGTTAAGGGTTAGGGTCAGGGTTAGGGTTAGGGTTAGGGTCAGGGTTAGGGTCAGGGTTAGGGTTAAGTATGGTTTGGTTAAGGGTTAGGGTCAGGGTTAGGGTTAGGGTTAGGGTCAGGGTTAGGGTCAGGGTTAGGGTTAAGTATGGTTTGGTTAAGGGTTAGGGTCAGGGTTAGGGTTAAGTATGGTTTGGTTAAGGGTTAGGGTCAGGGTTAGGGTTAGGGTTAGGGTTAGGGTCAGGGTTAGGGTTAAGTATGGTTTGGTTTAGGGTTAGGGTTAGGGTTAGGGTCAGGGTTAGGGTTAAGTATGGTTTGGTTAAGGGTTAGGGTTAGGGTTAGGGTTAGGGTCAGGGTTAGGGTTAGGGTTAGGGTCAGGGTTAGGGTTAAGTATGGTTTGGTTAAGGGTTAGGGTTAGGGTTAGGGTCAGGGTTAGGGTTAGGGTTAGGGTCAGGGTTAGGGTTAAGTATGGTTTGGTTAAGGGTTAGGGTTAGGGTTAGGGTCAGGGTTAGGGTCAGGGTTAGGGTTAGGGTTAGGGTCAGGGTTAGGGTTAAGTATGGTTTGGTTAAGGGTTAGGGTTAGGGTTAGGGTTAGGGTCAGGGTTAGGGTTAGGGTTAGGGTCAGGGTTAGGGTTAGTAAAGTCATGGTTTGGGTTAGTGTGAGTGGCCACCTAATGTTGGAAAAAAACGCAAACGCGGTAAAAACGCACTAAAAACGCATACAAACGCTTAAAAACGCTGCGTTTTTTTCATGCATGCTCATAAAAATGCTTGAAAAAAACGCAGCAGTTGTATGCTTTTGTATGCGTTTTTCAATGCGTTTTTTTGCGGGAAAAACGCGCTGCAAAAAAAAAGCAAGTGTGAAACAGGCCTAACATGGCTAGAAACTGGTTAAAACGCATGCGCATAAAAAAGCAAACGCATACAAATCGCATGATGCGTTTTTTGTATGCGATTCTATTGCGCATGAAGCGCAGCACTAAAAAACGCTAGTGTGAAACCAGCCTTACAGAATTGCAATGTATCCATAAAAGTCAGATGCTGTATGATGGCTGCAAAATGGGATTCAATTTTCTTTTTTGCACACCCATAGACTTGAACAGTCCTATTGCATAACAATGGTTCGAGTGCTGTCAATTTCTTTCAGAGCGCAGCACTTGGACTGAAAAAACAGTTGTGCGGACGTAACCTTGGGGATCATTCACGCGAGAATATTTTTAGTGTGAGTGCTGTCCGAGAAAAAAAAAATCGAAGCACACTTGGACCAATATCATTCAATGGTGCAGTGCAGATGAGCAATTGCTTTCACTGATCGAATGTGGGTGTAAAAAATAGCAGCAAGCAGTCGTTTCTGCAGTAAATGAGATGAGTCTCACTTATTCAGGTCTATAGGTGCATGAAAAAAAATCAAATGGCAAATGGATCCACGGTAAAGAATCCGATTTCTATGGATACATTGCAATTCTGTTCTGTAGGGAACTGTAAATGGTTAATAGCTGCTGCTGTAAAAAACGGATTGTATACTGATGATAAGAGAGAAAAAATCATCTCACTTTTCTTGATGCAAGTCAGAACAATTTTTTATACGCTCATATGAACCAACTGTGGTACACGTTGCTGCACTTTGCAAACTTTTACGTATCATTTTTTGTATACCATTTCTTTTTTCTTTTTGATGTTTGCGGGATAAATAATGTTGTTGTTCAGCTGTCATGACAATCCGGATAATTGTGTCAAGCATAAGGGCTCACGCAGATTCAAATCGGTCCCAGCATGGAATGCAATGCACAGACTGACCACACTGTCACAGCCTCATAGATACAGTACAGACCAAAAGTTTGGACACACCTTCTCATTCAAAGAGTTTTCTTTATTTTCATGATTATGAAAATTGTAGATTCACTCTGAAGGCATCAAAACTATGAATTAACACATGTGGAATTATATAATTAACAAAAAAGTGTGAAGCAACTGAAAATATGTTTTATATTCTAGGTTCTTCAAAGTAGCCACCTTTTGCTTTGATTACTGCTTTGCACACTCTTGGTATTCTCTTGATGAGCTTCAAGAGGTAGTCACCGGAAATGGTTTTCACTTCACAGGTGTGCCCTGTCAGGTTTAATAAATGGGATTTCTTGCCTTCTAAATGGGGTTCGGACCATCAGTTGTGTTGTGCAGAAGTCTGGTGGATACACAGCTGATAGTCCTACTGAATAGACTGTTAGAATTTGTGTTATGGCAAGATAAAAGCAGCTAAGAAAAGAAAAACGAGTAGCCATCATTACTTTAAGAAATGAAGGTCAGTCATTCCAAAAAATTGGGAAAACTTTGAAAAAGTCCCCAAGTGCAGTGGCAAAAACCATCAAGCGCTACCAAGAAACTGGCTCACATGAGGACCGCCCAGGAAAGGATAACCAAGAGTCACCTCTGCTGCGGAGGATAAGTTCATCCAAGTCACCAGCCTCAGAAATCGCAGGTTAACAGCAGCTCAGATTAGAGACCAGGTCAATGCCACACAGAGTTCTAGCAGCAGATACATCTCTACAACAACTGTTAAGAGGAGACTTTGTGCAGCAGGCCTTCATGGTAAAATAGCTGCTAGGAAACCACTGCTAAGGACAGGCAACAAGCAGAAGAGACTTGTTTGGGCTAGATAACACAAGGAATGGACATTAGACCAGTGGAAATCTGTGCTTTGGTCTGATGAGTCCAAATTTGAGATCTTTGGTTCCAACCACTGTGTCTTTGTGCGACGCAGAAAAGGTGAACGAATGGACTCTACATGCCTGGTTCCCACCGTGAAGCATGGAGGAGGAGGTGTGATAGTGTGGGGGTGCTTTGCTGGTGAAACTATTGGGGATTTATTCAAAATTGAAGGCAAACTGAACCAGCATGGCTACCACAGCATCTTGCAGCGGCATGCTATTCCATCCGGTTTGCGTTTAGTTGGACCATCATTTATTTTTCAACAGGACAATGACCCCAAACACACCTCCAGGCTGTGTAAGGGCTATTTGACCAAGAAGGAGAGTGATGGGGTGCTACGCCAGATGACCTGGCCTCCACAGTCACCAAACATGAACCCAATCGAGATAGTTTGGGGTGAGCTGGACCGAAGAGTGAAGGCAAAAGGGTCATCAAGTGCTAAGCATCTCTGGGAACTCCTTCAAGACTGTTGGAAGACCATTTCCGGTGACTACCTCTTGAAGCTCATCAAGAGAATGCCAAGAGTGTGCAAAGCAGTAATCCAAGCAAAAGGTGGCTACTTTGAAGAATCTAGAATATAAGACATATTTTCAGTTGTTTCACACTTTTTTGTTAATTATATAATTCCACATTTGTTAATTCATAGTTTTGATGCCTTCAGAGTGAAGCTACAATTTTCATAGTCATGAAAATAAAGAAAACTCTTTGAATGACAAGGTGTGTCCAAACTTTTGGTCTGTACTATATATATGAAGCTGTCACGCTCAGAAGGGGAGAGCTGTGGCCAGTCCATACACTGAGGTTCGTGCTCGGCCGTCACCAGGAGCCCTAAGAGGGCAATGGCAGATCGCTTAGATGCTGTAGCCGCTGCTAGGCACAGTATCTAAGAGGTTAACGTGCTGCAATCAGAACTAGCTTCATTAGTTGAAGTTACAGACAGGAGTCAGGCTACACAGTGTAGGACTGGGGTGCCAAGGGCTCACTAGTAACCAACTCCAGGGCCGCACTTTTCGTCTACATGCAAATGTGACATTATCCTCAATCACAAATATATATAACAATGAACTGATTGGTAAATGAATAAGATGCCACCTTTGTCTGTACAAAGTGATTCAAGTGTATTGTGCCCAGTGTCATGCCCTCACAGAAATGCATATAACCTGTTTACTTATGCCTTTGCACCATCATTGTCTTTTGACATGTTCTCTCATTGCAGCCTGTCTATTTCTGTTTCATTTGTTATCTGTGCAGTCTAAGTGTCCTGTTACATTTAGCGATGCACCAGCAATCCTGACAAAGATATGACCCGGTCAGGATCGCAGGTGCATCGCTAAATGGTCGCTAGTGAGCTGCCACACAGGAAGATCTCAGCGATAAGCGATCCGTCGGCGGTCACTCTTACCTGTCACACCGCAGCGATGATGGCGAGTTCCGCCTGCGTCCATGCGTCTCTAGTCAGCGCCAGCGGGACGCCAAAGAGGAAAAAATGGCCCAGGACTTTCCAGCGCGATCAGCGATATCCAGCGGGGAGCCGGTCGTAGGCACGAGTCACACAAAGCGAGATCGCTAGCGATATCACTGTTGTGTCACAAAATCGGTGACGCTTTTGCGATATCGCTAGCGATCTCGCTATGTGTAAAAGGCGCTTAACTTTTATTCTTCAGGGCTTTGTGCACACATTGCAGATTTGCTGTTTATTCCTTTGCAGATTTTCTAGGTAACCCAGAAGCAATCCTGATGCCAGTAATGTGAATAAGAAACCTGCAATGTCATGCACACGGTGAGTATTTTTGACTTGCCGATTTGGTGCAGAAAATAATCTGCAGCATGTCAATTCTCTGTGTTTTTCACCTTTGACTTCACTCACATCAGTCAAAAAACGCAGGACAAACACGCAGCAAAAATGTACATTTTTTCAGGTGCGTTTTTCCTGCCAAGAGCTGCAGAAACGGTGGCGAAATTTTACTCAACGTATGCAGATATGCTGATTGTCTCTCTCTAGATTGCTTACCTCAACATAGCACAGGCGGTGAGTTATTACGTTCCCATGATAGCGCTCACCCTTTTTTCGTCTGTTGCAGCTGCTCTGTTCTTCATGATGCTTTATTGAATAGTCTCTTCTGCCTTTATAGCTATCGCTGCCATTCGCCATGTTATGTAATTACGTTGTGTGTGTCCTATACTATACGTATTGCTCAGAGACGTAGCTACGGTTTTGGTTCAGGGGGTGGCGAAACTTCTGAGTGGGCCCCTAACCAGGTATCCTTAATTACAAGTGGGTGACGCACCCTAATAGTGGAGGAGAACCTCAGCAGATGACCGCTCTGTTACTGAAAATAATCTCTATATAAAGACCAACATTGATATTACCGCCATATGGTCAGTGGTAAATACCAGTCCTACAGAACATATAAGAGATTACAGCAGTTGTAGATGGTGACTTACAGCTGACATTCATTCTGATGGAATCATTCACTTCTCACATCTTTTCCATCTGGCCCAGACCAACATGACAACTTCTTCAAGCCAGGACTCGACTACAGAGATTACAACAGACACATTTCACTTCTCATATTTCCAGCAATGTCCTCAATGGGACTATTCCCAACCTGGACAAACTCCTCATCCTGCTGATACCCCAATGCTAAAACGCTGCTGCCGTATGTGTCCCTATTACTGCACCTATTGTGTGGTTCTGTGTGCCCTCTAAATTCTAAAGAAACCCTCTAGAATATAGTAGTGCCGGGAGCAAGTGCCCTAGAAAATAGTGCCCACATTTTGCCCCATAGAAAGTAAAAATGTCCTCTGTGTGCCCCTTTGACATTCACAGTAACCTGAGTTCCTCTATAGCAATTAGCGTCCACTTTACATTTAATAATATCCTGAGTCTCCCCCCTGTACAGCTCCCCTATACCCAGTATGATGCTCTCTTTTACAAAGTATAATGCCCACTCACTGTATATATACCGACCTCTGGGTATCCCCTTAAATGTTTGATGGCTCCAACACAGTATGATGGCCCCGTCACTGTAATCTCCACACTGTATGATGGCCTTCTAGATAACCTCCATATAGTATAATGCACCAGATAGTCCTCAATACAGTATAATGCACTCCCCATAGGCCTCAATATAGTATAATGCAGGGTTCCCCAACTCCAATCAAGGCCCACCAACAGATCATGTTTTCAGGATTTCCTTTGTATTGCTCAGGTGATAATTGCTTCACCTGTGCAATACAAAGGAAATCCTGAAAACATGATCTGTTGGTGGGCCTTGAGGACTGGAGTTGGGGAACCCTGGTATAATGCACTCCCCATAGGCCTCCATATTGTATAATGTACTCCCCATAGGCAGACTTTATATAGTATAATGCACTCCCCATAGTCAGACTCTATAGTATAATGCACCCCCATAGGCAGACTCTATAGTATAATGCACCCCCATAGGCAGATTCTACCTAGTATAATGTACTCACCATAGGCCTCTACAGTCATGGCCAAAGTTTTGAGAATGACACAAATATTAATTTTTACAAAGTCTACTGCTTCATTTTTTCTAATGGCAATTTGCATATACTCCAGAATGTTATAAAGAGTGATCAGCTTAACAGCAATTACTTGCAAAGTCAATATTTGCCTAGAAAATTAACTTTATCCCCCAAAACACATTTCAACATCATTGCAGCCCTGCCTTAAAAGGACCAGCTAACATCGTTTCAGTGATTGCTCCATTAACACAGGCGTGGGTGTTGATGAGGACAGGGCTGGAGATCAATCTGTCATGATTAAGTAAGAATGACACCACTGGACACTTTAAAAGGAGGCAGGCTGGTGCTTGGCATCATTGTTTCTCTTCTGTTAACCATGGTTATCTCTAAAGAAACACGTGCAGTCATCATTGCACTGCACAAAAATGGCCTAACAGGGAAGAGTATCGCAGCTAGAAAGATTGCACCTCAGTCAACAATCTATCGCATCATCAAGAACTTCAAGGAGAGAGGTTCCCTTGTTGCCAAAAAGGCTCCAGGGCGCCCAAGAAAGACCAGCAAGCGCCAGGACCGTCTCTTAAAAGTGTTTCAGCTGCGGATCGGGCTACCAGCAGTGCAGAGCTTGCTCAGGAATGGCAGCAGGCAGGTGTGAGTGCATCTGCACGCACTGTGAGGCGTAGACTCTTGGAGCAAGGCCTGGTCTCAAGGAGGGCAGCAAGGAAGCCACTTCTCTCCAGAAAAAACATCATGGACAGACTGATATTCTGCAAACGGTACAGGGAGTGGACTGCTGAGGACTGGGGTAAAGTCATTTTCTCTGATGAATCCCCTTTTCGATTGTTTGGGACATCTGGAAAACGGCTTATTCGGAGAAGACCAGGTGAGCGCTACCACCAGTCTTGTATCATGCCAACTGTCAAGCATCCTGAAACCATTCATGTGTGGGGTTGCTTCTCTGCCAAGGGAATGGGCTATCTCTCAGTCTTGCCTAAAAACACAGCCATGAATAAAGAATGGTACCAGAATGTCCTCCAAGAGCAACTTCTCCCAACCGTCCAATGCCTTTTTCAACATGATGGAGCACCTTGCCATAAAGCAAAGGTGATAACTAAATGGCTCAGGGAACAAAACATAGAGATTTTGGGACCATGGCCTGGAAACTCCCCAGATCTTAATCCCAATGAGAACTTGTGGTCAATCATCAAGAGACGGGTGGACAAACAAAAACCTTCAAATTCAGACAAAATAAAAGCATTGATTTTGCAAGAATGGACTGCTATCAGTCAGGATTTGATCCAGAAGTTGATTGAGAGCATGCCAGGGAGAATTGCTGAGCTCCTGAAGAAGAAGGGTCAACACTGCAAATATTGACTTGCTGCATTAACTCATTCTAACTGTCAATATAACCTTTTGTTACTCATAATATGATTGCAATTATATTTCTGTATGTGATAAAAACACCTGACAAACACACATAAAAACCAGAGGGCAGCAGATCATGAGAAAATATAATATTTGTGTCATTCTCAAAACTTTTGGCCATGACTGTATAGTATAATGCATTCCCCATAAGCCTTCATTTAGTTTAATGCACTCCCCATAGGTAGACTCTATATTGTAAAATATATTCACCATAGACTGACTCTATATAATATAATGCACTCCCCATAGGCAGACTCTATATAGTATAATGCACTCCCCATAGGCCTCTATAGTATAATGCATTCCCCATAGGCCTTCATATAGCATAATGCACTGCCCAAAGGCAGACTCTATATTGTATAATACATTCCCCATAGGCAGACTCTATATAATAGAATGCACTCTCCATAAGCAGACTCTATATAGTATAATGCACTCCCCATAGTCAGATTCTAAATAGTATAATGCACTCCCCATAGGCAGACTCTATATTGTATAATGCACCCCCATAGGCAGACTCTACAGTATAATGCAGCCCTCCATAGGCTGCATTATAAACACATACAATATTTACCTTTTCCTCCTGGTTCCTACACTGTTCAGTGCACCCGCTTATCTCCGGACAGTGGGTGCCGAGTAGTGACATCATTGTGACCCCTGTCAGTGTCTGCCTCAGGGATATCAGACGCTGAGAGGGGGATGATCAGAGAGGAAGCTATGCCTGCTGATACAATTAGAGTAGCGTGGTGGGCCCACTCGGAGCGCGGGGCGACCGCCCCCTCTGCCCCCCCGGTAGCTACACTACTGGTATTGCTATGTACCTCAGATATGCTGTATGCTTTGTACTCAGTACTTTCTTTTTTTTATAGTTTTACACTGATCATACCAATAAAAGTTGTAGGGGACCCCCTGCATCTATCTCAATGCATTCATAGAATCATAGAATCATGGAATCGTAGAGTTGGAAGGGACCTCCTGGGCCATCTGGTCCAACCCCCTGCTCAAAGCAGGATTCGCTAAATCATCCCAGTCAGATGTCTGTCCAGCCTCTGTTTGAAGACTTCCATTGAAGGAGAACTCACCACTTCTCGTGGCAGCTTGTTCCACTCATTGATCACTCTAACTGTCAAAAAGTTTTTTCTAATATCTAATCTGTGTCTCCTCCCATTCAGTTTCATCCCATTGCTTCTAGTCTTTCCTTGTGCAAATGAGAATAAAGTTGATCCTTCTACAATGTGACAGCCCTTTAGATATTTGTAGACAGCTATTAAGTCTCCTCTCAGTCTTCTCTTTTGCAAACTAAACATTCCCAAATCCTGCAACCTTTCCTCATAAGACAGGGTTTGCAGACCGGTCACCATTCTGGTCGCTCTTTTCTGAACTTGCTCCAGTTTGTTGATGTCTTTTTTAAAATGTGGTGCCCAAAACTGGACACAATATTCCAGATGAGGTCTGACCAAAGAGGAGTAGAGGGAAATAATGACTTCACGTGATCTAGACTGTATGCTTCTGTTAATACATCCTAGAATTGCATTTGCCTTTTTTGCTCCTGCATCACACTGTTGACTCATATTCAGTCTGTGATCTATTAGTATACCCAAGTCTTTTTCACATGTGCTGTTGCTTAGCCCTATTCCTCCCATTCTGTATATGCTTTTTTCATTTTCATTGCCCAGATGTAGTACTTTGCATTTTTCCCTGTTAAAAACCATTCTGTTAGTTGCTGCCCACTTCTCCAGTTTATTTATATCTTTTTGAATCCTCTCTCTCTCTCTCTTCTCTAGTATTAGCTATCCCTCCTAGCTTTGTGTCATCAGCAAATTTAATCAGTTTACCCGCAATTCCTTCATCTAAATCATTGATAAAGATGTTGAACAATACAGGGCCCAGGACAGAGCCCTGTGGTACCCCACTTGAGACATTCTTCCAACTGGATGTGCAGCCATTTACGACCACTATTTGGGTCCGATCACTAAGCCAGTTATGAATCCACCTAACAGTTGCCTTGTCCATTCCATACTTAGTCATTTTTTCAATAAGGATTGTATGAGATACTTTGTCAAATGCTTTGCTGAAGTCAAGATATACTATATCTACAGCATATATATACCAAACAGTGGAAACCCCCATTTCTAACTCCAACCCTAACCCCAACACAACCCTAGCCCTAACCCTAGCCCTAGAGTTTAGATGTCTGTTAACTCATGTTCCCTGAACAGAGTAACGGTGCCAGTACACCAAGCACTGATCATATAACATGGTGGTGGCACAAGGAGGGACCCACTGGAGGATTCTCCTGTGGGCCAGTCCAAGACTGGGTGTAAACACACAGAATGTATGGAACCAGCCTGGCTCACGTGCCCATTCTATACTACCTTAACCGAATACCACAGTCATAGGTGCCAGAGGTTCCGGGGGGGTCCGGAGGGCTAAATTGCCCTCAATATGTTTTGTGTGACACCGATGGCGGAAAACATATCCTGGAAGGGAGCTTTTTTGGCACTCTGCTGCCGACGATAGAGAATAGCAGCACAGCTCCAGGGGGGCTCCCGTCGCCTCTACTGTGACGTGCCCAAGTATAAGTGGAGCTTCAGGAACTGGTGCAGAGCACCAGGAGAACGTTAGCATGGTGAGTATATGTTTTTTTTAATATGTGTATTTTATGTGTGACTATATATATGGACTATGTAAATAGGTTGCTATGTGAGGCCTTGTACTGTATATAGGTTGCTATGTGGGGGCTCATCTTTCATATTAGGAGTTATGTGGGGGCTCATACTCTATATACGTATATGGGGCTATGTGAGGATTTGTACTGTATGTAGGTTGGCGCTATCAGATTGCAGACCCCTGAACCTATCAACAACAACTAGCAGTAGCCGTGGGGGGTTCCTACGGTGCCCTAGACCCCTCGATCACAGCCGGAGAACTATATAGCCTAAAGAAAGAAAGGGGAAAAACTAAACTGCCCCAGAGCAGACCCCAAAGCAATAGGCAGCCCCCAACATATAATGACGGTGAAGCAAGATGAAAACACTAACACAGATAGAAAGATAGGTTGAGCAAATGATGGGGCCCAAGCTAACTACATAGGACAGGATAGGAAAGCTGCTGTCTGCCATCTGCAAAAACCCTATCAAAATGAGCCAACCGACTGATAGGAAAAATAGGTCCTGAAGTCGCTAGGCTTCAAAAGACTATATCAGCACTCAGGTATATTCTGAAGACAGAGCAAAATATCAACAGATCAGAGACAAAAATGGAGTTCAGCTCACCCCCGGCCGGGGATGGCAGAACTCCCAAAAAACAAGGCAAAACAAAAACAAAACTGAAGAGTACAAAGAAGAGCAGAAAACTTAGCTTTGAGATGCAGGAATCAGACTGGTCTCCTAGAATCCAGCAGGAAAATCACCAGCCAGGAAGAAGGGCGTCGGCAGCCTTATATCCAGTCCTCAATTCCAGCCACCCAGTCATCATCTAGCTGCCCAGGTGTTTGGTAATCAGCCTCACTACCTTCCTTCACCAGAGGAGGGAGTTCATCAGACCTCAATGGTGAAGAGAAAAATGAACTCACAACAGTGAGGGCTCATACTGTATATACGGGGCTCTTACTGTATATTGGAGGCTATATGAGGCTTGTACTGTATAGAAGGAGCTATGTGCAGGCTCGCACTGTATCTAGAGAGCTATGTGAGGGCTAATACTTTTTATAGGGGCCTATGTGAGGGCTCGTATAATATATAGGGGCTATGTGGGGCTCATACTGCATATACGAGGCTCATATTGTATCTAGAAATCAATGTGTGTGCTCATACTGTATATAGGATAATATTTGAGGGCTCATACTGTATATTAGGAGCTAGGTAGGGACTCGTACTGTATATAGGGGGTCTATGTGGGGACTCATATATAGGAACCTGTGAGGGCTCATACTTTATATAGGGAGCTCTGTGGGGCTCATATTTTATCTAGGGGGCTATGTGAGGGCGCATACTGTAGCTAGGGGGCTGTGTGTGGTCTCATACTGTATGTAGGGTGCTGTGTGTGTGCTCATACTGTATGTACGGGTCTATGTGGGATCCATATTGTATATAGTGGGGCTTTGTGGGGGCTCATACTGTATATGGAGAGCTATGTGGGGGCTTATACTTTATATAGGGAGCATTATTATAAATGTTAATAATTAATATGGTAATTATTAATTATGTTAATGTTATAACATAATATGTTAATATTAATATTGAGCAGAATTAATTTCAGCTTATTGGATTGGCCTCCACAACAGTCATGGTCTTTCATATGGCCCCTTGGAAAAACTAATCTCCCACCCCTGCTCTCATTTGCATAGCAGTGTGTTATGTATAGTGCTGTATATTTGGGGAAAAAGTTGTGCAGTGCGCCATGCACTCCACTATCTCTGTCATTTCTTATTACATAGTATCTGTATCTATAGCACGGTACATAAGAGTAAAAAATTGTGCACTGCGCTATCAGTGCTGCTGTCTCTATCATTTTGTATCTACAGATGTGCACCAGAGAACCTGTGTATTACTCATATGACATATCACATGATCTATCATGTCACATGATACATCGGGTACCTGGGGGGCCACAACTTTAGTATGGACAATGGAGCCGGTTAAAGGGAATCTGTCACCCCATTTTTCGAGTATCAGCTGCCGGCACCGTCATCAGGGGATTATCTACAGCATTCTGTAATGCTGTAGATAAGCCCCCGATGTAACCTGAAAGATAAGAGGCTCCTGCGCAGGCGCACTGCTCTGCCCTGTTGAGGGCAGAGCACAGTCCTGCAGTGCATAGGCGCCGGGAGAAGAAGATGGTAGGCGCCGGACCGCAACACCCATCGGACCAAGACCGGACCGCCCCCCGGTGAGTCTAATATAACTCATTTTTCTTATCTTTCAGGTTACAACGGGTGCTTATTTACAGCATTACAGATCATAATAAGAGTTGTTCTGAAGCCACTCCTTTGTTATTTTAGCTGTGTGTCTAGGGTCATTGTCTTGTTGGAAGGTGAACCTTCGGCCTTTTCATTCAGGATATCTCTGTACTTGACCGCATTCATGTTTCCTTCAATTGCAACCAGTCGTCCTATCCATTACCTGCAGCTGAAAAACACCCCCATAGCATGATGCTGCCACCACCATGTAACATAGTAATATAGTTAGCAAGGCCGAATAAAGACATTTTTCCATCCAGTTCAGCCTATGTTCCGTCATAATAAATCCCCAGATCTACGTCCTTCTAAAGAACCTAATAACTGTAAGATACAATATTGTTACGCTCCAGGAAGACATCCAGGCCTTTCTTGAACCCCTTGACTGAGTTTGCCATCACCACCTCCTCAGGCAAGGAATTCCAGATTCTCACTACCCTAACAGTAAAGAATCCTCTTCTTTGAATGCTCCCTAGTGACCGTCACCTTCCTTGGTATAAACAGATCCTTGGAGAGATATTTGTATTGTCCCCTTTTATACTTACATATGGTTATTAGATCGCCCCTCAGTCATCTTTTTTCTAGACTAAATAATCCTAATTTTGCTAATCTCTCTGGGTATTGTAGTTCCCCCATCCCCTTTATTAATTTTGTTGCCCTCATTTGTACTCGCGCTAGTTCCATTATATCCTTCCTGAGCACCGGTGTCCAAAACTGTACACAGTACTCCATGTGCAGTCTAATGTTTCACTGTTGGGATTGTATTGGGCAGGTGATGAGCAGTGCCTGGTTTTCCCCACACATGCCTCTAACCTCTTAGAATTATCACCAAAAAGGTCCATCTTTGTCTCATCAGACCAGAGAATCTTATTTCTCATAGACTGGGAGTCCTTCATGTGGTTTTTAGCAAACTCTATGCGGGCTTTCATATGTCTTGCACTGAGGAGAGGCTTTCGCCGGGCCTCTCTGCCATAAAGGCCCGACTGGTTAAGGGCTGCAGTGATAGTTGACCTTGTGGAACTTTCTCCCATCTCCCTACTACATCTGTGGAGCTCAGCCACAGTGATCTTGGGGTTCTTTTTTACCTCTCTTACCAAGCCTCTTCTCCCATGATTGCTCAGTGTGGCTGGACGGCCAGGTCTAGGAAGACTTCTGGTGGTCCCAAACTTCTTCCATTTAAGGATTATAGAGGCCACTGTGCTCTATGAATCCTTGAATACTGCAGAAATTCTTTTGTAACCTTGGCCAGATCTGTACCTTGCCACAATTTTGTCTCTGAGCTCCTTGGCCAGTTCCATTGACCTCATGATTCTCATTTGGTCTGAGATGCACTGTGAGCTGTGAGGTCTTATATAGACAGGTGTGTGCCTTTACAAATCAAGTCCTATCAGCTTAATTAAACATAACTGGACTCCAATGAAGGAATAGAACCATCTCAAGGAGGATCACAAGGAAATGAACAGCGTGTGACTTAAATATGAGTGTCTGAGTAAAGGGTCTGAATACTTATGACCATGTGATATTTGAGCTTTTCTTTTTTAATTTGCAAAAATTCTACATTTCTGGGGGTTTTTTCAGTCAAGATGGGATGCAGGGTGTACATTAATGAGAGAAAAAAAAATGAACTTTTTTGAATTTACCAAATGGCTGCAATGAAACAAAGAGTGAAAATTTTAAAGGGGTCTGAATACTTTCCGTACCCACTGTATATGTTGCAATGGCTGTTTTCTTACCATTGTGGCTGTTCCTAATGAAAAGTTACAGAATGTTCTGCAAAACAGTGGAAACAGTGAAGATGCCGATGGGAGGAGGACAAGTCATTGGGGACACAGATAACAACTCCACCTTTTCCATCATGGCTAAAAGCACAAAATAGGAAATAGGGAATCTGTGAGTTAAATGGATGAGAAATATTTTTGTCTGGCATGTATTACCACATTTTCCTTGAAGCAACCAGTGTGTATATACCACTATGTCATTCTCATCTATAGCATGTTGGGGGAGGTAAGTTTAGTTTTATAAGACCTCCTCTTTTTGCACACAGTATAGTGCAATGAACAAATTATTCCTTCTCGATGTTACACTAGTCTTTATCTCTTATTTCTTTTTATTCACTTCACTAATTGTATTTTGGGTGATGAAGTTCGGGTCATTGACATCATCATAATGATCCATCACATCTCCTCCCATGTAGGTCATTTCAATGTTTCCAATGTGGAACATTGTCTAGCCTTTAACTCATTGTAAAAACAGAGCTAAGAGCCGTCATTCACTGTAACGACACGCACTCCTCTAGGGACTGGTAAGAGCACATGTAATACAACAGGGTCACATTGGATTAGATAATAATTGCTGTTTTACAATATTGCAACATAACATGTTTTATTAAACAATTATTGATATTGTGAATGTAAACCATGACTAGGAAAACTGGCATAAAAAATTCACACAATCCAGCTTGGCACAAAAAACAAAATCCTTGTGTTTATCAATATGTGATGAGTGCGTTTCTGAATGAGGTTGACTCACAGCAGACATTTGTGGTACAACCACGGGATATGCCATATGTGTCTAGTAGATACTGGTACCACCTCTGGGACCTTCACATATTTATAGTGGGGCTACAGTCAGGACAGGCGATCTAAAGATAGCTGTGGTGGTGCGTCCCAGAGGGGGACCTGCTACTATTAGACATTTATGGCACATTCTACAGACACAACCCCTTTGGGAAACTGACAACATACAGTTGGAATATGTTGTTATGGGAGCCAGACTGCTGCCCCAGAAATGCCATGGCAGCTACGGCACTTTTCCCAACACAGTGCCACCCCCATCATTGTGTTTTGAGGGTTCTGCAGTATTCACTGCTGCGTAAATAAATTGCGATGGGGCCTCTGTCTCACTGTACACTCTAACTAATGTGATGGTATATCCATGCGATATGCCATTACTTATTGATGTGGGAAACCTCTTTAAATGAAGGGACCAAAGTTATTCTAATTTCTCTGAGAGAACTGATTTAAAAGGAATTTGTCAGCAGGATGATCTGAAGCCTTTGTCACACCAGCTCTATACCCCACCCAGCGTCACTTCTACTGCTTGACTGACAGCTCCTTATTCTGAAGTTACACAGCATACAGGCTGTCAGTGAAGCAGGAGGAGTTGTCGCTGGGCAAGAGATAGAGCTGGAGTGACCGAGTCTTCAGGGCAGCATGGTGGCTCAGTGGATAGCACTGCAGCCTTGCAGCACTGGTGTCCTGGGTTAAAATCCCACCAAGGACAACATCTGCAAAGAGTTTGTATGTTCTCTTCGTGATTGCCTGGGTTTCCTCCGAGTACTCCGGTTTCCTCCCACACTCCAAAGACATACTGATAGGGAATTTAGATTGTGAGCCCATCGGGGACAGCGATGATAATGTGTGTAAAGCGCTGCGGAATATGTTAGGGCCCCATCACACATAGCGATCTCGCTAGCGAGATCGCTGCTGAGTCACAAGTTTTGTGACACAACAGCGATCTCACCAGCGAGATCGCTATGTGTGACAGCGATCAGTGACCGGCCTCCCTGCCGGTATCGCTTATCGCTCTTGGAAAGCTCTGGACATTTCTTTGATCGCTGGTCTCCCGCTGGCCAGCACGCATCGCTGCGTGTGACAGGCGGGAGACCAGCGATCAGCTGGTAACTAACATACACATCGGGTATCTAAGGGACGTGTGTCACTTAGATACCCGATGTGTACCTTAGTTACCAGCGTGCTGATGCAGGGAGCTGGTAACTAAGGTATACATTGGGTTTCTAAGTGACGCACATCCCTTAGATACCCGATGTGTACTTTAGTTATCAGCTCCCTGCATCAGCACACTGGCAACTAACGTACACAGCGATGCCGGACGCTCGACGTCGCTGGTGCTGATCGCTGGTGAAGCTGTCTGTTTGACAGCTCACCAGCGATCATGTAGCGACTCACCAGCGATCCTGACACGTTGATATCATTGTCGGGATCGCTGGTGAGTCGCTATGTCTGACGGTTCCTTTAGCGCTATATAAAAATAAAGATTATTATCTCCTGCCTCATTTGCATATCAATTCAAACACTGATTTCTAAGTAAAGGAAAGAGCTACATACAAACAGTTAAAGAGATAAAATCCTGTTGCTTTATCTCTGGAAGGAGGATTATTATGCTAACTAGTCTATTTAGTCTTAGGGCCCCGTCACACATAGCGATCTCGCTAGCGAGATCGCTGCTGAGTCACAAGTTTTGTGACACAACAGCGATCTCACCAGCGAGATCGCTGTGTGTGACAGCGATCAGTAACCGGCCCCCCTGCCGGTATCGCTGATCGCTGCAAGAAACCTCTGGACATTTCTTTCGTCTCTGATCTCCCGCTGGCTGGCACGCATCGCTGCGTGTGACAGGCGGGAGACCAGCGATCAGCTGGTAAATAACGTGCACATCGGGTATCCAAGGGATGCGCGTCCCTTAGATACCCGATGTGTACGTTAGTTGCCAGCGCGCTGATGCAGGGAGCTGGTAACTAACGTACACATCGGGTATCTAAGGGACGCACACATTTTTTTTCATCGCTGATCTCCCACCGGCCTGCACGCATCGCTGCGTGTGACAGACGGGAGTTCAGCGATCAGCTGTAAAATAATAAAAAAAATATTGTTATTCTCACCTTCCGACGTCCCGTGCAGCATTCCCGCCTCTCTCCACGCTCCCGGTCCCAGTAATCCTTTGCAAGAATGACCGCGAGACTTCGCGATCCCGCGAGAACGGACGTCATCGCGGTCATTCTCGCAAAGGATTACTGGGACCGGAGCGTGGAGAGAGGCGGGAAGGCTGCGCTGGACGTTGGAAGGTGAGAATAACAATATTTTTTATTTTAATTCTATTTTTTACATGAATATGGCATCAGCACTAACGAACAGAGCGATGCCGCGCGCTCGGCGTCGCTGTGCTGATCGCTGGTGAAGCTGTCTGTGTGACAGCTCACCAGCGATCACATAGCGACTTACCAGCGATCCTGACATGTTGATATCGTTGTCGGGATCGCTGGTAAGTCGCTATGTGTGACTCCAGCTTTACACAGCTAACCACAGCTCTACATCTACTAATGTTTGCCCGAGGGCTCATGCAGATGTCCATGGATCTCAGTCCCATCTCAGACCGCATTGCATAGACTGGTCACTGCTCTCCCGACCCGAGCGTGACAGCTTTGTAGATATTCATGGGGCTGTAATGCTCTGGTCGACAGACCCGTGGCCAGTCCATGCATTAGTGGTCTATGTTCTGACCAATTTTCATGGATATGTAGGGTCTGTGGGATGAGCTGGGGGGTGGTCCCTCTTCTTACCGCGCAGAGATGAAACAGAGACAAGCTGGAGGCAGGTTCTGGGTGCAACAGGTCCAAGTTTATTTTCCACCGTCTGACTGACGGCCCTCACAGGACACCGCAATATCTCTTTCTCACGGCCCTCCGTGTCCAGGGCCGCTCCACACACCGTACTTTACACCAGGGACGTATTTATACGTACCGCCCCTTTTTCACTCTGTACGATCCTGTCAGCTCAGTCACTGTGGCCGCCTTAGGCCCGTACACCATCAGCACTTTACTGGTCAGTTTCGTCGTTCCAAATACGGTGTCCTACACCCCGAGCCTCATCTCTACTGCGGTTCTTCCTGTCAGGACCACCCCCCCTGACTTCCTTTCACCTCAGTCCCCCTGGTCTGGTTTTCATCACAGTACACCAACTGTCATAGTCCTCCTGTCACTGGAGCTCCCCCTGGGGACTGGAACTTTCTGGAACCCACCTGTCAAATTTATATAATTCCCGGTTCCCTGTAACTCCGCCCCCCATGACCAACGGTTTCCTAAGCCCTAAGCTGATGTCAAGTCCTTTGCTCACACTCCTCCCTGCCCTCTAATGGTCAACCCAAGGTACTGCACGTCCACTACACTTTCCCAGCTGTTTCCCCACTGTAATAACTGACACCTGTCTAAACTGTGCAAACCTTCCTTTCTCTATTCTGACAAGTCCATCCGTCCGTCAGGTCACCTTCCCTACAGATGTCTGAATGAGCCCTAATAGTTGCTAAGTTATATTTCAAGACCCTTTAAGGACATTTCCGTACAGGTGGCGCTTAAGAAATATTCTTCTGAAGAACATTTTTGCATACTTTATCTAAAGGAAACAGATGTGACACCTGCACTAATAATTCTAGTTCAGACAAAACTTTATCTGGACAAACATTGAACAACATTTCCTGATATCTATGGTTACAATGTTTTTCCTGAAATGTTGTAGAAAAAAATGCATTTTACCTTCCCAGGATGAAAATGAATCTTCAGAATTATCTTTACTTGCCATTGATTAATTACTGATATATATGCAATGTCTTTATTAACTTCTGCACAGATATATGAAGAAAGCACACTGTTTTATGTGCATGTGAAACAGAGAAGGTTTGTGAGCATGCTTTATTTTGCCGCTATATCAGTCCAAGCTTGTCTTCTAGTTTCCTGATCTGAGTAGGTTTTACATGGACTATGACGAGCAGATGATCACCAGGGCTGAATTCACATGCTGCAAAATTGCTTCAGATTCTAAAGGGCCCGTTACACATAGCGATATCGCTATAACGTCAATGGTTTTGTGACGTTATAGTGATATTGCTAGCGATATCGCTATGTGTGATACTTACCTCTGACTGCTCCCCCGCTGGTTATCGCTGATCGCGCGAGAACAGCCTGGGCCGTTTCTCGTCGTCAGCTTCCTGTGGCACCGGCGAGCGATGCGTGGACGCGGGCGGGAGGACGTCAGGATCGCCTCGTCTGACAGGTAAGTAGCGACCCCCGTCCCCAGCTGGTGAGATCTGCCTGTGTGGCAGCTCACTAGCAACCACTTAGCGATGCACCAGCGATCCTGACCGGGTCATATCGTTGTCGGGATCGCTGGTGCATCACTAAGTGTAACGGTACCCTAAGTGCACATTTCACTCTGAAAATCTGCAGCAGTTTACACTGCAGCACATGTGGAAGGTGCAAGATAAAGATCTGCGTGCAATTGACTGTCCAGGTCAATCCAATTACAGAGATATCAAACACGCATTCATTTTTTTTCTATATAAGTGATGAAAAAAATTTCAGAATATTGTAAAACAAATGTTTTTGCTTTGTGTCACCATCACATTTTTATTTTTCCGTTGCTGGGGCTGAGTAAGGGCTTGTTATCCATGTGGTGAGCCCTACATTTTCAGCTACACCAATTTTGTGTACACAGGATGCTTTAATTGCTTTTTATTACATATTTTTAGGTTTGTCAGGTGAAAAATACAATTGTTGGTGTTTCGATTTTTTTTCTCCTTACGATGTTTATCGATCAGATTTATTCTATATCTTAATAGATTTGACTTTTACAAATGTGAGATACTAAATATGTATATTTTGTTTTTTTCTTTATTTTTAACAGAAACAAGTGGGGTGAATTGCACTTTTATATGTAAAATATACAGTATATATATATATTAAACTTTTTACATTATTTTTAGTCCCCTAAGGGGATTTCAACCTGCAATAATTTGATCACTTGTACTATACACAACTATACCATATTATTGCAGTATATAGTTAAAGGGAACCTGGTAGCAGGATTGTGCACAGTAACCTACAGGCACTGTCAGTTCGGCGCCGTTATACTGATTAAAATGATACCTTGGTTGATGAAATCCGTCTTGTGGTTCTTGTTTAGTCTGTATTTGCAGTTTTGAGTTAAAGGAAACCTGTCACCCCCCGCAGGCGTTTTTAAGTAAAAGAGCCACCTTGTGCAGCACTAATGCTGCATTCTGTCAAGGTGGCTCTTTTATTTAGGGTCCCTTCCACCGCCAAAATAATTGTTTTTAAAATTGGTCAGACATACCTGATACTTGTCAGGGGGGCAGGGCTTTCGCCCCTGGACACAGACACCTCACATACGTCAGTCATGTCCAGCTTTTGAATTTGGCGCCGCCTCCTCAGCGTTCATTTCTTTTTCTTGCCAGTGGCAAAAGGATCGAGATGACAGTGACGAGACTCTTCAGCAGACCGCTGGCTGTCATAGTACCCAATAATTTTCCCTTACTAGCAGTATAATTCACAACCCCTACACGATGTACAAAGCAGTGCCACTTATGTATGAGAGCTTGGTGCAGTTTTGATAAAATCCCTGTTTTCATGGCTGTAGATGTAGCAGTGCTATATATGCTGAACTGTATAATAACCTCCTCCACAATCCTGATTGGCAGTTTCCTGTGTACAATATACATTGTCAGCAAACTGCCATTTAGTGGTGGGGGTGGATTACACAGATTTGATGGGACACCTAATCCTACAGTGATAATCTACTGCTTATAAAACACTGATTGTATTGAAACTACTGCAAGCTACTAAACAAGTGACACTTCCCTGGAATCAGGGTCTGTACCCCTACTTTATGCTGTTCTCAGATTAAGTAACAAAAACCTGCTGACAGATTCCCTTTAATGACCTCTATACAATGTACCACCTACAGGAGAGAGCTTGCAGTACCAATAGAGACCACTAAGTAATTTAAAGATCTGTGCTATTTACGAGAGAGGGCTTGCAGTAATGACCACTACACAATGTATGGCGCTGTGCCACTTATGGGAGGCTGTTTGCAGTACCATTAAAGACCACTATGCAATTTCCAGAGATGCGCCACCTACGGGAAGGAGCTTGCATTAACATTCAAGATTACTAAACAACGTACAAAGCTTCAATCAGCTGATTGTGATGGTGCCTTACGCGAAACCCCACTGACCTGAAATTTATATCCTAAATTTTAGATTGACCTGGAAAAAAATGAACTGTCTTATTGTGATTTTAGGCTACTGTATATTTAGACCGATCCCTCCTATGATGTGTATTTACAATCTGTTTGCTGCATATTAGCCCTTGTGTTTCTCCTTTATTATAAAATGCATATTTTATTGGTCTATGTTTATTATTAGAATATGAGCACCAATGCATCTGTTTTTAGTGATCTGGCTAATTACTCCTTTTATGTTGTTTGAAGTTCTGGCAGGCGAGTAATAATCAATATATATTTTATCACATGCTTAAGGGACTGTCAGATAAATGCTGTTTTTATTGCAGGTTATTAATGTTAATGTGATTTTTTTTTGTCGTGGGGCATTATTTCTATTCAGCGTTCAGCATTTTGCTGAACTGTAAACTTCTACATTTATAATTATTTTACATATGTGTTTTTGCAAATAATTTAAAGTTTACTAATTTATTGGCTTCTGTTAGATTAGTGGTCTATTATAACTTGGGCTATAATATATACTTTTAGAATTTTTTTTTTAGAATGAAAGAAGCAGTGCATATGCTGTTTCTAGGGCTGAGGGGTAGACAGGCTAGGTACCTGCCTAGGGGATGCTACCTCCTGCCTCCCTGAGGGGGGCGCACTTTGTAAAAAAAAATGACACTGCTGAATGCCTGCGGCTGCTCAGCATCTTCCTCCGGCTCCATTTATCCCACTGATGACTAGGGCACAGGTACACAGGGGAGCAGTGTCAGTCATTAACATCGCCCATCATGTTCTCTCCACCTGCACCACGGCGGTCATTACCTCCCTGCACTCATTTGTATTCTCATCAATAAGACGCAAATACAGTTGATGTCGGCTCCGACAATAAATGTGGAATATCACAATAGAGGCTGGCTTTGGGGACCATTATGAGGGGTTGGCTGTGGGGTCATTACTAGGAGCTGACTGTGGGGACATTACCAGGGGCTGGTTGTGGGGACATTACAAGTGGCTGTCTGTGGGGACATTGCGAGGGGTTGGCTGTGGGGACATTACTAGGAGCTGACTGTGGGGCCATTACCAGGGGCTGGTTGTGGGGACATTACAAGAGCAAGATGAATGTGGGTACATTACAGAGGGGAGTCTAGAGAATATCACAAGAAGGTCTGTGGGTAATATTATACTGTATATAAAGGGCTGTGGTGATCATCGTAGTGTATGTTGGTGAGTAGTTTAATACAATACCAGAACAACCATGATAAGAACCACCATCCGTACAGGAACATGGCACCACAACCACTATCCGTACAGGTATATGGTACCAGAACCACCATCAGTTTTGTTGCAAACTGTGTTTGTCACATGACGGACGTAAAAGCCATCAGACGTATCCCTTTATCTACAGTGGGGGTCTGGTTAGTTCCCATAAGGATATCCACCAAATGCTGGACACCTTAATTAAAACCAAAATGGCCCCCATTATAGTTAAGCTATATTAGTTTCCATGACCGTCCTTAAGCCTGACATTTAAAATATAGGATGTAAGTGATGAATTTTAGGATTGCTACTTCCAATAGCTGGTACTAGAGTTCAAGTCCTCTCTCTGAAGAGACAATTTGCATATCTAACTTTGAAATTGCAGTTGAGCCTCATTCCAAAAATACACCACTCTTTTTTACTTTTGCTTGTATTTTTGAGTGAGAACGGTAACAATTCTAATGGAGTTGGTTGTCAGAACTGGGGGAGGGAGTTCTAGCTGTTACTTTAGTCTCTGACCCATTCCTTGGTAGCTGAGCTTTTATCAGGAGTGGGGGGGCACCATTGGCTTCATCTGACTAGGGCAGGGATGGGGAACCTCAGGCCCCAGGGCCATTTACGGCCCTCGATGACCTTTTATCAGGTCCCTGGGCAGATTCTCAGGGACTGCATTCTTGGGCAGGGAGCTGTATTTTGATTGCCACAAACTCATTAATTTCTTCTTGCTCTGTTAGCACACACACGCAGTGTTCACTAATGAATACTGAAGGGCATGCAATGAAAGATTACATCCTGACACCAGTGGCAGAGTCAGGATGTACTTTGTGGGCGGAGTTTGTACGGCCCCCGCAGGATGGTATAAATATCCAAATGGCCCTTGGCAGAAAAACGATTCCCCACCCCTGGACTAGGGCACCAAAATACCTTGTCTCAACCCTGGGTGTATGATCAGATAAAGTGGTTCTTCATAATCATAAGCTGCTTTTTGGCATTACTAGGAGATCAATGTGGAGATTCACATAAAATATAGTTCATGGTTGGTCTTTAACTCTTCCACAACTTTGTACAATTTTTTCCTATCCTCCTTTATCCCACCTTGGAGTAACTACAAGGGTAGCAGGCTTTGTAACTACCGTTAGTGATGGGTGTGTATGATAAAAAAGGGGCAATGGGGAAAACAGGTTTTCGCTGTGTATATTTACTTTTGCCTGACATAATTTTTGCCAATATTCCAGTGTTATGCGCAGTGACATCATTAATACATTATGCATGAATGTGACATTATATGATTATATTCCTGTGTCCTACCCTGCTCAGAAGCCCAATTCCGTTCAGTTCTCTAACGTGACAATTCACACTAGATGATTCCATCAAGACACAAATTTTTACAAAACATAACAATTGTAAAGCAATTTGTAGTAATTGATGTCCAAGAATTTCTTAGTTGAAAACATTTTGTGTCAAATCGGCGCAGGGGTCTGATTATGCACAGGGTCCTAATGGAGGAATTCACAGCATTCAATACACAGAAAAGTCTTTTTTTGTGCAAACAATGACGATGATGGTTAAGAAAATGTGTAATTATGAAAGGCCATGAATTTAACACGAATTTTTTTTGCCTTTTGTGCACAATAGAATAAAGGACATTGGCCATGCAGCGAGCATATGCTACGGGGCTCAAATGCATGGTAGCCATGATGTCTCTGACTTTGACGCTTGCCAAGTTGCCAGTTGAAGTTAACAAGGAGCCACCCAGAATCAGTATAACATTTGATACAACGTGCTGCCCTGTTGGGGATGGGTAAAAGTCTATTAAGACAGATGAGGAGAAGATGCGTAAGCGTCACCTAGTGTGGAGGTGTCACCGTAAACTGCTGGCCTGCCTGCCATAGTGCATCACCATTCACCACCATTAATAATAATATTAATAATAATAATACATTTTATTTTTATAGTGTCAACATATTCCGCAGCACATTACAATTTTAGACGGGTCTTGTACAGGCAATAAGGACATTACAGAATAAACATAACTCAGATACCAACAGAAGTGAGGGCCCTGCTCGCAAGCTTACAATCTATGAGGAAATAGGGGAGACACAAAAGGTCAATTGTACAATATGCTTATATTGTACGATGCAGCCATAATATACTAACTAGGGTCCACACATAACGCAGTATGAACCAGTCACCAGCCAGTATGTGTACAGCACAGAGAGAACATACTTTTAAGTGCATGGAGTGTGGGAGAACAGATGCTATGGAGGACATGATTTGAAGAAAATTTTGTGTGGGCCAAACGGGGATAGTTAGATAAGTTAGGTGAAGGTGATAGGCCAGTCTAAAGAAATGTGTTTTTAGGACATGTTTAAAACTGTGGTTACATCATTGAAAACATTGACTTTATGAGCCATAAAAGTAAAGCCTCTGACTATATGATCCATGCAGTATGGCAGAAATTGTGGTGAACTTTGACATGTGGTAGTTGAGTTTTCACACAAGCAGGCAAATAGGCACATGTTCCTGGGCAGACAGCACACAAATGGCTACTTGAGTATGTAACAAAGGAATGTGAGGATGAGTATGGAAAGTGGTAGATGATGGTGATGATGACAATGATCAACCACTACTTGAGATTAAGGATGGCACCATAAAGATGAGTGCAGGGAAAAGAGGAAGAAGGAAAGCTTTAGGCCTCCTCATATCGCTGTGCTGCTTGCTTTTCCCAAATGAGCAGATGATATTGTGCTAAATGAGCTGATGGAGAGCGGTAGTTCCTCATCTATTCGAGATTAGACTTCCACAAATTATTTTCCTCCTGTTGAGAATGCATCAAATTAATCAAGAGGCAATATGGAAAAGAATTCCTACTTGTAAGACGTGTTTCCAAGCATTGTTGAGCATTTTCCACCAACAGCAGTTATGGCATCACATGAGCTGACCACCAAAGCTCTATCCTTTATATCGCATATGTCATCACCCTGTTCCTCTGATGAAATAACTTCATCAACACCCCAATCAGGTTTCCAGATCTTGTCCCCTAAACCAATCATCATCATCTCTGACTCAGCTGACACCCTTGCACCCCTCCCCTTCCCTTCATCTGATTTGCACCTCTAGATTTGCTCTGACTCACAGTGCCATTACCACTTTGGCTGCCACTACCATGGCATGGTAGTGTTGTGGCTTAGGGGAATATGAGGCAGAAAAAAAATATTAACTGTTACCGCAATGGAGGAGAGCAAAACTAATCATAAACTGTATATGCTCTGAACTCGTTTCTAAAGGTGGTCAACATGAATTAAGAGTCCACTCTATGTTTCTTTACAAAGCCTAGTGGTTACATATTTCACTCCTTGGTACAAGGGACCTTTCTAGGAGACCCATCCACTTTCATCCTCATGATTAAGTCCTCAACGTTAACAGCTTTATAATTCTTCAAAATCCGTATGTCTATTCCGACAACCATTTTCAAATGCAGGGCAGTTTTTGCAGAAACTATTTCAGATGACGTAAAAGGATCCAGGCATCAGTTGCTTATAACCGAATTACAGGTTAATATGGAAGTCCTAATGAACATTTATATTTCTACATGTGTATTAATTAGAACTAATTGTTTAATTGAAAAAAATGTTGCCACCCCTGTCGATCAGTTAATTGCACCAGGAGTGGCTGCAGGTAGCCATACATATTACCATTGCAGGAAGTGTAGTAGTACATTAAATAAGCCACCAACCATTAAAGGGCGCAGTCAGCTGTATAACACAGACGACGATTGCATCTCAATGCTTGGACTGGCCGGCGGCTCTCCTGACCCGATTGTGACAGCATGTATTTCTATGCAGCTATCACACTCTGGTAAGGAGAGCTATCGGCCAGTCCAAGCATTGAGATGTGATCATCGTCTGTGTTATATGGCAGTCTGACTGCGCCCTAATACACAGACATGTGAGGCCAATAGAGCAGGAGTTGGCTTTGCCAGCTCTTTATATTGGATCAGAGATCTTAGTCCTAATAACTGGGTTATTGATACATTGATGTATTTGGAAAATCATTGGTGGTCCAAGATGTGCTAAAATGTTACTCAGAGGGTTAAAGAGGGTTACTCAGAGTCAAAATTTCCTCTCTCAAATGTTGTTCAAGAATCATGTCTAACATTGCTGATGTGTGTCTGTAGATGTTCCTCTCAAAATAGCTCAATGGAAGCAATATTTAAAGGGGTTTTCCACTTTCAAGATAGTGGACTAAAATACATGAAAAACTAACAGCAGGTACCGTATTTAACCTCTGAGGCTACAGAGCTGGCTCACTGTCGTTGCAGTGGTGAAGTCACATCAACAGCACACATTATCATTGGAGCCAATTTATGAGCTCAGTGGCTGCGCCAAGGTAGATTATACACTGTGTGAAAGAAAAGAAAAAGGATACATCCAAAAAAGGGAACTCCAGTACAAAATATCAAAGTGAAAAAATGTATAAATTTTTATTGACATGTACACAAACAGCGAGATAAAAACACTTAAAAACACACAAAGAGCATGTCACAGTCATGTAATACTGAAAAAGTGACTGTCCCACAAGAGATACCCCTATAAGGCAACAATTTAATTAAAGTATAGATTTAGCAGGCAACTGGCCAAAAAGCCAAATATGAGATATCTATGACGCTCAACATATAAGTATAAATTATATGTAATAGAAAAGCCCTAAATAAGGGCAAAACATTAAACACAGCACCATGCAGCAAAAGTACCCAGCAATTCAAAACAGCCAAAGGAATATATTCAGGCTGTACAGGGATTAATAACCCTTTAGGTCAAAGAAAGAAAAAATGGGAAACCTTTACATATTCCAAAGTGAAGTGCTGACAATGAGCAATCAAAAGGATAAAAATACCCCAATAACAGGTGAAGCCAGTGGTCTGCGGGGTAACTCAGAGAGGGAACCGCACCCCACGCGTATCGCCACGTGCGTGTGGCTTTCTCAAGGGAGGATGAAGCGCTAGTGGTGTGCATGCATTGTCGTTATTATATACACAGACAAAGGACTAATTAGTGAGCAATCAAAGTTACAAACCTATGAAGTAAAGAGAGGCGGCGTCGCGGCGGCCATCTTGTCAGCGTTCTCAGTGTAGGAATAAAGTTGCTGACACCTAATGAAAGCGCGATTGAATGGTACTGCGCAGGCGCGGAGTAACGGCGGCCATCTTGTCTAACCCTTGTTTTAATAAAGTTGGTAACATGTAATACGGGCAAAATAGGAAGCTAACACGCAGGCGCAATATGGCGGCCGCCATCCTGTCTATTTGTTGTTTAGATGAGATCAATAATAAACGGTATGAGCAAAAAATAATAATAACACAAAATGAATGCGCAAATACAGTACGGCAACAGTTATTTGTTTTATAACAAATGTGAGGGGGGGGGAGGGGGGGGAGGGGGGGGAGGAGGGGATAGGGAAAGGATAAATTATTTTAAAGAATTTTAAGGAAAAAGACAGATATCCACATGCCATATAGACCTTGAAGTTTCCACTACATGGGCCCCATCAAAAACAGGCTGCAAATTATGGACGATATTTTAGAGAATTTATACGCATGCATCATGTGCCAATCAGCCACCCTATGTATACCCAGGTGGGAAAAGAAGGGGTTGTTAATGTCCAAAGCATGGTAAAACCGCAACTGACACATATAAAGGCTGGAAAACAGGGATTGCAAAATGTCAATCATCCACATAGACATACACGGATATAAACACTGCTGTTAATTGTGCACCAAGTGCCCAAATAAAGATAAGCAGATAGTGAATATAGATCCAACATTAACATTCCTATCTAGAGGCATGGTGCTGTGAATAATGAGATATCAAAAATAACCCTGAGCCTGATAGTCTCAAAGAGTATATATATATATAAGAGACAGAACTAACAAAGTATTAAGGTCAACAGAACCGTGCCAAATAAAGGAACGGAAATCAAGACCTAATAAAATATGAGACATGGATATCCTGAATTCCTTGACAAAACGGAACAGTTCGAAATAAAAAAGGTCATGTCTTGGTAGGAGATTGGATCAAATTCCAAATAAAGTCCACAGAGGGCCCACAGATATAGGAGAGTCAGTCGATGTCCAACATGGATTTAACAGGAACAAGCAAGCCCATAGTTGTAGCTATCCAACGATGGAATCTGCCAAGTTCAAAGGTAAGGGACTAACCGATGGAACAGGGATGAATCCAGATTCAGTATCCCAAAGGAAAAATCCTTAACTGGAAAAAAACATCACAGCGCAGAATAAAGATCCCAGGATGGCAGCGGAAGGATCAATAATCGAGATAGCCCTGCAAAAAAGGGGGGAAAAAAAACAACATGGATTTAACCATAGAACCCAGTAAACAGAAGTTCCTCATTGAGACCCTCTGGGGCTGAACTTCTCAAATTGTAAATCCATCTAGCCTCTCTTCGGAGTAGTTCCTTGGTAAGGTTACCGCCACGTATACTGCCCGAAATCTGGTCCAACACTAGAAATTGCAAGTTAAAACATCTGCTAGCATGACAATCAAGGAAATGATTTGCCACCGAGGAGATTGGCTTACCCTTTTCACGATCTATCTTGGCTTTATTGATGTTAGACACATGCTGCTGTATTCTGCGTCTTAGTTCTTGGCCCGTCTGGCCCACATAAATCTTCGGACAAGGACAAATAAGAGCATAGATCACATTCTTAGATTTACAGTTGGAATAATATTTCAACTTGATTTCTCCTGGAAAGACAGAAAGAGTCACCGAATCTGAGGCAATCATAAATGGACAGATAGTACAATTCCCACAAGGGTACGAACCATTTAGTCGGTGGCCTGTGCCAATTCTGATAGTGGGTCTCTTGAAATGGCTGGTAGTGAGGGAATCCTTAAGATTCTTTGCTCTCTTAGCTACCATTTTCGGTTTATCAGACAGGAATGGTTTTAATTTGGGTTCATTAAGTAAAATCCCCCAATGTTTAGCTAACATATTATTAATCTCACGCCATTGATTATTGTACGGCGTAATCAAATTAATAGTCCTATCCATGCCCCGAGATTTGGGTTGTAAGAGAGAGAGCCTATCACCCCCAAGCGAATCCTGAAAGGCTTTGGAAATAACCCGACGTGGGTATCCCCTGTCCTTAAAACGGTGAGACAATTTCCTAGATTCATTGCGAAAATCTTGATCGCTACTACAATTACGCCTCACCCGTAAGAATTGTCCCTTTGGTATATTCTTCCTTAAGTGCCAGGGATGGAAACTTGAAAAATGAAGGAGACTGTTCGCCACAGTTGATTTGCGAAAAAGCTTGGTCCTAATTTCAGTACCGACTTTCGTAATTTCCAAATCCAGAAACTCGACTGACACCTCTGACATAAGAGCTGTTAAAGATATATTAAGAGAGTTAGTATTGAGAGAGTCCACAAAAGACAAACAGTCAGCCCTTGAGCCAGTCCAAAGGATGAGAATGTCATCAATATATCTAAACCAATGAAAAACATGATTTTGAAAAAGTGTCATGGGGCGCACCTGTGTCTCCTCCCACCACCCCAAAAAGAGGTTGGCGTAAGAGGGTGCACAGCGTGCCCCCATGGCAGTGCCAGAAATTTGCTTATAAAAGACACGATCAAAAATGAAATAATTGTTGGAAAGCACAAAGTGCAGTAAATCCAATAAAAAAGAATGATGACGACGATCACCTGTAAATTGCTGATTGAAGAAGTATGTAACTGCTTCAATCCCCAAAGAATGTCCAATGCAGGTGTAAAGGGATTCCACATCCATTGTAACAAGAATAGCGGTTAAAAAGCTCAAAGATAATCCCTCCTTTGTAATCAAAGAAGCGGATAAAGGTGGGAATATAGTGTTATGGCCTATGGACATGTATTTGAAAGAGGCTAAACGCCAGCTTAATAACATCTCTTGTTATCAGGTCTTGCCTTCTGACCCTACGAGTGTTTTCAAGAAAAAACTTGATCGGCTTCTTCTGTCTGCCAGACATAATGATATTTTGAGTAAAAAGGAACACACTTTTTTAACCACGCATTATCCTGTGGTCCCCACGCTGTATCTTCTTCCCAAGGTGCACAAATCCACCTTGGAGCCACCAGGTAGGCCTATTGTGGCTGGCATTGGTAGTTTGTTTGAGCGTCCTTGTATTTATCTGGATCACTTTTTGCAACCATTTGTCTCTTCCTTAGGTTCCTTTGTGCAGGATTCTTCTCATTTAATTCGGCAACTTCAGGTCTTATCAGTACCACAGAATACTATTCTTGTTACAATGGATGTGGAATCCCTTTACACCTGCATTGGACATTCTTTGGGGATTGAAGCAGTCACATACTTCTTCAATCATCAATTTACAGGTGATCGTTGTCATCATTCTTTTTTATTGGATTTACTGCACTTTGTGCTTTCCAACAATTATTTCATTTTTGATCGTGTCTTTTATAAGCAAATTTCTGGCACTGCCATGGGGGCACGCTGTGCACCCTCTTACGCCAACCTCTTTTTGGGGTGGTGGGAGGAGACACAGGTGCGCCCCATGGCACTTTTTCAAAATCATGTTTTTCATTGGTTTAGATATATCGATGACATTCTCATCCTTTGGACTAGCTCAAGGGCTGACTGTTTGTCTTTTGTGGACTCTCTCAATACTAACTCTCTTAATATATCTTTAACAGCTCTTATGTCAGAGGTGTCAGTCGAGTTTCTGGATTTGGAAATTACGAAAGTCGGTACTGAAATTAGGACCAAGCTTTTTCGCAAATCAACTGCGGTGAACAGTCTCCTTCATTTTTCAAGTTTCCATCCCTGGCACTTAAGGAAGAATATACCAAAGGGACAATTCTTACGGGTGAGGCGTAATTGTAGTAGCGATCAAGATTTTCGCAATGAATCTAGGAAATTGTCTCACCGTTTTAAGGACAGGGGATACCCACGTCGTTTTATTTCCAAAGCCTTTCAGGATTCGCTTGGGGGTGATAGGCTCTTTCTCTTACAACCCAAATCTCGGGGCATGGATAGGACTATTAATTTGATTACGCTGTACAATAATCAATGGCGTGAGATTCATAATATGTTAGCTAAACATTGGGGGATTTTACTTAATGAACCCAAATTAAAACCATTCCTGTCTGATAAACCGAAAATGGTAGCTAAGAGAGCAAAGAATCTTAAGGATTCCCTCACTACCAGCCATTTCAAGAGACCCACTATCAGAATTGGCACAGGCCACCGACTAAATGGTTCGTACCCTTGTGGGAATTGTACTATCTGTCCATTTATGATTGCCTCAGATTCGGTGACTCTTTCTGTCTTTCCAGGAGAAATCAAGTTGAAATATTATTCCAACTGTAAATCTAAGAATGTGATCTATGCTCTTATTTGTCCTTGTCCGAAGATTTATGTGGGCCAGACGGGCCAAGAACTAAGACGCAGAATACAGCAGCATGTGTCTAACATCAATAAAGCCAAGATAGATCGTGAAAAGGGTAAGCCTATCTCCTCGGTGGCAAATCATTTCCTTGATTGTCATGCTAGCAGATGTTTTAACTTGCAAGTTCTAGTGTTGGACCAGATTTCGGGCAGTATACGTGGCGGTAACCTTACCAAGGAACTACTCCGAAGAGAGGCTAGATGGATTTACAATTTGAGAAGTTCAGCCCCAGAGGGTCTCAATGAGGAACTTCTGTTTACTGGGTTCTATGGTTAAATCCATGTTGTTGTTTTTCCCCCCTTTTTTGCAGGGCTATCTCGATTATTGATCCTTCCGCTGCCATCCTGGGATCTTTATTCTGCGCTGTGATGGTTTTTTCCAGTTAAGGATTTTTCCTTTGGGATACTGAATCTGGATTCATCCCTGTTCCATCGGTTAGTCCCTTACCTTTGAACTTGGCAGATTCCATCGTTGGATAGCTACAACTATGGGCTTGCTTGTTCCTGTTAAATCCATGTTGGACATCGACTGACTCTCCTATATCTGTGGGCCCTCTGTGGACTTTATTTGGAATTTGATCCAATCTCCTACCAAGACATGACCTTTTTTATTTCGAACTGTTCCGTTTTGTCGAGGAATTCAGGATATCCATGTCTCATATTTTATTAGGTCTTGATTTCCGTTCCTTTATTTGGCACGGTTCTGTTGACCTTAATACTTTGTTAGTTCTGTCTCTTATATATATATACTCTTTGAGACTATCAGGCTCAGGGTTATTTTTGATATCTCATTATTCACAGCACCATGCCTCTAGATAGGAATGTTAATGTTGGATCTATATTCACTATCTGCTTATCTTTATTTGTGCACTTGGTGCACAATTAACAGCAGTGTTTATATCCGTGTATGTCTATGTGGATGATTGACATTTTGCAATCCCTGTTTTCCAGCCTTTATATGTGTCAGTTGCGGTTTTACCATGCTTTGGACATTAACAACCCCTTCTTTTCCCACCTGGGTATACATAGGGTGGCTGATTGGCACATGATGCATGCGTATAAATTCTCTAAAATATCGTCCATAATTTGCAGCCTGTTTTTGATGGGGCCCATGTAGTGGAAACTTCAAGGTCTATATGGCACGTGGATATTTGTCTTTTTCCTTAAAATTCTTTAAAATAATTTATCCTTTCCCTATCCCCTCCTCCCCCCCCTCACATTTGTTATAAAACAAATAACTGTTGCCGTACTGTATTTGCGCATTCATTTTGTGTTATTATTATTTTTTGCTCATACCGTTTATTATTGATCTTATCTAAACAACAAATAGACAGGATGGCGGCCGCCATATTGCGCCTGCGTGTTAGCTTCCTATTTTGCCCGTATTACATGTTACCAACTTTATTAAAACAAGGGTTAGACAAGATGGCCGCCGTTACTCCGCGCCTGCGCAGTACCATTCAATCGCGCTTTCATTAGGTGTCAGCAACTTTATTCCTACACTGAGAACGCTGACAAGATGGCCGCCGTGATGCCGCCTCTCTTTACTTCATAGGTTTGTAACTTTGATTGCTCACTAATTAGTCCTTTGTCTGTGTATATAATAACGACAATGCATGCACACCACTAGCGCTTCATCCTCCCTTGAGAAAGCCACACGCACGTGGCGATACGCGTGGGGTGCGGTTCCCTCTCTGATTTACCCCGCAGACCACTGGCTTCACCTGTTATTGGGGTATTTTTATCCTTTTGATTGCTCATTGTCAGCACTTCACTATGGAATATGTAAAGGTTTCCCATTTTTTCTTTCTTTGACCTAAAGGGTTATTAATCCCTGTACAGCCTGAATATATTCCTTTGGCTGTTTTGAATTGCTGGGTACTTTTGCTGCATGGTGCTGTGTTTAATGTTTTGCCCTTATTTGGTGCTTTTCTATTACATATAATTTATACTTATATGTTGAGCGTCATAGATATCTCATATTTGGCTTTTTGGCCAGTTGCCTGCTAAATCTATACTTTAATTAAATTGTTGCCTTATAGGGGTATCTCTTGTGGGACAGTCACTTTTTCAGTATTACATGACTGTGACATGCTCTTTGTGTGTTTTTAAGTGTTTTTATCTCGCTGTTTGTGTACATGTTGTCAATAAAAATTTATACATTTTTTCACTTTGATATTTTGTACTGGAGTTCCCTTTTTTGGATGTATCCTTTTTCTTTTCTTTCACACAATGGCTTCTTGTACATCCGTGGTGAACCCGTGTTATTGCTAGCTGTGCCCTCCATCCCTCATGTTTTTCTAAGGTAGATTATACACCTCACTGTGCTCAGAGATTGGCTACAGAGGTGATACATGCTGTCAACGTGACATCACCACTGCAGCTAAAACCCCAAGACCAAACAGCAGCAGGGAGCTGGCACTGGACGTAGGAAGGGTGAGTATCTGCTCTGTTTGTTTTTTCAGGTATGTTAGAGAACTTTCCTAAAAGTGGAAAAGCCCTTTAAGAATATTTTGCCTTAAATGGATAGAGGGGCTCATGGATCACACAGGCATTGACCTCTAAGAGCAGATGGAGATCATCACAGTCTGGGTGGGAAGTTATTGCTGACCTCCTTGCTGCTCAATGGGCTAATGACTGTTTTATTGAGTGACCTCAATAGGAGCAGATCTGACAAGACACTAACCGTGGAAAATAACTTGTCACTAACCTGGGATATATAGTCACAGCTGTCATTCCTGAATCAATGGAGAGTTGTAGGAACACCTCCCTGAAGTTCATCCTGCTCAATTAGCTGGGTTTGTAATCTACAAGACTGCACTAAGAAGTAGTAAATATGATCCAGTATATGAGACGGTACACAAGACAACAGAATACACAGTAGGTGCCTGGAGGGATATGTGCTAAGCCAAGTGACAAGCATCTGATTGCATAGCTTTATGGCGAGCAGGATTATTACACTGGGAATACATCACAATTGGCAGCTTGAGCTCAGTGGGGCAAAACTGACTACAAGTGAAAAGCCATTTGGAACCAATTTACACAGATGTCAAATCAAAACTTACATGAGGATTTATGACAGTCTATATGCACACTTGTGCTTTTCAGTTTCACTGTTATCTGTGCCCTTTATCCTTTGCCCATGTGTAAAAATAAATGGTGACAGATGACGGTGAAATAAGGCAAAAGAATAGATACAGTATATTTCCACAAAATCTTATTACTGCTACATTACAATAAAGAATGAAAAATCAATCCAACAGGAGGTCATTATTGCAGCATATCTCCAAAATAAGTATTGATACAGCCACTGGAATGTGGTAAAGGGTCACCAAGCTCCAAAACAAGAATGTCTTCATCAAATTTTTGTCTGGCAAGGTGGGTGGCTGGGATCTGTCACTGCATAGCTAAACTAAACTTAGTTTCAACAAACTATCTTTATATTTGCTGTGGAACTTTTTGTCCCAGCACATATGGGTCATCACAAGTTTCCATCATGGCTCTTTGTGCTAAAAAGTGAAGAAGAAACACTTAAGCATCAATTTATGTACATTTATTTGGAAATTGTCATACTTTCCATCACATTACACAAGGAGATCACACTTGGCCTTAATGGCAGCACTGAGGAATCTGTCACCTCTCAGATCCCTACAATGGGCTTGATAGAAGTATTACTTATAGATGATTGCCTTTAATATAGACGATTACTAAAATGGCAGCACAGAAAACCTGCATGGTTCATCAAGTACAGAAGGGTACAATGCACTGTTATACAAGCTCAGTTGGATGCCCTGTATACTTTTGACAGAACATGATGCCATCTGAGACGCTAGTCACTATTCATGGACAGGCAGTGAGGCAGAGAAGTCAGACGTTCCGGGGTTAGTACCAAGAGAGCATGTAGTAAGCTAAGGGAAAAGATGAAGGCGTAAGTCAGGTCACAGTTCGGGGTCAGAATACCAAAGAAATAGTGCATCTAAGCAAAGGAGCAAAAACAAACAGGTAGTCAGAACACGGTCTAAAGGGCAGGCAGCAGAACATAAGGACTCAGGCAAACACACACCAGAGAGCAGACGCTTAGACTGGCAGTGATCTGGGCCAGACAGCTCACCTAAATAGCAGGGCAATTACTATGAACAGAGAGCACCTGGTGAAATCTTTGCACCTCCCAGTCTTAGATAGGTCAACTGAGCTGTCAATCAAAGCACCGACAGCTCGGCTTGCCTAAGCAAAGGATAGCTTGGCAGAGATGTCCATCATCACACTGACTCACTTAGTGGAGGAATTGTGGCACCATCTTTTTTAGCTGTAACATTTGTACATAATCCACCAAGTGTATACCGCCATATGAAATCAGAGGCATAAAGTGGTACACTAGAAGGGTCATTACAGCCCCATGACGATTCATGTCTCTGCCATAGAATTGAAAAGGGTTCTAACAAACATATTTACATTTTATGCTTCCTAAGGCACTGGGATTGAATTGACTACCACTTTTCCTAAGACTTTCTTAACAATTGTTTTTTAGTTGTCATATTAGGATAGATATTGCAATAATCATTCAGTTTATAACACAACACCCAGCCTGATTTTAAAGCACCACTCCAGCATTATTTTTTCAGCTCTGGAGTGGTGCTTCTAGTCTAAGATCCCTGCCCATAGTCTATTAGTCTTAATCCCCCCGTTACACACTGCGATATCACTAGCAATATCGCTGTAAAGTCACCGATTTTGTGACGTAGCAGCGATATTGCTAGCGATATCGCTGCATGTGATACTTACCTCCGACCGGCTCCCCTGATTATTGCTGATCGCGCAAGAACGTCCTGGACCATTTCTCGTCGGGCGCTTCCTGCTGGGCTTCCTGTGGTGCCGACGAGCGACGCGTGGACGCGGTTGGGAGGACGTCAGGATCGTCACGTCTGACAGGTAAGTAGCGACCCCCGACCGCTGCTTTGTCGCTGGTGAGATCTGCCTGTGTGGCAGCTCACTAGCGACCACTTAGCGATGCACCAGCGATCCATATCGTTGTCGGGATTAGAGTTGAGCGAAACGGGTCGAAAAAATTCAAAAGTCGCCGACTTTTGGCAAAGTCGGGTTTCATGAAACGAAACCCGACCCTAGGATGAGGTCGGCCACGAGGTCGGCGACTTACGCGCCAAAGTCGCGTTTCAAAAGTTTGTTTTGCGCTCTTTTTCAGCCAATCAGGATCCACGGACACTGTGGGCAACGTGATGACATAGGCACGGGTCACCACCATCTTTCAGAAGGGCATGCAAGTGATTGGCTTGCTTTGGTGGGCGTCACAGGGGGTATAAAAGGGCGTGCACGCCGACCGCCATCTTACTTCTGCCGATCTTAGCATAGGGAGAGGTTGCTGCTGATTCTGTAGGGAGAGCGTTAGGCAGGGAAGAAGACAAAAAAACTGCTTCTGCTGCAAGCGATTTGGCCTGCACAACACACCAGTCACTGTGTGTGCAGTGCAAGGGGAGGCTATATAGTGGTGTATCAGTGGTGTTGGTTGTTGGGCTGCCTTCTGAGGCTTCCTGACAGGCTGGCATTGCTGTTTACCCACTGCTCCGCAAACTGCTTTTTTAAAAGCAATCCAATCTCCCTTATCCTCTAGTCACTTTGGTCACAGCTGCGCCATCGAGCCTGTCACATAGCGCTCAGATATTCATTGGGCCTCAAACTGCTTTTTTAAAAGCAATCCCAATTTTTTTTTTTTGTCCTGCTGAGAAGAAAAAAAAACTGCTTCTGCTGCTGATAGCAATTTGGCCTGCACAACACACCAGTCACTGTGTGTGCAGTGCAAGGGGAGGCTATATTGTGGTGTATCAGTAGTGTTGGTTGTTGGGCTGCCTTTTAAGGCTTCCTGACAGGCTGGCATTGCTGTTTACCCACTGCTCCGCAAACTGCTTTTTTAAAAGCAATCCAATCTCCCTTATCCTCTAGTCACTTTGGTCACAGCTGTGCCATCGAGCCTGTCACATAGCGCTCAGATATTCATTGGGCCTCACACAATCCAAAAGTGTCCAGTGTCCAAAAGTGTGTGCAGAGATTCAAAATCTCCCTTATCCTCTAGTCACTTAGGTCACAGCTGTGCCATCGAGCCTGTCACATAGCGCTCAGATATTCATTGGGCCTCACACAATCCAAAAGTGTCCAGTGTCCAAAAGTGTGTGCAGAGATTCAAAATCTCACTTATCCTCTAGTCACTTAGGTCACAGCTGTGCCATCGAGCCTGTCACATAGCGCTCAGATATCAGTGGGCCTCACACAATCCAAAAGTGTCCAGTGTCCAAAAGTGTGTGCAGAGATTCAAAATCTCACTTATCCTCTAGTCACTTTGGTCACAGCTGTGCCATCGAGCCTGTCACACAGCGCTCAGATATTCATTGGGCCTCACACAATCCAAAAGTGTCCAGTGTCCAAAAGTGTGTGCAGAGATTCAAAATCTCCCTTATCCTCTAGTCACTTAGGTCACAGCTGTGCCATCGAGCCTGTCACATAGTGCTCAGATATTCATTGGGCCTCACACAATCCAAAAGTGTCCAGTGTCCAAAAGTGTGTGCAGAGATTCAAAATCTCACTTATCCTCTAGTCACTTAGGTCACAGCTGTGCCATCGAGCATGTCTCATAGTGCTCAGATATTCATTGGGCCTCACACAATCCAAAAGTGACCAGTGTCCAAAAGTGTGTGCAGAGATTCAAAATCTCACTTATACTCTAGTCACTTAGGTCACAGCTGTGCCATCGAGCCTGTCACATAGCGCTCAGATATCAGTGGGCCTCACACAATCCAAAAGTGTCCAGTGTCCAAAAGTGTGTGCAGAGATTCAAAATCTCACTTATCCTCTAGTCACTTAGGTCACAGCTGTGCCATTGAGCCTGTCACATAGCGCTCAGATATCAGTGGGCCTCACACAATCCAAAAGTGTCTAGTGTCCAAAAGTGTGTGCAGAGATTCAAAATCTCACTTATCCTCTAGTCACTTAGGTCACAGCTGTGCCATCGAACCTGTCACATAGCGCTCAGATATCAGTGGGCCTCACACAATCCAAAACTGTCCAGTGTCCAAAAGTGTGTGCAGAGATTCAAAATCTCACTTATCCTCTAGTCACTTAGGTCACAGCTGTGCCATCGAGCCTGTCACATAGCGCTCAGATATTCATTGGGCCTCACACAATCCAAAAGTGTCCAGTGTCCAAAAGTGTGTGCAGAGATTCAAAATCTCACTTATCCTCTAGTCACTTAGGTCACAGCTGTGCCATCGAGCCTGTCACATAGCGCTCAGATATTCATTGGGCCTCACACAATCCAAAAGTGTCCAGTGTCCAAAAGTGTGTGCAGAGATTCAAAATCTCCCTTATCCTCTAGTCACTTAGGTCACAGCTGTGCCATCGAGCCTGTCACATAGCGCTCAGATATTCATTGGGCCTCACACAATCCAAAAGTGTCCAGTGTCCAAAAGTGTGTGCAGAGATTCAAAATCTCACTTATCCTCTAGTCACTTAGGTCACAGCTGTGCCATCGAGCCTGTCTCATAGTGCTCAGATATTCATTGGGCCTCACACAATCCAAAAGTGTCCAGTGTCCAAAAGTGTGTGCAGAGATTCAAAATCTCACTTATCCTCTAGTCACTTAGGTCACAGCTGTGCCATCGAGCATGTCTCATAGTGCTCAGATATTCATTGGGCCTCACACAATCCAAAAGTGACCAGTGTCCAAAAGTGTGTGCAGAGATTCAAAATCTCACTTATCCTCTAGTCACTTAGGTCACAGCTGTGCCATCGAGCCTGTCACATAGCGCTCAGATATCAGTGGGCCTCACACAATCCAAAAGTGTCCAGTGTCCAAAAGTGTGTGCAGAGATTCAAAATCTCACTTATCCTCTAGTCACTTTGGTCACAGCTGTGCCATCGAGCCTGTCACACAGCGCTCAGATATTCATTGGGCCTCACACAATCCAAAAGTGTCCAGTGTCCAAAAGTGTGTGCAGAGATTCAAAATCTCCCTTATCCTCTAGTCACTTAGGTCACAGCTGTGCCATCGAGCCTGTCACATAGTGCTCAGATATTCATTGGGCCTCACACAATCCAAAAGTGTCCAGTGTCCAAAAGTGTGTGCAGAGATTCAAAATCTCACTTATCCTCTAGTCACTTAGGTCACAGCTGTGCCATCGAGCCTGTCTCATAGTGCTCAGATATTCATTGGGCCTCACACAATCCAAAAGTGACCAGTGTCCAAAAGTGTGTGCAGAGATTCAAAATCTCACTTATCCTCTAGTCACTTAGGTCACAGCTGTGCCATCGAGCCTGTCACATAGCGCTCAGATATCAGTGGGCCTCACACAATCCAAAAGTGTCCAGTGTCCAAAAGTGTGTGCAGAGATTCAAAATCTCACTTATCCTCTAGTCACTTAGGTCACAGCTGTGCCATTGAGCCTGTCACATAGCGCTCAGATATTCATTGGGCCTCACACAATCCAAAAGTGTCCAGTGTCCAAAAGTGTGTGCAGAGATTCAAAATCTCCCTTATCCTCTAGTCACTTAGGTCACAGCTGTGCCATCGAGCCTGTCACATAGCGCTCAGATATTCATTGGGCCTCACACAATCCAAAAGTGTCCAGTGTCCAAAAGTGTGTGCAGAGATTCAAAATCTCACTAATCCTCTAGTCACATAGGTCACAGCTGTGCCATCGAGCCTGTCTCATAGTGCTCAGATATTCATTGGGCCTCACACAATCCAAAAGTGTCCAGTGTCCAAAAGTGTGTGCAGAGATTCAAAATCTCACTTATCCTCTAGTCACTTAGGTCACAGCTGTGCCATCGAGCCTGTCACATAGCGCTCAGATATCAGTGGGCCTCACACAATCCAAAAGTGTCCAGTGTCCAAAAGTGTGTGCAGAGATTCAAAATCTCACTTATCCTCTAGTCACTTTGGTCACAGCTGTGCCATCGAGCCTGTCACACAGCGCTCAGATATTCATTGGGCCTCACACAATCCAAAAGTGTCCAGTGTCCAAAAGTGTGTGCAGAGATTCAAAATCTCCCTTATCCTCTAGTCACTTAGGTCACAGCTGTGCCATCGAGCCTGTCACATAGTGCTCAGATATTCATTGGGCCTCACACAATCCAAAAGTGTCCAGTGTCCAAAAGTGTGTGCAGAGATTCAAAATCTCACTTATCCTCTAGTCACTTAGGTCACAGCTGTGCCATCGAGCCTGTCTCATAGTGCTCAGATATTCATTGGGCCTCACACAATCCAAAAGTGACCAGTGTCCAAAAGTGTGTGCAGAGATTCAAAATCTCACTTATCCTCTAGTCACTTAGGTCACAGCTGTGCCATCGAGCCTGTCACATAGCGCTCAGATATCAGTGGGCCTCACACAATCCAAAAGTGTCCAGTGTCCAAAAGTGTGTGCAGAGATTCAAAATCTCACTTATCCTCTAGTCACTTAGGTCACAGCTGTGCCATCGAGCCTGTCACATAGCGCTCAGGTATTCATTGGGCCTCACACAATTCAAAAGTGTCCAGTGTCTAAAAGTGTGTGCAGAGATTCAAAATCTCCCTTATCCTCTAGTCACTTAGGTCACAGCTGTGCCATCGAGCCTGTCACATAGCGCTCAGATATTCATTGGGCCTCACACAATCCAAAAGTGTCCAGTGTCCAAAAGTGTGTGCAGAGATTCAAAATCTCCCTTATCCTCTAGTCACTTAGGTCACAGCTGTGCCATCGAGCCTGTCTCATAGTGCTCAGATATTCATTGGGCCTCACACAATCCAAAAGTGTCCAGTGTCCAAAAGTGTGTGCAGAGATTCAAAATCTCACTTATCCTCTAGTCACTTAGGTCACAGCTGTGCCATCGAGCCTGTCACATAGCGCTCAGATATCAGTGGGCCTCACACAATCCAAAACTGTCCAGTGTCCAAAAGTGTGTGCAGAGATTCAAAATCTCACTTATCCTCTAGTCACTTTGGTCACAGCTGTGCCATCGAGCCAGTCACATAGCGCTCAGATATTCATTGGGCCTCACACAATCCAAAAGTGTCCAGTGTCCAAAAGTGTGTGCAGAGATTCAAAATCTCCCTTATCCTCTAGTCACTTAGGTCACAGCTGTGCCATCGAGCCTGTCACATAGCGCTCAGATATTCATTGGGCCTCACACAATCCAAAAGTGTCCAGTGTCCAAAAGTGTGTGCAGAGATTCAAAATCTCACTTATCCTCTAGTCACTTAGGTCACAGCTGTGCCATCGAGCCTGTCACATAGCGCTCAGATATTCATTGGGCCTCACACAATCCAAAAGTGTCCAGTGTCCAAAAGCGTGTGCAGAGATTCAAAATCTCCCTTATCCTCTAGTCACTTAGGTCACAGCTGTGCCATCGAGCCTGTCACAAAGCGCTCAGATATTCATTGGGCCTCACACAATCCAAAAGTGTCCAGTGTCCAAAAGTGTGTGCAGAGATTCAAAATCTCACTTATCCTCTAGTCACTTAGGTCACAGCTGTGCCATCGAGCCTGTCTCATAGTGCTCAGATATTCATTGGGCCTCACACAATCCAAAAGTGTCCAGTGTCCAAAAGTGTGTGCAGAGTTTCAAAATCTCACTTATCCTCTAGTCACTTAGGTCACAGCTGTGCCATCGAGCCTGTCACATAGCGCTCAGATATCAGTGGGCCTCACACAATCTAAAAGTGTCCAGTGTCCAAAAGTGTGTGCAGAGATTCAAAATCTCACTTATCCTCTAGTCACTTTGGTCACAGCTGTGCCATCGAGCCTGTCACATAGCGCTCAGATATTCATTGGGCCTCACACAATCCAAAAGTGTCCAGTGTCCAAAAGTGTGTGCAGAGATTCAAAATCTCCCTTATCCTCTAGTCACTTAGGTCACAGCTGTGCCATCGAGCCTGTCACATAGCGCTCAGATATTCATTGGGCCTCACACAATCCAAAAGTGTCCAGTGTCCAAAAGTGTGTGCAGAGATTCAAAATCTCACTTATCCTCTAGTCACTTAGGTCACAGCTGTGCCATCGAGCCTGTCACATAGCGCTCAGATATTCATTGGGCCTCACACAATCCAAAAGTGTCCAGTGTCCAAAAGCGTGTGCAGAGATTCAAAATCTCCCTTATCCTCTAGTCACTTAGGTCATAGCTGTGCCATCGAGCCTGTCACAAAGCGCTCAGATATTCATTGGGCCTCACACAATCCAAAAGTGTCCAGTGTCCAAAAGTGTGTGCAGAGATTCAAAATCTCACTTATCCTCTAGTCACTTAGGTCACAGCTGTGCCATCGAGCCTGTCTCATAGTGCTCAGATATTCATTGGGCCTCACACAATCCAAAAGTGTCCAGTGTCCAAAAGTGTGTGCAGAGATTCAAAATCTCACTTATCCTCTAGTCACTTAGGTCACAGCTGTGCCATCGAGCCTGTCACATAGCGCTCAGATATCAGTGGGCCTCACACAATCTAAAAGTGTCCAGTGTCCAAAAGTGTGTGCAGAGATTCAAAATCTCACTTATCCTCTAGTCACTTTGGTCACAGCTGTGCCATCGAGCCTGTCACATAGCGCTCAGATATTCATTGGGCCTCACACAATCCAAAAGTGTCCAGTGTCCAAAAGTGTGTGCAGAGATTCAAAATCTCCCTTATCCTCTAGTCACTTAGGTCACAGCTGTGCCATCGAGCCTGTCACATAGCGCTCAGATATTCATTGGGCCTCACACAATCCAAAAGTGTCCAGTGTCCAAAAGTGTGTGCAGAGATTCAAAATCTCACTTATCCTCTAGTCACTTAGGTCACAGCTGTGCCATCGAGCCTGTCTCATAGTGCTCAGATATTCATTGGGCCTCACATAATCCAAAAGTGTCCAGTGTCCAAAAGTGTGTGCAGAGATTCAAAATCTCCCTTATCCTCTAGTCACTTAGGTCACAGCTGTGCCATCGAGCCTGTCACATAGCGCTCAGATATTCATTGGGCCTCACACAATCCAAAAGTGTCCAGTGTCCAAAAGTGTGTGCAGAGATTCAAAATCTCACTTATCCTCTAGTCACTTAGGTCACAGCTGTGCCATCGAGCCTGTCTCATAGTGCTCAGATATTCATTGGGCCTCACACAATCCAAAAGTGTCCAGTGTCCAAAAGTGTGTGCAGAGATTCAAAATCTCCCTTATCCTCTAGTCACTTAGGTCACAGCTGTGCCATCGAGCCTGTCACATAGCGCTCAGATATTCATTGGGCCTCACACAATCCAAAAGTGTCCAGTGTCCAAAAGTGTGTGCAGAGATTCAAAATCTCACTTATCCTCTAGTCACTTAGGTCACAGCTGTGCCATCGAGCCTGTCACATAGCGCTCAGATATCAGTGGGCCTCACACAATCCAAAAGTGTCCAGTGTCCAAAAGTGTGTGCAGAAATTCAAAATCTCACTTATCCTCTAGTCACTTAGGTCACAGCTGTGCCATCGAGCCTGTCACATAGCGCTCAGATATCAGTGGGCCTCACACAATCCAAGAGTGTCCAGTGTCCAAAAGTGTGTGCAGAAATTCAAAATCTCACTTATCCTCTAGTCACTTAGGTCACAGCTGTGCCATCGAGCCTGTCACATAGCGCTCAGATATCAGTGGGCCTCACACAATCCAAAAGTGTCCAGTGTCCAAAAGTGTGTGCAGAGATTCAAAATCTCCCTTATCCTCTAGTCACTTAGGTCACAGCTGTGCCATCGAGCATGTCACATAGCGCTCAGATATTCATTGGGCCTCACACAATCCAAAAGTGTCCAGTGTCCAAAAGTGTGTGCAGAGATTCAAAATCTCCCTTATCCTCTAGTCACTTAGGTCACAGCTGTGCCATCGAGCCTGTCACATAGTGCTCAGATATTCATTGGGCCTCACACAATCCAAAAGTGTCCAGTGTCCAAAAGTGTGTGCAGAGATTCAATATCTCACTTATCCTCTAGTCACTTAGGTCACAGCTGTGCCATCGAGCCTGTCTCATAGTGCTCAGATATTCATTGGGCCTCACACAATCCAAAAGTGTCCAGTGTCCAAAAGTGTGTGCAGAGATTCAAAATCTCATTTATCCTCTAGTCACTTAGGTCACAGCTGTGCCATCGAGCCTGTCACATAGCGCTCAGATATCAGTGGGCCTCACACAATCCAAAAGTGTCCTGTCCAGTGTCCAAAAGTGTGTGCAGAGATTCAAAATCTCACTTATCCTCTAGTCACTTAGGTCACAGCTGTGCCATCGAGCCTGTCACATAGCGCTCAGATATTCATTGGGCCTCACACAATCCAAAAGTGTCCAGTGTCCAAAAGTGTGTGCAGAGATTCAAAATCTCCCTTATCCTCTAGTCACTTAGGTCACAGCTGTGCCATCGAGCCTGTCACATAGCGCTCAGATATTCATTGGGCCTCACACAATCCAAAAGTGTCCAGTGTCCAAAAGTGTGTGCAGAGATTCAAAATCTCACTTATCCTCTAGTCACTTAGGTCACAGCTGTGCCATCGAGCCTGTCTCATAGTGCTCAGATATTCATTGGGCCTCACACAATCCAAAAGTGTCCAGTGTCCAAAAGTGTGTGCAGAGATTCAAAATCTCACTTATCCTCTAGTCACTTAGGTCACAGCTGTGCCATCGAGCCTGTCACATAGCGCTCAGATATCAGTGGGCCTCACACAATCCAAAAGTGTCCAGTGTCCAAAAGTGTGTGCAGAGATTCAAAATCTCACATATCCTCTAGTCACTTTGGTCACAGCTGTGCCATCGAGCCTGTCACATAGCGCTCAGATATTCATTGGGCCTCACACAATCCAAAAGTGTCCAGTGTCCAAAAGTGTGTGCAGAAATTCAAAATCTCACTTATCCTCTAGTCACTTAGATCACAGCTGTGCCATCGAGCCTGTCACATAGCGCTCAGATATCAGTGGGCCTCACACAATCCAAAAGTGTCCAGTGTCCAAAAGTGTGTGCAGAAATTCAAAATCTCACTTATCCTCTAGTCACTTAGGTCACAGCTGTGCCATCGAGCCTGTCACATAGCGCTCAGATATCAGTGGGCCTCACACAATCCAAAAGTGTCCAGTGTCCAAAAGTGTGTGCAGAGATTCAAAATCTCCCTTATCCTCTAGTCACTTAGGTCACAGCTGTGCCATCGAGCCTGTCTCATAGTGCTCAGATATTCATTGGGCCTCACACAATCCAAAAGTGTCCAGTGTCCAAAAGTGTGTGCAGAGATTCAAAATCTCACTTATCCTCTAGTCACTTAGGTCACAGCTGTGCCATCGAGCCTGTCACATAGCGCTCAGATATCAGTGGGCCTCACACAATCCAAAAGTGTCCAGTGTCCAAAAGTGTGTGCAGAAATTCAAAATCTCCCCTGTCCTATAGACACCTTGTACCTTGTTTTACATACTATATAGTTTGTTGGATTTTGTCTACATTTCTACCAAAAATGAGGAAGGCTGGTGGAAGAGGCCGTGGAATTGGGCGGGGGTTGGCAGCTGGTAATGATGGTGTTGGTGGTGGATCTGATGGTAGTGGCAAGAGCAAAATAGGACCGAATGCAGGAGGTGTTGAGCCTGCGTCATCGTCTGGCTACATAAGGCCTCGAACGCTTAGTTTTCTAGGAGTTGGCAAACCGCTTTTAAAGCCAGAGCATCAGGAAAAAGTTTTGTCTTACATTGCTGACTCAGCCTCCAGCTCTATCGCCTCCTCTTCTTCAGTTGTAAAAAGTAAAAGCACTGAGTCGTCATTGGAGGCTCATGTTCATGAACCACACCTTTCCTTGTGTCCTTCACCCCAACCAAGATTGAAGGATGACGCAGGCCATACTACTGATTACTCCATGGAGCTGTTTTCACATACCATGCCTGGATTATCAAGTGAAATGGTGAATTACCCAGGCCAAGATGAATCTGACATGGAGTGCACTGATGCACAGCCGCTGATGGATGATTCTGCTGGTACATTCACTCAGAGCACTACATTGTCCTCGCAGTGTACAGAGCCAGATTCTGACCCTGATGAGACTCAGGTGCCCCTTCCCGCACATTATACCACCATACACGGTGACACAGAGGAAGGTGCACATGACATAGAAGAGGAGGTGATGGATGACCCAGTTTTTGACCCAGATTGGCATCCATTGGGGGAAGAGGGTGCTGCTTCCAATAGCTCAGATGAGGAGCATCCACAGCAGACATCGACATCGCAACAGCTGTTATCTGGCAGGCCCGGAGCACTCCAAAGACAGGTTCCAAACATCAAAAGAGTTGCTGGACAGCTTGTCCAGAGGGTCAAAAGATCACAGCGTGCTAGGCCGCAAAATGTCTGCCAAAGTAGGAAGAGTGCAGTGTGGCACTTTTTTGAACAAAATCCTCATGATCAGGCCAAGGTTATCTGTAAGAAGTGCGCAAAGACCTTTAGCCGAGGGAAAAATCTGAAAAATTTGAATACCAGTTGCATGCTTAGACATTTAACCAGCATGCACTTGCAAGCATGGACACAACACCAAACCTCAAGTGCCACATGTGCAACTGATCACAACGAAGGTAGTCAGCAACACTACATTGTTTCCCCCACTGTAAGCCCACCGGTTAGCACAGCAGCAAATGTTGAGGTGTCGTTGAAAGGCCACAGCAGTCAGGGAATCCCACTGTTATATCAACGAAAGACTGATTCTAGGCCATCAGAAAGAACACCAACTCCATCACCATCATCAACCCTCTCTCAGTCCGCCCTGTCCACCGCTACTTCCACCATATGCAGCTCTCAAGTCCAGCTCACCCTCCCAGACACTATGAGTAGGTCAAGAAAGTACTCAGTCTCTCATCCGCGTACACTGGGTTTGAACGCCCACATTGCCAAACTAATCTCGTTTGAGATGATGCCCTTTCGGTTGGTGGAAAGCATAGCTTTCCGCGAACTCATGGCCTATGCAGTACCACGCTATGACCTACCCAGTCGCCACTTCTTCTCTCGCAAAGCCATCCCAGCCCTCCACCATCATGTGAAAGACCGCATTGTCCATGCACTCAAGCAGTCAGTGAGCGGAAAGGTGCACCTCACTACTGATGCATGGTCCAGTCGGCATGGCCAGGGCCGTTACGTGTCCATCACTGCGCACTGGGTTAATGTGGTGGATGCAGGGTCCACAGGGGACAGCGGTGGTGGGACAGTGCTGCCTAGCCCACGGTATAGGAAACAGTTGGCTGTAGGCGTTCCACCCTCCTCCTCCTCCTCCTCCTCCTCCAGAAGCGAAAGCTCGTCCACAGAGCGCAGTCGTACGAGCACTCCATCTGCAGCTGCCACTGTTGCACACGATGTGTCCCCCTATCGAGCAGCTAGTGGAAAGCGTCAGCAGGCTGTGTTGCAGATGATGTGTTTGGGCGACAGACATACCGCCGAGGTGCTGGCCGAGTACTTGAAGCGAGAAACTGAGTCATGGCTGGGCAGTGTACATCTTGAGGCAGGCAAGGTAGTTAGTGAAAACGGCCGTAATTTTGTGGCAGCCATAGCCCTTTCAAAACTCAGCCACATACCTTGCTTGGCTCACACCTTGAACCTGGTGGTGCAGTGCTTCCTCAAAAATTATCCGGAGTTAACATCCCTGCTCCAGAAGGTGCGAAGACTGTGCGCGCACATCCGCCGGTCGCCTGTACACTCCGTTCGTATGCAGAAGCTGCAGCGATTGCTCCACCTTCCCAACCACCGCCTCATTATCGACATTGCAACAAGGTGGAACTCCACCCTGCACATGGTGGAGCGGCTGTGCGAGCAGAGGCAGGCCATAATGCATTTGTGGGAGGATACACGGCCAGGCACTTTGAGAGCAGACATGGAGTTGACAGGTGTGCAGTGGTCGAAGCTGAAAGACCTCTGTAAAGTCCTTCAGTGTTTTCAGGAATGCACACGGCTGGAAAGCGCAGACGACGCCATCCTAAGCATGAGCATCCCACTTATGCGTCTGCTCATGCAAACTTTGACGCACCTTAAGGAGCAGGTGTCTGCAGCCAATGTTGATGAGGAGGAAGAGGAGGAGGGAATCCTTGATGACATTCAGCCATTGTCTGCTCAGGGACCTCTCCTGGACGAGGTGGAGGAAGAAGAGGAGGAGGAGGAGGATGATGGGGATGATTACTTAGGGGAGGAGGATGCATCTCGTGGGGCAAGTGAAAATGTTGGCGTGGCAAGGTCTGGTACAGGGTTTGTGCGTGACTGGAGGGATGTGGATTTGCCAGAAAGTGCTCCTCCAACCAGCACTCGCAGTGCATCATTGACACCGGGAACATTGGCCCACATGTCAGTTTATGCCTTGCGGATCCTAAAAAGGGACCCCCGCACTGCCAAAATGATGAACGATGACGACTACTGGTTGGCCAGCATCCTGGATCCACGCTATAAAGGCAAATTACAAAACATCATGCCACAGGAGAACCTTGACCTAATATTGGCTAATAAACAAGCAACTCTGGTAAATCGGTTGCTTGAGGCATTCCCAGCACACAGCAGCGGTGATGGTTCTCACACGAGCCGTACGGGCCGGGGGCAGCTTGGCAGAGGTGTTCGTGGTGCACACAGCAGAAGTGGCGTTGGAGACAGGGGTTTCATGACAATGTTGTGGACTGATTTTTCAAATACCGCTCACACAACTGGTAATACTGCATCGATGGAAAGTGACAGGAGACAGCAGTTGTCAACCATGGTTACAAACTACTTTTCCTCCCATATCGATGTTCTCCCACACAGGTCATTCCCCTGGACACCTGGCCTGAATTGGCCCAATATGCCTTACAGGAGCTCGCTTGCCCAGCTGCAAGTGTGCTATCGGAAAGAGTCTTCAGTGCAGCTGGATCAATCCTGACAGAAAAAAGGACCCGTCTGTCAACCCAAAATGTGGATGATCTAACCTTCATTAAAATGAACCATGCATGGGTTTCCAAGGAATTTGTCCCACCTTCCCCTGATGACACATAGGGTGACAGAAAAATGGCTTGCTTTGGTCCACCTCTTCCTGGGACTTGACCTATTTCGCCTTTTGCATCAGCTGAGTGTCCTACATCAACATATGCCACTTTCTAAAACTCCCTAACTGTGCTGGCTCCCCCCCCATGGCCAGGGTCACCACCTAGCGCACGACACCGTGCGAGTGCCGTTGCCCTGGACAGGTGGGTAGGCCGACTCTTGGGCGCGGGCACTGGCACAGGGTCCCTCATAGTGCAATCAAGTGTCTCTGACGGTGGTGGTGCACACCCGCCGTCAGACACACCGCCGTACTATGAGGGGCCCAGTGCCAGTACCGACGCCCACGAGTGGGCCCCCCTTGCTTGGGCAGGGCCCCAGCATTTGCAATCTTTACCTCTCCCTGCTCCTCCGCTGTGTAATCTGGGCCGTCAAATCCATACTGTGCCTGACACCGTCTGAGCCTGCCTCCTGAGACATATATTTTGAATGTGTACGCTATCCATACATGTTATCCGGGGATACGGTACCCTTTCTAACCTTTGTGCAATCACGTGTAATCCATACTGGGCGTGAGAACGGCTGGCGAGCTGTTAAGCAAGCTACAGCACCTGTGGTTTGCACACGTAAGTTTTTCATTTTTTCAGGAATGACGGTTAGGCCTAATTCCGGAACTGTAGTTGACCTGCACTTACTGGGAAATCATTGTTCGCGGGTAATAAATGTAATCAGTGATCCCCATCACTAACATTGTTCAGCGGGTTATCTGCACCTGTAAGAGACAAACGCTGGCCTTTTCAGTGTAGCGCACATGCAGCCACGGACATGTAAGGGCATGACACACCAGTTATTGGCCAATCTCATGTTCCAGAGCCTCACGTGTCCCTCTAGTAAGCCGGACTCGGACCGCGGGGCATGACGGAGTCTCGTTCGTTAACGGAATTAAGCTTGCAATGTGTGCATCTGTTCTGTAGCTGGCATGGTTGAGGTTTCCCAGGTGGAGTCGAATTTAACCGTAGGCTCCACTCCTGGTGGTGCCCTTCTGGACATTCCTTTAAGGTTCAGCTTTGCAACCATACTGCCCACGTAAAACAAACAATTTGCCTTCATGAACGCTGTTTGGAGGGTCATGACTCGTGGGAATAACGCCGCCCAATCAGTTAACCTGCTAGAGAGATCCTTCGTTGCTCCCAAGCATGACATCACACTCCCTAGGAGGAAGGTAATGCCACTGTGGCGACCGTACTCCTGGGGGCGACACAAGTGCACTGATGCCCAGCCACTGCTCAATGAATCTGCTGGTACATTGACCCAGACCACTACATTCCCCTCGCACGCTACACGGCCTGAATCTGACCCTGATGAAACTCAGGTTATTCCCATATACAGTTCCATCTTACACGGTGACAAAGAGGAAGCTGCAGATGAAAGTGCAGGTTCGGCCCACCCGCCATCAGACACACCACCGTACTATCAGGGGCCCTGTGCCAGTGCCGTCGCCAACGAGTGGGCCCCCCCTGCTTGCTCAGGATCACAGCACTTGCAAGGTTGAAATACTGTGCAGTGAGATGGAAGATGGGGACGACGAGGAGTCCAGACTAGTACAGGGATTCCCTAGCGAGGAGACTTATTTGATTGTTTTCAATGTTGGGACAGCAATTTTTGGTGAGCACGTTACTCTGGAGAATGATAGATGGGGCCCACCATACACTGGAACATTCCAAAGGTGGACATCAGACACTGGAGCAGCATTTACAGGGCCCATTATACACTAGAGCATTAGAAATGGGGCCCATTATGTTTGGAGCATTATTTGGGCCCATAAGACAGTGGAGCTTCATCCATGGGGACCAACATATACTGTAGCATTATGTGGAGCTCATCATATACTGTTTCAAACATTATATGGGACCAATGATTCTGTATGGAGAAATAGATGGGCCTCGTCATGAGATGTAAAAAGTGAAGTATTTTTCATTGTACTATACCGCTATTTCTCTGCCGTATCGGAGCATGATGAGTTTTGGTATGTGTTAAAGGGGCGCTCTTTCGCCCAGGGCACATGAAAACCTGGAGCCAGCCCCCCCCCCCCACAACTTTAGCCAAATAACCCCCATTTTTCAGTGCGGAACTTGTATTATGAATAGAGTTGAGCGATACCAGCCGATACTTGAAAATATCGGATCGGAATGGATCGGCCGATCTTTAAAAAAAGTATCGGTATCGCCGATTCCGATACCGGGAACCAATGCAAGTCAATGGGGCCAAAATATCGGAATTAAAAAAAACCCTTTCTTTCCTTGTAGGTTAATTCTACATGAAGAAAAACAACTAAGAATAATGTAGAATGTATTGTGGGAGGTGGAGGAGACATTAAAGCCATAGAGGTTTAGCCCAATCAAATGGAATAGCAGGAATTAAACTTTTTTTTTTAAAGATGTTAGGAGTTACAAAGATATTGACTATGTTAGCCTCATTTATATTTTGCCAGACATGTATGTCTTCTTCTTCTACTTCCTTTTTTTACATTCTTCTTCTTCTTCTTCTACTTCCTTTTTTTACATTCTTCTTCTTCTTCTTCTACTTCCTTTTTTTACATTCTTCTTCTTCTTCTTCTACTTCCTTTTTTTACATTCTTCTTCTTATTCCTTTTTTTACATTCTTCTTCTTCTTCTTCTACTTCCTTTTTTTACATTCTTCTTCTTCTTCTTCTACTTCCTTTTTTTACATTCTTCTTCTTCTTCTTCTACTTCCTTTTTTTACATTCTTCTTCTTCTTCTTCTACTTCCTTTTTTTACATTCTTCTTCTTCTTCTTCTACTTCCTTTTTTTACATTCTTCTTCTTATTCCTTTTTTTACATTCTTCTTCTTCTTCTTCTACTTCCTTTTTTTACATTCTTCTTCTTCTTCTTCTTCTTCTTCTTCTTCTTCTTCCTTTTCTTACATTCTTCATATTCTTCTTATTCAACAATTATTATTCTACATATTCAGCTTCTTCATCTTCTTCCTATTCTTCTTCATCATATTCTTGTTTGTGTCAGGCATTCCTGTAGTTGTTATCTAGAAAAGTTAGAAGTTTACACCTTCCGTTCTGCCTGTCACAAAAGATTTACAACAGGATTTGTCCGCGTTCAGTTTGGCCTGCAGAAGCAGGCCTTTTCCAGGGGCACCACGAGGAGGAACGGACTCACCCCCATACACTGCTTAGTCTTCTTCTGCTTATAAATAAGATAATATCATTTGCTCAGAGTATTAGTCTTATGCTTAATGTTCTTCTGCTTTGTTTTTTTTATGCTTCTTTGTCTTCTCTCTCTTGTTGTTCTGCATCTTGGTGGTTGTCTTCCTGTTCTTTGTCCTCTTGAACCAGCTGACGGTACTGGCACCCGGAGGGGCAGCAGAAGGAACAAGAGCCAATGGCACTACCGAGGACCAGCTGACGGTGCTGGAACCCGGTTACTAAGCAGGAGGTACCTGTGCTACAAAGCACTACCAAGGACCAGCAGACGTTGCCGGAACTCGGATACCGAGATGGAGGCACCTAGGCCAAAGGCTCTGACGAGAACCAGCTGACGGTGCTGGAACCCGGAGGGGTAGCATAAGCTGCAAGAGCAAATGGAAATAGCGAGGACCAGCTGACAGTGCTGGCACCCGGAGGGGCAGCAGAAGGAATAAGAGCCAATGGCACAACCGAGGACCAGCTGACGGTGCTGGAACCCGGTTACTAAGCAGGAGGTACCTGTGCTACAAAGCACTACCAAGGACCAGCAGACGTTGCCGGAACTCGGATACCGAGATGGAGGCACCTAGGCCAAAGGCTCTGACGAGAACCAGCTGACGGTGCTGGAACCCGGAGGGGTAGCATAAGCTGCAAGAGCAAATGGAAATAGCGAGGACCAGCTGACAGTGCTGGCACCCGGAGGGGCAGCAGAAGGAATAAGAGCCAATGGCACAACCGAGGACCAGCTGACGGTGCTGGAACCCGGTTACTAAGCAGGAGGTACCTGTGCTACAAAGCACTACCAAGGACCAGCAGACGTTGCCGGAACTCGGATACCGAGATGGAGGCACCTAGGCCAAAGGCTCTGATGAGAACCAGCTGACGGTGCTGGAACCCGGAGGGGTATCAGAAGTTACCCCTGAAAAGCAAAGTTGGCATGCCGCAAGCTGGCCGCAGTTACCGAATCACACAGTCCTACAGGGGGTGCTTGTCCTACTGGCACTATGGAACAAACCTTTCTTACCAGAACCCGCAGTCCACATAGGAAGCACCTAAACTGCTGGCACCCTAGCCTCGGCTAACCCAACCGCAACACGACATGGCAACTTGGGGTGGCAAACTGACATTGACACTTCCCGGAAACAGCAGGCAGGGCTGGAACCAAGCTGGGCAGGAGGGAGTACCCGTGCCAAAGTCAGTTATGAGCAGCAACTGGCGATGTTGGAGCCCAGGACAAGCACTTAGCAGGCTGAGGCCTGATGTGCTGTCAATTGGGAGGCAGCAGGACAGATTGCCATCAAAACAGCAGGGGAACAGCTGACGTTACTGAACCCCACAAACACAGGAGCTAGTGTTTTACTCTGTGAAGACGGCACTTCCGAGCAACAACTGGCTGTGTTGAAGCCCAGGGACAAGCACGGAGCAGGCTTAGGCTGCATTGAAGAAATTTTAAGATCGGTTGTAGACTACTAATTTGAACCAAGCTCCACTTAGGCCTGTGGCTTCACTGATTTTCGTATTTCCCCTGTCCTCCAACCCCGCCAGTTACAGCTCCGAAGTGGCGTCTGCACAATCCACACTTGTTCCTGTGTTACAGGTGTTCAGTCCGGTCAGTTAATCCCCTGATGTGTGTCCGGCAATGTCGCCTGCTCTGTCCACATTCCGATAATGGGAATGTGGACAGAGCAGGCGACATTGCCGGACACACATCAGGGGATTAACTGACCGGACTGAACACCTGTAACACAGGAACAAGTGTGGATTGTGCAGACGCCACTTCGGAGCTGTAACTGGCGGGGTTGGAGGACAGGGGAAATACGAGAGACAGTGGAGCCACAGGCCTAATTGGAGCACGGTTAAAAATCAGTAGTGGTACGACTGTGTAGGCAGCAGGAGACTTTGCCATCCACACAGCAGGGGATCAGCTGACATTACTGAACCCCACTGAGACACGGGAGCAAGTGTCTCTTTCCGTGTGGACGGCACTTCCGAACTACAACTGGCTGTGTTGAAGCCCAGGAAATAGGAGGGTGTAGGCAGAGGCCTACTGTATTTTGAAAGAGGTGACAGCAGGAGAGACTGCCATCCACAAAGCAGGGGATCAGCTGACGTTACTGAACCCCACTGAGACACGGGAGCAAGTATCTCTTTCCGTGTGGACGGCACTTCCGAACTACAACTGGCTGTGTTGAAGCCCAGGAAATAGGAGGGTGTAGGCAGAGGCCTACTGAATTTTGAATGAGGTGACAGCAGGAGAGACTGCCATCCACACAGCAGGGGATCAGCTGACATTACTGAACCCCACTGAGACACGGGAGCAAGTATCTCTTTCCGTGTGGACGGCACTTCCGAACTACAACTGGCTGTGTTGAAGCCCAGGAAATAGGAGGGTGTAGGCAGAGGCCTACTGTATTTTGAATGAGTTTACAGCAGGAGAGACTGCCATCCACACAGCAGGGGATCAGCTGACGTTACTGAACCCCACTGAGACACGGGAGCAAGTGTCTCTTTCCGTGTGGACGGCACTTCCGAACTACAACTGGCTGTGTTGAAGCCCAGGAAATAGGAGGGTGTAGGCAGAGGCCTACTGTATTTTGAATGAGTTTACAGCAGGAGAGACTGCCATCCACACAGCAGGGGATCAGCTGACGTTACTGAACCCCACTGAGACACGGGAGCAAGTGTCTCTTTCCGTGTGGACGGCACTTCCGAACTACAACTGGCTGTGTTGAAGCCCAGGAAATAGGAGGGTGTAGGCAGAGGCCTACTGTATTTTGAATGAGTTTACAGCAGGAGAGACTGCCATCCACACAGCAGGGGATCAGCTGACGTTACTGAACCCCACTGAGACACGGGAGCAAGTGTCTCTTTCCGTGTGGACGGCACTTCCGAACTACAACTGGCTGTGTTGAAGCCCAGGAAATAGGAGGGTGTAGGCAGAGGCCTACTGTATTTTGAATGAGGTGACAGCAGGAGAGACTGCCATCCACACAGCAGGGGATCAGCTGACATTACTGAACCCCACTGAGACACGGGAGCAAGTATCTCTTTCCGTGTGGACGGCACTTCCGAACTACAACTGGCTGTGTTGAAGCCCAGGAAATAGGAGGGTGTAGGCAGAGGCCTACTGTATTTTGAATGAGTTTACAGCAGGAGAGACTGCCATCCACACAGCAGGGGATCAGCTGACGTTACTGAACCCCACTGAGACACGGGAGCAAGTGTCTCTTTCCGTGTGGACGGCACTTCCGAACTACAACTGGCTGTGTTGAAGCCCAGGAAATAGGAGGGTGTAGGCAGAGGCCTACTGTATTTTGAATGAGGTGACAGCAGGAGAGACTGCCATCCACACAGCAGGGGATCAGCTGACGTTACTGAACCCCACTGAGACACGGGAGCAAGTATCTCTTTCCGTGTGGACGGCACTTCCGAACTACAACTGGCTGTGTTGAAGCCCAGGAAATAGGAGGGTGTAGGCAGAGGCCTACTGAATTTTGAATGAGGTGACAGCAGGAGAGACTGCCATCCACACAGCAGGGGATCAGCTGACGTTACTGAACCCCACTGAGACACGGGAGCAAGTATCTCTTTCCGTGTGGACGGCACTTCCGAACTACAACTGGCTGTGTTGAAGCCCAGGAAATAGGAGGGTGTAGGCAGAGGCCTACTGTATTTTGAAAGAGGTGACAGCAGGAGAGACTGCCATCCACAAAGCAGGGGATCAGCTGACGTTACTGAACCCCACTGAGACACGGGAGCAAGTGTCTCTTTCCGTGTGGACGGCACTTCCGAACTACAACTGGCTGTGTTGAAGCCCAGGAAATAGGAGGGTGTAGGCAGAGGCCTACTGTATTTTTAATGAGGTGACAGCAGGAGAGACTGCCATCCACACAGCAGGGGATCAGCTGACATTACTGAACCCCACTGAGACACGGGAGCAAGTATCTCTTTCCGTGTGGACGGCACTTCCGAACTACAACTGGCTGTGTTGAAGCCCAGGAAATAGGAGGGTGTAGGCAGAGGCCTACTGTATTTTGAATGAGGTGACAGCAGGAGAGACTGCCATCCACACAGCAGGGGATCAGCTGACGTTACTGAACCCCACTGAGACACGGGAGCAAGTATCTCTTTCCGTGTGGACGGCACTTCCGAACTACAACTGGCTGTGTTGAAGCCCAGGAAATAGGAGGGTGTAGGCAGAGGCCTACTGTCTTTGTAATGCGGAGACAGCAGGAGAGACTGCCATCTCCACAGCAGGGGAACAGCTGGCAGTGCTGAACCCCACTAACACTTGAACGAATGTGTTTGGCTCTGTGGAGACGACACTTCTGAACACCAACTGACGTTGTTGGAGCCCAGGATTAGGCGAGGAGCAGGCTGGGGCCTACTGGATTTTGGCAGGTGAATGCAGCAGGAGACTTGCCATCTCCACAGCAGGGGAACAGCTGACAGTGCTGAACCCCACTAACACTTGAACGAATGTGTTTGGCTCTGTGGAGACGACACTTCTGAACACCAACTGACGTTGTTGGAGCCCAGGATTAGGCGAGGAGCAGGCTGGGGCCTACTGGATTTTGGCAGGTGAATGCAGCAGGAGACTTGCCATCTCCACAGCAGGGGAACAGCTGACAGTGCTGAACCCCACTAACACTTGAACGAATGTGTTTGGCTCTGTGGAGACGACACTTCTGAACACCAACTGACGTTGTTGGAGCCCAGGATTAGGCGAGGAGCAGGCTGGGGCCTACTTGATTTTGGCAGGTGAATGCAGCAGGAGACTTGCCATCTCCACAGCAGGGGAACAGCTGGCAGTGCTGAACCCCACTAACACTTGAACGAATGTGTTTGGCTCTGTGGAGACGACACTTCTGAACACCAACTGACGTTGTTGGAGCTCAGGATTAGGCGAGGAGCAGGCTGGGGCCTACTGGATTTTGGCAGGTGAATGCAGCAGGAGACTTGCCATCTCCACAGCAGGGGAACAGCTGGCAGTGCTGAACCCCACTAACACTTGAACGAATGTGTTTGGCTCTGTGGAGACGACACTTCTGAACACCAACTGACGTTGTTGGAGCTCAGGATTAGGCGAGGAGCAGGCTGGGGCCTACTGGATTTTGGCAGGTAAATGCAGCAGGAGACTTGCCATCTCCACAGCAGGGGAACAGCTGACAGTGCTGAACCCCACTAACACTTGAACGAATGTGTTTGGCTCTGTGGAGACGACACTTCTGAACACCAACTGACGTTGTTGGAGCCCAGGATTAGGCGAGGAGCAGGCTGGGGCCTACTTGATTTTGGCAGGTGAATGCAGCAGGAGACTTGCCATCTCCACAGCAGGGGAACAGCTGGCAGTGCTGAACCCCACTAACACTTGAACGAATGTGTTTGGCTCTGTGGAGACGACACTTCTGAACACCAACTGACGTTGTTGGAGCTCAGGATTAGGCGAGGAGCAGGCTGGGGCCTACTGGATTTTGGCAGGTGAATGCAGCAGGAGACTTGCCATCTCCACAGCAGGGGAACAGCTGGCAGTGCTGAACCCCACTAACACTTGAACGAATGTGTTTGGCTCTGTGGAGACAACACTTCTGAACACCAACTGACGTTGTTGGAGCTCAGGATTAGGCGAGGAGCAGGCTGGGGCCTACTGGATTTTGGCAGGTGAATGCAGCAGGAGACTTGCCATCTCCACAGCAGGGGAACAGCTGACAGTGCTGAACCCCACTAACACTTGAACGAATGTGTTTGGCTCTGTGGAGACGACACTTCTGAACACCAACTGACGTTGTTGGAGCTCAGGATTAGGCGAGGAGCAGGCTGGGGCCTACTGGATTTTGGCAGGTGAATGCAGCAGGAGACTTGCCATCTCCACAGCAGGGGAACAGCTGACAGTGCTGAACCCCACTAACACTTGAACGAATGTGTTTGGCTCTGTGGAGACGACACTTCTGAACACCAACTGACGCTGTTGGAGCCCAGGATTACGCATGCCGCATGCAGAGGCCAATGGGCATCGGTTTTTATGGAGGTTGTGGACTACTACTGATTCTAACCATGCTCCACTTAGGCCTCTGGCTCCACTGTCTCTACTATTTACCCTGGCCTCCAACCCCGCCAGCTACATCTCTGAAGTGGCGTCAGCACAATCTACACTTGTTCCTGTGTTACTGGTGCTCAGTCCCATCAGTTGATCCCCTGATGTTTGTCCGGCAAGTTCGCCAGCTCTGTCCTCATTCCCACTACTGGTTATGGGAATGTGGACAGAGCAGGAGACCTTGCCGGACACACATCAGGGGATAAACTGATGGGACTGAGCCACAGGAACACAGGAACAAGTGTAGATTGTGCTGACGCCACTTCAGAGATGTAGATGGCGGGGTTGGAGGTCAGGGGAAATAGTAGAGACAGTGGAGCCAGAGACCTAAGTTGGGCACGGTTAAAAATCAGTAGTGGTTTGAATGTTGATGGAGCTGGTGACTCTGCCGTCCACACAGCAGGGGATCAGCTGGCATTACTGAACCCCAGTAACACAGGAGCTAGTGTGTTTCTCTGTGCAGACGACACATCTGAGCGACAACTGGCTGTGTTGAAGCACAGGGATTATAGTTCAGGTGGTAGAAAAATGAACACACCAGCAGACCTGGATACAGTTGCCAACCACTAATTTAGTCTGTAAGAGGAATGGCAAAGTCTTTGGAGATCCAGGCCTTGTTCATTTTCAGAAAAGTCAGCCGGTCAACATTATCGGAAGATAGTCGCGTGCGACGGTCTGTTGGTACACCACCTGCGGCACTAAAGACACGTTCCGATAATACACTGGCAGCAGGGCAAGCCAGCACCTCCAATGCATACTGGCTAAGCTCTGGCCATGTATCCAGCTTAGAGACCCAAAACTTGAAGGGGGAAGAGCCATCTGGGAGTACAGCGACAGGGCAAGACATGTAGTCTGACACCATCTGACGGAAGCGTTGCCTCCTGCTGACTCGAGGCGTCGCTGATGGTGTAGACAATTGTGGTGGACACACAAAACTTTGCCACATTTGGGCCATAGTGGTCTTGCCTTGTGCTGCGGCACTGCCTCTGCTCCCTCTTTGTGCAGAGTTTCCTCCACTGCCTCGACGCACAGAGCTGCTTTGTAAAGCACTAGCAACAATGCTGTCGGGTGGAATGGAAAACATTATGGACTGCACCAGTGACTCTTCGTACTCCCGCATTTTACGCTCCCGGTTCAACGTTGGTATGAGCCTTTGTACGCTGTCCCGGTAGCGAGGATCTAGGAGGGTGTACACCCAATAATCAGCCGAGACGAGAATGTGGGCGATGCGGCGGTCGTTTCTCAGGCACTGCAGCATGAAATCAACCATGTGCTGCAGACTCCCAACTGCCAAAGAACCGCTGTCCCCTGTTTGAGGCGTGACCTCGACCTGCTCTGCATCACCCCACCCTCGCTGTACATACTGAGTAGAGGTTTGTGTACCTCCCTCCTCTGGAGAGATGTCTTCCTCCTCCATCGACTCCTCCTCATCCTCCTCACAAAGTGTCCCCTGCCTAGGCCTTTGTGAGGAAACACGTAGCGCAGACTGTCCAGAAGCAGATGGCATTTGGGACTCCTCATCCTCCACCTCTTCTGAAACCTCATCCCTTAGTGCTTGCAGTGTTTGTTGAAGCAGGCAGATAAGGGGGACAGTCATGCTGACTAGTGCATCGTCTGCACTCGCCATCCGCGTGGATTCATCGAAGGCACGCAAAACGAGGCAGATGTCCTTCATAGAGGCCCACTCAATGGTGCTGAAGTGTGAACGGCGCACAGTGCGACTTGTTTGCGCCTGATGCAGCTGGTACTCCATGACTGCTGCCTGCTGCTCACACAACCGCTCCAACATATGTAACGTTGAATTCCACCGGGTGGGTAGGTCACATATGATGCGATGTTCCGGAAGGCCAAATCGTCGCTGCAGAGCAGCGAGGCGCGATCTTGCCGTGCTGGAACGTCGCAAGTGAGCGCACTCTATGCGGACCTTGTGCAACAGTGCATCAAGATCCGGATAGTCCCTCAGAAAGCTCTGCACGACCAAGTTAAGAACATGTGCCAGACATGGGATGTGTGTGAGGTTGCCTAGGCCAAGAGCTGCCACCAGATTTCGGCCATTGTCACACACTACCAAGCCCGGCTGGAGATTCGCTGGCCCAAACCACACATCGCTCTCCAGCTTGATAGCATTCCAGAGCTCCTGCGCTGTGTGGCTTCGATTCCCCAAAGAAATTAATTTGAGTACAGCCTGTTGACGTTTGGCCACGGCTGTGCTCATATCGGTCGTAACAGGCTCCTGCTCTGCTGTTTCTGAGGAACTTGAGTAGGAGGAGGAGTCTATGTGTACAGACTGGAGTCCTGCAATCCGTGGCGTTGGAAGAACACGTACAGCGCCACTCTCCAGATCCGTACCCGGCTCCACAACATTGACCCAGTGGGCAGTGAGGGAAAGGTATCGTCCCTGTCCATGGTTACTGGTCCACGCATCGGTGGTCAGGTGGACCTTGCTACTAACGGCGTTTAGTAGCGCATGTTTTATTTTGCCCTCAACATGTTTCTGCAGGGCAGGGACGGCTCGCCTGCTGAAATAAAAGCGGCTGGGCACGTTGTATTGGGGGACTGCCAATGCCATTAAGTCCCGGAAGGTGTCAGTGTCCACCAGCCTGAATGACAGCATTTCAACTGCCAGAAGTTTGGCAATGCCAGCATTCAGAGACTGTGCTCGGGGATGGTTTGCCGAGTAAGGGCGCCTTTTATCCCATGCCTGTGCTACCGATGGCTGTGATGGATGGGAACGTGCTGTTATGGGTGGAATCTGACAGGGTCTCCGGACAACAGTGGCAGAGGTTCTTCCTTGGCGATCCTGTGAGGAAGCCGAACCAGCAGTGTGTGAGCTGGAGGAAGAGGCCCCAACACGAACTGAAGAGGTGGTAGGTGGTGCTGTACGTTGGCCTACGTCTTCAGGGTGTCTCTGCAACTCCAACTCGTGCTTGTTGCGCACATGTTTCCACATATTTGTGGTATTGAGGTTGCTGACATTTCTCCCTCTTTTGACTCTCTGATGACACAGCTTGCATTTGACAAAGCAAATGTCATCTGCAACTGTGTCAAAAAAGGACCACGCACTGCAACTCTTGTGAGCGCCCGGTTTGCCTTTGGAAGGAGGAATGCTCCTAACGGGTGCCGAAGTGGAGGGTACAGGCAACCAAGTCTTCCCCCTCCCTCTGCCTCCTGTTTTGGCCGGTAGGGGAATCTCTTCCTCCGAGCTGCTCCCACCACCTTCCTGTTGCTCACGCCATGATGGGTCAAGGACCTCATCATCTTCCCTCCCCTCTTCAAACAGCTGCTTCTCCGGGGTTGTCTCGCCAGCACCGTACGCACCAGAAAGTGGCAACTGAGTCTCGTCATCATCTGATGCGTACTGAGGTGTGCTGACCATAGGCACTGGCCCACTCGCCTCTTCAGATTCAGAGGGACAAAGAAGTTGCGCATCACTGCATACTCCCTCTTCTTCACATTCAGGAATGCTGCTTGGCTGGCCCCCTCTTTGCAAGCCAACAGATTCCGAGAACAGAAGTAGAGACTGTAATGGCTCCTGTCCATGTCTCTCTGACTGCCTGGGCACTTTGGCAGGTGGTGAAGAGACAGATGGTTGCTCTTCGGTGCTCTGACCCTGAGAGGATGCGGAAGTAATTGAAGTCGATGCGTTAGCTGCCATCCATCCGACAACGGCTTCAATTTGTTCCTCCCGCAGCAGTGGGGTACGTTGAGGTCCTACAAAGCTGCGCATAAAGGACTGTTGCCTGCTAAAACTGGGGGATGCTGATCCACTGGTGCCCGCAGCAGGCCCAGAATCCCCACGTCCTCTACCTGTAGAATCCCCACGTCCTCTCCCTGCAGAATCCCCACGTCCTCTCCCTGCTGAAACTCCACGCCCACGCCCCCGCGCCTTACTCCCTGCCTTCTTCATCTTGCAAGACTGCTTAAGATAGGCAAAAAAGTACAAAGGGGGGCCTTAGTGTGCTTATTCCTGAACAGCTGGTTACAGGTACAAGAAACACTAATTTTATGAAGTGTGTGTGTGTGGACTAGACTTTAATAGGAGCTGATGTGGCCTACACAAGTTCAAAATGTAGTGTTTGGTGAACTTTTTATGTGGTTTCTTTGTTTGAAAGAAACTCAAAGTATGAGAACAAAGAATTGAAACTGATAGTATCACCAACTTTTTGGAGCTATTACAATGCAGGCAGGTAACCTACAATGCAAAAGATGAGGCTCCAAAAAAATTGGGTAATACTAATCTGGCTGCGCCGGCAGGGCACAAGCCAGAAAAAAAGGCTCCTCTATCTACTCCTATATAGTGTTTGCAACCAACCAATGTTGATGGATACGGATGGATGCACACTAATAGGAGAAGAAAAAATGAGCTGCACTCAGAGACAAATATGTGTGAGGCAGTGACGCACGTTGAGCGTCCTACAACCAGACGTAGCTGCAGGACACTCTACTCAGCGTGAGCTGCACTCACACACAGTCAGAGACCTCTCAGACAGCCGTCAACAGTGCAGCTAAGTGGGCACTGGCACTGACAGGCTGCAGAAAGGCTCCGCAGTGTACTCCTATATAGTGTTTGCAACCACCGTAGATGGAGACGGATGGATGCACACTAATAGAAGAAAAAATGAGCTGCACTCAAATAAAAATATGTGTGAGGCAGTGACGCACGCTGAGCGTCCTACAGCCAGACGTAGCTGCAGGACACACTACTCAGCGTGAGCTGCACTCACACACAGTCAGAGACCTCTCAGACAGCCGTGAACAGTGCAGCAAAGTGGACACTAGCACTGAAAGGCTGCAGAAAGGCTCCGCTGTCTACTACTAGTGTTTGCAACCAACGTATATGGATACGGATGGAAGCACACTAGATTGAAATTATTTAAAAAATGCAGCTCAAAAAATAAAAGATGTATGAGGCAGCAGTGATCACACTGGGTGGCCTACAGCCTGACGTGGCTGCAGGACCCACTCCACAGCGTGAGCTGCACTCACACAGCCCTTGCAGACAGCTGTGAACACTGCTGCTAGGGCAAAGAAGGCTACAGTGGTGGTTTATGTAGCCTGGGTAAAGCACTAGATGTTTGGTGGAATCGCTATTTCTAACTGTCCCTCACAGTCTTCTACAGCAGCCTGTCCCTAACTGAATTCACAGCAGAGTGACCAGAAATGGCGGCTGCGGTGGCTTTTATAGTGCATCATGACATCATTTCGGCAGCCAATCACAGCCATGCCAATAGTTAACATGCCTACATGCCTAACAGGATGTGCCCACACTTCGGAGGATTCCCATTGGCTTAATCAAAGCAAGCAGGCTCATAGCATGATGGGAACTTCCTATTCCGATTCCGATCCCGGAATCCGATATGAAAAAAGTATCGGAATTAAGTATCGGAATTCCGATACCGCTAATATCGGCCGATACCCGATACTTGCGGTATCGGAATGCTCAACACTAATTATGAAGTTAATTAAGGTTGACAAGCTTAAGTAAGAAGAATTGATGCTTTTGGCATTCAAATGGGCACTGTAGGTGTGTTTCCTGTCCTCCTCTCACTGCCGACTTTTATTCCCCATTGACTTACATTGGGTTTCGTGTTTCAGGACGACCCCGACTTTTCCCTATAATCGGACGATCTTGCTCGACCCGACTTTTGGAAAAGTCGGGTTTCACGAAATGAAACGCGACCCTAAAAAAACAAAAGTCGCTCAACTCTAGTCGGGATCACTGGTGCATCGCTAAGTGTAACGGTACCCTTATACTTACCCACCGCCGTCTTCACCTTCTATCAGCGCCGATCCTGCGGTGCCATCTTGTGACAGAAACTTCTGACTAGCCGGAAGATCTCAATGCAAGTCTCCGAATGAGACTATCCTAGACTTGCATTGAAAAGTTACCTCTGGCAAACAATGGAGAGATATGACAGGTCATAAACTGCCGGAGACCCATAAACTGCCGGAGACCGAAGGCAGCGGTGGTAATAGAAGATGAAGACAGCTGTGGGTAAGTTTAATACTAGGAGCAGGGGCCTTAGATTAAGGCTGTGTGCCCACGATGCGATTTTTAAGCGTTTCCGCGGCGATTTTAAACGCGCGATTTTGCCGCGGAAACGCTTAAAAAAACCATCACATACACCATCTATGAAAATCGCATACACTTGTGCTAATGTTGCAATTTTTACAGCTGCGGTATCACTAAGCAGTAAAAATCGCAGCATGTTCATTAATTTGCGGAATCGCATGCGATTCCGCCTACATAGACATGTATTGAAACGCTTTAAAATCGCAAATGTAGCAAACACTTGCGATTTTTCAAGCATCTCAAAACGCACACTACAGGAAGTGACATCGGCCCATCCCATAATGCCAACCCCTGAGCATCCCGTAATCCAGGAAGACAAGAAAAAATCCCATAATTCCTGTCTTCCTGGATCATGGCTGCCAACATGGGATGGGCCTCCTCATAAGTGTGATAAGTGTCTGTGTGTGTGTCGGGTGTGCGGTGTATATGTGGTGTGTGTGCGGTGTATATGTGGTGTGTGCAGCGTCTGTGTGCTGTCTGGCATAGGCCGATAGGACTACTACTCCCATCGGCCTATGTCTGTTCCCCTATACACTTGTGGCAGCAGGCTCAGCACGATGGGAGCAGTATTTCCCATCGAGCTGTTTCTGCTTTTTTTAAAAAAACCTTTTTTTTTGTCGCCCCGCCCCCCTGTCCGACCATAAAATATCCCCCTATAGCAAAATAAATATATATATATATATATATATATTTTTTTTTTTTTTCATGGCCCGACACCCTTCTGTTAAATTTATTTTTTTCATAATTTTTTTTTTCAAACTTAAATGTGTCCAATAAATTTTTTTTCATTGGTGGCCAGTGGTTACCTGTGGAAAAAATTATAATTACCTGTCCCCGACGTCGCCACCTAAAAAAAAAAATAAAATAAAAAACCCGTACTCACCTCTTCTGCTAATTCCCCGAAGACCATTTTCCATCTAAATAAAATAATAGAAAAACAAACCACAAAAATACCTACCATCCGCAGCATCCCATAAAAACGACTGTTATGTGGCCGCTCTAAACCACCAACGCCGCTACAATGAACGGGGCCGTAAAGAGCCCCGGTTCATTGTATACTGAGTTCACCCGAAGGCAGCTCGCACTGCTCGGGTGAACTCGGGCGGTGCGGTGTGCACATGCGCGGACTCCCAGGTTCACCTGAGGTGAACTCAGGAGCGTGAGATTTTTTCCCACGCCAATTAGTTCATCTCAGGCGAGCCAGGGCGCCTGCGCAGTGCAGCCAGCATGACGTCATTTTTTTTTTTATTTTTTTTTACAAAAATGTATTTATTTCATTAAATTTTTTTTAAATTAAAGTGTGTATTTCCCCCCCCAAAAAAAAATAGCGAAATAAAAAAAAAAAAATATATATATATATATATATATATATATATATTCCCCATTTTTAACCCCCCCGCCCGGAAAAAATATTAAAAAATATATATATATATTCCCCATTTTTAACCCCCCACTGCCCGAAAAAAATATTTAAAGAAAATATATATATATATATATATATATATATATATATATATATATTCCCCATTTTTAACCCCCTCCTGCCTGAAAAAAATATTAAAAAATATATATATATTCCCCATTTTTAACCCCCCCGCCCGAAAAAATTAAAATAAATTATATATTTATTCCCCATTTTTAACCCCCACCTGCCCGAAAAAAATATTAAAAAAATATATTTATTCCCCATTTTTAACCCCCCCACCTGAAAAAAATATTTAAAAGAAAATATATATATATTCCCCATTTTTAACCCGACAGCCCGAAAAAATATTAAAAAAATATATATATATTCCACATTTTTAACCCCCCACTGCCCGAAAAAATATTAAGAAAATATATATATTCCCCATTTTCAACCCCCCTGCCCGAAAAAATTTTGAAAAAAAATTTATATATTTATTCCCCATTTTTAACCCCCACCTGCCCGAAAAAAATATTAAAAAAAATATATATATTCCCCATTTTTAACCCCCCTGCCCGAAAAAAAATTAAAAAAAAAAAATATATTCCCCATTTTTTACACCCCCTGCCCGAAAAAAAAATTTAAAAAAAATATATATATTCCCCATTTTTAACCCTCCCTGCCCGAAAAAATTAAAAAGAAAAAAATATATATATTTATTCCCCATTTTTAACCCCCACCTGCCCGAAAAAAAATATTAAAAAAAATATATATATATATATATTCCACATTTTTAACCCCCCCGCCCGAAATTTTTTTTAAAAAATATATATATATTTATTCGCTATTTTTAACCCCCCTGCCCGAAAAAAATATTTAAAAAAAAATACATTTATATATTCCCCATTTTTAACCCCCCACTGCCCGAAAAAATGTAAAAATATATATATATATATATATATATATATTCCCCATTTTTAACCCCCCCACTGCCCGAAAAAAAATTAAAAATATATATATATATTCCCCATTTTTAACCCCCCTGCCCGAAAAAATATTAAAAAAAAATATATTTATATATTCCCCATTTTTAACCCCCCACTGCCCGAAAAAAATTTTTTTATAAAAAATATATATATTCCCCATTTTTAACCCCCCCTGCCTGAAAGAATTTAAAAAAATATATATATATATGTTTAGTCCCCATTTTTAACCCCCCTGCCCAAAAAAATATTAAAAAATATATATATTCCCCATTTTTAACCCCCCACTGCCCGAAAAAAATATTAAAAAAATATATATTCCCCATTTTTAACCCCCCGCCTGAAAAAAAATATATATATATTTATTCCCCATTTTTAACCCTCACCTGCCCGAAAATTTTTTAAAAAAATATATATATATTTATTCCCCATTTTTAACCCCCCCGCCCGAAAAAAATATTTAAAAAAATATATATTTATATATTCCCCATTTTTAACCCCCCACTGCCCGAAAAATTTGAAAAAATATATATATATTCCCCATTTTTACCACCCCTGCCCAAAAAAATTTAAAAAAATATGTATATATATTTAGTCCCCATTTTTAACCACCCTGCCTGGAAAAAATATTAAAAATTATATATATTCCCAATTTTTAACCCCCCACTGCCCGATAAAAATATTTAAAAAAATACATATATATTCCCCATTTTTAACCCCCCCACTGCCCGAAAAAATTTAAAAAATATATATATATATTCCCCATTTTTAACCCCCCTGCCCGAAAAAAAATTAAAAAATATATATATATTCCCCATTTTTAACCCCCTTGCCCGAAAAAAAATTAAAAAAATATATATATTCCCCATTTTTAACCCTCCCTGCCCGAAAAAATTAAAAAGAAAAAAAATTATATATTTATTCCCCATTTTTAACCCCCACCTGCCCGAAAAAACATAAAAAATATATATATATATATATTCCCCATTTTTAACCCCCCCGCCCGAAAAATTTTAAAAAAAATATATATATTTATTCCCTGTTTTTAACCCCCCTGCCAGAAAAAAATATTTAAAAAAAATACATTTATATTTTCCCCATTTTTAACCCCCCACTGCCCGAAAAAATTAAAAAATAAATATATAGATATTCCCCATTTTTAACCCCCCCACTGCCCGAAAAAAATATTTAAAAAAATATATATATTTACATATTTCCCATTTTTAACCCCCCACTGCCCGAAAAAAAAAAAAAAAATATATATATATATATATATTTTCCCCATTTTTAACCCCCCACTGCCCGAAAAAAATATTTAAAAATATATATATATATTCCCCATTTTTAACCCCCCGCCCGAAAAAAATATTAAAAAAATATATATATATATATTCCCCATTTTTAACCCCCCGCCCGAAAAAATTAAAAAAAAATTATATATTTATTCCCCATTTTTAACCCACCCTGCCCGAAAAAAATATTTAAAAAAAATATATATTTATATATTCCCCATTTTTAACCCCCCACTTCCCGAAAAAAATATTTAAAAATATATATATATTCCCCATTTTTAACCCCCCGCCCGAAAAAAATATTAAAAAAATATATATATATATATTCCCCATTTTTAACCCCCCGCCCGAAAAAATTAAAAAAAAATTATATATTTATTCCCCATTTTTAACCCACCCTGCCCGAAAAAAATATTTAAAAAAAATATATATTTATATATTCCCCATTTTTAACCCCCCACTTCCCGAAAATTAAAAAAAAAAAATATATATATATATACATATATATTCCCTATTTTTAACCCCCCCCCCCGGCAGAAAAAATAATTTAAAAACAATTTTTTCGGGGGGGGGGGGGCGAGGGTAGAAAATGGGTTATATAAATGTATGTGTGAGCGTGTGTGTGAATATATATATTAGGGTAATCATCATCGTAACGGAGAGTAGACTGAAAGAGCCATGTTAGGGTGATTGTGTGTGTGCACATGTGTACATGGATTCAGACATATCTATATTGGTTGTGAAACTGTGTTACCGTGTGGATATATATTAATTGATGTGTGAAAAAGTAGATTTTGTTAAAATCTTCATATTGTTGACTACACAACAATTTAAAAAAAAACCTTAACTTTATTGTAGATTGAAAAACATCCGGCCGTATGGGACCGCTCATGTGAGGAATATAAGGGTTCCAAGCGGGATGTATGGCCGGCTATTGTCAAAGAACTTTATCCTCAGTGGCCTCATCTGTCTTCAGCTGGACAAAAAAAGATTAGTATGTATTGCATACATTGAATTTGTCCAGTTTTTTTAATGATTGAATTTTCAGAAACCTTTTTTTTATTGTTTCATTTCAGTGGAAGATGTAAAGAACCGATGGAGATCAGTAACAGATCGCTTTATGAAGTCGCTAAAACCTCCAAGTGGAAGCTTACCTCCGCGGGGTAGGGTCCAGTACTCAGACCCACTCCAGTTTATTTTAACTAGCAGGAACTTGCGGAGGTAAATTTTACATATAATTTTTATTTACAATTTATGTAACATTTTAAAGTAGTCTGTAATTAACATGGTTTTTTCTTGCTTCTACAGAACTGACGGCAACCTCAGGGCCGAAACTCCTCCGGCCCATCCAACTAGCCCGGAGCAGGGTCTGGGAGAGGAGGTGGAGGATCATACATTCTCACCAGATGTTCCTGAGGACTGCCCATCATCCTTGCCCCTGACAGATATGTTATCTACAACACCATCATATTCTGCTGCGGGAACTTTTTTGCTGCTCCTTCCTCGGGTGCTGCCTGTAGCTCTGCTGGTGGCATGTCAAGGCCTACTAGGATGGGCGCTGCTTCTGCCCATCCCGTGCCATCGAGAAGGCCGGCACCCAAAAAGGTCAACAGTACTGAGACTTCGAGTAGTTTGTTACAAAACCTCATTAGTCGAACCCTCAGTATGCTCGACACTTCGTCGAAGCAAGACAAACTAGACAAATTTGGCTCATTTTTAGCTGGCCGCCTCAGATCCATGACACGTGACTGGCAGAATACGTTGATGTCAGCAGTCAATTTACTCTTAATGACTGTTGACGTCCCATCCCCAATTCCCCCGTCATCAGCTATAATGACGGGGATTCTTAATATTTTTAATTCCCAAAGTGGGCCTCCACCAGCACCAGCTGCATGGCAGCGTTTTGGGCAGGAGGCAGCATACAGGCATGACGCTGCCGAACCGTCTGGTTTTGCCCGACCACCATCAACATATACCACAGCCCATAATACTTCACCCACCTCTACTATGTCATCCCCAAACATGTATCCAACCTATGGATATGATCCTGACTATCATACTTTGTGATAAATTTTCTACTATCACCACAAACAACTCTGTATGTCCCACCCCCCCTACTCTGTCCTGTTGACAGGGTGCTTTTTGTTAATTCAAAAATTTTAGTGTTTTGTTTTTTCAAAAAATTAATTATTTAATGTTTATTAAAAAAATTAAAAAAAATCTGTGTTTTTTAATTTCTTTCCAAAAAATTTTTTGTACCAAAAACACACCAAAAAATGCTTATGAACATAACCTTAAGCCGGGGTCACACTTGCGTGTGCAATACAAGGAACTTGCGCAAGTCTCTCTCATCAATGCGCGGCACTGCCGTCAACACTCGGATGGGAGTGTGCGGCTGCATAGAAATACATGCGGCTGCACACTCCAGTCCCGAGTTGCAGCAGCATTGATGCGTGAGTTTCTCGCATTGCATATGCAAGTGTGACCCTGGCCTTATTGTAATCCTACCTGACACAATGGTATGACAACTGATAAGTTAAAGTTCCAGTGCCTCAGTGCAAACCGGAGCTGCTGGCATTTCAAAAATTAACCACACTATGCATCAGGGCCGGACTGGGACTAAAATTCAGCCCTGGCATTTGAAGTTACACAGGCCCACTAGTCACATGGTGACTATATAATATCTTTGTACACTTGTAGTTTACAAGAAGTGAGAGGAGATTAACACGACTATATAACATGTAGTCAGAGCTGTGCCCAGTATTTCAGCTCAGTCCTATTTATTGCTTTTAGGTACAGTACTCCTCCCAAATCTCTGTCCCCTTTTGTATGCACGGTGACAGAATTCCTGGCAGAACTGCTCTCTATTGGGCAACCAGACCCCCTGGTCATAGCCGCCCCTATCATACCTCCCAACTTTTGAAGAAGGGATAGATGGACAAAGACTGCAAATTTTGGCCACGCCCAGCCACACCCATTTCACAACTAGTCACACCCATGTCCACACCTAATCGCACCCATTTAGCACTGCTGATCACACTGACTGGTACTGAGAGCACAGTGGCTGGCATTATGGGCACACTGACTGGCACTAAGGAAGAGAGAAAACAGAGAGAGATAGAAAAAAGAAAACAGAGAGAGCAAGAAAGGGGAAAGAAAGAAAGAACAGTGAGAGACAAAGAAAGAACAGTGAGAGACAGAGAAAGAACACAGAGAGAAAGAAAGAGGGGAAAGAAAGAAGAGAGAGACAGAGAAAGAACAGAGAGAGAAAGAAAGAAGTAAAGAAAAGAAAGAAAGAACAGCGAGAAAGAGAGGAAAGAAAAAGAAAGAAAGAGGGGAAGAAAGAACAGAGAGAGAAAAAAGAAAGATTAGAGAGAGAAAGAAAGAACAGAGAGAGAAAGAAAGAACAGAGAGAGAAAGAAAATGAGGGAAAGACAGAACAGAGAATGAAAGAACAGAGAAAGAATGAAAAAGAGAGAAAGAAATAAAGAAAGATTCTATAAAGATACTATAGCAGCCCGGCTCCCATTGTAGTGCCCACCTGAGCCTCCCGGTGCAGGACCTATCATGATCCGCTCACATGGCCGGCATCCCCGATTCCAAGGCGATCCTGCTGTCTGCGCTGTCGGAGGAGGACACGGTGATGGATCTGAAGCATTCCTGGTTCCGTCACAATCTCCTCAAGAAATGATCTCATTTCCGGTCAGCTTCCAGCACGTCACTTCCGGTGGAACATCATGTGTGTGTTTTAAAATGCTCCTCGGGGCTCCGCCGTGTACTCCTGTGTCCGTGGGAAAAGTCCGCTTTGTATGCTTTGTACACACTTGGCTCCGCTCCGTACATCCCGTACACATATGGCTCCACTCCGCACACACACGGCTCCGCTCCGTACACCTCGTACACCTCGTACACACGGCTCCTCTCCGTACACGCGCGGCTCCTCTCCGTACACCTCGTACACGCGTGGCTCCTCTCCGTACACCTCGTACACGCGCGGCTCCTCTCCGTACACCTCGTACACGCGTGGCTCCGCTCCGTACACCTCGTACACACGGCTCCGCTCCGTACACCTCGTACACGCGTGGCTCCTCTCCGTACACCTCGTACACACGGCTCCTCTCCGTACACCTCGTACACGCGCGGCTCCTCTCCGTACACGCGCGGCTCCTCTCCGTACACCTCGTACACACGCGGCTCCTCTCTGTACACCTCATACACACGGCTCCTCTCTGTACACCTCATACACACGGCTCCTCTCCGTACACCTCGTACACGCGCGGCTCCGCTCCGTACACCTCGTACACACGGCTCCGCTCCGTACACCTCGTACACACGGCTCCGCTCCGTACACCTCGTACACACGGCTCCGCTCTGTACACCTCGTATACACGCGGCTCCGCTCCGTACACCTCGTACACACGGCTCCGCACTGTACACCACGTACACACGACTCCGCACCGTACACCACGTACACACGACTCCGCACCGTACACCACGTACACACGACTCCGCTCCGCACACCTCGTACACTCGCGGCTCCTCTCCGTACACCTCATACACACGGCTCCGCTCCGTACACCTCGTACACACGGCTCCGCTCCGTACACCTCGTACACACGGCTCCGCTCCGTACACCTAGTACACACGGCTCCGCTCCGTACACCTCGTACACGTGCGGCTCCTCTCCGTACACCTCGTACACACGCGGCTCCGCTCCGTACACCTCGTACACACGGCTCCGCTCCGTACACCTCGTACACACGGCTCCGCTCCGTACACCTTGTACACACGGCTCTGCTCCGTACACCTCGTACACACATCTCTGCTCCGTACACCTCGTACATGCGCGGCTCCTCTCTGTACACCTCATACACACGGCTCCGCTCCGTACACCTCGTACACACGGCTCCGCTCTGTACACCTCGTACACACGGCTCCGCTCCGTACACCTCGTACACACGGCTCCGCTCCGTACACCTCGTACACACGGCTCCCCTCCGTACACCTCGTACACACGGCTCCACTCCGTACACCTCGTACACACACGGCTCCGCTCCGTACACCTCATACACACACAGCTCTGCTACATCCACACTGTAAATCCTGACCCCACACATACTTACCTCAACCAGCACCATGACAACAGCAAAGCAGAGTCTTGCAGACGGTAGAGGCAAGGCTGAGCGCACAGGACCTGTTATGAGGTCACAGGAGGGGCGGAGTCAGGGGTGACATGATCGGGGGTCTGGACAGAGGCTACTGATCATGTGACCCCCTTGACTCCTCCCCTCCTGTGACCTCATCACAGGTCCTGCGAACAGAGCGAGCAGGCAAGCGAGTGCGACGCTGTGAGTGGCTGCGGGGGGGGGGGAGGGGGGTCTCATGCTAAGGCGAGGATGGGGTGCGAGGGGGGGCGTGGCGGCTTATCTCCCTGCAGTGCGGGAGGAACTTGAAACTATCACCGCCATGCCCGCAGAGGGCCAGCGGCAGGAACAACAGTGGCCGCAGCAGCTGGCAAGCAGCCAGATGATCGGTCGCTGCCGCCCGCGGCCCACGTGACAGCGGCCCAGCGGGAAAATGCCCGGTTGGTTATATTGCCAATCCGGGCCTGCTATGCATAATGTTTTCCAACATCCCCCAATAACTGCCCATACCAACAACCACTATTATTGAATAAAAATAATGGAGAACAGATTTTATTTTGCAAACAAAGTTAATTTTTATTAACTTTTTTGTATTTTCACATTTATTAGCTTGTAGTTAGTCTTCAGATCTTCTCTGCTGTCCTGGCTGCTCAACACCGGCACAGGAGTATTGCCAGTGCACGGCACCTTCAGGACTCATGAAGTAGTCAGTGAAGGTTTCTCGCACACGCACACCCGAGTTGGATACCCTTCCTTGACCCAAATTTGAAACAGCATTTAAGTCAGACAGCTGTGACTCCTCATCTACGTCAGTGGCATATTTTCGAGCGTAGTTGTGGAGTACACAGCATGCCTTTATGACTGTATCAGAGGTCTGCGTATCCAACTGGATGGCTGTGTGAAAGATCCACCACTGACTACACATGATCCGAAGAGGTGCATTCCACATATCTGCCTGCACGACTCAGCTGATAATTAAAACCCTCCACTGGTCAACCAGTGCCCTTCGTGGGTATGGGCGCAGCAGGTTGGCCTTTAAGAGAAACGCCTCATCCGATACCATCACAAAGGGTACTGGATGTGTGTAACCCGGCAAAGGTCTTGGGGCTGGGAGCGTTCCGCCATCTCAAAGAATTTGCAGTCCAATCTGTGATGCTCGCAACACCCGAGAATCCCCAGTACTGCCATAAGCACCAACGTCAATGGCAACAAATTTGCAATGTGCATCAGCCACCGCCATCAGGACCACCGAAAAATACTTCTTATAATTAAAGAAGCGTGATCTTGATCGTGGTGGCTTCAGCACTCTCACATGTTTTCCATCGACAGCACCTATGCCGTTTGGGAAATTAGCCACAGACTGAAAGCCTGCTGCGACCTGCAGCCAAGTCTCCTCGGTTGGGGAAGGCATCACCATGGGCTGCAACTTTTGCCAGATGACGGCACATGTGCACCTCACAATTCTAGAGATGGTGGTTTTACCAACCCTAAATTGGAGGTGCAGTGATGTGTAGCTCTCTCCTGTGGCCAAAAACCTGAAAAAAATGATAAGCAAAAAAAAGGCCAGGCGTAAAAAGCACATTTGAAATATAGATGGCAGCAGTATGGGGGCTGTGGCTGGCAGCAGTATGGGGGCAGTACAAAGAGCAGTGGCTGGCAGCAGTATGGGGGCAGTGGAAAGGGCAGTGGCTGGCAGCAGTATGGGGGCAGTGGAAAGGGCAGTGGCAGGCAGCAGTATGGAGGCAGTGGAAAGGGCAGTGGCTGGCAGCAGTATGGGGGCAGTGGAAAGAGCAGTGGCTGTCAGCAGTATGGGGGCAGTGAGTCTTACAGTCTTTTGGGGGCCAAATGTGTTACCAAACCCCCCAAAAAAAATATACTTACTGCAAGGTGATGAGCAGCCTTTCCGCAGCAGAGATGGCTCGTGACATGACCGTGTCCTCATAATTCAAAGCTGGAGAAAGAAGGCCGAGTAGCTGATCGAATGCTTCAATTGGGATCCTGCAGAATTGTATGAATTTTTCCGGATGACTGTGAAAAAAAAAAAAATTACGATTAACCACACAGATGAAAATGTGACATAACAACAAAAAATAAACTTAAGTATCCATTAGGTTCACACGGCTACCAATAGACCTATTTTCCATTATATATCTTACCTCCATATGTGAACAACGACAAAGCAAAGTCCAGCAATAAGGAGAACAATAATCTTACCTCCATATATCCTGGTAAAGGAGAAGGAAGTGACCCTTTGCCGCCCGCTCTTGAACTATCGGATGCACCCACATTCTTGTTCTCCTCCTCCTCCTCTTCCTCCTAGAGCGCTCCTACGAGAGAATATAGACTTTATAGTCAAAAATACATATATGTAATAAAAAATTAAACATAACAAAAAATTGCATGACATTATGTTACCTGCTCGTCGTGTTGTAGGTGTAGCAGATTCAGTAACAAAGTCAGCAGCAAAATCCGCAAGTTTTCTTCGCTCAGACTCCACTGGTCCTGCACGTGAGGCATTTTGAAATCAGCCCGAAAGCAAAATGGAGAAAAGGGGTTGGAAAAGGAAATGACCTCATATTGTTTTTTTGTTTTTTTTAAATAAATAACTTTATTTGGGGTCAAAAATCGCTTAAAAAATGCATGAAAAACGCGTCAAAGTCGCGTCAAAAACCGCGTTAAAAACCGCATGCATTTTTCCTGGCAAGGGTATGCGTTTCTGCTCAGGAAAAAAATCGCATGAAAAACGCTATGGGGGCACATAGCCTAAAACCACTAAAAAAATGGTTAAGTGGTGCTTTAAAAGCTCATTTAAAAAATGACAATATATGTACAATTAGATATGCAACAGACATATACAGGCTTATCTTTATGCACATTAATTGTACCTACAATCAGTATCGGACTGGGTGCTAAGGGCCCACTAGTAACATTGACTTTGGTGGGGCCCACTTTTCACCTGCTTACAAATATTATATTACCCTCGTACACAATTTACCTATTTCTCTACATAATAATAAACTGGGTACTTTGGTTAATGACTGATGAGATGCTGCTTTTTTCTGTATAAAGTGAATCAAGTGAATTATGCCAAGTACTGCCCATACAGTAAGGTTAGGGGCCCAGACCTGCACAGGGGCCCATCGGGGGATTCCCCTGCTCCCCTATGGCCCAGTCCGAGCCTGCCTACAATATATTCCCAATCATGCACTCACATTTACTACATACATTCATTACATAATGGCACACACACAGTGCATAATATACACTTACTTGTACAGTGGCAGAACCTAATTAACAAAAATATATGTATATTTATTTTAGTGCTTCCCCCTAAATTCTCCTGCTCCAGACACTCGCCCTCCAGTAACTCGTGGCAAATACAGCCGTGCTCCAATACACATTTTGTTTTTTGCTTCATCCTAGTAATTGCTGGAGGTCCAACGTTTCCACACATGCAATCTTCTGAAATGTCTCATTGATGTGTCACAAGGCTTGTAAAACCAGATGCTTACTATACTTTGCCTTGCACATACTTCTTGCTTATTTTGCTTGCCGTAGGCTACAGAATCACAGAATATGTGTAAAATCTAGGAAAAGGCAAATCTTGTCGTGCAGTTAACATTTTTGTGGCAAGGAGCAGTATAAACGATGCATTTTAAGGATCAGTTGTGCTTTTAATCCCCCCATTGAGGATTAATCTGAAGGATTTCCACAGCTGCTACCAGCAAAGCAAAGTAGCTTAATGTATAGAGATCATTACAGGCATATTTTACCGTATATATAATTTGCAGAGAATAGAGACAGAGAGGGCTTTGATCATTTTTAGTGTTAATGTTACATTTTAGTAGTGTTTGTATTAATTATTTATTACATACCATGACAATAGTAAATATTCATTCATATTTGCTACTAAGTTATTCTTCTTCACAATGAAACAAGTGCATCACAAAGTAATTAAAGAAGCAGAAAGGATGAATGGATGACCTCCAGTACGAAGAGGAGACATCAATAGTGATGGCAGGGCTGAAGTATGAATCATCTGACATCTCCTTTGCTTCACTACACCCACAGTACCCGTGCAACGACCTGGAACTTGTTGCAAAGCCTTCACCATAGTAACATGAAATCAGCCGTAATTGCTTCCGTTATGCCGCCTGCTGCGCCCGGTACGCACCAGCACTGAGATGGCATCCTACTAATACAATTAGCTTAATACTAAGATCTCAGCGCCTATCAGGGAATGAGAATTGAAAAAGAACATGGAGTGTGGGTAGTAGCGAGTGTTTGATGTGTTGACCCAATGCTCACTGAGCTTGGAAGGCTCGGCAAACCCTAATCTCATCATTGTTGTATAATTGTCTGGAGGGGAGTTTTCGGCACCACAGCAAAATGTAATGGCACATTTTAGGATATTCCCCAGATTATCAACCTTAAATGCCACCAAAACAGAAATACCAGCCAGAGATGCCCTTGCATGCCAGTGACAAATGCCACCAGAGTGCAAACTTCAGATTTATAAATGCCATCAAACCCTTCACTGTCTGTACAAGAAGCCCCCAAAGTGATTAACACGAATTCCCACAACTTGTTGCTTCTGGGCTTCTCTTTACATCTAACATGCGGTGCTGACATCCACATATGAAAGGTACATGCCAACATTACGGTACGGAACCATAAAAGCTGTCCATGATCATAAAACTGCTACTGATTCATCCAATTTATTGTAAAGACTTTAAAAAAAGGTGAGCGATGTAGATACTTAAAGGGTCAGTTAGTAAGTAGTAGTGGTTAGAGTACTGTATACTGTCTGGGGCTTTACTTCATCCCTTTAGTGAATGGAGGTACAGTGTGGGGCCCTACACCATGTGCGGCCTCCAATGCCATAGAATGCTTTCTCCATTCCCCCGGCAGCTGCACACAAATGCTTGTCTGTATGTGGCTGCTCCCATATACATATATATTGTCAGAAAGATGAGGAGGGGGACAGAGTGGGAGCCGAGACAGGACAGTATTATTGGTACTGTGTAGCCATCTCTGGGTCCCCCATATATCAGGAGAATGGGGTTCTTTGACCCCTGTTTAGCACTGCGGAGAGAAGTATATGAAGCAGATTGTGGCTGTGTAAGCAGTCACCACAACACTCATCATTTTTTATGGAGCATTATTTGTGGATAAAAGGGACATTATTTTCCTTATATATGCAACTTTTAGTATGCAAAAGATCCCTGAGAATGTAATACCGTTTTAAGTTTTACAATGGCCTCAGGGAATGGTTCACTTGATAATATGGCGATTAAACCAGAAAATGTGTGCACCCCTGATTTAGTCCTTTCTTCTAGGACAAATTTGGAAAGCGCCAATTCTGCAGACACTGCTGGTCTCTACAAGAGTGAAATCTGTTGTCATTTTACTGATTCTGTTACTAATCAATATCCTTAAAGGAAATCTGTCAGCAGGTGTTTGCTAATTCATCTGAGAGCAGTGTGATGTTGGGAAAGAGACCTTGAATCCATTGATGTATCACTTACAGTGCTGTGCAAATTAATTGGGACCAAGTCTTTTTTTTATGTAAAATCGTAAGTTGGTTACCAGTCAGTGTTTCAAACTAGTTTTAACTGCTTTGAACAGGCACTCACACCTGTTCAAAGCAGTTAAATCTGGTTTGAAACACTAACTGGTAACCAACTTACGATTTTACGTAAAAAAATGCTTTGTCCCAATTAATTTGCACAGCACTGTATATTTCTGGGTGCAGCAGTTGTGACACAATCTGAGTTTTTAGACTTAAAATGAAGCAGAGCTGAGAAAGCTGACCCCTCCCACACCAGGCTCTGTATGTGCATTGTCTATAGACAATGAGCTGTTTATAACAAGAGGAGGCGGAGTAGTAATATCATGCACACACTGCTGTAGCTGCCATAGTTTGGACAATGAAAACCTTCAGTGTAAGTAAATAACAGCACACAGCCTGACATGTGACGCATCCTTGAATTCAGTGTCTTAACCCCTACCTCATGCTGTCCACAAATTACATGGCAAAACCTGCTGACAGATTCCCTTTAAAATATTTCAGTGAATAATCATCATAATGAAGAATGTTATAATTACATGACATATGTATCTGATTTTACCAAAACTAATCCTGAATACAGGACACATCTTTGTTCTTATAGGTATATAGCCTTCAGGACAGGCTGTTTGGAGAAGATGTATATGATTCTGGGGCTGCGCCTGCCCATTATCTTATGTAATCATCTGCCAACTGTTCTAATTCCCATCACCGGTAAGGCATCTTCCCAATAGTGCAATCATGCAAAATCTGTTCGAGCAGATATATAATACAGATGTAATATTCACCAGCATGACTACCTAAAATGGGGTAATGAGGCTTGCTGGGCCCGCATATCATTTCCTGGAAATAGCAGCTGTTTGCTTTGCAGAGATTGCGAAAAAAATGGACGAAGGCAACTCATTGGTGTCTCTGATCTCAGCCTACTCACTGCTCTGTCTAGTTACTGTTTGTACTTGACAAGAGTTCTGCAAGACTTGAGTGGTGTCCACTTAACACTGTCATCCAGGATGGGTGCTGGGCTCATATTATTAGAGAAGGGGAGGGACAAAGGGGGGATTGTCCTCAAATATCCCTCTCTCCATGACACCGGGACACTTACATCTGTCCTAGCAATCTAGCATTCATGGAACCAGACTGCTTATCTCTGTTTTTTATAACATAATCATCTATGATTCCCCAATTGTCTGTAAAAGTGATGCGATATTACTTTATCTCTATAATCCAATTTCTGCAGTAACAATGCTATACAGTGATTGTCCACTTTCATAGAAATGCATGCGTTGCCATTTTCCAAGATATTACTGCTCAAATTGTCCATTTACCAGCAGGAATTTTGTAAGATTATAATGGCAGCCTGGAACATGAAATTCCCTTTAGCTCTCACAAAACATATTTTATGTATTGTACACCATCCAACAAACTGAAATAAAAGACAGGTAACCCCGTACCACCATTGGCTGTGATCAAACCTGGCACAGACAAATCATTGGTGCAATCTACAGGGACCCAAGAGGTAAGGGGCCACTTCTACCTCCAAAGCAGGAGGAATTGTACATTATCATGAGAGATTGGACTCAAAAGGGTCCATACATTGCTGTGGCATGCTCTGTGTCCGCACCTGGATGCCACTAAGAGAACATATTACTTGGCTTCCATAAACATTAGGCTACAAAGCAACATGCCATGGGACATAAAAAATGAGTTGCAGCATCTAATGATGGGATTGTGACCTGTGACTAATGGAAATAATATAACCCTGTTAGGCTTTTGGATGCAAGTCGCACAACTATGATTTTGCCCCCTATAGACATTAATGTAAGTTGGGTTTCACTGACTGCTCTACATTCACAAATCACCAGAATGCTTTTGTTTAAGGGACTTGGCTGAGAATTTTTGTCGGAGTGGTGACTTCACAAGTGGTTTTCAATCAGGTAAGCTACTGTGACGTAACCAATGAGTGTCATTAAGATATGCCGCTATGATATCAGAGCTAAGTTTCAGTACACTTGAGATGAGCACATTTTTTTGAAATTTGAATTCACCACCTTCCCTGAATTCTTCCAGAAAATTTCATTTGAATCTTTTCTTTGCAACTCAGAGATAATCCAGTTGTCCTAAAAAGCCGTGCGTAATACTATGGGGTCTTCTAGGACTGTATTGAATCCTTTCAGTCTCTTTAATTCAAGCATAGCCTTAGTAATGTTTATGTGATCTCAACATATATGGCTATGGGTAAACAGATATTAAGTGTTCTTCACTTCTGTGATGTCACATACATTATCGGTACAGGTTCTTCAGTGTTTTATGTCTCTCTTTCCCTATGTCTATTGCTATTGCTCTAAGCTGTGACCTGTGACATCTTCTCACTATCCAGGTTCACACCAAAATGGCTGCTGCATCTCTTAACGCAGCTGTTATACAGGCTATAATATTCCCTCTTTTTTGGGTGTGCTATACATCGTGATGTGATAGCTGCAATGCATTAAAGGGAATCTGTAACCAGGTTTTGGCTACCTCATCTGAGGAAAAGAGACCCTGATCCCTATGACATATCACTAAGTTTACTGAATGCAGCAGTTGTGACAAAATCAGAGTTTTTAGATGTAGCATGTAGCAGAGCTCAGAAAGTTAACCTCACTCACACCACAGTTTTCTGTGTACATTGTCTAGTGACGGTACGCTGCTTATCAGAGGGGGGATGTGGTCGCACCAGAGCTCATGTGAGCACCAGTCCAGGCAGTAATAATCTCATTGGTGATAAAACATTCATTGTATGGAAGCAACAGCACAGAGCCTAATAAATGATGCATCCCTGAAATTTGTGTTTCAGCCCCTATCTCATGCTGTCCTCTGAAACCTGTTGATAGCATGCCCAACAATGCTCAAGGTCATGTGAGCCTTTCCTTGGCTGATGCAATCTTCTGCATTGTGTAAAATCCTCTACACTGTGTAAAATGGCAGTAGACAGCAACTAAAAGAGGACTGAAATCCTCCAAAAATTCAAAAGGCAGCAAAATAAAAGGCAGCAATGTTTTTACCTGCCTTGGCCTCCAGCCAAATGCCCTTTAGGAAGCAGCAGGCCCATGTGGTTAAGATGGCAGTAACACAGGTGCAATGATACAGATGAGACAGCCATTCACTACCTACCAATCCATGGAGGGGGTGGCTGCTTAGTATACGATTGCACAATGAGGATTTGTATGCGGCGCTGTTCACAGAGTGGTAATGCACAGCATCCAGGTTACCAGCCTATTAGTGACGCCCTTCTATTAGATCAGACGGGCTGCCCAGCGCTATCAAGAGGCATCCCATGTGAACAGGCACCACAGTTTACAAGACAAAATGGGCCTAGCTGCACCCTGATATTAAAGTGCAAAAAAAAATACATATAAAATATGTGAGGTATTGGTCGATATTTTGGCCAAAGTATACAAGCCTGCAACCCAGCGTCAAGGGTCCTCACACTTGCGAGTCCATATCACTAATGACTACAATAGACAGCAACTAAAAGAGGACTGAAATCCTCCAAAAATTTCTCGATGTGACATCATAAATATGCTTTGTGAGGACAGCTGGTATGTCATCACAATAAGGCTCTGCCTCTCAGGGGTGTATATAACACAAATACCATCAAATTAACAGTTTCAGTAATAAATTATTTTATTTGACTTGTACAGGAACAAGAGCACCAAGAGTATTTTGGTCAGGGCACATATTTTTTAGTTTTATAAGATCAGAATTATGTATACTATGTGGTCAGGTGAAATGTTAGTCAGATGGGCTCTATTGTCATGGCTTCCAATTTACTGGACAAATCTTATGATTGTAAAACATCACTACAACATCCACATACATTAATCTTGACAGCTTCATAATTAGATAAAGATCTTCTTTAACAAGCCTTATATTTTCCCACACCAAATGGAAAAAATAGTCTTGCTTCACTTTTGCATGCTAAGAATCTACCCCAACGGAGTGAGACAAAGCAAGGATTTTCCAAAACAAAAGGCTACCATTTCTGTATACAATGACCACTTCTTAAACTGCTGGCCCAGCTGCTCTCTATGTCCGAGGATCTTATTCTTTCTGAATGGGGGAAGTGATGAGACGTGAGCTTGAAAGAATTGCACAAGTGCGTTCATGGAATGGGAACGGAAACTTCAAGACAAAAAAATCCTCACATGCAGAAGTACGCATGCACAATGTAAGAATATGATACTTAATTGCTTTAAAGAAATGAGACTAGTGATTAAAATAAGATACTGAATGTTAGCTAACACTCTAAAGCGCAATCATCATTTTATTTATTTTTCAGAAATCAATAGTACATGTGAAAATCAGAAACCTTGTAACATTATTTTATAAATCTGATTCTTTCTCTCCTTAAATTTATATTTAGTTTTCAATATTCTCAATTGAAGAGTTGATGTAAATACTTAGGTCCCAAAAAAATGAGAAAGGTATTCAATGAGTGATACCTTTATTGGCTGACCAGAGAAATAATATTTTCAAGCTTTCAGGGCTCAGAAGGCCCCTTCATCAGGCTAGATTACAAGTGAATTACTGAGAAGAGACGGCAACATTTAAATAGGAATTACAACAGGACATGAGGTGATACAGGCCAAGGAAATCAATTTAAGATTTTTGTTACACATGCAAATGAGGTGGAAGTGTTCTATTAGAGATCTGAAGATCTTCTTGTGGAGGTGTGAACTGTGTCCATGTAATGAGCCATGAATCCAGGTGTCAAATTGAGTCCTATGGTTAGAGATTGAAACATATTTATAAATTTGAACTCCAAAATTTTTCTTTCTCTGTCATTATTAAAATGACCTTTCAATATTAGGACTTTTAGATCTGACCAGCTATGTCCAGGTCTTAGAGAAGTGTATTCCTACAGCTGTGTCCACCTCATTTTTAATAGTGTGTCTATGCAGATTCATCCTTGTTTGTAGTTTTTGCTTAGTTTCCCCAATGTATGTCCCTGCATTGCACCTTGTACACTGTATCATGTACACTACATTGGAGGATATACATGAAAAATAGTCCATGATCTTATAGTCCTGATTTGTGTTGGGTATGTGGACTTTATCTGTTAGTGATATGTGGGTGCAGGTTTTACATTTCTTACTGTTATAGGGGATTGTGCCGTCTCTATGGTGATGCGAGGGCACTTCTGACAAGGATATTCCTTAGGTTGGGAGACTGTTTGTAGGAGAGCAGTGGCAGTTCTGGGAATATTGCTTTCAGTCTGTGGTCTCTGTGGAATATGGGTTGGAGGTCAGCGCCAATTTTCCTTAAAATGTTCATGTGAGGGTTTAAGTGACCACAAGCGGCACCCTGATGTTGTCCTCCTTCTGCTTGTAATCCAGGAGGCTGCTTCTTGGTATCCTTGTAGCTCTGTGGATCTGTTTATCAATTACAAGTGGATGATACCCTTGTACCACCCTCAATTGAAGAGTAAAATCATTCTTAGGCTGGAGTCACACTAGTGTTTTAAAAATCGGTCCGATTTTAATGCAAGAGAGTTGGACGAGTGGTATGTGATTGTTATTCAGAATCCCCTGCAAGTGTAGTGCAATTGTGCAATTTTTTTTTTCGCATGTGACCATATGTGATGAGATTGCCATCCGTCTGACATGCGATTTTTCTTATGTGTTTTCAATCCTATGCCTAAGAAACAACTGGTTTCTTTGTTTAGAACCCTTTAAAAACACACTTTCCAAGGAACCACACTGGAGGGACATATATTTTGTTGTGAAAACATGAAAAGAACAAAGTAATCTGCACCGCTGATACACCTGTTGCCATCTATGTAAGTCCTCTCAGGGAAAGCTAGATAGACCTCCCCTGTGATCTCGAATGCCCACCCAGGAAAAACATAATTCAGGCAATGCCTGTGAGAAAAAAGAATAAAGGTGGCCCTCACAATCCCGTTTAAAATACCTTTTATTTGTTCACATTAAAATGTGGGAGTTGGAAGATCTTCTGTGGAACATATTGGAAGACGGCCGTTTCGCGCTACATGTGCATCAACGAGTCCTACAGTGGAGTGGAAGACGTAATATTCCCTCAATAATACCTCTGAAAGCTGGTTTTGGTTATTTTGTTGTGGGCAACATGACATTTAACCTGACCTTCAACATTACAGAGTGAGTCCTTATCCACTCAGTGTTATCTCTGCAGTATGGTGAGCCATATGCAGTTGAAGCTGATCCGATGAGGCAGCACCGACACTGGACCCATCAATTATTCACAAAAGGGCCACAAAAGGTCACTTTAATAGACTTTATCAGGAGCTACGCATGCATCCTGAAATGTTTTATGCCTACTGTCGGATGACCCTGGCTACATTTGACCTTCTGTTAGAGGTGCTGAGACCGGGAATAACATACCAGAATACCAACATGCAGCAAAGTATTTCTGTTGAGGAGTGACTTCTTCTCACACTAAGGTATGCTTTTTTTATGCAATATTGTTCTTAAATATTGCTACTTCAGGGCTATCATGTGTTCACAGGTTACTGTGCTACTTATGTTCCAAAATGTTGCCTCTTTTAACAATTAATATGCTTTATAGCTTGCGAGATCTATGTTGCCTGGCTTTTCAAAAGTGGATGTAGATGTTTGCGGTTGTGTTTGTTCGCAATTGTGACTACAATTGCTTCATTTTGTACTATGATTGTATATTTATGACTTAATATAATGTTGCCTCTAGTAATGTCAGCAACACCGCAGAAGAAATGCTAGTCTAAGGGGGTCACAATCCTTATAGGAATGCTCGGACCTGGCACCCATAATGTGGTGGTGCACCATCTTGCTGGAAAAACTCAGTGCATGAAGAGGGCGACACACCATCATGTAGCAATTTCAGATATCCAGTGGCATTGAGGTTTCCATTGATGAAGAATGGCCCCACTATCTTTGTACCCCATATACCACACCATACCATCAATTATGGGTGTCAGGTCCGAGCATTCCTACATGAACAGTTTCCTGGAAAGTGGATTGTCATCGTGGGCCAGTTGAATGGCCACCACGGTCTCCCAATCTGACCCCCTTAGACTTTTATCTTTGGGGTCATCTGAAGGCAATTGTCTATGAAGATACGAGATGTGCAGCATCAGAAACAACACATACTGGAATCCTGTGCTAGCATTTCTTCTGCGGTGTTGCTATCAGTGTGTCAAGAGTGGGAGAAGAGGGTTACATTGACAATCCAAAACAATGGGCAGCACTTTGAACACATTTTATAAGTGGTCATAACCTTGTAAATAACTCATGAAAGAATAAAGTTATGTTAAAACCAAGCACACCATTGTTTTTCTTGTGAAATTCTCAATAAGTTTGATGTGTCACATGACCCTCTTCCCATTGAAAAAAATAAAGTTGGATCCAAAATGGCCGACTTCAGAATGGCCACCATGGTCACTACCCATCTTGAAATGTTTCCCCCCTCCCATATACTAATGTGCCACAAACAGGAAGTTGATATCACCAACCATTCCCATTTTATTTAGGTGTATCCATATAAATGGCCCACCCTGTAGATCCATAATGGGGCCAGAAAATTTTTGTCTGTATATATATAGATATAGGGCCGTTTCTCGGAGTCTGCAGACTCGCTTTTGACACGCTGTTGGTGCTCACGCCTATAAAAAAAACAAACATAGCACACATTTTAAAAATAACGCCTATTACGTATGTCTTCAACATTTACCAATGTTAGTCATGATCTTGACACTCTAAATTACAGTTGGCATAACAAACAAACATTGTGATGGCAAATAAAATAGTTGAGACCACATGAAGCCATCAAAAATTCGAATACAGGCTTGCCTAAAAAAAATATATCAGGCAACTGCGCATGTGTGGTAAATGAAATGCTAATGATGAAGTGTTGACATCCATGTATGTATACATTTACATAGCAGAAATTTTAAATTTTATAGATGCTGAACGTACTGACATGAGCTTTTTTCAGACATACAGAAACACAACTTTATTGACTTATGGGGTACTTATTCATTGTTGTTTGTTCCTTTCTTGAGTTGGCCTCATAGCTTGGATACATCTGGCGGCAGATGTAAGTCCAGAATGCATCTCAATGGCTACGGTTTGGTAAGTTGGGTCACATTTGTCCCACAGTTCTGACCGCTCCCGGACCAGGACGATAAGCATCTCCACATTAATGTGTGGTGGCATTGTCCTGATCTCCGTGAAGGTGTGTTTATGAGGTTTTTTATAGGTTTGCTTGGGTTCTTTGCCCTTTACAACTTCCTGCAATGTGCTGATGCAATGCTCTCCTGCACCATTGGAGAACTTCATAAGAAAATCGCTTGTCCGTGGGCCAATTTAAAAATCGCATCCATTGACTTGCATTAGCAATTGCGATCTGATTTTCGCATCCACTCGCAGCATGCTGAAATTTTTTCTCAGTCTGATCTCAATCTGATCCAAGCTGAGAAAAAAATTGCAGATGAGCACTGAATCATTGAATAGCATTATATAGAAAAATCAGCTTACCAGTCCCAATGTGTTTGACCTCCCAGTTGCAAACCAACACCTCGCACAGATAACGGTGAGGCAGCCACAGCGTAATCCAAAGGAGAAAAAATCCAGCAAATGGCAGAGGTTGCTAAAAAGTAACTTTTATTCCATGTGAGTAAAAATTAAACCAACATATTGTATCCAGCACTGAAACACTCTAGCAGGGAGCGAGTGTTCAACGCGTTTCTACTTGCGTCTTATTGATGATAGCAGCAGAAAACACAACACGCGTTTAGTGTTGAGCGAGTATACTCGCTGCTTGGGTTTTCCTGAGCATGCTCAGGTGTCCTCCGAGTATTTTGGTGTGCTTGGAGATTTAGTTTTTGTTGATGCAGCTGCATGATTTGCGGCTGCTAGACAGCCTGAATACATGTGGGGATTCCCTAACAAACTGGCATTCCTCACATGTATTCAGGCTGTCTAGCAGCTGCAAATCATGCCGCTGCACTGACAAAATGACAAAAACTAAATCTCCGAGCACGCCAAAATACTCAGAGGACACCCGAGCATGCTGGCGAAAACCCGAGCAACGAGTATATCTGTGTTTTGAAAAGGTGAATGACATCCAACATGGCTACTATCTTTATAGCCTCCCTAGGTAATGCCACTGGCAACTTTGGCAAACATCAGTGGCTAATTTGCCTAATTATAGAGTTAAATGGGAAAAGTACTGTATCACTGCATTCTCTCCTGTGGGCATTGACCTGGCTGCCAACTTACCACACCACCCAGCATCTCTGGGACCAAAGTAATTGATCAATATAGAAGACAATTTGTCATGGAGAAATGTACTGTATTTTTAATCCGAGAGCATCAGGAAAAGCTGCCTGGAAAGACGTATGCACATAGGGGATAAGCCTCCAGAAGTATTTCATGGCTTATTCATAGGCGGTTAGTCTTTTTCCAGTGATCGCTCTGTTTGTATCATTCCAGTTTGTATAGTGAAAGTTACAGAGTTTAGTTTTAATTGCATCGCGGAACGACCAACTCCCCTGGTTACACCGTGCCCTAGTTTAATTGCATTCCAAGAAATGTATTGGTAGATTACATTTCTAATTGGGGAGCGCTTTTTATGGAACACAGAATATTACATTTCCTGAATATTTCTGAGAGATTAGACCATGAACTGGCACAAAACTATGCAAAGTACCAAAGTTGTATGTGCATAATTAACAGCAAGTCGTTTAGAGCCAGACAAGTAACGGCATGCATGTTCCAGAACTCAGCGTATAAATCAGATGTTTTATGTCATCACATGAATGACATCACAGTCACCAGCAGTTTAGAAATTGTTTCCAGAAGGTGCTGCTTTTCACGTGAGATGTAATCGTGGAGATTATGAAATACCGTAAATGTAATATTAAAACATGTTTTATATAATATTATGCAACTTTCCAGCTTTCCTTTTTACATTGAATTTAATTTCCTCACTATTTACAATATCTCAACTTGCTGTCAGTGAATATGAATGTTCTTGTTTCTATCTATTATTGTATCCCCTCTAGGCAATTCTCCACAAGGTAAGACTCTAGATACATTTTACCTAAACTGATACATTGTAACAAACTATGAAAAGAAAGCAGATGTTAGTGCTGTTGATGTATGGAGCTCACAGAAAATTACTGACACCGAGCATTACACACAGCAATTATAATAATTGTATTATTTCAATTATAGTTTGCTATTTAAAGGGGTTATCTCATGAAGCAATTTTATGTCAGAAGTCCTTAAATTCAGTGAAGTAGTGGACAACCTCTTCTCCATCTGATTATTTGCCTCCGTGAAAATAAAAAAGCTTATACTCACGTTCCGCCCCAGCGAAGTTTCAGCGGTGTTGACACTTGCGGTCTCGGGGCTCTTATGACACATGAGCCCTGCGCCCAATGAGCGCTGGCGTCGCTGTCCCCGTCTTTGGACGAATATGCAATCGTGAGAGTGGCCAGCCTCAGCTGTCAACTACTCTTTATTGCATATATGTCCGATAGCGGGGACAGCGCTGATAGGGTGCAGGGCTCCCGTGTCATAACAACTGCACAAGAGTCCAGAGACCGTGAGTGCCAATACCGCTGGAACGGAGGTGACTATAAGCTTTTTTATTTTCACGAAAGCAAAAATTCAGATCAAGAAGGGGGTGCCCTAGTAGTGAACAACTCCTTTAATAGCTGTTTCTGATGGGTTTATTCAACATCATAAATAATAAAAGTGCTTGAAAAAACAAGCAACTTTGCTATTTATTTGTCATTAAAAACTCACTCATTTTTCAAAAAGAGAGAGGGAGAGATTTTTAATTTTATTGTGTACTGCCCATTGCCTTAGTTAATGGCTACCTCAGTGGTGGCTGGTCTCCTTGTCAAGTGGTGCACCACTCTTTTATAAAGCTTGTAAGCACTGCTCTGAAGTTAGTCAGATCACTGGATCAGCTGCATTGCCTCTGCACTCCTCCAAAGTTGTCTCTGCTTGCACCATGACAGGGTGCACAGTTTGAGCAAATGATGTACAACTGTCAATCAGGAGAACACACTACCATCCTCATTTCAGCAAGCAGAAGGTGGGCGGCTGGGGAGCAGTAGATTCTTGAAAACTGATATTCACTGTAGAAAGTCCCTTTAACCCCTTAATGACAGCCAATATGTCTTTTTACTGACTGAAATATAAGAGAATAGCATCCCCATACAGGTAACAATCCAGCAGCTGTCGGCTGTACACTATAGCTGACAACTTGCTGTATCACACACGATCAGTATTGTCACTGTCCATATCTGTTTAACCCCTTAGTTGCTGCTGTCAAAAGTGCCTACATCAAATAAATGGTTAACAGATTGTGGGGGCTTCCGTTTTAATCTAAAGGCCCCGTCTCACATAGCGAGATCGCTAATGCGTCACCAATTTTGTGATGCAACAGCAATCTCGCCTGCGATCTCGCTACATTTGACACGTAGCAGCGAATGTCCTGGGACTTTTTTTCGTCGTAGGCGTCCCGCTGGCCAGCATCATTGTGTTTGATCGCTGGATCGTTGCTGCATCGCTGAAGAGATCTGCCTGTTTGGCAGCTTACTAGCGATCATTTAGTGACGCACCAGCGATCCCTGCCTGCCTTGGAGTCTCCCGGCTATAGCGGTCAGTTCAGAAGTTAGCGACATTTAGGCGAGTTTCACACGTCAAGATAATTACGGTACCGGAAAAAACGGTACCGGAGCTGTCCATGTGGATACGTGGTACCTCCTTGTGGCAAACGTGTGGCAACCGTGCGCTGCATGTGTGCCGCATCAGGACCACACGGACGGCCGCCAGGAAGAAGCGCTACAGTAAGCGCTGTTCTTGGTGGCTGGTGCTGAACGCGGCTGTCATTCTTCTCTCCTGCTCTGCCGGCAACAGCGAGCAGAAGAGAGAGAATGAATGAAAACCCGACGTGGGGTCCCCTTCAGTTTGTTAACCAACCAGATGAAACTTACAGCTGGGGGTTGCAGCCCTCAACTGTCAGCTTCATCAAGGTTGGTTCTCAAGAATAGAGGGGTCCCCACGCTGTTTTTTTTATTATTTATTTAAATCATTCAAAGTTTAAAAATAGCAATTTTTTTACATTTTTGTCAAGCTTCTGATATGTTTTGTGTTTATTTATAAAAAAAATCAACCTAAATTTACCATTATCATAAATTATAATGTGCCATGAAAAAACAATCTCAAAATCAATGGGATTTGTTGAAACGTTTCAGAGCTATCGCCACATAAAGTGACACTGGTCAGAATTTTAAAAAATGGCTCCGTCATTAAGGGGTTGAAGTGATTTACACTATTTGGCAAAAAAACCAAACATTTTAAACATCTTTTTGCTTCTATGTGTCTCCCCTTGGTGCTGCTGATACTAATTTGTACTGTTTGGGAAAGGCTTTTGTTTGAATTAGTCTCCTTCCCCCTCTGGCAGCTAACAGCTTACCACAAATATTTACCATATGCATTTGTATAATTTATATCCTGGCCGCTGCATTCACACACATCCACTGCCCTGGCATTAACTCTCTACACTCCATCCATATTGACCCCTCACTCCTTTCCTCTCCTATGTATAGCACTCATGCTCTTTTCACATTGCTACACAGCACAGATCCATTCAATCCCACAATTCAACATCAGAGATGCTCTCTCAAATCACTTAACCATCTGCTCACTCTTTCTATCCTCCTTCTCCTAGTCGCAGGAGACATTGCTCCCAGCCCTGGTCCCCCATGTTATAGAAAGTCAAACCCCCCAATTGCTACACTCAGAAACCCCTCTAATCTTATTAATATTCCCTGCATGCCATCTGTCTCTCTTAATTGTGCCCTTTGGAATTCTCGCTCAGTGTGTAACAAACTCGCCTTCATTCATGACTTTTTCCTTTCTCATTCTCTTAACCTTCTGGCTCTTACTGAAACCTGGGTCCAGCAGTCAGACACTACCGCTGCTGCTGTTCTTTCATACGGGGGACTACACTTCTCTCATACCCCAAGATTAGACAATAGAGCAGGTGGAGGCGTTGGTCTGCTCCTATCACCAAAATGTACCTTTCAGGTTATCTCTCAAGTACCCTCACTTGTCTTCCCTTTTTTTAAGGTCCATGCCGTCAGACTCTACACCCCCTTCTCCATGCGAGAGGCGGTGGTATATCGTCCTCCCGGCCCCTCCCATCAGTTCCTGGATCATTTTGCTACTTGGCTTCCACATTTTCTCTCCTGTGACATCGCTACACTCATCATGGGCGATTTCAACATCCCCATTGCTCTTCCCCTCTCTCCATCTGCTACTCACCTTTTATCTCTAACCTCCTCTATTGGCCTTTTGCAGCTTACTAATTCTCCAACGCATGAAGACAGAAACTCCTTCGACTTGGTCTTCTCTCGGCTTTGTGCAGTGGATGATTTTGCAAACTCCCCTCTCCCGCTCACTGACCACAACCTTCTTTCATTCTCTATCAAGAACTGCCAGGCTGCTCTGGTCACCCCCACGGTCCATTTTTATAGAAACATACAGGCCATTAACACCCAGAAACTTATGAAGAACTTGCAGTCTTCATTGGCCCCTATCTCCTCCCTCTCATGTCCTGATTCTGCATTGAAGCATTACAATGAAACACTTCAAAGTACCCTGGATGAATTTGCACCTCCTATAAATAGAACACCACAATGCAGACGGCGACAACCCTGGCACACCCTGCAAATACGTTTCCTGCAGGGGTGCTCCAGGTGCGCCGAACGTCTGTGGGGAAAATCCAACCTACCCGAAGATTTCATCCATTATAAGTTTATGCTTCGAACATACAACACTGCCCTTCACCTCTCAAAACAAACCTATTTCAACACCCTCATCACCTCACTGTCCAATAACCCTAAACGTCTCTTTGACACTTTTCATTCTCTACTCAACCCAAGAGTAGAGGCCCCAACTATGGAGTTTTGAGCTGACGATCTGGCCGATTACTTCAAAGAAAAAATTGACCAGATCCGACAGGAAATTATCTCCCAATCACCTCATACCATGCACTGTCCTCCCTCCCCCACTGCATCTAGCTCACTCTCTGATTTTGAACCAGTCACAGAAGAAGTAAGCAGGCTCCTTGCATCTTCTCGCCCAACCACTTGCACCAGTGACCCATTTCCGTCACATCTCCTCCAGTCCCTTTCCCCTGCTGTCACCCCTCACCTAACTAAAATATTTAACCTCTCTCTTCTGGTATCTTTCCCTCCTCATTTAAGCATGCCATCATACATCCACTACTTAAAAACCATCCCTCGACCAAAACTGTGCCGCTAACTATAGACCTGTCTCTAATCTTCCCTTCATCTCTAAACTCCTGGAATGCCTGGTCCACTCCCATGTTATATATTTAGCTCTGGCTGGGATAGCACGCGTGCGGGCTCACGCGTGCAACAGATATTAAGTGCAACAGGATCAAGTGTTTTGCAGTTAGACAATGCAGTTGGACAGGGCAGGAGACAGGTAAGGTGCATAAGTTTTTCATGCACGCATGCTTCTTGGTCAGTCGTACTACATATGCATTGATCATATCAACCTGCTGCTTATTTGTCTTCACTTCTGCTTTTTAACAACTCGCCTGCCCTTTTACACATTCTGTGCACTCTCTGCATATCCACCCCTCCCTTTTCCCCTCTCCCATGTATAACTCTGAGGCTCTATTGACATTTCTTACCCACACCAAACCATCCAAAACCTCCATGCAGCACTCAAAACATTCATACAAATCATCCCACCACCTGCTTTTTCTGTTTTTTCTCCTTTTACTAGTTGCAGGTGACATCTCCCCCAACCCTGGGCCTCCCTCCACCAGCATACATTACTCTCCTCCAGCTGCATATAGAAACCCTGCTAATCTTATTAACATTCAGTGCATGCCTTCTCCTATCACGTTCCAATGTGCTCTCTGGAATGCACGGTCTGTGTGTAACAAACTGACTTACATTCACGATCTTTTTCATTCTAATTCCCTTAACCTTCTGGCTATTACAGAAACCTGGATCCAGCATTCAGACACCACCGCTGCTGCCGCTCTCTCGTTTGGTGGGCTGAAATTTTCACATACCACCAGACCTGAGAACAGACAGGGTGGAGGTGTTGGTTTGCTCCTTTCATCACAATGTGCTTTCCAGGTCATCCCCCCGGTTCCCTCACTTACATTTCCTTCCTTTGAAGTCCACGCCATCAGACTCTTTAAGCCCTTCTCCTTACGAGTGGCGGTTGTTTATCGCCCTCCAGGCTCCTCCCGCCAGTTTCTAGACCACTTTGCCACCTGGCTTACTCACTTTCTATCCTGTGACATCCCTACCCTCATCATGGGAGACTTTAACATCCCTATCAATGATCCGCTCTCCCAATCTGCCTCTCATCTTCTTTCTCTAACTTCTTCATTCGGCTTCTCACAGTTTACTAATTCTCCTACACATGAGGACGGGAATACTCTGGACCTGGTTTTCTCCCGTCCCGGCTCACTGCACGACTTTACTAACTCCCCTCTCCCGCTCTCAGACCACAACCTTCTTTCCTTCTCAGTCAAGAATTGTCTCCTCACCCGGGACACCCCCACTTACCACACTTATCGGAATACATGTACCATTAATACCCAACAGCTTATGGACAATCTTCACACATCTTTAGCCCCATCTCCACCCTCTCCTGTCTAGACATAGCATTGTCACACTTCAATAATACACTGAAGAATGCCCTAGATGAAGCAGCACCTGCTATACGCAGAAAGACCCGACACAGACAACGGCAGCCCTGGCACACAACGCAAACACGCTTTCTTCAGCGCTGCTCAAGGTGTGCAGAGCGGCAATGGAGAAAATCTCTCTTAGCAGAAGACTTCACCCACTATAAGTTCATGCTCAAAACCTATAACTCTGCCCTTCATCTGGCCAAACAATCCTACTTCACCACCCTCATCACCTCACTATCCAACAACCCAAGATGACTTTTTGAAACCTTAAACTCCCTCCTGAAACCTAAAGTACAGGCCCCCATCACCAACCTCAGCGGTGAGGATCTGGCCACTTATTTCCTAGAAAAAATCAACCACATCCATCAGGATATCTCAGCCCAATCTCCTCAGTGCCTGGATCCCCTTCCCTGCCGCACCTCAAGCTCACTAGACATCTTTGAGCCTGTTTCAGAAGAAGAAGTTTCCAAGCTCCTCGCTTCTGCTCGGCCTACAACCTGCAACAGTGACCCCATTCCTTCACAGCTCCTGCAGTCTCTCTCACCAGTGGTCACCACTCACCTGACTAAAATATTTAACCTCTCTCTTTCTTCAGGTATATTTCCCTCCTCATTTAAACATGCCATCATAACCCCTTTACTTAAAAAGCCATCCCTGGACCAGAACTGCACTGCTAACTATAGACCTGTCTCTAACCTTTCCTTCATCTCTAAACTCCTGGAACACTTGGTCCACTCCCGTCTAATCCGCTATCTCTTGGATAACTCTCTTCTCGACCCCTTACAATCTGGTTTCCGCTCTTTACACTCTACTGAAACTGCCCTCACTAAAGTCTCTAATGATCTAATAACAGCTAAATCGAAAGGTCATTGCTCCCTGCTGATTCTCCTGGATCTCTCTGCCGCATTTGACACTGTGGATCACCAGCTCCTCCTCACTATGCTCCGCTCTATAGGCCTCAAGGACACAGCCCTCTCCTGGTTCTCCTCCTACCTCTCTGACCGCTCCTTCACTGTATCTTTTTCCGGCTCCTCTTCCTCTCCTCGTCCCCTTACTATCGGGGTCCCGCAGGGCTCAGTCCTAGGCCCCGTCCTCTACTCTTTATACACTGCACCTATTGGACAAACAATCAGCAGATTTGGGTTCCAGTATCATCTCTATGCTGATGACACCTAATTATACACTTCTTCCCCTGACATCACCCCTACCCTAATTCAAAATACCAAGGATTGTCTGTCTGCTGTCTCTAGCATCATGTCCTCCCTCTATCTGAAACTAAATCTCTCCAAAACTGAACTTCTTGTGTTTCTCCCCTCTACTAACCTCACATCGAAATAACCCTGGAGGGTTCAACCATAACTCCCAAGCAGCATGCCCGCTGTCTTGGGGTCATATGCGACACTGAACTTTCCTTTACTCCCTACATCCGATCACTCAGTCGCTCTTGTCACCTGCATCTTAAAAACATCTCCAGAATCCGACCTTTTCTCACCTTTGAAACTGCCAAGACTCTTACTGTCGCTCTTATTCATTCTCGTCTGGACTACTGCAACTCTCTTCTGATCGATCTCCCTCTTACCAAACTTTCTCCTCTCCAATCCATCCTGAATGCGGCAGCCAGGGTCATATTTCTGTCAAGCAGCTTCACCGATGCCTCCATCTTGTGCCAGTCATTACACTGGCTACCTATTCGCTACAGGGTCCAGTATAAACTCATCTCTCTCACCCACAAAGCTCTCCACTGTTCTGCACCGCCTTATATCTCCTCTCTCATCTCTGTCTATCACCCTACACGTGCCCTCCGTTCTACAAATGACCTAAGACTAACATCCCCCGTAATCCGAACCTCGCACCTCCGTCTCCAAGACTTCTCTCGTGCTGCTCCAGCTCTCTGGAATGCACTTCCCCAGACGATCAGACTGATACCTAGCCCTGACCTATTCAAGCGTGCTTTGAAAACCCATCTCTTCAAACAAGCCTACCACATCAACTACTCAGCAAACTAACTTTGCCCTGTTCCCTCCTTCCAAATATTATTCTGAATCTGCACCCTACTATTCATCTGTCTCCACACCCTCCATGCACACGATAACTGCACTTGATACTTGTCTATTGCACTTAAACACATGGGCTGATGACCGGATCATGCAGCTTTATATGAAAATCCCTATTTATTATAATTACCAGACCTGAATTAACAAGCTCTTCTCACCTACTGTGTCCCCCCATTTCCTTGTAGATTGTAAGCTTGCGAGCAGGGACCTCACTCCTAATGTCACTGTTTGAATTGTCTTAACTTGTATTGAATTTATTGTCTGTACATGTCCCCGCTTAATTGTAAAGTGCTGCGGAATATGTTGGCGCTATATAAATAAAAATTATTATTATTATTATTATTATTATTATCCGCTATCTCTTTGATAACTCTCTTCTCGACCCTCTCCAATCCGGTTTCCGCTCTTTACACTCTACTGAAACTGCCTTCACTAAAGTCTCTAATGATCTACTAACAGCTAAATCAAATGGTCATTGCTCCATGCTAATTCTCTTGGATCTCTCTGCAGCATTCGACACTGTGGATCATCAGCTCCTCCTCACTATGCTCCATTCCATTTGCCTCAAGGACACCGTTCTCTCCTGGTTCTCCTCCTATCTCTCTGACCGCTCCTTTACTGTAACTTTTGCTGGCTCCTCCTCTCATCTTCCCCTTATTGTTGGGGTTCCTCAAGGATCAGTCCTAGGCCCCCTCCTCTTCTCTTTGTACACTGCCCCTATTGGTCAAACAATCAGTAGATTTGGTTTCCAGTACCATCTCTATGCTGGTGACACCCAATTATAAGCTTCTTCTCCTGACATCATGCCTGCCTTTCTAGAAAACACCAGCGATTGTCTAAACACTGTAACATCAACATCATGTCCTCACTATATCTGAAACTGAACCTGTCAAAGACTGAACTCCTTGTGTTTCCTCCTGCTACTAATGTACCTATACCCGACATTGCCATTTCCGTGTGTGGTTCCACTATTACTCCCCAGCAACATGCCCGTTGTCTTGGGGTCACACTTGACTCCGAGCTTTCCTTTGTCCCCCACATACGATCACTGGCTCGCTCTTGTTATCTGCACCTCAAAAACATTTCTAGAATTCGACCTTTTCTTACTTTTGACTCCGCAAAAACTCTTAATGTTTCTCTTATTCATTCTCGTCTCGACTATTGTAACGTTCTTCTAATCAGTCTCCCTCTTACCAAACTCTCCCCCCTCCAATCTGTCTTGAATGCTGCTGCCAGGATCATATTCCTCACCAATCGTTACACCGATGCCTCTAACTTGTGCCAGTCATTACACTGGCTACCCATCCACTCCAAAGTCCAGTACAAACTTATTACCCTCACCCACAAAGCTCCCCATGGCTCAGCGCCACCCTACATCTCCTACCTTGTTTCAGTATACCACCCTACCTGCACCCTCCGTTCTGCTGATGACTTGTGGTTAGCATCCACAATAATCAGAACCTCCCACTCCCGTCTCAAAGACTATACACGTACTGCGCCAATTCTTTGGAATGCACTTCCCAGGTCAAAACTATTAGTCCCCAATCCCCACAATTTTAAGCGTGCCCTGAAAACTCATTTATTCAGACTGGCCTACCGCCTCAACACATTAACCTAATCTATCCCTGTGTGGCACAGCCAAAAGTTTTTACCATAACCACGTTCCCAGCATCATGTTCCCACATGCTTTATGCATCCATTAGCCCTCTGTGTCTGTACTGTTACACACTTAACATTATGGTTGGTCCATACAATCAGGGCAACTGTTACCACCCACCTTTCGTGTCTCCCTTTTTTTCCTCATAGATTGTAAGCTTGCGAGCAGGACCCTCATTCCTCTTGGTATCTGTTATGATCTATGTGATTATTGTTATGCTTGTATTGTCTGTACAAGTCCCCTCTGAAATTTAAAGTGCTGCGGAATATATCGGCGCTATAGAAATAAAATGTATTATTATTATTATTATTATAACAGTATAGTCCCTACTTACATCACTTGCAGAAGGAGTCTTCACAGCTATGCTGCCATGTCACTAGGAAGACTTTGTTCCTTCCATGACAAGCAGAACAGAAAACTAGCTACACTGCTGCTAACTGAGGATTAATATGTACTGACTGTGTGCAGAGTAAGTAACTGAACATGTGTGACCACCAACATACAGCTCAGTAGGTGAACGTGCACTTTAAACACCAGTGACCACTCCTTTAAATAATGAGCCCCTATTTAGCATCATCTTCTATTAGCTAGAGCAAATATTTGCTAAAAAGAGAATCTGTAGCTCTGATGGGTCTGACTTGTCAGTGCAGTATAATGAGACTGTAATACCTTATTTCTCCTATGGAGGTGCTGCAGAGAAATCAACACTTGCTGCACAGAATATAGAAGAACAATAACTCAGTGATATTTGTAAACAAAACTGCTGTCATCATGAGATAGACTGAAACAAGCCATAATTTAATCAATTATTATTATTATTATTATTTAACAGCCTTTGGCTCAATGTTGATCCATGATGACTTGATGGATTAACTCTCTGTAGGAAGATCGATCTTGTGCAAGTGTAGGTAGGTCCACCAGGGTCTCCTTCACCGTTATCTTGATAGTATCAAGCCATCAAGTTGTTGTCTTCCTGTTCACCTTGTTCCTTCTATTCTTCCATCCATGATGTCCTCCTCCATTGATTGCCCTCATTGAATGATGTGCCCAAAGTAGGCAAGTCATAGATGGGGCATCCTTGCTTTAAGTGACATATCTGGCTTGATTAGTCCCAAAATTGATTTGTTTAATCAATTATTATTGGTAATAGCTTGTTTTTTTTATTGTTGATGTTTGCATAAGGCTACACAGTAACCCTGGACTTAATTGTTTTTTTTTTTAACTTGAGATAACAAGCAAGGAAAGACTCAGGATGAGGAGTTAGTTTGTATCGCTGTTTGCTCTTATGGCTTTACAATGTCTCAGCAAGGACTTGTCACAATGGATGGATGCCTAATCAAGCTATCCCGAGTCCGTCAACACGTTTGCTCTGTAGGGTAAACATCATAGTGAATCCGCCGCTGAAACACATATACTGGGCTTTATATAACATGCAAGTTTATATATAAACATACCACAAATACTGATCGTGACAGAACCGAGTTCAGATGTAGCAGAGCTAAGTTTGTCGCTTGGCATAACTCTGTTTATATAATGATCTGTTCGGTGTGGCTTTACATAGGGCTAAGTATGGCTGTGTTCACACTTACATTTTTACATTCCATTGGTCTGCTCTGTTTTAAGAAAAAGACAAACGGAATGAATGCAAAAAACGGATCTGTTTGATAACCGATGCAAAACGGAAGCAGAGAGAACATTTATTTATTACTCATTTATATAGTGCCATTAATTCCACAGCGCTTTATACACATCAGCCATATTGATGATTATGAGGTCTTTCGGGGTTCCATTAAGTTCTGCATGATACACTTTTTCTTCCTTCTCTAAGCGGACACATGACGGAGGTCAGATTGACCCCATAATGAACAATGGGGTCCCCCTTTATCCGTTATGAAGCAGATCCCCTTTTAACCAGGGCTGTGGAGTCGGAAAGCCAAACCTGCGACTCCGACTCCGACTCCTCAATTTCCTTTACACCGACTCCGACTCCAACTCCGACTCCACGACTCCGACTCCGACTCCACGACTCCGACTCCGACTCCCACACATATTGCTTATATTTAAGTGAAAAATTTATTGTAGTACAATGTGAACCTCAGACATTTAATCATTTTTATGATCCAATAATCAAGATATTTAAATAGAACATAATATATATTGGTGTACTACCCGGTTTTCATTCTTTTTGGCACAGATACGATATGGATAGACAGATATGGATAAATGGATAGATAGAGCAGATTTCTAATCTGCTTTTGCTATTGAAAACATTATCTATGAGCTCAAAAACCTTTCAAGTGATGCAGTTTTTTAAAAAGATGATCTGCTTTTGCAGCTGAAAAACGTATCCTCAAAAAACACAGGAAAAACGCCGTGTGTGAATGTAGCCTTAGATCAGGAATATAACAGCCATTTATAGGACATTTCATAACTTTCCCAAACTCCTATGAAAAAATATTCAGGACATCCTGCATTGAATTACTGTACCCAATTTATTATATATTTTAGGAGTCGGAGTCGGTCCATTTTATACCGACTCCAACTCCGACTCCGACTCCACCAAAATGAGCACCGACTCCGACTCCACAGCCCTGCTTTTAACATTAAGGCCACGTTCACATGTTCAGTATTTAGTGAGTTTTTTACCTCAGCATCTGTAAGCCAAAACCAGGAGTGGGTGATAAATACAGAAGTGGTGACATGTTTCTATTAGCCCATGTGCACACATTCAGTATTTGGTGAGTTTTTTACCTCAGCATCTGTAAGCCAAAACCAGGAGTGGGTGATAAATACAGAAGTGGTGACGTGTTTCTATTAGGCCACGGTCACACATTCAGTATTTGGTCAGTATTTTACCTCAGTATTTGTAAGCCAAAACCAGGAGTGGGTGATAAATCCAGAAGTGGTGACGTGTTTCTATTAGGTCATGTGCACACATTCAGTATTTGGTCAGTATTTTACCTCAGTATCTGTAAGCCAAAACCAAGAGAGGGTGATAAATACAGAAGTGGTGACATGTTTCTATTAGGTCATGTGCACACATTCAGTATTTGGTCAGTATTTTACCTCAGTATCTGTAAGCCAAAACCAGGAGTGGGTGATAAATACAGAAGTGGTGACGTGTTTCTATTAGGTCATGTGCACACATTCAGTATTTGGTGAGTATTTTACCTCAGTATCTGTAAGCCAAAACCAGGAGTGGGCGATAAATACAGAAGTGGTGACGTGTTTCTATTAGGCCATGTGCACACATTCAGTATTTGGTCAGTATTTTACCTCAGTATCTGTAAGCCAAAACCAGGAGTGGGCAGTGGCGGATTATAATGAGGTCAATTTGGGCAGTTGCCCCGGGCCCAGTGGGGTTAAGGGGCCCACAGCCCAGGCCAGTAAATTGCCCCATTATAATCCGCCACCGCGCAGGGCCGGATTATAGGCAGGGCAGGCGGGGCTTCAGCCCCGGGGCCCCCACCACATTCCTGCTGGCTGCTGCAATGGCACTCCATCTTCTCCCCACCTAAAAGTGAGTGACCGTGGGGGCGGCATTATGTGCTCTGCTACCAGCAGCATCTACAAGTAGCGTGAACGCTGATGCTGCTGGTAGCGTGCAAAGGCTTGTGATGAGATCACAGGAGGTAAGGTGTCAGGGCCCCCGATCATGTGACCCCTGTCTCCTCCCCTCCTGTGACCTCATCACAGGTCCTGTGCGCACAGAGCAATGAGAGCAGCCATGTATGTGGAGTGCGGCTCTGCAGGTGGAGGTCGGTGCTGGAGGCCCCATTATTCTCTATGTGGAGTGCGGCTCTGCGGGTGGAGGTCGGTGCTGGAGGCTCCATTATTCTCTATGTGGAGTGCGGCTCTGCGGGTGGAGGTCGGTGCTGGAGGCTCCATTATTCTCTATGTGGAGTGCGGCTCTGCGGGTGGAGGTCGGTGCTGGAGGCTCCATTATTCTCTATGTGGAGTGCGGCTCTGCAGGTGGAGGTCGGTGCTGGAGGCCCCATTATTCTCTATGTGGAGTGCGGCTCTGCGGGTGGAGGTCGGTGCTGGAGGCTCCATTATTCTCTATGGGGAGTGCGGCTCTGCGGGTGGAGGTCGGTGCTGGAGGCCCCATTATTCTCTATGTGGAGTGCGGGTGGAGGTCGGTGCTGGAGGCTCCATTATTCTCTATGTGGAGTGTGGCTCTGCGGGTGGAGGTCGGTGCTGGAGGCTCCATTATTCTCTATGTGGAGTGTGGCTCTGCGGATGGAGGTCGGTGCTGGAGGCCCCATTATTCTCTATGTAGAGTGTGGCTCTACGATTCGTGACCCCCGTCACGTGACGAGGGGGGCCCACAGAGTCTGAACTGCCCCGGGCCCTGGCTACCCTTAATCCACCCCTGGGAGTGGGTGATAAATACAGAAGAGGTGACGTGTTTCTATTAGGCCATGTGCACACGTTCAGTATTTGGTGAGTTTTTTACCTCAGTATCTGTAAGCCAAAACCAGGAGTGGGTGATAAATCCAGAAGTGGTGACATGTTTCTATTAGGCCATGTGCACACATTCAGTATTTGGTGAGTTTTTTACCTCAGCATCTGTAAGCCAAAACCAGGAGTGGGTGATAAATACAGAAGAGGTGACGTTTTTATATTAGGCCATGTACACACGTTCAGTATTTGGTCAGTATTTTTACCTCAGTATCTGTAAGCCAAAACCAGGAGTGGGTGATAAATACAGAAGTGGTGACATGTTTCTATAAGGCTGGAGTCACACTAACCTGCGCAAAATACGGTCAGTATTTTACATGCGTAATACGGATGACAGACCCCTAAATAGTGCTCCGTATGTCATCCGTAATCAAGGTGTGGTCGCGTATTTTGCGCATGTCAGCATCCGTATGTAATCCGTATGCTGAGATTTTCTCGCCGGCTTACAAAATGTACATATAATGGAGCCCTATGACAGGTTTTATGACACAAACGAAAGAATAGATATAGACACATAGAATACATGTGTATATATACATATATAAATACATATATATATATATATATATATATATATATACATACACGTCATTGTGACAAATATATATATATATATATATATATATATATATTTATTTATATTTCACAGAGTTCTTCATAGCAGAATAGCCGCTAATTAACTTGCCGGCTTCTATGAAATCATTCCCCAACCCGACATGAAATGACACATGGTTTACATTCAGTAAAGCATTTTATTTCATGTTTTTTTTATATGTCCCTGACTAATAATTAGATGAGGGTTTGTGTGCAAAATTTGGGAGTTGTAGGTTTTATTTTAAGGGGTTAATTCGTTGTTAAAAAAATGCTTGGGCTTGCCATTGCCCTGTAGCGGTGGCGAATGGGTTAATCTAACAAAGGGTTAATGTCACCTTACAATCGAATGGTGACATTAACCCTTTGTTAGATTAACCCACTCACCACCAATATAGGGCAATGGGAAGCCCACGCATTTTTTAACAAAGAATTAACCCCTTAAAATAACAACTACAACTCCCAAATTTTGCACACAAACCCTCATCTAATTATTAGTCAGGGACATATAAAAAAAACATGAAATGAAATGCTTTACTGAATGTAAACCATGTGTCATTTCATGTCGGGTTGGGGAATGATTTGATAGAGTTAATTAGCGGCTATTCTGCTATGAAGAACTCTGTGAAATATAAATATATATATATATATATGTTTGTCACAATGACGTGTGTGTGTGTGTGTGTGTATATGTATATATATATATATATATATATATATATATATATATATATATATATATATATATATATATAATATAATACACACACACAGTGGGGCAAAAAAGTATTTAGTCAGTCAGCAATAGTGCAAGTTCCACCACTTAAAAAGATGAGAGGCGTCTGTAATTTACATCATAGGTAGACCTCAACTATGGGAGACAAACTGAGAAAAAAAAATCCAGAAAATCACATTGTCTGTTTTGTTTTCATTTTATTTGCATATTATGGTGGAAAATAAGTATTTGGTCAGAAACAAGCAATCAAGATTTCTGGCTCTCACAGACCTGTAACTTCTACTTTAAGAGTCTCCTCTTTCCTCCACTCATTACCTGTAGTAATGGCACCTGTTTAAACTTGTTATCAGTATAAAAAGACACCTGTGCACACCCTCAAACAGTCTGACTCCAAACTCCACTATGGTGAAGACCAAAGAGTTGTCAAAGGACACCAGAAACAAAATTGTAGCCCTGCACCAGGCTGGGAAGACTGAATCTGCAATAGCCAACCAGCTTGGAGTGAAGAAATCAACTGTGGGAGCAATAATTAGAAAATGGAAGACATACAAGACCACTGATAATCTCCCTCGATCTGGTGCTCCACGCAAAATCCCACCCCGTGGGGTCAGAATGATCACAAGAACGGTGAGCAAAAATCCCAGAACCACACGGGGGGACCTAGTGAATGAACTGCAGAGAGCTGGGACCAATGTAACAAGGCCTACCATAAGTAACACACTAGGCCACCATGGACTCAGATCCTGCAGTGCCAGACGTGTCCCACTGCTTAAGCCTGTACATGTCCGGGCCCGTCTGAAGTTTGCTAGAGAGCATTTGGATGATCCAGAGGAGTTTTGGGAGAATGTCCTATGGTCTGATGAAACCAAACTGGAACTGTTTGGTAGAAACACAACTTGTCGTGTTTGGAGGAAAAAGAATACTGAGTTGCATCCATCAAACACCATACCTACTGTAAAGCATGGTGGTGGAAACATCATGCTTTGGGGCTGTTTCTCTGCAAAGGGGCCAGGACGACTGATCCGGGTACATGAAAGAATGAATGGGGCCATGTATCGTGAGATTTTGAGTGCAAACCTCCTTCCATCAGCAAGGGCATTGCAGATGAAACGTGGCTGGGTCTTTCAACATGACAATGATCCAAAGCACACTGCCAGGGCAACGAAGGAGTGGCTTCGTAAGAAGCATTTCAAGGTCCTGGAGTGGCCTAGCCAGTCTCCAGATCTCAACCCTATAGAAAACCTTTGGAGGGAGTTGAAAGTCCGTGTTGCCAAGCGAAAAGCCAAACACATCACTGCTCTAGAGGAGATCTGCATGGAGGAATGGGCCAACATACCAACAACAGTGTGTGGCAACCTTGTGAAGACTTACAGAAAACGTTTGACCTCTGTCATTGCCAACAAAGGATATATCACAAAGTATTGAGATTAAATTTTGTTTCTGACCAAATACTTATTTTCCACCATAATATGCAAATAAAATGAAAAAAAAACAGACAATGTGATTTTCTGGATTTTTTTTTTTCTCAGTTTGTCTCCCATAGTTGAGGTCTACCTATGATGTAAATTACAGACGCCTCTCATCTTTTTAAGTGGTGGAACTTGCACTATTGCTGACTGACTAAATACTTTTTTTCCCCACTGTATATGTATTCTATTGTGTCTATATCTATTCTTTCGTTTCTTTATTAAACCTGTCAGTGTGAGTTTACTGTATAGCGCACTGAATTGCCAGCTTTTCTAAAAGACACCGGGTGCGTATTTCTCGCAAGTCACCTGTGTGGTTCGTGTGTAATCCGTATTTTTTGCGCACCCATAGACTTGCATTGGCGTACTATGGTCGTAGTACGCTGACAATCGCAGCATGCTGCGATTGGCACGGACCGTAGAATACGCCCGAGAAATATACGGCTGTTGGGAGCAAACTCATAGAGAATCATTTGTCCGTGTGTAATGCGTGCTTTTAGCGCCTCTCACTCGTCCGTATTCCTCTCTAGTGTGACCCCGGCCTTATACTTTTCCTCTGATTGTTCCTCTCATGGTTTTGGCTTACACATACTGAGGTAAAAAACTCACCAAATACTGAATGTGAGGCTGTGTTCACACACAGCGTTTTTTACCGCGGTTTTCACTATAAAACCGCTAAAAATAAGCTTCCCAGCCATTTCTATGCATTTTGCACTTCTTGTGCACATTGATGCGTTTTTTACCGCGAAAAAAACGCATCGCGGTAAAAAACGCAGCATGCTCATTAATTTTGCGGATTTTTCCACGGTTTTGGCTTCTTCCATGCGGTTTGAAACCGCTGCGGAAAAAAACGCATCAAAACCGTGCAAAAACCGCCGCGGAAAAATAGGTGCGGTTTCTGGGAAGGGATTCAGGTTTTTGAGCAGAAATTTTCTGCAACGTGTGCACTTAGCTTGAACGTGGCCTAATTCCCCTTCTCTGTTTTGACAAAACGTAACAGACGTAAGTGTGAACACAACCTAAGAGATATCGCACCATAGTAACAATACTGCCTCGGATACTTGATGCAGGCAGCTCTGCTTCATCTGTATGCTAAATCTCTGCAGCTGGAACAAACAGCACATAAGGGAATGTGATTCTGCGGAGGATCCAACAGATACGGCACACGGTCCAGCCCATCCCCTACTGCACACTACACTTTTTACTCTGTCAGGGTGTGTGAATGGGTACAAGTCCCAGCAGGTGACTGTTGATACAACTGTTAGCTTGTGATCAGTGCCAGCACGCTGTGGGGGAAGGGAGGGGGCTTCTATTAAAGTCTGACAGCCTGACACCAAGCTCTGTCTCCACATTCCTCTGTCTTTGGTGCAGCTAAATTCGGAACACAGCCCTCCAATCACATCAATGGAAGGCACAGGGAGGGGGTCCTTCAAGGGGAGGCTTGCTTGACTGTAGGTGCTGGGGTTTTGTCCCCTTCTTTTTTGTGGCAGGATCAGCTTGGTGACTGGAGGTGTGTAAGAAGCAAGTTGGAGCTGGCAGCCCCTCCTGAGAAGTGCAAGCCAGAAGTTTTGGAGGTGACTCCTGCAGGCGTCCATCACTGGAAGGTATTATGTACTTATTATGCTTCATTAGGTGCAGACTGGTGACGTGTGCTGTCGCTCATCACCACATGTACAATGGCTTTCTAGTATGCTTCATTCTTTCCTTTTTGTGTAGTTTATCTTGCGCTTCACGGCTGCTTTCCCAGAATGCACTTGGCTGCATTGTCAGCCATAATGGGGAGCCAAAGAATAGGGCTTCTGTTACAAGGCAGCCTTGTACAAAGCACCTGTGACTACAGAGGGGTCTATATGGTGCGGTTAGTTAGACATATAGTGTCGCTGATCTTGCTGGGGGTACAATTTTGTATAAGTATGGTTACCCACATCGATCAGATTCCTATAGAAGTATTTCACGTCTCCAGACCACCTAAATTAATTGATACTCTCCACAACTAAGTCCCTCAATATCAAAAACAGTCCACTTTTCAGGTACTAATATTACGCTGCATGTCGTCTGATCATTCACTTTATAGCTTCAGTCATATTCCCTTTATTTTCAGTGCCTGGTGCTGTTACATGTTGGCGCTCGGGTCCGAGCGGGCAACATCTATTAGCAGTTTGTTTGTTCTCAGTTGGGTTCCTCCCATAAGGCATATATATACTAATAGTTTTTATTGTCGTCTTATAAACTCAGCATGATACATTGAAGACGGGCTAAATAGTGCCTTGTGCACCGCTTTCTTTCACAACCTCCTGCCCTTGAAGTAATTGTCTCAGATTCTTAAAGGGAATCTGTCACCAGATTTTTGCCACCTCATCTGAGAACAGCATGATGTAGCGACAGAGACCCTAATAACAGCAATGTGTCACTTACTGGGTTGCTATCTGTAGTTTTATAAAATCACTGTTTTATCAGCAGGAGATTATCACTGGAGGACTAGTAAACCTGCTTCCAGGTAGTCAAGCCTATTAATGACCTCTGTATAACCCCACCTCCCACTACTGATTGGCAGCTTCCTGTGTACACTGTACATGAGCAGAAAGCAGCCAATCAGTGATGAGGATGGAGTTACACAGTGTGCAGCATTTAGAGAACTGCTATATCTACAGCCGATAAAACAGTGAATTTATCAAAGCTGCAGCAAGTAGCTCAGTTAGTGACACATCGCTGTAAACTGGAGTTTCTGTCCCTACATCAGGCTACACACAGATGGGGTAAAAAAAAAACCCTGGTGACAGATTCCCTTTAAATGGGTAAAATTGCAAAATGCTTGTAAAAATATGTGATTTTTAAATTTGCCTCTTAATGAAATAAATTGCTACTGATAGAAATGAAAATTTTACCCACAGTAGCGTTCATTGTGATTGTCTTTTTCATGCCAGATCGTAGGGACTCGTGATGTGTAAATATCTTGGCTGCATGCACTTAGTAGTCTGCTCTATTCATCTTTCTTTTGGTGGATAAATGCCAATGAACTCCCACTAAATAAACATTTGTTTTTTGCCTCACTATGAAAAATAGGACAAGGCACACAGGAAAATGTAAACATACGGCAAGGGTTGTTGCCTGTGCAATTGTTTATCACAGCCTTTGCTTTATTCCCTTGTATTTGCACACATCCTATGTCCATAAAGCATATTCCTAATTCAATTTCTATTCCTTGTGCAGGTCTCTTGGAAGCCTGGTCGTGTTGCTTCATTACAAAGTGATTACAAGGCTGCTTAATGTACTGTTTAATTGCAGACTCCATGCTGAGTGCTTGGTGTCCACAGCATGGCTGGTCCCCATATGGACTCCTAAGTGGAGACATGCACTGGAACACTGACTCTGCACTATCTTCTTGGGAGTTGCTTGAGGATGTTAAGTTATGACAGGATCAGGCTGTTCAATAGTAGGCTGACATTTAAAGAGTGACAAGGATTTTTCCATTTATGCAGAGATCTCATTTAATTGAAAGTTTTGACTGCCCAGTGTGGACACATTCCTGGAGATACTGGAAATCTGTAAAGAAACAAAATACCAAAATTGATTTGAAAGAGTAATTTGGTAAACATCAAATAAAATAAATTTGGCCGGAATTGTGTTGTTTACATTGTCCCATCTCTGGGATGATCATCAACCACTACTGGAAATCTCATATATCATATCAACAAGTAAGATGACGGGGTAGATGGAAGATCATGTCAAACTTCCTTGGAAATACAATACAAACATGGTATTGATGTGACTCTAATGTCCACGCAGAACAAAACCTCATATTCCTTTATAGACTTAGCAGAGCTTGAGGAACTTGGAGGTCAGACCAGCGATCTCATGACACCACAATTGGATGATACAGCAAACAAAGATCTGGAAGGAGACTATGTAGACCTTTTAGAAACTGCTGTCATTGCAGAAAATAAACCATCCAATTCTTGCCACCAGGAAATGGGGGATTGTACGAGGGTTACAAAAGTCAACGGAGATCCTATTTCAAGTGTTGCTAATAATAAGTGGGTGTGTGGGAGAACTCAGACCAGTGAGGAAGGGGTATGCACCCCATGCCTTAGGAGAAAACTCAATAAAGATTTGAATGTCAAGGAAACAAAGTGTCGTTTTCGAAAGTCATACCTTGCTGCTCTTAAGAATCCAGTTAAGTTTATCTCAGCACCAATGGCTGGGATTTTGGAAGAGACAGTTAGTAGGTCCAGCACATTTGCTGCCTTAGAAAGCCCCATTTGTTCTCGTCGTAAACCTCAAAATCAAACATCTTCATGGCTTTTCCTTGGAAAAACGGATTCAAAATCTGGAGACATACAAGTACCAGGTACTTCAAGAAATCAAAAAGTGACTTCTTCACCTGGAACAGACTGTTCTTCTCCATCCCTTGTGCACAGATTCTCCTTCCTAAAAGGACAGCGTGGCTCTTCATCATCAGGAGATGGCCTTGCCATAGATAGCAACTCAAATCAGTATGGTGGAACTTGGAGAAGGGTATCTGCGGTCTGTTCTCCTAGACTTAGCCGGGCTAAGTTCTCTGGAAAAGGTATCAGTAAGTGCATGAGAGTGTTTTATAGTAAAAACCTTTTTGAACTTGGCTGCATTCAAAATATAGTTTAACCTTTGGTGAACCTGTGTGACTATATTTGTGAACTGCAGTATCATAACCAACCTCTAAAGCTATGGAAGGGTAGACACCTATAATGATGCATGGTTGAAAATATTGACTTCCAATGCTACAGGGAGGGATACTGATAGCATCAATGTATCGGGAACTAGAAAAAGCGTGTGCAGTCAAGGTACCATTTTGTATCTGGTCTCACATTTCATTCTTGGTTGAGTATGAGCTGCGATACAACACAGCCTATCATTAAGTGTGGTACTGTATTTGGACTTTTCTCTCATTTCGAGTAATAACTTTAAGATCAAGTTGGGCTAAACCAGAATCTACTCTGAAGCTAGAGCTATATTGACAAAACTCAAAGTTAGGTGCCAGTATAAAATCCAAAAGTTAGGTCCCAGTATAAAGTAAAGCCCAATACTAGTTCGTATGGACCTTTTATACAAGTATTACTTCATTTACAGATCTTTTAGTGAGTTAACTACAGTAAGTACAGTTCTCAGTTTTGACATGTCAGGAATGATTGATCCTAAAAATTATGGTTTTAGTTTGATTTTGCAACATGATACTTGAGATATAGTTAAACAGCTTTTAAGTTTCATCCATTTGACAGCTTTGTGTTTGCATTCATAAAGGCTATGACCACAGCTGCAGATCTGCCATGCACTCAGTCCTCAAATAATGCATCAATGACTGATGTATCAACCACATGATTCTGACAGCTGTTTTTGACCCACCATATCCGCAGGCAGTCCATTTCAAAGGTAGACATCTTTCATCAGTTGCTCTTTTGTGTAGGTACGGTATTTTCTCCTCAAAGCATTCTGAAGGAGAGAATATTTAACACAAAAACATTTAGGATACGCTCCCGAGATGAGTTTTTGGTGAGACTTTGATGCTGCTTACTTTTGCTGCCCAAAAAACACATTATCTTGCAGTTCAAATCTCACGCTCATTATGCTTTCCCTTTTTTTTTTTTTTTTTTTTTTGTTACCCAGCATAAACGGACCCGCAGTACATGTCTGAGATTCGCAACAAGTCAATTTCCTTTTCCTGTAGACTGAGTTTTATGTACAGAATTTCCCCATAGAATTAGATATGTAAAATCTGCATGTGAAAAACGCATGTGCATTTTTATTACGTCTCTGCTGCAGAAACGCACTAAAAATGCATGAAATCCAATCATGACTATATAAATGAAGTATTGTCCAAGGCAAATACCAGGAAGTATCATAAACCCTGCAGTTTTATTTAAAACATGACATAACAAAAACTGAATAAAAACACTCTCAAAATTGTAATGAAAAAAACACAAGGAACCTAATTTACCTAATAGGTGCAGAAAATCTGCAACATCAAAAACTCCCCACCTTCCCAAATGCCCATCATGGGAACGTAGCCTCAGGCTATGTGCACACGCTGCGGAATGCTCTGCGGATTTGGCCGCGCAGATTTTGTAAAATCCGCAGGTAAATCCGCAGGTCAAAAGACCTGCGGATTGGCCTGCGGTTTAACCCTGCGGTTTTTCATCTCCTCAATGGAGGAGATGGCAAACCACAGCGGAATCCGCAGAAAGAATTGACATGTCAATTCTTTCTGCGAATTTGAAACCGCAGTAAATCGGTGCGGAAAATTCCGCAGCGTCTGCACAGCGGTTTTTTTTTTTTCTTCATAGGGTATAATGCTACTGTACACCGCAGCAAAAACTGCTGCGGATCCGCAGCGGCCAAATCCGCTGCGGATCCGCAGCAGAATCCGCAGCGTGTGCACACACCCTCAGACTCCCTAATAAAAATTGGCAGTATAGAGTCTCTAAGGGTACCGTTACACTTAGCGATGCACCAGCGATCCCAACAACGATATCGATCGCTGGTGCATTGCTAAGTGGTCGCTAGTGAGCTGCCACACAGGCAGATCTCACCAGCGACATAGCAGGGGTCGGGGGTCGCTACTTACCTGTCAGACGCGGCGATCCTGATGTCCACGCGTCGCTCGTCGGCAACACAGGAAGCCCTCCAGGAAGCGCCCGACGAGAAATGGTCCAGGACCTTCTCGCGCGATCAGCGATAACCAGCGGGGGAGCGGTCGGAGGTAAGTATCACATGTAGCGATATCGCTTGCAATATCGCTATAATGTCACAAAAACCAGTGACATTACAGCGATATTGCTAGCGATATCGCTATGTGTAACGGGGGCTTTAGTCTTGTGGATACCTGGCATTGTCTTGGTTATATGTAGCTCATGAACACTTTAGGGAAAGTATGATGGCGATTTAGACTGAATTATTTTTTGAGTATTTATTTATAATCAGAACTTGAGATAAAAACAAAATGAGCAAATATCCTGTAGTAAGTAAGGGCCTCGTCACACATAGCAATCTCGCTAGCGAGATCGCTGCGGAGTCACAACTTTTGTGACACAACAGCGATCTCACCAGCGAGATCGCTGTGTGTGACAGCGATCAGCGACCAGCCCCCCTGCCGGTATCGCTGATCGCTGCAAGAAACCTCTGGACATTTTTTTTTCGTCGCTGATCTCCCGCTGGCTGGCACGCATCGCTGTGTGTGACGGGCGGGAGACCAGCGATCAGCTGTAAAATAATAAAAAAAATAAAAAATATTGTTATTCTCACCTTCCGATGTCCCGCGCAGCATTCCCGCCTCTCTCCACGCTCCAGGTCCCAGTAATCCTTTGCAAGAATGACCGCGAGAACAGACGTCATCGTGGTAATTCTCGCAAAGGATTACTGGGACCAGAGCGTGGAGAGAGGCGGGAATGCTGCGCGGGACGTCGGAAGGTGAGAATAACAATATTTTTTATTTTAATTCTATTTTTTACATGAATATGGCATCAGCACTAACGAACAGAGCGATGCCACGCGCGCGGCGTCGCTGTGCTAATCGCTGGTGAAGCTATCTGTTTGACAGCTCACCAGCAATCACATAGCAACTTACCAGCGATCCTGACACGCTGATATCGTTGTCGGGTTCGCTGGTAAGTCGCTATGTGTGACTCCAGCTTAAATCGTAATAATACATGTAAATTACATAGAGGACTTAGGTAACATTGTTTTGATTAAAAAAACGTAAAAGCCATCTCACCACGACAAGGTGTACACCATTCAGGATGGTACCTAACCTGATTAGATACTGTTCCGATTGGGGTGCACCTTGTTGCGGTGGGATGGCTTTTACATTGATTTGATCAAGACAATGTTACCTAAGTCCCCTATGTTATTTACATGTATTATTACTATTTACTTAGTACAGGGTATTTGCTCATTTTGTTTTTATATTAGGTTTTACTTGTTAAACAGCCATATTGCAAATGCACATCTATGCATTGCACTTATACCAACATATGTTCTGGCTTAATTTTTTTTTATTTTTAATTTATAATATTGCAGTGGAGGAGGGGCATAACTCGGCCACCTGGGTCTTAATGCAAAAAAGTATTTGTAATACTGGTCTCTTTATTAAGGCATAGGACTTTTTGGACCACATCAAATTCTGATTTTAGTGTGCAGCTACAATCTTTGCACCCTTTGGCGTTATACTCATGAACTCTGAAGTTTTTCATTATAGAGGAACTATCATAGGGGCACATCAAAATTCATTAAAGGCAATCTGTCAAAAAGTTCAATCCACCCCCCCAACCACATAAATGTGCATTAAGCTCTTTGAAGTATAAAATCATCAACATCTTTATATCCTCTGTTGTTGCCACATTTCCAAGAAATTTGCATTTTAATTCATATGCAAATGAGGTGTTAAGTGCTATGGACATGATAGAGCACTTCCTGGGACTTCAGTCTCCCTAGTTTGCTTCCCTGGCCAGCACAAGCCTCTTCAGCTCGATGGATAGCATACTGCCTGTGTGATGTCAGGCACCAGGCTAGGAAATCAGACAGCTATCAATCAAGCTGAAGAGGCTGGTGCTGAGTAGAGGAAAAATCTTTGGAGGCAGTGGCTCCATAAGTGCTCTGACATGCCCAGAGCACTTAAAACCTAATTTGCATATGAACTAAAATACTAATATCTCAGGATCCAGGCAACAGAAAGAATATCTAATGGTTTCAAAGGACTTACATTTCAAGGACCTGCATTTCCTTGTATGAAATTTAGAGGAGTTGAAATTACTGATTCCTATAGATGGGCGAACGCGAACCTTTGTATTGTCCGGTGACATCAAGCCCACAAATTAGTAATGGAGAGGCATCTATAACACACCTATCCATTAATAATCCTATAAGTTACATGGTAAATACACAGAATAAAGTCTTTTATCTAATATAAAGCTCAAGTGTGTGTGTGTGTGTGTGTGTGTGTGTGTATATGTATGTCTGTGATTGGCATCCGCACCGTTGCAGCTACAGCCACAAAATTTGGCACAGTCACACGTCTGGACCCCAAGAGCGTCCTAGGCTATGCTGTGAGGTGAAATTTTAACCCCACGCATTCCAATTCACCTAACAATTTTGCCCCTATCTACATAATGGGGGGAAAAAGTGTGTGTGTGTGTATCAAGCCCTGCCCCTCGTTATGATGTCATAGTGGTTGCCATGGCGACGCTGATGTCGTCATAGGTTGCAAGCCCCGCCGCTCATTATGATGTCATAATGGTTGACTATGGGATGGAGGATATGTATCACGGGTATATGGGCATGGGACTATGGGATGGAGGATGTGTGATGGGTATATGGGTACTGGACTATGGGATGGCGAATATGTATGATGGGTATATGGGCATGGGACTATGGGATGGAGGATGTGTGATGGGTATAGGGGCACTGGACTATGGGATGGAGGATGTGTGATGGGTATATGGGCATGGGACTATGGGATGGAGGATGTGTGATGGGTATATGGGCACTCGACTATGGGATGGAGGATATGTATGATGGGTATTGTCACGGGAAGCTTAGGTAACTCTAGGCTGAACCCCGGGGCCCCTGCGGTGTCCCTCAGACTAGAGGAAACCCTGACTTTCCCTCAACCCAGAGTTTACACTGAAGGTGTGCCTGCCTGGGCCTCCACCCTGTCCTTGTCTCCTGTCCAGCCCTAAGCTGAACCCACCACCCTCCACCCAGTGAAGAGACCAAACACCAGACCCAACAAATAAGTATGGACAAGGGTAAGGGAAACGCACCACACCGCATACACTCAAGAGAAAACAATAAGGTGCAAGGGCAACCAAATAATACCATGCAGGAAGGAAATAATGGCAACAACGGAATATACTACACCAGATATTGTATGCTCCTAAGACGCCCCCTTCAGACCGGTAACGCTAGCACAAGGCAAGAGCTATAGTCGGCGACGCCCATAGTCACGCAGGACAATTTAAAGGCAGGGGGCGTGGCTAAGCCCTCACCCAGACTAACAACCTGGTTAACCCAATCCAAGCCGGATCAGAAGACCAACCGGCGCCGCTGAGAACAAAGTGGTAGGATGGGGTATTACCGCTGTCTGCCGGACAACCTGGTGCGATCCGTGTCCGACATGACAGGTATATGGGCACGGGACTATAGGATGGAGGATAATTATAATTTGCTATAACTAACCACAGTTGGTTACTATGCCCGGGCAACGCCGGGCTCTTCAGCTAGTTTGAAATAAAACAAAACAAGTTAACTTTTTTTATTTAAAATAACAAACACAGAAATACTCACCTAACGCTAAATTCCACTGGGGGAATAAACAGTTTTCAATCTGGACGGTGCGAAGACTCGTTCATCCAGGCTGAGAACCACTGGTGAATGAGCTGCTGCAAGCGCAGCATCAGTGACTGGCAGTGACGTCATTGAGATTGCCTCCGGTCACTGAGGCTAAGCGATCAGATGCGGTGTTTGCTGCCCTGTCATGCACATGTCAGCGTGACAAACACTGGATGTTCGGGTCCCCCATTTAAGTGAATGGAGTCCGCATTCAGGTTTGGGTCCGGGTACTGTTCTAGTACCCAAACCCAAACTTTTTGTAACTGTTCGGACAAACCCGCCGGACCCGAACACCCAGGTGTCCGCCCATCTCTACTGATTACTTTTATTATATGTTTGATGTGTGTTGTACCATAACTGAGCAACATCTTGGTCTTTAGATGAAGTCCTCTCCTCAGACAAAAGATTCACATCCTCATCAGGACACTTATTTCTAATACACTACTGAAGTATTTTTTAGCCTTTGATAATCTTCTAGAATGAGAACAGGGCGAAGTATCATCTCTCATAATGGGTGCAAACAAGAAGGTCTCTTGGGCATGGGGTCCAGCCGGTCAAGAGTACAAATGCTATGATGCCTACAGTTACACCGCTGATGGGAATTATTTGCATACAGCACTAGAAACAAGTCCAGAATTTCCAATCTAGAGCCAATATCATTGGGTCACCTAGGGGCGCATACTAATAATTATCCTATTAGCCTTTGAGTCAGTCGTACAAACTAGTCCATTAGAACGCCACCAAAGTAATTCTATAAAATCACCCCCAATTCTGATGATTGAAGAAAGGTCTTAAGTTTCAGTGACCCTTTACCAGCGGACAGACATTTATTTCAATCAGCGTTGTTTCGTATGAGTTATTGCATTTTAGTAGATCACTCTCATTATGTGTGATCACTCACCCACTGTGCAGGTCAACCACACAGTCTATCAAAAAGTTGTTTGCAACCTGTAACCTGTTATTTCAGGAGGTAATACTGGTATTCTGGCTTCACGTGAGAGGCACAGCATTCTTCAGTGCACAGGTTATAATATATAGGGGGACATTTTCAATGGTTATAAAGTACTATACGGTATGTGTGGAATTTATTGTATTACTAGCTGAAGAGCCCGGCGCTGCCCGGGCATAGTAACTAACTGTGGTTAGTTATAGCAAATTATAATTATCCTCCATCCCATAATCCCGTGCCCATATACCCATCATACATATCCATGATCCCATAGGCCCGTACCCATATACCCATCATACATATCCTCCATCCCATAGTCGAGTGCCCATATACCCATCACACATCCTCCATCCCATAGTCCCATGCCCATATACCCATCATACATATTCGCCATCCCATAGTCAAGCACCCATATACCCATCACACATCCTTCATCTCATAGTCCTATGCCCATATACCCATCATACATATCCTCCATCCCATAGTCCCGTGCCCATATACCCATCATACATATCCGCCATCCCAAAATCCCGTGCCCATATACCCATCACACATCCTCCGTCCCATGGCCATATACCCATCATACATATTCGCCATCCCATAGTCGAGTGCCCATATACCCATCACACATCCTTCATTTCATAGTCCCATGCCCATATACCCATCACATATCCTCCATCCGATAGTCCCGTGCCCATATACCCATCACACATCCTCCATCCCATAGTCCCGTGCCCATATACCCATCATACATATCCTCCATCCCATAGTCCAGTGCCCATATACCCATCACACATCCTCCATCCCATAGTCAACCATTGGGACATCATAATGAGCGGCGGGGCTTGCAACCCGTCGCCATGGCAACCATTATGACATCATAACGAGGGGCGGGGCTTGATACACTCTTTTTCCCCATTATGTAGATAGGGGCAAAATTGGTGAATTGGAATACACGGGGTTAAAATTTCACCTTACAACATAGCCTAGGACACTCTCGGGGTCCAGACGTGTGACTGTGCCAAATTTTGTGGCTGTAGCTGTGACGGTGCGGATGCCAATCCCGGACATACACACACACACACACACACACACACATACATACATACATACATACATACATACCCACATTGAGCTTTATATATTAGATTTAAGAACAAGGAAAAAGTGCACCGAGATATTGGCCCAATTATTGCTGCATATTGTGTAAGGTATCCTGTTAAAATTCTTATTTCAGAAGTTAAACGTTCATCACAATAGCTTTGAAATAGTGTCACAAATTAGTCGAAACCACATAAAGGTAAATCAGATCTTTCACTTACCTCACAAGGGGCTTGAAAGAAGAATTTCTTTAAAAAAAAAAAAAAGTTTACAATTAACTCTTTCTATTGTGGAACAGGGTAAAAGTTAGTATTCAAGAATTAGGGAAGTGTCCAAAGGACACATATTCAGTGGGTGCCAATACATATTAAGAGGTTATTTCTATCACAGACATTTATGGAAATCACAGGATATAACAAAAATGTCTTATGGATGTTCACGCCACCTCTGGGATCTGCATGTAAGTGGATAACGGTAGTTCTATGAGGTCACCTCACCAAGCAACTGTTATCCAAATATTGCAGATCCTAGAGGTGGCATGAACATCCATAAGATAGTTATGTTATGTTATATCCACACCTATTGCATCAGGATTTCTCCAGGATGTAGGAATGTGAAATATGGGATTTTCACACAAATTGAACCAATATCCTACTTCTACAATATTCAAGAACTGAAGAAAGTTGTTCCTGTGGGGATTTCAAACAAAGAGGATTTTTCTGTTATTTGGGTGAATATATATGGCATATATTTTTTTAAATCCATCATATGGTTCCAGAAATATGGACCTCTTTTATTTAGCATTATTTTTTAGGGTTTTTACCAAGGTTGCGTTGCTCACAGTGTAATTAATACAGATCAGACTAAAGACTCATCCCCCAGAGAATCCTGTGCGCCGCAGCTGCTTGTTGAAGACCATAAAAATTAGCACCAAATCAAAAGGCCCAAATCTCTGGAACCGCATGATGGATTTAAGAAAAACAAAATACAGAATTCATCGGGGGAGTAGCAGGAATGAAATAAGTTCAAACACTGGCCACTTTTGAGCTAATGACAGATACACTTTAAGTTTCCTATTACTCTGACATCTCACTCAATAAGATGAGGTATGGTGGTGATTTGGTAGAGTCTAGTGACATGTAGGAGCACTATGGCTATTTGATTATTTTCCTGACTAAAAAAAGGCATCATGTTATCAGAGAGTGAAAGGTGTCTGTGCCTACAGTGTTCCCAATAGTCCTAACTTATAGCTCAAGGATCCACTGTACTGGCAGTAGTTCACTTGGATCCACTCTCTCTCCGAGTGCTCAGGATCACAATCTTGCTCTGTATGAACTCTGTGTATTTTTTCAGGAATCTGATCTCTTCAGGATACAAAATTAGTCTGTGACCTCATGTGCCCTCTTTAAAAGCACAACATATTTCAGTGACACACAGAACCATAGGCTCCTCTATGGAATTGGGGTTCACACAGTGTCACATACTTTTAATAGCTGTGTCCCAACTTAGAAGTCTTGCAGCTTAATGGAATATGCAGATTAGTAGGGTCCCAAATTAAACAATCAGCCGTATCTCTTTCTGTCCTCTGATTTTTTTTATTTTTTTTTCACAAAAATGTTGTCTTTCTCTTAAGCAGGATCCGTCGCAAATACGAGTCCGGGTATTGAAGTGACATCTTCTGTCCAAAAAGTGCCATCCAAAACTGGACTATGGGTATCCATTGTAGGATCTCCATCAAGAGGATCTATTCCCTGGGAGACCATTACTGATCTTCCAATCCAGTGTCAAGATCTCAGTGCCAAGTTATTATATTCTGGAATTGCTTGTCTTCCAGGTTTGTTCAATTGCTGATTTGTAGTTTTCTCCTCATATAAAGTCATTTAGTGTGACAGGGTGCTGGCTCCAGTTCCCTAGCCGTGTGGCACACATTTCGTCCGTGGTGCGTGAGAAAAAGGGCATGTCTGCGGATTTTACTCAAGGTCTGTGTGAAAAACCTGACATGTGCGCACGACCATTGGATACGCATATTTTGGCAGCACATAAAATTCCCCTAGTTACCTATCTAGAAATACTAGGATTTATGTCAAATCTCAACTTGGATGAATGAATTGACCTATTTTTGTAATTATGAAATAGACTTCTCTAGAATTGATTGACCCAACAATACCATTAATTAGGAATGAAGTCCCCTATTTTCCCACAACCTTTCCAGCATAACTCAGAGTAATTTGGTACACAGTTGGCCAGCCCAGAAGGGCAGTGGTGCCACCATAGCTGGATTGTCCCAGTAACTTCTATGTGATTATGTAATGCGTGTACTGAACTGTGCCCCATACTGCTTTGCCCCATTCTTCCGCTGTAATATTCTGTTTCCAATTCTTCTCCCTTATTTTTAATTTGAGATCATCGCTTTACTGTGCTTACGTTTCTTTTATTTTTCTCACTTTATTATCTTGTGACATACAGTCCTCATGTGCAATTAGAAATGAAGAACTACCTCTTTGAGGCCACATATATTTCTCAGTTCTTCAAGAGCCAAAGAAGAAATCCTGACAGCAGTCTCCCTACTTTTGATTCTCCTTTGGCTTGCTATTTCCAAAAGGGAAAGTCTATAATGATATAGAGAATATATTGTATCTCGAAATCCTCATAAGACTTATCCAACAATTCTCCTCTTCTAAGTGACAGCAGATCTTCAAGTGATTGTCTGTGACTGGGAGCATTTGACCTCATACATATTTATAGGGTCTCAAATGTTCTCCAGTTTCTCCATTCTTAATATTTTCCGACCTCCCACCATGAGTGTTCACCATACTGTGTTTTCCTTTTGCAGTTACTGGAAGGAGTTCTGCTCTATTGGGATATCAACTTTCATTAATTTAGCCATTGTAAACCATAGGAGACAGTAAACACATAGCTGTTTGTAAAAAGGTGGAGATCAGGATACTACTGTATAAACTCAATGTAAATGTTATGGTTGCTTTGTGAATCATGCTCTTACCCTTAGTAGGGACACAAGAAGTTAGTTACTACCCTCTATGTGCCACTGTGTGATGCCTCTGTACAGAACTGGGATACCTCTTTTCATTGGAGATGGCCACATTTTCTTTTTTATTGATGTGATCTTATTAAAGGAAATTTGTCAGTAGGTCTTTGCTAAATAATCTATGAACAGCATGATCTAGGAGCTGATAACCTGATTCCAGTGATGTATTAGTTAATACACTGTTTGTTTCAATAAAATCAGTGTTTTATCAGCAGGAGATTATCACTACAGGACTATGCCTTGTGCCTCCTAGTCATCCTGCTCTGTGCAACTCCACCCCCTTCACCAATTAGCAGCTTTCTTTTAACCTGTAGTGTACAGAGATATGGGCGGGGCTATACAGGGCTCAGCATTCTAAATACTGCTAGATCTGCAGCAGAGAAAACTGTAATTGTATCAAAATGACAGCACACAGTCCAAAAAATGACACATCAATAGAATCAAGGTCTCAACCCCTACACCATGCTGCTCTCAGAATACATAGCAAAAAATTGGTTGACAGATTCCCTTTAAACAAGTTTGTGTACATTCTTACATATAGTGGGACCATAGTGGGACTATGTACTAAGTCTAACCAGTGATTGTATGCCACCATTACATAACTTCTCCATTGAATATAACTTGGTGGAAAGTGTTTCATAGGCAAAAAGTGGAGGATTATGAAGGAACCAGCCACTGTACGGCAGCGGACAACACCACGACTGTGTAGGGTCTTTAAACATCTAGAAAAGTGGCTTTTATATTTCCAGTTTCGATACCTCCACAGTTCTGAAATCTAGATCCTTTTCTTGCTGCTGCTGTGATTGTAACTTGGCCTATTTTATAAATGCTATACGTCTACAATGATGACCTCACCTAGCGAATGAGTTCTCCACAAATGAAGAATTGTGCTAATTGTAGAAGTATCATACATTACTTACATGCTGGCTTCATTTTTGTGTATAATCCTGATAATTACTGTATAATTTTAGGAAGTCGAGATAAACAGGGGAGAGCCATAATCCAAGTGACCACAGACAGCACAGCATGGGATGCCACATGGTGCTCAGCAAGAGAAGTGGCTCGGCTGTTCCTCTATCTTTTTTCAGTGGCCAGGTGAGACATGACATCTTTAAAATCTTTGGGCTTCACAAAACTACTGCAACTACGCAACTACAAGTAGTAATACAATGACAAGTCTTAATATGATGATCACAAGTGAATGAAAGGAGAAAGGTGACTGTAGAGGGAATCTGACTGGTTTTGCTATTTAATTTGACAGCAGCATAATGTAGGTGTTTCGTGCAGTAATTTCCATACAATCAATGTTTTATCAGCAGGAGATTATCACTACAGGACTAGATCTCACATGCAGATCAGTCCTGCAGTCCCACCCCCAACACTGATTGACAGCTTTCTCTCTCACCCATGACAGCACCACGGAGAGAGGGGATCCACCCTTCAGGGACAGTAACCTACAGATAAAAAGGGCGGTACCTCTCCTCCGCCTTCAGTTGGGTTCCTGTCCCTGACGGGGGGGACCCACAGTATGGCGTACCTGTGTATCAAAGTGTCCGGATCCGGGGCCGGCCTGTCCGGTATTCGGCAGCGGGGAGGCCCCTGTCGCGGCAGGAACGGTGCTTGAAGCCGCCACCGCTGGGGCCGATGCGGGCTGCCGGGCGAGCGGGGGGAGACGCTGGAGTCGCCGCTCCGGAAAGGAGATAGGGGCTCGTGGGGACCCGGTGGAAGCGCGGGCAGCGCCATGGTACAGAGAGTACCAAGATGGCTGCTGCCCCGGAAATAGAGGAACGGCTTCCGGGTCCCTGAATCAGGTGCATGCGCAGGAGCGCGCTCCCCGACCAGCGTGATGCAGGATGGGGGCGGTGACGTCATGCGGGCGGCAACTTTAAAAATGGTGGGTACAGAAACTTCTGGCTGGAAGCGATCCTAATAATGGAGGATAGCGACCAGCAACAGGAGCAGCATGCCAGGCAGAAGCTCAAGCAGCAGCAGCACCATCAACATCACCACCGACAAAAGGAATGAAACAGAGAGGGCCGTTCCAGCAGTCACTCCACGCGGCGTAGTACGTCAGCGGCAAGCAGCAAATCGCCACCAGGAGAGCAGCCTATACAGGACCTGACTCCATCTCCCGAACCGGTACCTGCAGCCGCGCACCTCTTGGGGGTAAGTGATCTTTGTGAATGTTCACCCTTGTAATACAATTCTTCTCCCTTATTAGGGAAAGAAGAAGGCAAAAAAGAAGAACAGGGAATTCCCCACTTGCGCTAGACCCCTACCTGTATCATGGGAGAAAAAACTATGTGAGTCTTGCACAAAAGAAATTCTTTGTCAGGAGACTCTGGATTTCGCATCCGACCTAAGGGCCGCAATTAAATCAGAGGTTCAGAGTGCCCTCGTGTCCCTTAAGCATAGGGATAAAACGAGGAAGAAAGACACGATAGAAACCTCCCAGTCAGACTCTTCCACGTCGGGAGAAATCACGTCTAAAAACCTCGGAATCCGGCTCCTCATACGAGGAAACAGGAGGGCGTCACTGTTTTCCCCTAGAAGAGGTAGACAGACTAGTAAAAGCTGTAAGATCTACCATGGGGGTATTGGACCCTAGGCCGGATAAAACAGTCCAGGACCTAATGTTCGGCGGACTAGGCCAGAAAAAACGGAGAGTATTTCCGCTTAACGAAATTGTCAAGGGCCTAATCAAAAAAGAATGGGACAAGCCAGACAGGAAAAATATTACAGTCCCTTCCCTTAAAAGAAAATATCCCTTTGAGGAGGAGGCATCTACGTCTTGGGATAAAGCCCCGAAACTCGATGTAGCAGTCACTAAAGCCTCAAAGAAATTCGCCCTTCCCTTTGAGGACATGGGCACCCTCAGGGACCCCCTAGATAAAAAGGCAGATACCTTTCTAAAGGGGCATGGGAGTCGGCAGGCGGTAACCTCAGGCCAGCAATAGCGGCGACATGAACCTCAAGAGCCCTAATGGTATGGGTGGACCAACTTGAGAAACAGCTGAGGGAAGGGACACCAAGAGATAAGATCTTAGATTCTATCCCAGTAATAAGGGGAGCGGCTGCATTCCTAGCGGACTCATCGGCCGATTCAGTCAGGCTGTCGTCCAAAACAGCAGCACTTTCAAACGCGGCCCGAAGGACACTATGGCTTAAAAGTTGGCCAGGGGACCTACAGACCAAAATAAAATTATGTTCAATCCCCTGTGAAGGGAAATTCCTTTTTGGGGAGACGTTAGATGACATCCTCCAGAAAGCAGGAGACAAGAAGAAAGGATTCCCAAATTTAGGGCCAGCAGCATTTAAGAGGCTCTTTCGAAATAGGAGGTTTTTTCAGAGAAGACCACCGAGGGAACAAAAGTGGGATGACAAAAGAACAGAGAGAGGGTTCTTCTTTAATAACTCTCCCCGAGACAAAAAGCCCTCCAAGTGACAGTATGCCCAGGGTGGGGGGAAGGTTAACCCTTTTTCTCCCAGCCTGGAGGAGAATTTCAAACAACCCATGGATAGTAAACCTAATCCAGGAGGGCCTAAGAATAGACTTTCTCTCCCACCTCAAAAGTATATAACAACGCCCCTGAGTTCCAGTACACGAGAACAGGAAGCGCTAGAAAGCGAGGTCCTAGGCCTAGTAAAAAAAGGAGTCCTCCAGGAGGTTCCCCTGCAGGATATGGGCAGAGGGTTCTACTCCCCTCTTTTTCTAGTAACCAAACCGGGCGGCACCTTTCAAACGATTATAAATCTGAAAAAGCTAAACGAATACGTCAGGAATCAGAGCTTCAAAATGGAGTTTATCAGGTCCACCACCAAAGTCCTGTTCCCAAACTGCTACATGACGGTGTTAGATCTCAGCGACGCCTATTATCACGTCCCTATCCACAAAGACTCCAGAAAATATCTCAGGTTAGCCGTCTCAATAAAGGGCAAGGTGAAAGAATTCCAGTACAGAGCCCTGCCGTTCGGAATATCGATAGCCCCGCGGGTATTCACCAAAATAATAGCGGAAATGATGGCTCATATAAGGGAACAAGACATAATAATAATCCCGTATCTAGACGATTTCCTAATAGCAGGCAGCTCGGCTCAAAAATGCAGAGAACAGAGGGACAGGGTGATGGACACTCTACAAGGCCTAGGCTGGCTTCTAAATCTAAAAAAATCAAGATTGGAGCCCAGCAGGGTACAAGAATTCTTGGGCCTAACACTAGACTCAAACATTCAGGAGTGTAGCCTCCCAGACCACAAAAAGGAGAAAATCGCTCAAATTACAGCGAGAACAATCCAAAATCCCTCTATGACACTAAGGAAGGCTATGTCACTGCTGAGTTCCCTATCCGCCTGCCTGCCAGCAGTTCAATGGGCTCAGTTACACACGAGAGATCTCCAGTGGGACGTATTAGCCAACCAGGCAGCAATAGGGGGACACCTAGAGGGTCGTATTACCCTAAATTCAAGAACTATTCATTCCCTAGCTTGGTGGGGAAACCAGGAAAATTTGTCCAAAGGGATCCCATGGGCAACAAAGATAACACACATAGTGACAACGGATGCCAGTCCCACGGGTTGGGGAGCACACATGAACAACGAGGTGACTCAGAACGTATGGGGAGATAAAGAACTAAAAGCCTCCTCAAATCAAAAAGAGCTTCTAGCAGTAGGCTACGCACTGACACACTTCCTAGCCCTGCTCCAGAATCACCATGTCCGCATTCTTTCGGACAATCGAGTCACAGTGGCCTATATAAATCATCAGGGGGGAACCAGGTCCCAAGCTCTAATGGACACATCCGCCAAAATCCTCAAACTGGCAGAGGCAAACCTGCTATCTCTGACAGCCCTACACATCCAGGGTACAGAGAATCAAAGGGCAGACTTTCTGAGCCGCACCCAATTACGACAGGGGGAATGGGTACTAAAGTGGTCCATTTTTCGGCAGATTGTAAAAATGTGGGGGACCCCAGACATAGATCTGTTTGCCGATTTCAAAAACAAAAAAGTAGACACCTTCTGCTCCCTAGATCCCAGGGGGAATCCTCTAACTCTGGACGCGTTTATGCTCCCATGGACACAGAGTCTAACATATGCCTATCCCCCAATCATGCTCATTCCAGCGGTCCTAAAGAAAGTCAGGGAGGATGAGGCAAGAATGATACTGATAGCCCCTTTCTGGCCCAAAAGAACCTGGTTTTCCTGGCTAAGAATGCTCTCAGTAACCGACCCATGGATCCTACCGGATCTCCCGGACCTGCTATCGCAGGGCCCAGTGTTACATCCTCAGGCACCAAACCTCCGTTTAACAGCATGGAATTTGAGAGGGTACTGATGAGGGACAGGGGATTTTCAGAGAACCTGATAACTACACTACAAAAAAGTAGGAAACCGGTTACCATGAGAGCTTACGGCAGAACATGGAAAAAATTCCTATCCACTTCTAGGGCAAAGGTTCAGGACGGGGTTCAGATTGATAAGATCCTAGAATTTCTACAAAAGGTCCTAGAACAGGGTCTGGCGGTCAACACATTAAAAGTACAAATAGCGGTGTTAGGCGCCCTCTATAACCATGATGTGGCAGGTGACCCCTGGGTAGCACGGTTTATTAAGGCCGCAACCAGATCTAGGCCAATAGCTAGTCAAAGGTTACCGTCATGGGACCTGAATCTTGTACTTTCAACACTGACAGGCCCTCCGTTCGAACCAATTTACTCGGCACCCCTAAAAATCCTATCACTTAAAACGGTGCTTCTGGTGGCACTAACATCAGCTCGAAGAGTGAGCGATATTCAAGCCTTATCAGCAGGGCCACCTTTTACAAAAATTCTAGAGGATAGGGTCATCCTAAAACCTGACCCGGCCTATCTACCTAAAGTATCATCACATTTCCACAGGTCCCAAGAGGTAGTCCTTCCTTCCTTCTGCCCAAATCCAAAAAATAAGGGGGAAGAAAACTTCCACACTTTAGATGTCAAAAGGTGCCTAGTACAGTACTTAGAGGCCACCAAAAATGTAGGAAGGAAGGCTCTCTCTTTGTATGTTTCCAGGGTCCTCGGAAGGGGCTCAAGGCATCCAAGAGTACCCTGGCAAGGTGCATAAGGGATGCGATTGCCCTGGCATACTCATCCAGTGGAAATACCATCCCAGAGGGGCTGAGAGCTCATTCCACAAGGGCAATGGCGACCTCATGGGCTGAAAGATCTGAAGTATCAACAGAACAAATCTGTAAGGCGGCCACCTGGTCATCACCTTCGACCTTTTTTAGGCACTATAGATTAGATCTACCCTCTACGTCTGACCTGACCTTCGGGAGAAGGGTCCTTCAGGTGGTGGTCCCTCCCTAAGCTACCAATCTCTGTAATTCTCTCCGTGGTGCTGTCATGGGTGAGAGAGAATAGCTTACTCACCGATAACGATGTTTCTCGGAACCCATGACAGCACCCGCTTATTCCCCTCCCCTTCACGAGTATGGTGAGCACGTTTTTTTCTGTGAGTAGAGTGTTTCCGTTTAGGCACGGTGTTTTTGATGAATAAGCAGTGTTATAATATTGTGTATATATTTCTGTTGTCTAACCTGGAGACCCTCTGATGCTCTGTAACCAACTGAAGGCGGAGGAGAGGTACCGCCCTTTTTATCTATAGGTTCCTGTCCCTGAAGGGCAGATCCCCTCTCTCCGTGGTGCTGTCATGGGTTCCGAGAAACACCGTTATCGGTGAGTAACTAAGCTATTTTCACAATCCACAGAGTACATTGGAGTCTTCACAGAGCCCACAAAAACACTGTGATCAACATGACCGCCATTATGTTTATGTAACTGCTCTGGATTAGTGATATAATTGCCTTAATAAATTCCCTCGATGTGTTAAACAGATTGGAATTTAATAATATTGGACATTAATATACCGTATACGTTGGAAAAATATATTAACAAAATTCTAACTTCTTTTTTGTTATCTTCTCTTTTTTTTCAGAAAGGAGGTAAGAGACCTGGGACTAATTATTTTAGTGGATGCCAGAAAGCACCCTCCTTCTCCATGCCTTCACGCGGCACTGCAGTGCGCCCAGGTGAGTCCATGGCAGATCGGTGACTCATGATCATGGTGGCAGTACAAGGAGGCTCCTCAGCTCTGTACTACCCTGTGTAGTTTTTCTACATACGATCATATATCAGATATTCTTTTCTAGAATTATATCCTGTAGAAAAGACTTCTTCTCAAATATGGCATCTGATATTTTTTTCTCTGATTTCATATAATATGACCCCATGTATTATTATTCACTCAGCTCATGACATGTACAAAGCCGCGATAAGGCCAGAGGTAGCAGAGGTTGCATCCTGCCGCTTCTAGACATGTTTTCAACCTTACAGCACTCTGCAGTAATAGGATTCAGGCCATTAGCAATGAGGACTGAGCCAAAAGATTCTCAGCGCTCCAATTACTCAATCACACTTGATGAACTCTCTAAGGACTGTCCAAAAAAAAGCTGGAATTCTCCAACTTTCTCAATTTTGATGTTACATACGATTCATTCAGCGCACAAGTAGTTAATGTTGAGTTATTTTAAAGCAGAGTGCCCATCCCAAAAATGACATTTGAAGATTAATTGTCCCATTAGGCAGGAGGGTTCCATAAAGTTTATTAGGTGGTAATAACTGAGGCTGCCTGGTAAAGCGAGACTGCTCTATAATGAGTTTAGACTGCTCCTTTAATGATGTTCCAAGTGATTCTATATATAGAAGATGGAAACACTTATATTGAAACTGCATCTTTTAATTCCCTGCTAAATGATAAATGTGGATTAATTATCTTCCTCCATCAGCCTGTCTGGCTAGGAGTCGCCATGATGAACACGCTCATATACAAAAGCGGCAATATCTAAGCGCTGCTTTGTAATATTATGCTTCAGTACTAGTGCTACCACTTTCCTGGAGATGGGGGAAGGGGTCACTAACGCTGCGGCAATGAGCTGTTACGTAAAGGAATCCTTGCAGAAAGAGATTATTTAAATGACACTTCATCAATGAAGGACTTTGTAGTGGGCGACGTCCATTGTTTTCTGAGCTCTGTGGTGCTCCTTTAATGAGATGCTCTTTGCACTTTTCTACTCTGTCGATAAAAAGTTGCGGAATATGATGGCACTATATAAGCCAGCATAATAAATAAATAGATAAAATCTGCATACTGTATTACAGCAACACAACATAAGGCCTTACCAGCCATGTAAAGCACAAAATAATCTACCTCCACAAATACTGCATCCAGTGATGTAGGAATAGCTATAGGGGCATGTATAGGAAGCAGTCACAACCCTGGTCTGCCACACTATATACTAGTATTACAAATTACACATGGTAGGTGTGGACCCAGTTTCAGATTTGCATTAAAGGGTTTACTCATGAAAAATTACTTTTTAGTCAATAGATCTTGGGATATTAATAAATTCCACAATTGGATGTTTAAATAAAATGTCCTTGTGCTGAGATAATCTTATACATGTGCCCCTGCTGTGTACTGTGTAATGGCTGTGTCTGACCCTACAGGGACATGGTCTGATCATACCACATCTCCTGGGCAGGGAGAAAGGAAAAGAGGATACTATCATTACAGCACGGAATCACAGATGCTGCTTTCTGTGAGGTAAAACATTTAAAAACAGGAAGGGAAGTGTTTTACCTCACAAAAAGCAGCAGCTGCGATCCCATGCTGTAATGGTTTTTATACATCCAACTGTTAAATTATATTAATACCAAAATCTGATTCAAAGGTAGCTTGTTTATGAGACGACCCCTTTGAGGCCCATTTATACCTCTGATCTACACTGATGCAATGATCCCATTCAGTAGTAATTACCAAAAGGCAAATATGGCATCAAGTGATGCACTGGATATGAATGAATTTATAAACGTATACAAATAAAATGTACAGCATATGAGCGCTGCTGACTTCAAAGGATTAGGGTCCATATTAAGACATAACATATGAAGAAGTCTAGGAGTGAATGCACTTCAGGCTCCTACATGTACAGTATATAGTATCTCCATAGGACTCTAATATGGACTGGTATTTTCCCTAAGGGGTAACCACTCACATAGCTAACTTGTACACTCTTTCTACATTTTTTCCTATTTCATCATGCCAATAACTGATATTTATTTATTAACATTCACAAGAGGAGTAAATGGTACCTGATCATAGAAAACTGATGGGAACAATTACCGTACTTTATTTTCATTTGCTCACTATAGTTTAGCGTAAAAGTAAATCTGAGATATCATAGCAACAACAATCCCCCAAAATTCAGTTTTAATAAATGTGCATTAAAATCATATTTTTTCATAAGTAATCACAACTTATTAGGTAATCCATATATACCGATCATGCATAATGCAAAAAGTAATGAAAACACATCAGTGTAAAATATATAAAAAATGAAGTTCCTTCTCACTCATTGAGATGTCTCCAAAGATTGAGTGGATAGGTAGGTAAATCCAAGAGAAGTCTGCAGATAGAAGCAATATGACCAAAGGAACATAACATTAGACTATACTAGAGTAAGATTTAAAGAGGAACCATTTTCATCTTATCAGAGAAATCTGCTTCTTTCTCCACCTGGACTGATTACTCGTTCTCAAAATTCTCATTTCACGGGTAAAATTTGTATTCGTGAAAGACAGACTTTCCCATTACTGAGAGGAGAGATGACAGTTGGTGCTTATAAAGTTCTATGGAGAACTGTAACTGTCATGTTAGGAGAACTTGCAGCAAAATGTCTGTCTGCCTCTCGTTCCCACTCCATAGGAGATGACAGTTGGTGCTCATAGAGTTCTACGGAGAACTGTAACTCATGTAAGGAGAACTTGCAGAAGAATGTCTGTCTGCCTCTCGTTCCCTCTCCATAGGAGATGACAGTTGGTGCTCAGAGTTCTATGGAGAACTGTAACTCATGTAAGGAGAACTTGCAGCAGAATGTCTGTGTCTGCCTTTCGTTCCTTTTCCCCTCTCCATAGGAGATGACAGTTGGTGCTCATAGAGTTCTATGGAGGACTGTAACTGTTATGTAAGGAGAACTTGCAGCAGAATGTCTGTGTCTGTCAATAAGGTCGCCCCTCCATCTCCACAGGATTTTAAAAGCACCACCTGACATCTCATATCTCAGTAAAGGGAAGTTTGTCTTCCCTGAAAACAAATTGTACAGATTTTACCCCTGAATTGAAAGTGAATAATCAGTCCAGGAGGAAAAAGAAGCAGATTTCTCTGATAAGATGTATTACAAAGTTTCTTATTTTCATGTATACTATTGATTTATGAAATAAAAAAAATCTTTAATTCTTTTAATCAATGAGTTAATGCGTTATCACATGTAGCAGACAAGTAAATATGACCCTAATGGGACTAGGAGTCATGTGTCAATAAGTACAATAGAAACAAGTGCATTTATTTGTAGACATTACTGAATAAATCTACTATACCTTTAGTGGATAATTAGTCTACTGTATGAATGATGAGATGTACTTTTCATCATATTTGTCATTCACTGTGTAGCGTATACTTGGTCTTAACTGCTCATCAGCCCACTTTATACAGAACCGTTCATTTAAAGACCTTTGCCAATTAGAATTGATATTAATACTTCAATTAAATGGCAAAGACACTGATGGAACACAGCTCCCATCATCATGAATTGCTCTCTTCTGGGTTCTTTATCGCCCCCTGCTGAGTAAAAAGTGAAAAGCGACCTGAGCATATTTAGCATTAACATGACAAATTAAACTTACAAAGAGCTTTATTAAATGAATTGCAACTGTTTTCTAGGGAAGAAAGGTAGATTTTGATGCATCTACTTTTGCTTTTAAAGCTGGAGTCACACATAGCGACTTACCAGCGATCTCGACAACGATATCAACGTGTCAGGATCGCTGGTAAGTAGCTATGTGATCGCTGGTGAGCTGTCAAACAGACAGCTTCACCAGCGATCAGCACAGCGACGCCGAGCGCGTGGCATCTCTGTGCTCGTTAGCGCTGATGCCATGGATCCATGTAAAAAATAGAATTAAAATAAAAAATATTGTTATTCTCACTTTTCGACGTCCTGCGCAGCATTCCCGCCTCTCTCCACGCTTCAGTCCCAGTAATCCTTGCGAGAATGACCGCCTGGTGTCCGTTCTCGCGGGATCGCGAAGTTTCGCGGTCATTCTTGCAAAGGATTACTGGGACCGGGAGCGTGGAGAGAGGCGGGAATGCTGCGCGGGACGTCGGAAGGTGAGAATAACAATATTTTTTATTTTATTATTTTACAGCTGATCGCTGGTCTCCCGCCTGTCACACGCAGCGATGCGTGCTGGTCAGCGGGAGATCAGTGACGAAAAAAAAGTCCAGAGGTTTCTTGCAGCGATCAGCGATATCGGCAGGGGGGCCGGTCGCTGATAGGTGTCACACACAGAGATCTCGCTGGTGAGATCGCTGTTGTGTCACAAAAGTTGTCACTCAGCAGCGATCTCGCTAGCGAGATCGCTATGTGTGACGGGGCCTTAAGACTCTCTGTGCTATTTCACATGAATGGATGGACTTAGAGAGAGTGAGAGACAGGGCCATCAGCCATATATCCGTTTTAATATAATTTGCATCATTTAATTTACTGAGAACAGGTGTAGATTTGCTTTTATGGCACACGCATGGGCAAAGATTCCGTTTAATAAAATTTACTGCATTTTATGACACCATGCTCTGGACTGAAACTGGCATACAAAATGCCATCTATGTGAATTCCTCCGTAAAATTTTTACTGTATCGACATCCGTGTTAAATGGCATGACACTGCTTGGATGAAGAAGAATGGGAAACAGGTCTGGTTAAACTCTTCCTTTGTGATGATCTTTACACTAATGTGTATGGCCACATTTAGAGCAATTTTCATTGTAAATTCTCCGGGCAGCCTATCCCATGCCACTCATTGGCATAACTTGCTGTTGGCGTTATACAGAGAGACAATCTTTGCTGTCGTTGATGGACACGCTGACATTAGACATAGGTTAGAATGAGAGGGATTATCCACTAATGTGGAACACTTCTTTTATTAACAGATAAATGAGATTTTATTGAGGAAGACTACTTTTAATTGCAAACCAGAGCTTTTAATGGCAGCCGTAGTGTGTTAGCATGGCTGATCATGTCTAGTATTGATTTCATGCTGGCAATTGTAATGGGTAATTACTGCGTAATAATTCTATCAGATGAGACTACTGTCTGCTTAGTTTGACTGATTGAGGAACTAAGAGACCACCTCTTCCTATAGAATGTATTAGGCTACGTTCTCACAATGAGCTATTTGTGAGTTTTTTTTGTGTATTTTTGGAAAAAAATATGTGACCTATTTTGCTTAACCCCTTAATGTCTATGGACGTGCACAGTTCGTCATGGCAAGAGGTAACTTCCCGCGCCAGGACGGACCGTGCATGTCATCCCTTTGAACTGTCACCGCGTATAAACACGCAGTGACAGTTCAGTGCCGACAGCTGTCTTTGACAGCTGCCAGGCACGGCAAGGGGTGCAGGGACCCTTGCAGTCGGTCCCTGCACCTCAAGCGCTGTGATTGGTCAGTCAATCTGACCAACCAAACACAGCAGTGATCAAGCAAGAGAGGCTGAAATTTCAGTATCTCCTGCCCGATCTCCGTGGGCCCTGCAATAGGGAATAGGGAAGTGGAGACCTCCTGAACTCCCCGAGCCAGTGTCCCTGCACTCCTAACGTTCCCTATGCCGGTTCCGCACCGGGCAATGCACAGGAACCTAAAAACCCTAGCTCGCCCTGAACCTAAACCCTCACTAGGGAATTGGTCGGTGCGGAAACTAATCCCACCACTGCACTAAACACACATGAGGGAAAATGACAATACAGGGGAAACATAACTGGATCCTTCGCCATAGTGCAGCCTTGGAGCAGAGTCCACCACCAGTTGCAGCTGCCCAGTAAACAGAGTCCCAAAGATGAGTCCAGCTTCTGCCAAAAAGTCCAGCATGCTTGAGTCCAGTTTTCAGCAACCAAGTCCAGCATGCTGAGTGCAACTCTCACCATCGTCGCCACTCCACCAAGCCATGCCAGCACTTCCTGCTGACACCATAAACTGTCAATAGTATAACGTGGCACAGCTGTGTCGGTGCACAAAAGAAGGTTCCCACACCAGTATAGAATAATCAAAAAAATTTTGGCACTCAACTCGTTGCAAAGATGAAGAATTTTTATTTGCAGTCACTAATATAGACGTTTTATCTTTATCAACTAGCCTTCATCAGCACGAAATTGGGGTTTTCTATGAGTCACAGGATTTAACAATCCCACAAGTAATCCCCTTTGGGACAATTCCCTTCAGGCATAGCCATAGGATGTTTATGCCAACTTCTGGTTGGTGCAACCTTTGGAGCTTTTCAAAGTCACAGATCTAATAATCCTGTATATGATCTCGTTTGGAATATTTCTCTACTACCCCTTCTCTTTGAAATCTACAGGTTTATATACCAGTTCTTACATGGTGGATGGTATCACCTCCAATAGCACCTAATTTACTATTGGTCATACAATATAATGTCCAGAAAATTATAGAGATAGGAGCAGTCTTGTTTACTGATGAAGGCTTGTTGATAAAGCCGAAACGTCTATATTTGTGACTGCAAATAAAAATTCTTCTTCTTTGCAACGAGTTGAGTGCCAAAAATTTTTCGATTATTGATGACACCATAAACTGTGACTCCACCACGCCATGCCAGCCCTTCTTGCAGACCACATAGCTGCCACTCGTCCCCTCTTGCTGGGCTGCGTAGGACTCATGTTCAGCTCCTTCTTTCACCCAGCCTTGCTTCCCAAATGACCAACACAATATCACCAACAGTGATTGAACACACCTGGCTCCCTTTTATAGAGCCTCACACCTGAATTATAATTACGTGCACTAAACCAAAGAAACTAAAGTGCACTACCACTCACCACCACCGGGGCAACTTAGAATGAACGACACCATGTGTAATAATTCTAATGGCCACCGGGGGCAATCACATCACTTTGGCACCTAGCCAAAGGACCAAAAGTTCACTTATCCATTTAAACTGTCAGATCCACGCTGGATCATGACACTGGCATTACCCTCCCCTGGAGGAAGGCAAAGCCACTGTGGCGACCATACTCCTGGGGGCGCCACATTCCCCCCTAGTGCAAGTCAGCACTCCTGGACTGGACAAAAGAAAATGTGAGCAATTGAACAATAATTTGTACAAGATTTAAAAATGAAAAATGTACAAAAACCAAGAGCTCAAAAATGGTCCTATGATGATAAGTCCAGCATCAATGTCCATGGTCCATTCCTGGGCAAATGGTGAAAGTTTTTGACCACACACAAGTCCTGTGGTTCAGTGTCCATAAAGAAAACAAGAAAACTCCAAGGGAACTCTTACAGGTTACCTGTAGGCACAAAAGCTTGAAAAACAGTTACATATTTACATAATTTCAACATTTACATTAACTTTGCTATATGCGATATCAGTGGTGGTATACCTTGTGTGGTGCGGGTAGACCTGCGTAAGACTGGTGCAGTGGGTAATGTACTGGATACACTACTGGGGGTTCTCTGTAACACTGGGATACTAGACTGACTGTGACCTCTTAGACTCACCAAGGGTACAACAGGTTCACCACTGGCAGGGCGAGGGTTCTCTCGCTTCACTGCTGGTGTGGCATCTGCTACCTGATTCTCCTGATTCTCTTGAGTCACATCTTCCTGTGCTACCAATTGGGGAAACAGCAACACTGGCACCACTATAGCATCATTTACTTTAGTCCAATTCGCAGGGAACTCCCCAAGTGCTGTGCTGACCTTCTCTTCTTCCACTATGGGCTGGATGTTATCTGGTTCTTCTTTCAACTGGTCAGGACACAACTTCAAATGATCTCTTGATACTGCTGCTGAGGTCTCTCCTCCATCTTTACTCACAAGGCATACCTTAGTATTATCAAAATTCAAGGGCAGAATGGTATAAGGTTCAGCCTCCCATTGATCATCCAACTTGTGCAATCTTCTCTTCCTTTTCAAGACTTGCTCCCCCGGCGACAAAGGAACGGCAGGTGCATTTTGATTGTAAAGCTTCTCCTGCTTTTGCCTTGCCTGAGCCAGACTGCTTTCCACGCATTCTTGAACTCTCCGGTACTGTTGCTGCCTCTCTGTGTCCCAATCCGCATATGGGGACACTACTTCAGGCGTCAGGACTCCCATGTCTAAGTCAATAGGCAGTTTACCAGGTCTGGCTCTCATTAAATAGGCTGGGGTACAGTTGGTGGAGTTCACTGGGATATGGTTGTAGAGGTCCACCAGATCGGGCAACTTCTCTGGCCACAGATTCCTCTCCTCCAAAGGCAAAGTCTTCAGGAGGTCAATCACTACCTGGTTCATCTTCTCGCACATGCCATTGGTCTGTGGGTGATACGGTGTTGTCCGGATCTCCTTACAACCATATAGGTTACAGAATTCTTGGAACACTTCTGCCTCGAAAACTGGACCTTGATCTGTCAGTACTCTTTCAGGATACCCATGTGGTCTACAGAAGTGCTGCTGGAACGCTCTGGATGCTGTCCTCAGGCACAACTACCAGGAATCTTGAGTAGTGGTCCACAGTGGTAAGTGCATAGATGTAGCCTGACCGGCTTGGAACCAGCTTCACATGGTCCAGGGCTACCAACTCAAGGGGCTGCTTGGTGATGATTGGCTGTAGAGGAGCTCTCTGGCTGTCTCGATCCTTTCTGCGCAGGTTACATTGTCCACAATTCCGGCACCATCTCTCAATGGCTTTCCTCATACCAGCCCAGTAGAACCTCTCTCGGAGCAATACTTCCAACTTCTTCCATCCGAAGTGTCCAGCTCCATTGTGGTATGCTTCCAGGACCATTGATGCCTCTCTTTTGGGGACTACCACCTGCCAGACCAGCTCATGAGTGCGGGCATTGATACTCCTCCGACACAGCTTCCCTTCATAAATGAACAGCCGGACTCTCTCCTTCCACAACTGCTGAGTTTCTTCAGGAGTATCCGACTCTGGACGTGAGTCAGCTCGTGTCAGCAGCTCCTTCACCAGGCGGACTGCAGGGTCACTATCTTGTGTTTTTGCCCAATCGTGATGGGGCAATGGGTTCAGGGTGACCTCCTTCAAGCCAGACCGTCTGTTTCTCACTCCTTGAGCACGCTGGGCCGCAAGTGGCCGGTGGAAGGGAGGTAGCTCTATCTCTTCAAGAGCCTAAGGGTCTTCTCCTGCATCTGGTAGGTTAGGCATTCTGGACAGCGCATCAGCATTGGCATTCTTGTGCCCTGCCCGGTACTTGATGGTAAACTCATAGTTCGACAGCCGAGCCATCCATCGCTGTTCCAGTGCACCTAGTTTTGCAGTGTCCAAATGTGTCAGCGGATTGTTGTCCGTGAAGATAGTGACCTTGGCAGAGGCTAGGTAATGTTTAAACCTTTCAGCGAAAGCCCAAACTATGGCAAGGAACTCCAGCTTGAAAGAACTGTAATTATCAGGGTTCCATTCAGTGGGGGCAGCTTCCTGCTGGAATAGGAGAGCACTCTTTCTTTCCCATTCTGTACCTGCGACAGTACTGCTCCTAGTCCCATGTTGCTGGCATCTGTGTACAGCACAAAGGGTTTGTCATAATCTGGGTAGGTCAGGACTTCGTCTCCTGTGAGAGCCATCTTCAATCTGGTGAAGGACCTTTCCAACTCTTCAGTCCATTCAAAGGTGGAATTTTTCTGTTTGGTCTTCTTGGACTGCCCTACCAGGAGATTTTGCATAGGGGTGGCTATTTCAGTAAAGCCCTTGATGAATCTTCGGTCGTAGCCTACCAGTCCAAGGAATTGGCGTACTTCATGAAGGTTGCTGGGCTTCGGCCAGTCCCGGATGACTGTGACCTTGTCAGGATCTGGTGCCACACCTTCTGCACTGACCACATGACCAAGATACTGCACCTTGGGCTTCAGGAGGTGGCACTTGAAAGGCTTCACCTTCAGGCCAAAATTGGACAAAGCTTGAAACACTTCAGCCAGGTGCTCCAGATGATCTTCATAGGTTTTGGAGAAAACAATGACATCATCCAGGTACAACAGGACCGTCTCAAAGTTCATGTGTCCCAGGCAGCACTCCATCAGCCGTTGAAATGTTCCTGGAGCAGTGCAGAGCCCAAATGGCATATAATTGAACTCACAGAGACCCATTGGAGTGGTAAATGCTGTTTTCTCCTTTTTCTCCTTGTCTGCCTCTGCCACGGGAACGTGCCAATACCCACTGGTGAGATCCAAGGTGGAAAAGTAATTAGCAGTTTTAGATGCAGCTAATGATTCCTCAATTCTAGGTAATGGGTAGGCATCTTTATGTGTAATGCTGTTAATTTTCCTGTAATCAACACACATTCTCATGGTACCATCCTTTTTCTTTACAAACACTATTGGAGCGCCTAGGGGCTACAACTGTCTCTGATTACCCCTGCCTCCTTCATCTCTCTCAACTTACTCTTAGCGCACTGGTACTGTGTTGGGTGTATAGGTCTGTACCTCTCCTTTATGGGTGGATGGTCTCCCGTGGGGATATGATGTTGAACCCCCTTTTGCCTGCCCAAAATCTAGTTGGTGTTTGCTGAATACATGCTCATACTCTTGTGTCACTCTGTAAACCCCATTTTTCTGGTATGAAGGTGTAGAGTCAGTTTCCACCTGCAGTTGCTGACACCACTCATCTGGCTGCTTCACAGTGCCATTGTCCTCCACCTGATCGGATGAGACCAAGGGTTCTGCTGCCTGCAAAGAGTTGTTATTAACGGTGAGCAGCTTAGCAACTGTGGCGTACCGAGGTATTGTGGCTTCCTCTTCCCCACAATTCAAAAGGCGTACAGGTACTCTCCCCTTTCGTACATCAACCACCCCTCTGGCTGTCAGGACAGTGGGCCTGCTCTCGGAGTATACTGGTTCTACCATCGCCTGGTAATCTCTCCCTCTAAGGCCTATAGCTGCATGACACCAAACCAACATTTCACATCTGGGGGGTATTGCAATGGGAAAAGCATCACTCACTCTGACGCTGCCAATCTCTCCGCCAGAGAGTTCTACCTGTTGCCTTTGCAGGACTCGTTGTTCTCCGGAACCAGCAGTCTCAGCTACCTGTTGTCAATATCAACAACTATTAAACCTTGAGACTTTAGCTCTACCTGCCCCACATTGAAAATAATTTCTTTACATCCTATCTGCGGTAAAGACTGACCATTACTAGCAACTACTGTCAGTTCATCAGTTGGGCCACTGGTAAGCTCTGAATCAGCCCAATATCTCTTGTACAGAATGTACGGCATAGTGGTCACCAGGGAGCCAGTGTCCAGCAAAGCGTTCATGGGGATGCCTCAATCACCACAGGAAGGATTGGTCTCCCTCCCACATACTTGGCTCTCCAGTTCTTTGGGCCTGGGGATCCTACTCCTGGGGGTTGGCCCTCTGCCCCAGGGGTTGCTCGTTTAAAGGACAGTACCTGGCCAGATGACCTGCCTTGTAGCAGCGACGACAGATGGGATGTCCGTCCTGGTCATAGCGATCGTTGTTCCTTCCTCGAAGTGGCGGGGTTCTCCTCCTCCTCCGGAGCCACGGGACATCCTCTGGACTGGAAGCAAGCTGGATCTTTTCTTTGGAGGACACTTGTAGGGATTGCACAGTTTTGGTAAGTGCAGCCATCCCTTTGGTCAGCTCCTGGACTTGAAGACGCAGCTCCTCAGTTGGATCTTTATCCAGAGTCTGTGCATCAGCCTACACAGAGAAGGAAGGAAAAGATGTTGCTTCCTGATGGTAGGTGATCGCTGGGCGCCTAGGGGGCGCTGCACGGCTGTCAGTGGACTCCTGCAGTACCCGAATAGCCCTGTCCTTAAAATCAGCAAAGTCCAGATCAGGGTTTTGCAGGATTATAATACGCAACTGTCCTCTGTGGGTACTGGATAGGAGTCCTTCAATGAACTGCTCCTTTAACAGTTTATCTTCTTCCTGTACACTGTCAGGATCAACTTGCTTAACTGCTTGCAGCGCCTCCTGCAGGTTGAGAACATAATCCCTGATACTGTCCTGCGCCTTCTGTTTACAGGCAAAGAACCTCATCTTGATTTCAGCTGCAGTGCGGGTGTCAAAGGTACTCTTCAGTTCGGCCAGGACCTTTGCAACAGTCTCTTTATCAGTGTCCTGCCAGGCTTTCACTTCTCTCAGCGCTGCACCCGTTAGCTGTCCAATCAGGATATTCACTTTCTGGCTTTCAGACAGAGGGTAGACTTTGAACAAGCTGCACAGTCTCTTTTTAAATTCACCCAGGGTGTGTGACTCACCCGAGTACTGCGGTAGCCAGGCCGCTCCCGGGATGTAAGGCATGGACAGCGGCATTATGGGGACCACTGTGGCGGGCGCCTCTCCTGGCAGAACCGCGGGGCCGGCACCGGCGCCTGCCACTGCATCGCCGTTTGGCGTGGACATCTTCCCCCCCCCCCTAGTTAACGTTAGCCAAGGCCGGGGGGTTGTGTGAGCTCACCGGCGGCCGCTTCACAGGCCCGACGCTCCGGGCTGTAGGCCTCAGCTCCTCCTTCTCTCACGCGCTGTCCTCGCAGCACTTCGCTTCTTCGAGCACTGCGGCAGGCTCCGCCAACGATGGCCCGCCTTTCTTCCCGCGCGCCAAGCAGCGTGGCAATGGCAGCAACTGGCGCCAATTTCACACACAGTCTTTTTGCACAAACACAGTCTATGGCACACAGGACCCGGGGATACCGGGCTCCGTAATCCTGTTCGTGACCCAAATTGGGTCGCCCTCCCAGGGCTGTGGGGTACTCGGTACCAGGCCGGTGTCAGTGGGATGTGTCACAGCAGCGGTGACCTGGTCCGTGGCCCTGGGCGCCCAAGTAATGGGGAAATGTAATTGTGTAATGGAATAGTTTGTGACGCCACCTGTGGTGTCCGGCAAGGGAGATGTTAAGCCGACGCTGCAGACTGGTGGTATGGTGCAGCAAAGATGTAGTAGCTCCCCACAGGTGAAGCTATAGTCCCAGGGCAGTGTAGAGGTGGTTGGCACGGGGATGTAGCAGTGCCGGAAAGGTAGGAAGCAGACAAGACACAGCGGGATGCAATTTCTGTACCTTTACTTGATAACTGCAGTCCAAGGTCCTGATTACAGATGGTATTGGAGCAGGCTAGCCTGGAAGCAACTCAGGGATTCTCTCTCACAGACGGGCTGTGCAGCCTCCTTCCAAGCGCCTGGTGGTGTGAAGCACTCCAGTACTTAGTTACTCTAGAGTTCCTCCTGTCAGATGTTCCCAAGAACCTCACTTGCACGGCAGACAGCTGTAGCCTCTCTCGGGGACTCCTCTCTAGTCCTGGCTCTCTATCCAAGCTGCTGTTGTGCCTCAAGTCTTAGATGGGAGTAGGGCATTTACAGCCTCCTACTCCTCTGGTATCTGCTGTAGGACCTTTAGTATCCGTACAGCCGTGGAGACCAGGCTCCAGTTCGTGCGCTCTCAGCTGAGGGAGCTCTCCTTCCTAGCTCAACCTCCAGCTTCTTTCCACACGTCTGCACACTTCACCCTCCGCAGACTATCTGACCACTCCTTCCTCTTGGCCCTCAGAGGGCACCCCTCCCCTTAATCCTGGTTCAGATTTCCCCCTGCTGGCCTGGAGTGGAACTTTGTTGCATGTATGGATTGACTGCGAGAGAGACCCATCATTGCCTCCAAGCCTGGCATTACCCTCCTCTGGAGGAAGGCAAAGCCACTGTGGCGACCATACTCCTGGGGACGCCACATATTGACCTCATTAAATTGGATGTTTTGAGTTGTATAAAGCCATAATATGGTGTGGAGCATGTATAAAAAAAAAAACCTGTGCATTGGAGTAGCATAGGTTGCCAGCCCTCAAGGCTTGGCAAGTATTTTTCCACATATATCAACAAATTGGTGAGATCCCTCACCCGATAAATATCATGAGGGGATATTCATAATACAACTTGTTACACCTACGCAGATAAACTAATAACCCCAAATACAAAACCAAATGAATGGAATTATTAAAATATTTTATTGAATACTATTATTAAAAAGACAAAAAGGATAAAACCAGCAATATAGACATATATAATACCATAAACATTAGGCGTTACATGGTGGACATGGGGCAAATATAATTAGATAACATTCAATCCTCATGGAACAAAACATAAAGTGCAATATAGTGAACAGATACATCTGAATAAAAGTGCATAATATGGAAACAAGATATATATACCAGTATAAAGTGCCCAATGCCTTTCTCAAGGAGAAAGCCACATCAGGCGAAACGTACGTTGGAGTTGGAGAGGCATTGGGCACTTTATACTGGTATATATATCTTGTTTACATATTATGCACTTTTATTCAGATGTATCTGTTCACTATATTGCACTTTATGTTTTGTTCCATGAGGATTGAATGTTATCTAATTATATTTGCCCCATGTCCACCATGTAACGCCTAATGTTTATGGTATTATATATGTCTATATTGCTGGTTTTATCCTTTTTGTCTTTTTAATAATAGTAGTCAATAAAATATTTTAATAATTCCATTCATTTGGTTTTGTATTTGGGGTTATTCGTTTATCTGCGTAGGTGTAACAAGTATTTTTCCACAGTCCTAACCCATGAATGGTAAACACTCCCTGAGTCTTTTCCACCAGTATTGTACCCCTTATTCTATAAGCACATGTACAGATGAAGTGTTAAGAGGACCTGTCAATTGCTGCAAAAAAAAAAGTTCAGTTCCCTGAGCGCCCTGATTCTGGTCCTTTTTTTCGTTATGTGCTGCGTCACTCGATTGAAGAGATATTCACATGTTCCTTTTGGAGTGCAATATGAGAAATCTTTACTTGTAGTCCAACTTGGCATTTTTTCAGTCTTCTCTAGAGGCATGCACTCACCCCTCCCACTTAAGAAGCTGACAATCACAGCTCAGCAATATCTGAGACTGCTCAACTGTTAGGTCAGCTGTTGAGCTGTGAATGGCATCGTCTGGGAGTGAGTGATGAAAGCACGCCTCTTCCCCCAGAGAAGACTAAAACACCCTACTGAGTAAAGCAGAGATTTGACATGCTGCTCTCCAAAAGTAAGAAATGTAAATATATTCAATGGAATAATGCACTGCAAAATGGAAAAAAGTGGCAGAATCAGGGAGCTTAGTGATTTTTTGCAAGGTATTTAACTCATTTTTTAAGTCATTTAATTGACAGGTCCTCTTTAAATTTAACATACCAAAAAGGTATCACAATGTAGAAAGTTAAAGGTGTATGTAGTAGAGTAGTAGATATAATAGCAAATATCTCCAATTACAAATGTAGTATAGTAAAGTGTAGTGTAGTTTTTCTGATTTGCTATGTCTCTTTCCTCATGTGCAGGACCTTAGGTATCCATGGTTACGACCACTGGTATAGTGACAATTACTTAGTTAGTTGCTAGTGGTCGTAACCAAGGATAGCTAAGGTCCTGCAATGCCTGCACATGAGGAAAGACATAGCGAAGCAGAAAAACTATACTACATTTCTAATTGGAGGTAAAGTATTTGCACTGTTTTTACATTTTTATATTTTTTCATACGCAGCGCACTTTATGCAATACTGTCTTTGTTCATTGTCTGTTCAGATTGTCACCTTGGTCACTGCCTATGCGGAGCGCAGCAGTTGAGAAGAGTTTGTCAAATACTGCTGTGCCCGGCAAAGGCAGAGACAGATAAATGAATTAATTAGAGTTCATCTCGATTACTGGGTCAGGAAGACACTCACTGTGCCGCTCTAAGGGTGCATTCAGGCATTCGTGCAAATTGGTCTAAGATCAGACTGTAATGCATGGACTGGCTGCGATCTCCCCAACCTGAATGTGAAAGCTTCATAGAAATATATGGCCAGTGCGGTCTGATCTCGATCCAGTTTGCATGGATGTCTGAATGTGGCTTTATAAGAAAAAGCAGCACTTGCTGGTGATGATCATTAGATTTTGAGGACATCAGAGGGGGGTGAAATCCCCCCCCCCCATAGACTTTGGCTACCAGAGCAACTACAATTGTGCTCAAAAGTTTACATTCCCCAGGAGAATTTTTGCTTTCTTGGCCTTTTTTCACGGAAAATGAATGATAACACCAAAACCTTTTCTCCACTCATGGTTAGTGGTTGGGTGAAGCCATTTATTGTCAAACTACTGTGTTTTCTCTTTTTAAATCATAATGACAACCCAAAACATCCAAATGACCCTGATAAAACGTTTATATACCTTGGTGATTTTGACCTGATAACATGCACAGAAGTTGACACAAATGGGTTTGAATGGCTACTAAAGATAATTTAATATCCTCACCTGTGACCTGTTTGCTTGTAATCAGTGTGTGCATTAAAGCTGAGGAAGTTTCTGGTATGCAGACAGACTCTTGCGTCTTTCATCCAGCCACTGATATTTCTGGATTGTGAGTCATGGGGAAAGCAAAAGAATTGTCAACGGATCTACAGGAAAAGGAAATTGAACTGTATAAAACAGGAAAGGGATGCAAAAATATATTCAAGGGGCAGTCAGCAGCGTTCAAACTGTGATTAACAAATGGAAAATCAGTGGCTCTGTAAAAACAGGATTTTTTGGGTTGCTTACCGTAAAATCTGTTTCTCGGAGCCTTCATTGGGGGACACAGAGACCATGGGTGTATGCTGCTGCCACTAGGAGGCTGACACTATGCACAAAAAAAGGTTAGCTCCTCCTCCGCAGTGTACACCCCACCGACCGGCAGGAAGTTCCTCAGTTAGTGAGAAAGCAGTAGGAGAAGTAACAGAATAGATTGAAAACAGAACAAACAACTCAACTGTAACAAACCGACAAACATAAGAACAGGAGTTGTAGAACATGGGAGGGTGCGGTGTGTCCCAATGAAGGCTCCGAGAAACAGATTTTACGGTAAGCAACCCAAAAAATCCTGTTTTCTCGTTCGCCTTATTGGGGGACACAGAGACCATGGGACGTCCCAAAGCAGTCCCTGGGGTGGGAAACAAACTTCCATCAGGCCAGTGGACTCGCCACCGCAGCCTGCAGAATCCTTCTACCTAGGCTGGCGTCCGCCGAAGCGTAGGTGTGGACCCTGTAGAATTTCACAAAGGTGTGAACCGATGACCACGTTGCAGCCTTGCAAAGCTGCAGCGCGGAAGCTCTGTGGCGCACCGCCCAGGAGGCACCCACCGCCCGGGTAGAGTGCGCTCTGATCCCTGGAGGGGCCACTCGATGCTTGACCCGGTATGCCTCCAAAATTGCCGATCTGATCCAGCGCGCAATAGTGGCCTTTGAGGCTGGGTGATGAACAGAGAGTCTGACTTCCGCAAGGAAGTCGTCCGGGCTAGATAGACTCTCAATGCCCTGACTAGGTCCAGCTTGTTCAAAGACCGCTCCCGAGGGTGAGCTGGGCTCGGGCAGAAGGATGGCAGAACAATGTCCTCATTGAGGTGAAACGAAGATACCACCTTCGGAAGAAAAGAGGGCGGAGGCCGCAGAACTACCTTGTCCTGATGAAGGACCAAAAAGGAGAGTGGCAAGAAAGTACCGCTAATTCCGACACGCGCCGGATGGAGGTAATGGCCACCAGAAAGGCCACTTTCCAAGAAAGGAGGGAAAGGGAAACGTCCCTGAGAGGTTCAAAAGGAGGACCCTGCAGAACCTGAAGAACCAAATTAAGATCCCAAGGATCCACGGGAGCTCGGTACGGAGGAACCGTGTGAGCCACACCCTGGAGGAAGGTTTTGACCTGGGGCCAGGAGGCCAGCGTTTTCTGAAATAAAATGGACAGTGCCGAAACTTGACCCTTCAAGGAACTGAGAGCAAGCCCCGCATCCAGCCCTGCCTGAAGAAACGCCAGAATAGAAGGGAGTGAAAAAACCAAGGGCGCGATGTCATTGGCCTCACACCAGGAGAAATAGGCTTTTCCAAGTACGGTAATAGATCTTCGAAGAAGGCGGCTTTCTGGCGTGGATCATGGTATGAATTACCCGATCAGAGAATCTTGCCCGTCTCAAAACCTCGGTCTCAACAGCCACGCCGTTAAATTGAGCGACCGAGAATTGGGGTGGCAAATCGGGCCTTGAGACAGCAGATCTGCCCGTCGGGAAGCTTCCAGGGGGCGTCCGCGAGAAGGTTGACAATGTCTGCGAATCAAGACCAATTCGGGGCGATGAGGATGACTGGAATCCCCTCTGCTTTGATTTTCTTCAACAACTTGGGAAGAAGAGGCAGAGGAGGGAACAGGTAGGGGAGCACGAACTGTGACCAAGGGACGGCCAGAGCGTCGGCGCGCACTGCCAGAGGGTCCCGAGACCTGGACACGAATTGTGGGACTTTCCTGTTGAGGCGAGATGCCATGAGGTCTACATCCGGGGTTCCCCACCGACGGCAGAGCAGATGAAACACCTCCGGATGTAGGGACCATTCCCCTGCCGCGAGACCCTCGCGGCTGAGGAAATCGGCGGCCCAGTTGTCCACGCCGGGAATGTGAACCGCGGAAATCGTTGGAACAAAGGTCTCTGCCCATTGAAGAATTCTGGACACTTCCGCCAGGGCTGAGACACTCCGTGTCCCCCCTTGGCGGTTGATATACGCCACCGCTGTGGCATTGTCTGTCTGAATCCTGACAGGCAGGCCCTTGAGGCGCCTTTCCCAGTGGACGAGAGCTAGATGGATCGCCCGTATCTCTAAGACATTGATCTGCAGAGCTGATTCCTGAGTCGACCATCGACCCTGAACAGTGTGATTGCGGAACACTGCACCCCAGCCGATGAGGCTGGCGTCCGTAGTGACAATCTGCCAGTGAACGGGAAGAAAAGACCGCCCCAAGAGAATGAGGGGAGACGTCAACCACCAGTTGAGAGACCGCCTGATCCGGCAGGAAAGGCGAACCGGACGATCCAGAGACAGAGCCGACCTGTTCCACATGGACAAAATGGCCTGCTGGAGTGGCCTGGCGTGAAATTGGGCAAAGGGAACTGCCTCTATCGCCGCCACCATCTTCCCCAGGACCCTCATGGCTGTCCTGAGGGATGGAAATCGTGTGATCTGTAATGATCGCACGCCCTGCTGCAGGGAAAGAATCTTGTCTTGTGGGAGAAATACCCTTGACCGACGAGTGTCGAACAGAAGGCCCAGAAACACAAGGCGTTGAGTAGGGACCAGACAGGACTTTTCCCGGTTGACGATCCACCCAAAACTGGACAGGGTGTCTAGAACGATCGACACACTTAGGCGGGCCTGTTGAAAGGAGGGGGCCTTGATCAGGATATCGTCGAGGTACGGAAAAAGAACGAGACCTCTGATCCTCAACAAGGCCATCAACGCCGCCATAATCTTCGTGAAGACTCTGGGAGCGGTGGCGAGCCCGAAAGGAAGCGCGACGAACTGGTAATGTTCGTGAAGAATCGCAAACCGCAGGAACTTCTGATGTCCGGGAAATATGGGCACATGTAGATAGGCATCTTGGATGTCTATGGAACCCATGAATTCCTGCTCCTCCATGGAAGCAATTACCGAGCGAACTGACTCCATCCGGAAGTGGCGAAGGCGAACTCTCTTGTTGAGTAACTTGAGATCCAAGATGGGTCGAACTGTCCCGTCCTTTTTCGGCACCACAAACAGGTCTGAATAAAACCCTGTGAAGCGTTCCGATTCGGGAACGGGCACAATCACCCCGGAACTGAGAAGAGAGGCGATGGCCGAACCGAACCCCGGGACCAAGGCCGGATCTCTCGGCGGACGGGATTGTAAGAAACGATCCCGTGGAAGAGAAAAGAACTCTATTTTGTATCCTGTTGATACAATCTCTCTGACCCAAGCGTCCTCTACTGAGGCGAGCCAGACGTCGCTGAAGAAGAGAAGTCGACCTCCCAATTGGAAGGGACCCACGGGAGACCGATGGTAGTCATGCGGACGTAGACCGTCCAGATCTAGACGGTCTTCCCTGGGAAGAGTGGGACCGCCAGGACGGAGTGGGCCTGAAGGAAACCTTCTTTCTTTCCTGACGTGCCTGTGGCCTTTGCTGGTTGGAAGGGTTTTCCGCCGTATTGAAACGGCGGAAAGTCCGAAAGGGACGAAACTGACGACTTGGAGGAGGTCTGCGAGGCTTGGAGGGGAGAAGAGAACTCGTACCTCCGGTAGCGTCCTTAATAATCTGATCCAATTGTGATCTGAAGAGACGCACTCCCTGAAAAGGTAGATTGGTCAGAGACTTTTTAGAGGACAAGTCCGCCTGCCAGGCCTTGAGCCAAATTGTACGTCGGATTGCCACGATGTTACTTGACGCCTGAACTGCGCAAGATGCGGCATCCAAGGAGGCAGAAAGCAGATAATCCCCCGCATGGGAAATCTGATTGGCGAGATCGGCCAAATGCTCTGGTCGTGCCTTATCCAGAATGCCCTGCCGAAGGTCATCTGCCCAAGTGGATATGGCCTTTGCTACCCAAGAAGAAACAAAGACTGGACGTACCGCTGCTGATGCCGCTTCGAAGGCAGATTTTGCTAGAGATTCTATGATCCTATCATTAGAATCTTTTAGCGACGCCACACCTGACAGCGGAAGGACCGAATTATTAGAAAGTCTGGACACGGGAGGGTCCACCGAGGGAGAAGCGGCCCAGTTGTCCGTGAGCTCTTTAGCAAACGGGTACAGCACGCCGAGACGCTTTCCTCTTTGAAAGCGTCTGGTCGGATCTTCTCTCTCCTTTGTAAAAATCTTTCCAAACTCAGAATGGAAGGGAAACACCCTGGATGGTGTTTCTGCCCGTCTGGACGAAACCTCCTGATCTGAGGATTTCGCAGGGGCGTCAGCGATGTCAAAGGTATGGTGAATCGCGGCAATGAGGTTTTGCACCGTAACCTTCATGTTCGCATCCTGGTCCGAATCCAGCTCTAAGACCCCTTCCGATTCCGAAAGCGCTTCGCCTGACTCGGGGGAGGAGGCCCGAGAGGGAGACTGCTGGGGACTATGGGGTGAGGTAGTACGAGGGGAGGACTCCGTCTGGAGGTCCTGCCTGGGCCTCTTGCGACTGCCGCTGGCTGGCTCAGATGGGACGTCCTGAGACGTGCTGGGTCCCGCCGAAGCTCCCAAGGGCAACTTGTCCAGAACGGCTACTAGGGACTGAGACACCTTGATGAGGTCTGCCACTGACTGTGATTGAGAGGAGGCCCAACCCGGCATGGGGGGCTCACTCGCCCCTGGGGCTATGGATGGCTCCTGAGCGGCGTCGGGCGTTGGACATAGTGAAAAGAGAGGCAGTGCCGGCCGGTTGGGGGACAGAAGGCAGAGAAGGGTGTCAGTCTGCAGGTGCAGAGCTACTCACGGTCCGGTGTCCCCAAGGGCGACGCTCTCTGATCTGGCTGCAGGATGAGGCCAGGCCAATCCGGCTGAAAAAAAGCCCAGCGACCGAAATCCGGCAGGGAATGAGGTCCGGCTGGCAGGCTGAGAAGATGGCGACCACCAGGGAAAGGGCGCGCTGCCAGAGGGAGAAGAAGGGCGGAGCTCGCCGCAGAGATCCCCTTAGCACCACCCGCTGTCCAATAGCAGGCTGGTGTGAGGCAAGGGGGCTGGGAAGGCCTAGGACGGGCGGGAAAGAAGCCCGCTTAGAAGAAAGGGGCAGGGGGCGTGGCCGCGACGCAGTGGTAGGCCCGAGATGAAGCCGGGGCCTAAATTAATAGCGCCGGCCGCCTGTCAGCAGGGGGTCGGCGCGGAAGACGCGCCGCAACCCCGGGCCGCGTCCCTGCTTCCCACAGCCCAACCCCTGTATACCCCTGCCGGGATGAAGAAAAAAAAACGGGGGGGGGGGGCGCAGAACAAGGCCCGAAAGAACAGGGGCCTTCATGGATGCGGCGACCGTGGGGAGAAGCGGGCGCGCAGGCCCTACCGTGGTCCCCTGGCGACCGCCTTAGGATGAAAACGCCGGGGGACCGCTAGACCGCATACTCACCCTGGCCGGGGGCCACAATAAAGGTACCTGAGAATCCCACGCTGTCTGTCGTCTTTATGGAATCCACGCCTCGTCCAACCGTCAGGCTCTGGTAGGCGAGATGGTGGGAGGCGGGGGGCAAGGACCGTCCGTATAGCTGGCACGCACCTGTGCGAGGCTCCTGGTCCTGACGCGGAGACCTATGATGATACGTGGTGGCAGTACACGCCGTACTCATAGTCTCTTTGTGGGAGTACGGATGTGACTGTTCACTCCGTATCCCTCCGAAACCTGTAAAGGAACGACGCACGACGAGGTAGATAGGGGTCTAATAAAAGACCCGTGTCCACCTCCTACTGACACTAAGCTAAACTGAGGAACTTCCTGCCGGTCGGTGGGGTGTACACTGCGGAGGAGGAGCTAACCTTTTTTTGTGCATAGTGTCAGCCTCCTAGTGGCAGCAGCATACACCCATGGTCTCTGTGTCCCCCAATAAGGCGAACGAGAAACCAAAACCACGGTCAGGTAGACCAACAAAAATTTCGTCCAAACTGCCATGAAAGTTGTTCAGGATGCAAAGAAAAACCCACAAGTAACAGCAGCTAAAATATTGGACTCTCTGAAAACTAGCGATGTGGCTGTTTCAAGATGTACAATAAGGAGGCACTTGAAGAAAAATGGGCTGCATGGTCGAGTCACCAGAAGAAAGCCATTGCTGCGCAAATGCCACAAAGTATCTCGCCTACAATACGCAAAACAGCACAGAGACAAGCCTCAAAACTTCTGGAACAAGGTAATTTGCAGTGATGAAATCAAAATTGAACTTTATGGCCACAACCATAAATGTTACATTTGGAGAGAGGTCAACAAGGCCTATGATGAAAGGAACACCATTCCTATTGTAAAGCAAGGAGGTGGATCGCTAATGCTTTGGAGATGTGTGAGCTACAGAGGCACAGGAAACTTGGTCGATGTTGAAGGAAAGATGAATGCAGCATGTTATCAGCAAATACTGCTGCGCGTGGGACATGTTTGGACGTTCCAACACGACAACGATCCAAAATACAAGGCCATGTCAACCTGTCATTGGCTACTACACAAGAAAGTGAAGGTTCTGTCTGGAGTGGTCATCTCAGTCTCCTGACCTCAATATCATTGAGCCAGTCTGGGGAGATCTGAAACGTGCAGTTCATGCTAGACAGCCCAGGAATTTACAGGAACTGGAGGCTTTTTGTCAAGAAGAGTGGGCAGCTTTACCATTTGACAAAATAAAGAACCTCATCCACAACTTCCACAAAAGACTTCAAACTGTTATTGATGTTAGAGAGGGCAATACACGGCATTAAGAAGTGGGGTATGTAAACTTTTGATCAGGGTTATTTGGTTGTTTTGGGTTGTAATTATTATTTAAAAAGAGAAATCACAGTAGTTTGGCAATACAGTAGGTGACTGTACCCAACCACTAACCATGAGTGGAGAAAACGTTTTGGTGTTATCATTCATATTCTCTGAAAAAGGTCAAGAAAGCAAAAATTCAGCCAGGGTAGGTAAACTTTTGAGCACAACTGTATCTGTGTCCCATCCCCCAACACTACACTGAACCTAGGTGTTAAGGCCCCGTCACACTTAGCGATGCAACAGCGATCCCGACAACGATATGACCCAGTCAAGATTGCTGGTGCATCGCTAAGTGGTCGCTAGTGAGCTGCCAAACAGGCAGATCTCACCAATGACATAGCGGCGGTCGTTACTTACCTGTCAGATGAGGCGATGAAGACGCCTTCCCGCCCGCGTCCACGCGTCGCTCGTCTCCACAGCAGGAAGCTGACGACGAGAAACGGCCCAGGCTGTTCTCGCGCGATCAGCGATAATCAGCGGGGGAGCCGGTCGGAGGTAAGTATCACACATAGCGATATCGCTGCTGCGTCACAAAAACAGTGACGTTATAGTGATATTGCTAGCGATATCGCTTAGTGTGACGGGGCCTTTAGTTAGAAGAAGCCTGATGGATAAGTATAAAAAGTCTGTGCACTGGACCTAATAAAGGTTGAACAGAGCCAAATTGTAGTTACTCCTGATTATTTCACTTCCTTCTCCAGGCTTCTTCTCCCGGTTCTATTCAGAACACTGTTGTTCTTGTAGAAAAGGAGACAGTTCCCCTGCTGGACAGGATGCCTGGACTTCAGGTAAGTCCTTATTTTGTTCCTCCCATCTATATCTCTGCAGTCTAATTAGAATCCAATAAAAATTAGCTGTTTACCATACACATCCCAAGGACAGGAGAGCTACTATTTCTGAAAGTTAGCAACCATATTTCTTCTTTATCCTCATCCATTATCTTTAAGCCAGCCTGTACTTTGGTTATAGCATATACACACACACATATTATATTATAATATATATATATATGTTGGACAAAATAATGGAAACACCTGGAGACATCAACAAAAGTTAGTTTAATATGGTTTAGGTCCACCTTTTGCGGCGATTACAGCCTCAATTCTCCGAGGTATGGATTCATACAAGTTGTGAATTGTTTCCAAAGGAATTGTAGCCCATTCTTCAGTTAAAACACCCTCCAGTTCTTTGAGCGACGATGGCGGCAGAAATCGATGTCTAACTTGAATCTCTAAAATCGACAATAAATGCTCAATAATGTTGAGGTCTGGGGATTGTCGGGGCCAGATGAGATGCTCAACTTCATTACAATGTTCCTCGTGCCATGCTTTAATGATTCTAGCTGTGTGAATTGGTGCATTATCATCCTGAAAGATGGCGTTCCCCTCCGGGAACAGTGCTTGAACCAAAGGTTGCACTTGGTCGCCCATAATGCCTAAATAATCGTGGCTGTTAATTATTCCATGAAGGGATATCATTGGCCCAGCGGATCTCCATGAAATAGCACCCCAGATCATCACAGAACCTCCGCCTTGTTTTACAGTTGGGAGAAGGCAGTCTGGATGGAATGCTTCTTTCGGCTGTCTCCAAACGGACACTCGGCCGGAAGTTGAAAATGGAGTAAACGATGATTCGTCTGAGAATATCACATGTTTCCACTGCTCAAGGGACCAATTCTGGAGGTTTCTACACCACTCTAAACACTTGGAAACATTTGTCATTGAGATCAGTGGCTTTCGAATTGCAGTTCTTCCGTGGAATCCAGATTTGTGCAGCTCCTGACGAACAGTTTTCATGGAAACTGGGTTCTGTAGGTGTTAATTGAGCTCAGCAGTGATTTTCGGAGCCGTGGTCTTGCGATCCTCTCTCACAATTCGCTTTAGAGTCCAACAGTCTCTCTGTCAACTTCGACTTTCGGCTGGACTGCTTTGCTGCAGACGTTTTTCCTTCTCTTTCAAACGCAGTCATTACTTTGGAGACAGTACCTCTTGACACACCTAGCATTCGGGCACTTTCTGTTACACTAGCGCCTGCCGTACGAGCACCAACAATTTGGCCTCTTTGAAAATCTGAGAGGTCTGCCATCAGGTTCTCATCAATGTTCTTACAAGTCTGCAAAACAAACAGTTAATTTAAGTACACATATCACATAACACAAATAATCAACTATAAAACATTACCATATGTCACGGTAATGTCGAAGATTATGATGCCAAAATGTTAGGTGTCTCCATTATGTTGTCCAACCCCTGTGTGTGTGTGTGTGTGTGTGTGTGTATATATACATATACACACACAGTGGAGAAAAAAAGTATTTACTCAGCCGCCAATTGTGCAAGTTCTCTCACTTAAAAAGATGAGAGAGGCCTGTAATTGACACCATAGGTAGACCACAACTATTAGAGTCAAAATGAGAAAACAAATCCAGAAAATCACCTTCTCTGATTTGGCAAGATTTGTTTTGCAAATTATGATGGAAAATAAGTATTTGATCATTAACAAGTTCATCTCAATATTTTAAGTCTTCACAAGGTTGGCACACACTGTTGGTGGTATGTTGGCCCATTCCTCCATTCAGATCTCCCCTAGAGCAGTGATGTTTTGGGCCTGTCGCTGGGCAACACAGACTTTCAAATCCCTTCAAAGGTTTTCTATGGGGTTGAGATCTGGAGACTGTCTTTGCCACTCCAGGACCTTCATATGCTTCTTACGAAGCCACTCCTTCGTTGCCCTGGCTGTGTGCTTGAGATCATTATCATGCTGACAGACCCATCCACGTTTCATCTTCAATGCCCTTGCTGATGAAAGGAGGTTTCCACTCAAAATCTCACGCTACATGGCCCCATTCATTTTTTCATGTATATTGATCAGTCGTCCTGGTCACTTTGCAGAGAAGCAGCCCCAAAGCATGATGTTGCCACCCCCATGCTTTACAGGAAGTATTGTGTTCTTTGGATGCAACTCAGCATTCTGTCTCCTCCAAACACGAATTTTGTTTCTAAAAACAGTTCTACTTTGGTTTCATCAGAACATATGACATTCTCCCAATACTCTTCTGGATAATCCAAATGCTCCCTAGCAAACTTCAGACTGGTCCGGACATATACTGGCTTAAGCAGAGGGACACGTCTGGCACTGCAGGATCTGAGTCCCTGGCGGCATAGTGTGTTACTGATGGTAATCTTTGTTACGGTGGTCCCAGCTCTAGGCAGGTCATTCACTATGTCCCCCCCCCCGTGTGGTGCTGGGATTTTTGCTCACTTTTCTTGTGATAATTTTGACCCCACGGGGTGAGTTCTTGCGTGGAGCCCCAGATCGAGGGAGATTATCAGTGGTCTTGTATGTCTTCCATTTTCTTATTATTGCTCCCACAGTTGATTTCATCAAACCAAGCTGCTAGCCTATTGCTGATTCAGTCTTCCCAGCCTGGTGCAGGGCTACAATTTTGTTTCTGGTGTCCTTTGACAGCTCTTTGGTCTTCACCATAGTGGAGCTTGGAGTGTGAATGTTTGAGGTTGTGGACAGGTGTCTTTTATACTGATAACAAGTTCAAAAAGGTGCCATTACTACAGGTAATGAGTGGAGGACAGAGGAGCCTCTTAAAGAAGTTGTTTACAGGTCTGTGAGAGCCAGAAATCTTGCATGTTTGTAGGGGACCAAATACTTATTTTGCAACATAATTTGCAAAATAAATCTTTCCAAATCAGACAAGGTGATTTTCTGGATTTGTTTTCTCATTTTGACTCTCATAGTTGTGCTCTACCTATGATGTCAATTACAGGCCTCTCTCATCTTTTTTTTAAGTGGGAGACCTTGCACAATTGGTGGCTGACAAAATACTTTTTTTTTCCCCACTGTGTATATATAAAGAAAATGTTTACATTATCTAACTCTGACAATGTGTTTCCTTTTCTTGAATGTTTACACCTATAGGTAGAAGTCCTGACTTCATTGAAATCTCTAGGCAGATATGTGGACATTGGACAGCTGACCTGGGACCTTGGAGGCACCTACCCCTACTGCCACAGCGAGTGGGTCCAATTTTATCAGGTGCCTCTGCCTGCTAACACTAAATATGTTGCGGCTTAGTATTTTTTTGTAGCATCTAATGTCTTGAGTTCTCCAGTGAATCTCTCTTGTGTGAATGTCCAGGACCTTGTTCATTATGACAGCTGTCAGGAGTACGCTTGTCATACTGGATTTACTTTGCAGTACATGTCCTCAAACCTCAATAACTCACACATGTTCTTTTCTGTGCGATTTTTATACAAGCAGAAAACTTGTAGCTAAGGGTATACAAGAACTGTGGCAAGAGAGCTTGCAGTAAGAAGGAAAACCTTTACAGTTCTGCTGTTTTATGCTAAGGTAGACAACGTTTAAAAAAATACATAAGCCCTGGCCAGGAAAAAAATGAAAAATTCCATCCAACCCCAGATCAGACAAATTGTTTCTTAAAATATAGCCTCTTATGGCTTTTTCCATCTCTATGTACTTAAACTATGTCCTGAGCTGGAGCAGAAGAGTAGCTAAAAGGATAAGGGAACAACAAATAATTCCAGCGGGTTCTTCCTACTTGGTAATTAAAATCCATATTATTTTTCCATCTTTAAAATGATCCATTTGGCAGAAATCCTTATTATATACAGGGCACACTGCTGCTGTATGCGTGCAGACAAAACGTTTTCGACCTTCTTTGGTCTACTTCAAGATCGACAAGACCCTGTGTATAATAAGGATTTCTAGTAAATGGATTATTTTAAAGCTAGAACAATAAAATGGATTTTAATTGCCAAATAGGAATTATTTGTTTTTCTCTGTGGATATTGCATCATGAGTGTGCCTCTATTTCAACTCAGTGCGGCAGTGAGCAGATCTCCTAAAGACAACAGACTGGGTGAGTTGGCTATAACTGTACTTAAAGGGATAAGGGTCCCATACACAATATATAGCTTTCCCACAGATGTTGTCTATTCGATGGTTGGTAGGGATGTTACTGTCGACGGAACAGGTTCGGACAATGTTAGTCTAATTTGTATGGGTGCTGTAAAGAGATATTCCCATCTCCAAGATTTTATCCCAAAATGTAGTAGGTGTAATAATAATAATATTAGCAAATACTTTCAATTATCAAAACAGAAAAACTATACTACATTTCTATGTCTCTTTCCTCAGGTCCTGCAGGACCTTTAGTATCAATGATTACGACCACTGATATAGTGACAGTTAGCTTGTTGCTAGTGGTCGTATCCATGGATACCCAAAGTCCTGCAATGCCTGAACATGAGGAAAGAGACCTAGCGAATCAGAAAAACTACACTACATTTGTAATTGGATGTATTTGCTAATACTATTATTATTACACCTATTACATATTGGGATAGGATCTTGGAGATGGGAATACCCCTTTAAGTACACCAGTGCCACACAGAAGTCTGGAGGGAAAGTAAACCAACACTGGTAATAGTCCCCACTTCCTTCCTTGCTGCATTGACCATCTGGTCAATATGCATTACAACATTTACCCTGTAGTGGCCCCTGTCATTGAAATGTATAGCTACTTTAGACTCCTTCCAGACTCCAGTAATAATAGCTGACTATTGAAGGAGCCTATATTCAGATCCATATTTTTTTTCAAGAAGGCATTATCATGTTGAGATAACTCCCTTCAATTACATAAACTAAGATCGATGTTAAATTAAAGCTGTCTCACACTGAAAAATACTACTATCACACTTGCTAGTTTTAATATAAAATAGTAAAACCCTATAATGTACAAAACGTTGTGATCCTTCCCCTTTCACTCTTTATCTTGTTTTATTCTCATGCTCCATGATTACTTGTGTAGGTAACAGCAGGTTCACAGGATGCAGTAACGAGACACGAGACTGAGTGTTGTTTTGGAAAATAACGTTTATGAACTGGAGCCGCTAGGGCTATACTGAGCAACCAAAAAGGGGTAACACTAATTGTCCTCGCAGGGACTCAACAACAATAACAACACTTTTCTTTAACGAGAATGTGACTGACCCAGCAAGGCCGGCTATTATGGGGCCACGAAACGGCCAACTACGGGTCCTTATTTCCTAAAGTCAACTTATCCTTCCTGACGTCCCTCGGAGTCGCTAGTGTGGCTGCTTTGATGTCACTGATGTGGCTGCTTTGACGTCACAGCCGCTGAGCCCAGCTGTTGAGGAACTGTCGTAGTCTTCAGGTGTCCAGCACCCAGGAGAAGTTGGGGCACAACAGGCCCTAAGGGAGACTTTTGTTGCGGTAACCCACTGTAGCCACAGCAGGGTCCCGTTCGTTAGCAAGTCCACGGGGACTCCAGTCTCCCCTAGCAGGGTAGTGACGTAGTCTGGAAGAGTGGCGGTTGGTAGGCCACGCGCACAGACTGGGCCTGTGCAAAGAGTCTCTCCATAGGCAAGGAGCAGGCCCCAACTGCCAACTGTAGCGGGGTAATGGCAGTCCTGGGCGGTGATGCACAGGCCGCAACTGCGGACTGTAGTGGGGCGGCAGCGGGCAGGCCGCCACTGTGCGCAGAATTGAAGCGGCGGGAGACATCGGACAGGCCGCAACGGGCTGGAGCACAGCGGTACAGGCTGCAGACAACCGTGGGCAGGTTGTGTCCCCGACTTGGCGGGGGGTGACAATCTCTGGTCGGTAAGGTCGGTACCTCCTCTCTGACGGGCACCGAGGATCTCCTCTCTGCTGCCGTTCTCCCCTCTGGTCACCGTTGACTGCTCTAGCTCTCTCACAGTCCCACAGCCTCTTGTTCAGTGTCTGGCGTGCCACCAACTGTCTCCCCTGCGTGCCCCCTGCTCCTTTTATACTCGCCCCTCCCCTTGCTGCCCAGTCACACTCAGTCATCTGCTCTCCTCCTTTGCTCCCTGGGTACTGTTTCCCTAGGAACCCAGATGGCGGTTCTCTTTGTTCCAGCCCAGACAACCTATGGGGGTCCTCCTCCCTACACTTGTGCCATCCTTTCCTTCTTCTTTTTAAAAAGACATAAGCAGACCTGTGCTACATTGAGAGGCAGTTTATTGTATTGTATACAGTGTAGAACAAATGTCCTGATGTCTCTGCAGCGGGCTTCGCCACATTTTATCAAATACGATATTTCATTTATTTTTCTCACAGAAGAACTTACCTTATGTATTTCAGAAGCTTGATGCTTTCTCAGCAGATCTCCGAAAAGCCTCTGACTTACTGCAGCATGCCATTCAAGAACTGGGTGAAGGCGGCACTCTACAGGATTCAAAGGTAATAGATCTGGCCAAAAAGGTCAGTAGTGCTTGTGATGTAGATGTATGTGATAGGTTGATCAAATATGTTATCATATATCTTCACAGGAAGCAGAGGAAAAAATGGGTCAGTACCGGGAGCTGATGAAGGTGGTTCTAAGTGACTCTCGTTTAGTTTCCTTACAGCGGGAAGGAGGGACAACGTTGGCCAGACTTCGCAAAGAGGCAACTCGTTTCTACTGTTCCCAGGATGTCAGGTAACTTTAAATCAACCAAGTCTGTTAATGTGTCAGGTAAATTCAAAAAGAATATCTTATTTATTTCATGTTAGTGACATATATTAGATAGAAGCCTATAGAAAAGAAATAATGTTTTATTGACTTTTTTATTTATTCTTTAAAAACTTTCTTCCAATCAGCCATATTAGAGAAGCACATTTTTCCTTTACAAGGCATATGTGCTTTGTTGCAACTGGCATTAAAGGTGTGTTCACTACCTGGACAAACCCTTTGTAAATGAATTAGTCCCCATTGTAAAATAAAAAAAATCACTATTACTGACGCCATTTCAGCAATGTGGGTGCCAGGTCTCCCAGGCTCTCATGACTTTTTTGTGCCATGCAAGCCCTGCAGCCAGTCAGCTACCGCACTCTCCCTTTTTCTGTTTGTCCGACATTCATCCGATGTAAGTGAGAGCACAGCAGCTCAATAGTGGCCGTTGATTGACTGCAGGGGCACAAGGCATAACAATGTCATGAGAGTCCTGGGATATGCGCCGGTGTTCCGGAGATGTCCGGAAGGTGAGTATATGGTGTTTTTCTTTTAAGAGGGTGACTACTTCATTTAAAAAAGGGATGTCCAGGTAGTGGTTAACCACTTTATTGAATGCTACTGGACAGAAAAGTGTCCTTTTGTTGCATCATCGAAAGGAAAACATAGAGTACAGCCTCTGCAGTGACCAAGGAGTAGCAGCAGAGATGCGCACAGTCGTACCTGTGTGTATAATATATATATTTATTTTACTATCCTTATTTTGGCTTCCAGTTGTGCACCTTAGTCATCATATGTCACTAAGTTTCCTGTGTGCCCAGTAACAAAAAATAGATGATTTTGCTGACTATGCCTAAGTATTGAGTGTAGCTACTCAAAGGGAAAAGTAGCTTTTTTTTTTTTTTTTCTTTTTAAATTCCATAAATCTGTATTTTAAAATATCTGTTTACATAAAGAGAAATGTTTAAAAACTAGTGATTAGCGAACATGCTCTGATAAGATGTTATCCGAGCACGCTTGAGTGCTAACCGAGTGTTTTCGACGTGCTTGAAAAATATATTAGAGTCCCCACTGCTGCATGTCTCGCGTCTGTCAAACAGCCGCAACATAATTGGGGACCACCAGTTTGTTAGGCAATTCCCGCACGTTCACTCATCACTATTAAATACAGTAATATTTTGTTGACGAGCAATACTAAAACTATAATCCCTTCGTTCCATGACCTGGGTCTAGCAGGCAGGGCCGGACTGACCATCTGGCAAATGCCATAAGGGCCTGTCTGGTCGTGGGCTGCCTTGTCTGCTATGTTGTGCTACGTCACTTTCCCCAGCAGGCCACGGGTATCATTAGAAATATTGGTCTTGTAGTAAATCTTGCTTTCCTCCATCCAGGGTAATATTAGTAATGTATCCCCATCTGGTGCTTGGGAACAGGGACAGCATGGGCTTGAGTGATTTCAAATTCCAGGGCTGAATTTCAGCCCCAGTCTGTACCTGCTAGCAGGGCATGATGGGAGTTGTAGTTTCATAAGAGCTGCAGAGACAGTGGAGAACATTGAATGTGTCTATTTTATTAATCTATGCCAAACGGTTAATGCTCTTAACACCATAAGGAAAAGCAGCATGTGATAGTTACAAACTGAGAAAATGATATGTCACAGGTGTTTCACAGTGTGTAGCCACAAAACACAGTTGCTTTGATGAGCTAGATCAGAGGGTCTTTAAAAAAAAAACCAAAACAAAAAACAGTATTTTGATATGATTTCCATAATACCGGCTGATAAATTCAGTTTATACGTAATATTAGGGATCCGAGGCTTCGATTAGTGAATAATATATAAGATCAGTTTTCTTTAAATCAAAATTCACACATTTCAAAATACTAAGAAACAGAAGCTTGTTCTGTGAAAATGGTAAAAAATAAAAGTTCACAAATGCTTCGTTTCCACCTACTGTACTTGGTCATTTGGCCTTGCTTCCCTTCAGCATGGCAGACATATGCCCTATGGGAACTGATGCAAGAATGGATCTCATAGTTTGCGGGATCATTCGCATGCGTTGAGGGATTCAGTTGTTGCATCAGACCCTTCAAGGAGCCACATGAGAAAATTCTACATGTTGCGTTTTTGATCCAGCTTTGATATAGAAACTAGTGAAAAAGTCTGATTAAAATACCATTTTGCCATCGGTTGTCTTCATTTGATGCACAGGAATAGTGATCGGGTGGCCTATATATATGGAAATGGATGATAAAAGCAGACACATGGCCCAAACACTGATGACACACTGATTCAAAACACTAATGACACCGGCGTAGGAAGTATTCAAAATGGTATAAACCTGGACAGCTTATCAAAAAATCACAGACAGACAATATTTCTTTATAGGCACATTGGTAAACCATAATAAATCATTATGATTACAAGTGATCTATGTCTGTAGCCCATAACTGTGATATGAAGACAATATCTACAATCACTGTGAATAGTAGATTGATGATAATTACTGTCAAAATAACCTAAATACAAAATCACAGACTCCTTAAAAATTTTACGGACATGGTAAAAAAGTACCCTATTTTTTACGGGCTGTCCTGGAATTTCTGGACCGGTACCTCGGTGGGACATGGGAATGAGGCCTTAGTCTGTGGAGTCTCATACTGAAGCCCAATAGGCTTACAATGAAATAAGTAGCTCCACTAGACACAACAGCTACTGTGCGTGCCAAAGAAGAAGAAGAGTGCTCATATGGCACTGAAAAAGGTGCTAGAAACTGGAAAAGATGGCCATTGTTAAGTATAGCACTTACACATTACTGCTAGTGATGAGTGGTGAGCGCACGTGCTGGGATAAGGTGTTATCTGAGCATGCTCGGGTGCTAACCGAGTGTCATTGGCGTGCTCGAATAATATGTTCAAGTCCCCACAGCTCCATCGTCTGACTGAGAGAGAGTTAACTGTCACCTTCTGCATCCTCTGTCTTCCTGCCAAATCTCCCCAGTTCCCGTGCACAGTCCCTTTTATGTCAGTCATGCCCCCTTCAGTTCTGTGCAAAGGTTGGTCCAGGTCTGAATGCCTTCCCCCCCTGCAACAATGATGACAGTCCCTTTGGTTCCGGGACCGGCACAGGAGAGGCATCACCGGCCCGGTTCATCTTCCTACATCAGTGAGCAACATTGCTTGATGTATGAGTGAATGAATGATGTACCAATCAGCTGTAATCTGTGGGAAAGCTCCCATAAGGGTGTATTCACATACAGCACATTGGTTGCAGAAATTTCCATTCATTATTGCTACCAATTTCTTCCTTTGCTATATTTTTTTTTTTTGCACTTCTGTCATAGGTGAAGTGTCCATGAGAATCGTTGGATAGTTGGTTTGTAGTTTTGCACACTGATTTTGGGGAATAAGACAGTTTTTCTTTTTTTTTTCCATCTGGCTCCACTTGGTGGCACTGCAGCCCAGTTGTGCTCTGTGTTAGCTAGGGTTGCAATAAGCCGAGCATGCTCTCACTGGGGAGACATAGGTGCTAAATACTGCTCATTACATGTCCTCAGAACACTCCGCTCTTGTCAACAACCAGGCCTTTAGCACAGGCATGCCTGGAGGAGCTCACATAAAACTCTGCTCCTGACAGTGACTTAAACAGCTTTTGGTTAGCAGTCAGGAAAAAGAGTAGCAACATTTAGTATTAACCCTTTAAGGGTAAGTTAATTTATACTCTGTTGCCCATATTAAGCCTCATCTTAGCTTCAAGTCCATATCAAAGCAGTATTCCAGTCTGCAAAAGTGATCACCTATCTATTATTGTAGTGGCAAAGATAGACAAGCGATGTGTTCGTCTACCACTCCCATAGACATGTAAGGCCTGTTTCACACATACGTTTTTGATGTCAGTTGCAATCTGCGAAAATGGCGGAAAACGGATCCGTCACCGTTCTCACATCAACGTGTGCCACCGGACCGTTGTTTTGATGGATCCGGCGAAGGGTGAAATTTAAAGGAACCGCTGACTGAGAGAGAGAACCCGGAACGGCATTCAGGGTTAAAAATGTTCCTGGAGAAAAGCTGCCGGGCCTGTGCAGTTGAAAATAGCGGACCGTCAACAAAAAAAGTTGCAGAGTCCGTCTCATCCGCCCGGGGAACGCTAAAATATTGGCGGATTCGTCAAAAAACGGGTGTGACGGACGACAGTCAGTCAAGATCCGCCACTAATGTAAGTCTATGGGGGGAAAAAACAGATCCGCCCCTTTTTTGGCAGATCCGTTTTTTTCAGAAATTGGCGGATTTTGACTGACACAAAAAAACTGATGTGTGAAACAGGCCTAATGCGTGACCTGCGGTTCCATTCATTTCCTCCTGCCTGCAGTCTTGTGACCAACAAAGAACCGGACTCTGGTGATCAGTGGAGGGTCCCAGTTTGAAAAAGTTAAAATAATTTTTGCATGCTGTAATACCCCTTTAACATCACATATATCTCTTCTGTTTTCATTTATTTCAAAAGATGGAACAAGGCAACAGTTTTTCTATTACTCCATGTACTATTATGATGTGGGGTTGTTTGTATACCCCTCCATACTTTTTATATGAACTTTTGGCTTATTCCCTAACATATACCACAGTTTGAAGGAAAGACATTGCTTTCAAGAGCAGACTTGGGTATTCACTATCCAGAAAAAGGGAATGGATCCCACTAATAGCCCTATCGTAACTGTATCTGATGCCCCTTGCCCTTCAGACTTCTTGAGAATGAAGCCTAATACTGGTCCCAGCTGTCTGTCAGGCCCATTGACTGCTGCTCTATTCAAAATTGCATGTCTGTGCAGTGGTACAGTCGTACATAACAACTAGTATTTTTCGCTTTGTAAGACGCACTTTTTTTCCCCTAAACTTGGGGGGGGGAATGGGGGTGCGTCTTACAAAGTGGACATGCTTTAATTGGTGTAGGCCGGCCACAGGGGTGTCCGGGTGTCTCCGGGTGCCCGGCGGTGTTGTAGGTGTCTCCGGGTGCCCAACTGTTTCTCCAGGTGCCCAGCAGTGTCTCCGGTGCCCAGCCCGGGGCTCTGCCAACATTTTGCGACAGGCCAGAGCCCCTGGGCACTTTCTCGGTTCCCTCTGTGTAATGGACTCCAGCAATATGGCCGCCGCCACCAGGGACAGCGCATGTGCTGATGGTGATCTCAGGACTGAGATCTCGAGAGATGAGATCTCAGAGCTGAAATCTCATCTTTTGAGATCTGTCCCGAGATCACCATGTGCGCCTGCGCCGCCCCGGCGGCGGCCATATTGCCGGAGTCCATCACACAGAAGGAATTGTGAAAGTGCCCCGGGGCTCTGGCCTGTCGCAAAATGTCGGCAGAGCCTTGGGCTGGGCACCTGGAGACATCGCTGTGCACCGGAAACACCCACAGCACCGGCCAGCACTGCCGGGCACCCGGAAACACCTGGTAGCAGCACAAGCCCCCCCCCAGGTAGCAGCACAAGACCCCCTGGCAGCATGCTGCACATCAGAGAACCCCCTCATCCCTTCCTGCGGCCTACAGCATCACCCCACTCTTGCCTCCTCCAGCAGCGACACTGGGACCCTGCTTCACCGCAGCCACCACCCCCGGTAAGCAATAAGACGCATGGATTATAAGAAGCACCACCATTTTATTAAAAAAAATATTTTTTTCTATTTTTCTCAAAGTTTGGGGTACGTCTTATAATCCGGAACGTCTTATAAAGCGAAAAATACGGTATTTACTATAATTACTTATTAAATTATAATTACCTAGCCTAAAACTTAAAATGTTTACTTTCAGATGGTTTTTGTGCTAATATTTAAAATGACTCTGTCATGATGATCAACCCCTCCATCCAAACCACTTTTATTGTCAAGTAGGCCTTTGAAGAACATAAGCCAATCTATACTTTTATTTATAAAATCTGAAACTCCGTAACCTGAATAATCCACATTTTAATCCTTAAAAGGGAATATCCAAAACTTTGTAAAAAGAACAAGAAAATGTGCCTAAAGATTAACAGGCAGGTAGTTACTACCAACGTGCAGACTGGTTAAAGACCGTTCCTGCCAGCAATTCAGCTGCCTCTGCTGATGTCACATCAACAGAGCCACTCTTTTCACTCTGCTCTGCTAATAGGACGGACCTGCGAACGTCATTATGATTGACAGATGGATCCCCGCTGCCTGAGTGGGGGAGCCGGCAGTCAATCAGAATGACGTCGGCAATCCCGCCCCATCGACAGAGCAGAGTGGAAAAGAAGCTGTTACTTTGTCGACATGACATCAGCAGCGGCAGCTGAATCGCTGGCAGGAGGGGTCTGTGACTGCTCTGTGCCAGTGTAGAATGGCACTAGGCACAACAGGCAGGTAAGTAACTACCTGCCTGTTAGTGTTTATGACTCGCCCCCATAGGCCGCGGGGTACTCGGTGTTGGGCCTGTTGATTACAATGGGAGATGTCACAGCGGCAGTGACCTGGTCCGTGGCCTCAGGCGGTCAATGTAAAAGGGGGTAGAGTGATGGGGATAAAGTTATTGAGATGATTTGTGACGCCACCTGTGGTTTCTGGTCAGTTTGACCAGCGCTGCAGGGTTGCTTCTCTGGGACAGATGGTGTGGTGCAGCAATGATGTTGAAGCTCCCCACAGGTGGAGTTGTAGTCCCAGGGCAGTGTAGATGAGGTTGGCAAGTGGGGAGATGGTGTAAAGAAGCAGAGGTAGCAGAGCCGGGTGTAAGGCGCAAGAATAAGTGTAGGACACAAGGGCATGTAGTTCCAAAGCTTTACTCACAGTCTGTTGCGCATACAGGTGCCCACTTTGGTGCCGTGTCCTCCAGGTCAGGGGCTCAGCCAACTCCCAGGCAAGGTAAGGTACACCTTTCCAGCACTCCTCCAACATGTGCCTTCTCTGAACGTCTCCACACTAGCGCCTAATCTGAATTACTTGTAGTTGGGTATTAAACTTAAGTTCCTCCTTCTTGATGTTATTTAGAACTCTACTTGTACGGCAGACAGCTGTAGCCTGCTTCGGGGACTCCTAGCTATGAAGTCCCGGCTCACTCGCGTTGCTGTTGTGCCCCCCATGTCTTAGGTGGGAATAAAGTGGTGACAACTTCTATTCCTCCGGTGTCTGCTGCAGGAACATCAGTATCCATACAACCTCGGGGACCGGACCCCGGCCATGCGCTTTGAACTTGAAGAAGGGCTCTGCTCTGACCCTAGTCCTTAGTTCTCTTCTTCTCCTAACGTTCCGTACTAAACTATCTTCCTTCTGAAGAATCAGGCTTTCTATGGCTCTTTCCTGTGCCAGCAGCTCCAGGTCACAGGAGTCTGCTGCAGCACTTCCTTCACTCCATCCCTCTCAGGGGATCTTCTCTCACAGACTGACCTTTTCCTAATATTCTCCCGCTCTCTTGTGCAGTCTAAGCTCCACCCACCTCCCAGCACTCTTCGTGTTCCAAGCAGGGAGCCACCAAAGGTGCTTTGCTACACTACTATGTTGTGTGGGATGCAGGTTTTGGAGTGAGGTCAGGTGTCTCCACCTTACCTGGATAGTGGGGTACCACACCTCAGGAGGAGGTGCATTATCTCTGTGGCGACTGAACCCTCAGGGGCGCCACATTTAGGCCACATTTTTTTTTTCACAAAGTCCTGGATATCCCCTTTAAGCAGATGAGCCTGAAGTACTCTAGTTATTATCAGAGCATTTACGAAGCCTCTGAAGATATATCCCTGATGGTGCCACTCCTTTCCGCCAAACACTGTGTCCTCTTGATATTGTTTATAGCACTTTAGCGCTCCAGCCAATCACTGGCCGCTGATAGACTGCAGCGCCCACATGACATAATGTCACGGGATCTCTCGGGACACAGCACTTGGAGGGGAAGAGTGGAATTGCTTCGGGAGGTAAGTATGCTTTCTTTATTTTATTAGACACATTAGGGACATTGAAAAGGGATTGTCTGGAAATGAATAACCCCTTTTAATAGCTTAAAACTGTTTACGTATATAGATTTTTATGAAAAACTAGACTTTCATACAATAATTCACAAGTGTCTCTGACTATCCTTGATCACAACATTTGAAGGGGTTCTCTGGGCATGGGGGAAAAAAAAATAAAGGAAAAGACATCTTGACTAATTTCCTAAATACATTTCATTAGCAAATTACAATCGTTTTTTCTAGGGAGGCAATTGACAGAATTAAAATGGCCGCAACCGTACGCTTACAGAAACCTGACATAGAATGTTAGTACCGGTGTCTGAGCATGTGCAGTAGGAGCTCCTCTGCTGTGACCTGGGGGATAACCTATGCAATGTATAGTCATTCAGAAAGACATGGCGCTCAGAAGTTCGAGAGGATGCCTTTTTCATCATTACTTCTGGAATCTCAGCAGTATTAATTATTAGTTTGCAATTTTTTTCTATTCCTGGAGAACCCCTTTAAGCTCCACTCTGTTCTGTGTGAGAACATCCCATATGTTATGCAAAGCTGCATGAACCACACCTATCCTGTTGGGATAGTTCATGCACCAGGCCCATGAAAAAAGCTAGGCTGTTGGCATGTATATAGGAAAGTCTAAAATATATTAAACCTTTTCAATAAATTGACTGGGTTAAAGTTATTGATTGGGAATATATTTCCAGTGGATCTAAACACTCAAAAACACAAAATGAAGTGCCCCCACTGTGTAATGTCTTAAATACGACAAAACTATAAAATTCAGATCTAAAAATTCTCTATAGAGAGGTTTATAGTGGTTTACAAGCCTGGCAGAGACACAATATTCATGAGCCATTGAAAAGGAAGAATCCATAAACCTCTATATTATGTACTTAAAACGGATAATAAAGAAAGGCGGGAGTCCTTGAATTTAATGCAAGGACAATTAGGCAAATCAATCTAGATCACAACATTCACATTGAAGGTCAACTTGTAATTTTATGTAGAGAAGGATGGTGCTTGTTATTTAATGGTAGGAGATGTGCAGGTAAATACAGAGGTTATGAGAGTCCATAAATAGAGCCAAAGTAGCCAAACATGACTTTCATCTTGCATTCTAGTGGCGTTATCTCTGAGCTTCCTGTGTACATTGGTGAAATGCAAGGAATCATAAATGCTCAACCCTAAACACAGCTGCAGGCTACTAAACAAGTACTCAGGACTGCATTATACCAGAATATGCCCTTTATTATACATTCGAGGACCCCAGAGCTTCCTATGTATAGTAAAATGGCTACTTAGCCCCTATATACAATATGATGTCCCCACTGCCTATATATAGTATGATCGTCCTCACTGCCCCCTATGTGTGTGTGTGTGTGTGTGTGTGTGTGTGTATATATACAGTCATGGCCAAAAGTATTGACACCCCTGCTATTCTGTCAGATAATACTCAGTTTCTTCCTGAAAATGATTGCAAACACAAATTCTTTGTTATTATTATCTTCATTTAATTTGTCTTAAATGAAAAAACACAAAAAGAATTGACCTAAAGCCAAATTGGATATAATTCCACACCAAACATAACAAAGAGGGTGGACAAAAGTATTGGCACTGTTCGAAAAATCATGTGATGCTTCTCTAATTTGTGTAATTAACAGCACCTATAACTTACCTGTGGCACCTAACAGGTGTTGGCAATAACTAAATCACACTTGCAGCCAGTTGACATGGATTAAAGTTGACTCAACCTCTGTCCTGTGTCCTTGTGTGTACCACATTGAGCACGGAGAAAAGAAAGAAGACCAAAGAACTGTCTGAGGACTTGAGAAACCAAATTGTGAGGAAGCATTAGCAATCTCAAGGCTACAAGTCCATCTCCAAAGATCTGAATGTTCCTGTGTCTACCGTGCGCAGTGTCATCAAGAAGTTTAAAGCCCATGGCACTGTGGCTAACCTCCCTAGATGTGGCCGGAAAAGAAAAATTGACAAGAGATTTCAACGCAAGATTGTGCGGATGTTGGATAAAGAACCTTGACTAACATCCAAACAAGTTCAAGCTGCCCTGCAGTCCGAGGGTACAACAGTGTCAACCCGTACTATCCGTCGGCATCTGAATGAAAAGGGACTGTATGGTAGGAGACCCAGGAAGACCTCACTTCTTACCCCGAGACACAAAAAAGCCAGGCTGGAGTTTGCCAAAACTTACCTGAAAAAGCCTAAAACATTTTGGAAGAATGTTCTCTGGTCAGATAAGACAAAAGTAGAGCTTTTAGGGCAAAAGCATCAACATAGAGTTTACAGGAGAAAAAAGAGGCATTCAAAGAAAAGTACATGGTCCCTACAGTCAGTCAAACATGGCGGAGGTTCCCTGATGTTTTGGGGTTGCTTTGCTGCCTCAGGCACTGGACTGCTTGACTGTGTGCATGGCATTATGAAGTCAGAAGACTACCAACAAATTTTGCAGCATAATTTAGGGCCCAGTGTGAGAAAGCTGGGTCTACCTCAGAGGTCATGGGTCTTCCAGCAGGACAATCACCCAAAACACACTTCAAAAAGCACTAGAAAATGGTTTGAGAGAAAGCACTGGAGACTTCTAAGGTGGCCAGCAATGAGTCCAGACCTGAATCCCATAGAACACCTGTGGAGAGATCTAAAAATGGCAGTTTGGAGAAGGCACCCTTCAAATATCAGGGACCTGGAGTAGTTTGCCAAAGAAGAATGGTCTAAAATTCCAGCAGAGCATTGTAAGAAACTCATTGATGGTTACCTTACCGGAAGCGGTTGGTCGCAGTTATTTTGGCTAAAGGTTGTGCAACCAAGTATTAGGCTGAGGGTGCCAATACTTTTGTCCGGCCCATTTTTGGAGTTTTGTGTGAAATGATCAATGTTTTGCTTTTTGCTTCATTCTCTTTTGTGTTTTTTCATTTAAGACAAATTAAATGAAGATAATAATACCAAAGAATTTGTGTTTGCAATCATTTTCAGGAAGAAACTGAATATTATCTGACAGAATTGCAGGGGTGTCAATACTTTTGGCCATGACTGTGTATATATATATATATATATATATATATATATATATATATATATACACTCACTGGCCACTTTATTAGGTACACCTGTCCAACTGTGTGTTAAGACTTAATTTCTAATCTGCCAATCACATGGCGGCAACTCAGTGCATTTAGGCATGTAGACATGGTCAAGACAATCTCCTGCAGTTCAAACCGAGCATCAGTATGGGGAAGAAAGGTGATTTGAGTGCCTTTGAACGTGGCATGATTGTTGGTGCCAGAAGGGCTGGTCTGAGTATTTCAGAAACTGCTGATCTACTGGGATTTTCACGCACAACCATCTCTAGGGTTTACAGAGAATGGTCCGAAAAAGAAAAAAAATCCAGTGAGCGGCAGTTCTGTGGCCGGAAATGCCTTGTTGATGCCAGAGGTCAGAGGAGAATGGGCAGACTGGTTCGAGCTGATAGAAAGGCAACAGTGACTCAAATTGCCACCCGTTACAACCAAGGTAGGCAGAAGAGCATCTCTGAACGCACAGTGCGTCGAACTTTGAGGCAGATGGGCTACAGCAGCAGAAGACCACACTGGGTACCACTCCTCTCAGCTAAGAACAGGAAACTGAGGCTACAATTTGCACAAGCTCATCGAAATTGGACAGTAGAAGATTGGAAAAACGTTGCCTGGTCTGATGAGTCTCGATTTCTGCTGCGACATTCGGATGGTAGGGTCAGAATTTGGCGTAAACAACATGAAAGCATGGATCCATCCTGCCTTGTATCAACGGTTCAGGCTGGTGGTGGTGGTGTCATGGTGTGGGGAATTTTTTCTTGGCACTCTTTGGGCCCCTTGGTACCAATTGAGCATCGTTGCAACGCCACAGCCTACCTGAGTATTGTTGCTGACCATGTCCATCCCTTTATGACCACAATGTACCCAACATCTGATGGCTACTTTCAGCAGGATAATGCGCCATGTCATAAAGCTCGAATCATCTCAGATTGGTTTCTTGAACATGACAATGAGTTCACTGTACTCAAATGGCCTCCTCAGTCACCAGATCTCAATCCAATAGAGCATCTTTGGGATGTGGTGGAACGGGAGATTCGCATCAGGGATGTGCAGCCGACAAATCTGCGCCAACTGTGTGATGCCATCATGTCAATATGGTCCAAAATCTCTGAGGAATGCTTCCAGCACCTTGTTGAATCTCTGCCACGAAGAATTGAGGCAGTTCTGAAGGCAAAAGGGGGTCCAACCCGTTACTAGCATGGTGTACCTAATAAAGTGGCCAGTGAGTGTATGTGTGTATATATATATATATATATATATATATATATATATATATATATACACACAGTATGAAGGTACTCACTGCCCCATATATTATATAATATATATATATATATATATATATATATATATATATATATATATATATACTGCTCAAAAAAAATAAAGGGAACACTTAAACAACAGAATATAATTCCAAGTAAATCAAGCTTCCAAACTTCTGTGAAATCAAACTGTCCACTTAGGAAGCAACACTGATTGACAATCAATTTTACATGCTGTTGTGCAAATGGAATAGACAACAGATGGAAATTATCGGCAATTATCAAGACACACTCAAAAAAGGAGTGGTTCTGCAGGTCGGGACCACAGACCTCATCTCAGTACCAATCCTTTCTGGCTGATGTTTTGGTCACTTTTGAATGTTGGTTGTGCTTTCACACTTATGGTAGCATGAGACGGACTCTACAACCCACACAAGTGGCTCAGGTAGTGCAGCTCATCCAGGATGGCACATCAATGCGAGCTGTGGCAAGAAGGTTTGCTGTGTCTGTCAGCGTAATGTCCAGAGGCTGGAGGCGCTACCAGGAGACAGGCCAGTACACCAGGAGAGATGGAGGGGGCTGTAGAAGGGCAACAACCCAGCAGCAGGATCGCTACCTCTGCCTTTGTGCAAGGAGGAACAGGAGGAGCAGTGCCAGGGCCCTGCAAAATGACCTCCAGCAGGCCACAAATGTGCATGTGTCTGCACAAACTGTTAGAAACCGACTCCATGAGGATGGTGTGAGTACCCGACGTCCACAGATGGGGGTTGTGCTCACAGCCAAACACCGTGCAGGACACTTGGCATTTGCCACAGAACACCAGGATTGGCAAATTCGCCACTGGCGCCCTGTGCTTTTCACAGATGAAAGCAGGTTCACACTGAGCACATATGACAGATTCTGAAGATGCCGTGGAGAGCGATCTGCTGCCTGCAACATCCTTCAGCATGACCGGTTTGGCACTGGGTCAGTAATGGTGTGGGGTGGCATTTCTTTGGAGGGCCGCACAGTCCTCCATGTGCTCACCAGAGGTAGCCTGACTGCCATTTTTTACCTATATGAGATCCTCAGACCCCTTGTGAGACCATATGCTGGTGCGATTGGCCCTGAGTTCCTCCTTATGCAGGATAATGCCAGACCTCATGTGGCTGGAGTGTGTCAGCAGTTCCTGCAAGATTAATGCGTTGAAGCTATGGACTGGCCCGCCCATTCCCCAGACCTGAATCTGATTGAGCACATCTGGGACATCATGTCTCTCGCTCCATCCACCAACATCACATTGCACCACAGACTGTCCAGGAGTTGGTGGATGCTTTAGTCCAGGCCAGGGAGGAGATCCCTCAGGAGACCATCTGCCACCTCATCACTGTTAGGAGCATGCCCCGGCGTTGTAGGGAGGTCATACAGGCACGTGGAGGCCACACACACTACTGAGCATTATTTTGACTTGTTTTAAGGACATTACATTCCGCTTTAATTTTCTGTGTGACTCCAAATCCAGGCCTGCATTGGTTAATAAATTTGATTTCCATTGATGATTTTTGTGTGATTTTTTTTTTTTTTTTGTCAGCACATTAAACTTTGTACAGAACAAAGTATTCAATGAGAATATTTCATTCATTCAGATCTAGGATGTGTTATTTGAGTGTTCCCTTTATGTTTTTGAGTAGTGTATGTACGTGTATGCTCAGTTATAGCACCTATTCTTACCTTATGTCCAATACCAGACTTGAGTGGCAAGAGTCCACCAGTAAAATTGAATCTGGGGGACATCTGTTCAACTACATTCAAATACTATATTACGCCCTGTCACAAATTTACCTATGCTTTTACAGTATATAATAATTAACTTGGTAGTTTGTTGAATGAATGAATGAGATGGGGGTAAGTGGCATATTCCTGCCCAGGGGCCCACCAGGGGATTCACCTGTTCTGCTGTGCGCTAGTCTGGGTCTGCTTTTGACCCTTTATTGCCATCCTTTTTGCCAAGCTCTTATTAGTTTTCTCTTTTTACTTTAAATGGTAGCCGTTGTCACTCCATGTACTCCATTGTCTCTCCATTAAATAAGACACCCTATGTTTGCATAGGGTGCCTTAATTAATTACGCATGGAAATAGCCTTTTCAGAGAGGAAGAGAACACAAATTCTAGTGTCATCTACTAGATATATCAATCCAGGTAATATCGACCCTTTAAAGTGCAATTTTTTTTTAAGTGTGGATGGGTAAGTATAAGGGTTTAGGTGCATTGCCATACCATAATTTGCTAGTCATATAAATTTATAGGTCAGATTATACATTTGATAATAAAGGGATATGGAGGGTTTTTTTTCTTATAGACTCTTAGGTATTTGGGTATTTTCATGCAACCTTTTTTTCAGACAGATTTGAAGTGGGTCTGCTCTGAAAAAACACTAACAAAATGCTGAAAAGAATGAACATATTTATGTATATGTAAAAACAACTTGTTGGTCATGTTTTCAGTCTTTTCAGTGTCTTTTAACCACTTTAAAGGAAAAACACTGTATGCACAACTTCAGAAGGTGCTCAAGTAGGGCCCCACACCATACATGAATAATAAAGAAAACTTGGCACTCAGCTTCTAGAATATTTTTTGGATTATTTTTTTTGGGATTTTTTAATGCAGCCAGAAAATAATAGACGTTTCGGCCTCACTGGCCTTCATCAGTAACAAACTGCAGTATAGTAGTTAATCGCATTCAGTGTGATAGTAGAAGTGACACCATAGTCACTTTAAATGTCATGCACTAGGCGCTGGGCATGGAGCCTGAATCAAATAGTACCTGGGTGGGTGAGGGTGCCGTGCAGACATCAGCGACCCAGAATCCACTGTTGGTCGGCTGTTATTCAGGCTCCATGCCCAGTGCCTAGTGAATGACCAGGTACATTTAAAGTGACTATGGTGTCTCTTCTACTATTGCACTGAATGCGATTAACTACTATACTGCAGTTTGTTATTGATGAAGGCCAGTGAGGCCGAAACGTCTATTTTCTGGCTGCATTAAAAAAATCCAAAAAAAAAAAAAAAATTCTAGAAGTTGAGTGCCAAGTTTTCTTTATTATTTTTAACCACTTTAGGCTTCCAAAAGTGGTTAAAAGAAGTAACTGGCTAATCTTAAGGTATCCTTTGCTCTGAAGACGCTCAATATTTTCCAATACTAGTCAATTGGAAGTCTCAAGAGATGCCCCGAAAACCCTAGGGTGTTTTTTGAGCATTTTGTCAGGGTTTTTGCATGAAAAACCACTAGCAGCTTCTTCATTGTTCACTGGAGCAATAAAACAAAAAACCCTGAAAATGCAAGTAAATAATAAAAAGCAAGTTAAAAACACTGGAGGTCAAAGAACAATGAAAAACGATCAGGAAACCACCAAAACCACAAAAAAAGTCACTGCAGAGAAGTTGAATGTTTCCCAACATCCCAAAGTGGATGATTTTGGCCGCCTAAAAAAGACGTTGTGTGCATATACAGTTCAGTTCAAGTATTACATACCATATGATACTGTATGACAGACCAAGTATTACTGTATGTAACGCTATTGTCGGTACCCTTGTATAGTTTCCCTTCCCCCTTCATGCAGGATCGCTGCCATATTCACCACCCCAGCCACGCGGCCTGGTCCTTGGCGTGCTCCATGGCTTCTGCTGTAGTGCTCCCCGCAGTTCCCGGCGGCTCTCCTTGTGCACTTACGCTCCCCTGCTCTTAAAGGGGCATCTCAAGCACATAGTGAAATGCCCTCAGCTAACGGAAGGGAGACATTTACTATAAGTGTTCACCTGAAAGATGGCTCCCAGCCAGTAGCAACCAAAGATTCATTAGGTAGTGTGTAGTCTACTAGTGAAGTTGTGAGGTCCCCTGGTCCTGGTGTGGCCAGTGTCCTGATCCCAAAATCCTTGTGCAGCAAGTGCCTGAACCCCATCCCCTGGTCTGTGTGTGGCCAGTCCCTGAATCAGTATCTAAGACCTGTGTGTTTGAACATGTGCCTTTCTTCATTTTCCATGTATCTGGACTGTCCCAACAGTCTCTGAATCAGTCATGTCTGAACCGTTCTGGAGAGGATCCTGAACCGAGTAGTCTGAACAGAGCGCTAGTCCATGTCAGTATCCAGAACTTAGGAGTCCTATCCATGTCAGCATACCTGACCCCTGGGGTCAGCAGCTGCAGTATCGCGGACTGCCTAGGAGTAGTACCTGGCAGCTACCTGAAGCTCCAGCCTGACTCCACCATTAGGAGCTCCAGTGAACATCTGTTAGCCGCTTAACTACGCCTCTCCTAGGTATGTCCAGCCCCGTGGTACAGTGGGTCGACAAACCATGTGCGCCACCTGCATCCGTAACACTGTAAATGCCATTTTATACTGCATGATACACCAAGTATTACTGTATATGCCATTTGATACTATATGATAGGCCAAGTATTACACACCATCTGATACTGTATGATAGACCAAGTATTACATACTATATGATTCTGTATGATAGAAAGACACATTTAGTAGAATTTTACTTGAAAAATTGAATTGTTCTCCATCTTTAAGGAGTGCAGTGGAGTCAGCTGTGCAGATGTACAACCACTTGGAAGAACGAGTGCATGCTCTAGTTACTAAGTCCAACCGTAGACTGGAACTTTTAGAGTCAATATTGAAGATCCAGGAGTTGGAGAAACAGTTTAACCAGGTAAAGAATGCAATAAATAGGTGAATGACATCAATAAATAGATAATCATACACCCATAGGGAAAATGAAAAGCGGGATTGATCTTGAACTATCCTAAAAACACGGCAGTGTTCTCCAAGAAACAGTGCCACCCAGGGCCGGACTGGCAATTCTGGCAAATGCCAGAAGGGCCTGTCTGATTCTGTTAACAATATAGAAGACAAGGCGGCCCACGACCAGTGTTCTCAAGACACTCATACTGTTAAGAGTTGTGACGGAGCACAAAGTCGCTGACTCCACTTACCCCAGCAGTCCACGGGTAGCATTAGAAATATTGGTCTTGTAGTAAATCTTGAGTTCCTCCATCCTGGGTAATATTAGTAATATATCCCATCTGGTGTTTGGGGACTGGGACAACATGGGCCAGTGTGATTTCCAAACCCAGGGCTGAATTTCAGTCCCAGTCCGTACCTGGTGCCACCGCTGTTCATGAGTTGTGCCTAATAATGCAGCTCCGGTGGAGTCCAGGAGCATCAAGTTTAACTTCTGCACGCAATCTATTGACAGGTGTGGCAATGTTTTTGAAAGAAAGAAGACACAATTTCTTATGCTGCACATCCTCTATAACTTCATATTTTCCTGCACAGCTTACCTCATGGATGGATGGAGATGGAGAAAATCAGCTTCATGAGATGGACACTATGGAGTGGGTGTTAGAAACTTTGGAGAAGTATCACAAGAAGTTTAAGGAATTCTTCCTCCAAGCAACAGTTAGTATTCCGTGTACAGTACATATTGAAAAGTTATACTGTGTATCCATCACACTCCAATTTGTATTTCTTTTTAAAAGAAAACAAATTGCATTACTTGCCCTCCCTGGCTCCAGTGCTGAATTTCTGCATCTTCTCACTGTGTCTGTTATTGTCTACAGTCCTGACGTCAATCAGTAATCTAAGCGGCTCAGTTATTGACTACAGCACTGTTGACTTGACGGCAGCGCTGCAGACATTGACACACACTGGTAGCAGTGGCCGAGACTCAGCGCTGAACCCGGGGAGGGTGAGTAAAATACACTTAGTTATTTAAAACAAACTGCACCAGAGAAAGTTTCCAAAACTGGAAACACCCTTTAATCCCAAAATTGTTGTTATTTGGTTTGAGCTGCAAAGGCTTGTATAATTTATAACTCTATGTTCCCATTTTTGTTATTAACCCTTATTATTTATAGGTGCATTATAACCATGGGCTGGTCCTTTTGGATGATGCAAATAAGTTCAGTGGCTCCATGTTTCCAGAGATGGATTCTTTCAAAGTTACAAGAGGAGCCTTCCAGACCAAACTAAGTAGCTTCTACATGAACGTTGAAAAGCAAAGAGAAGAACTGGAAAAGCTGCTAAGTCTGTACCGGTTTTGTGATAAGGTATACCATAAAACTTCATATTTTAAAGCATCACTGCTTATTTTGGTCAAGAGAAATTAACTGAATAAATATCTTAATTGTAACTACCTTTTGATCTGTCTTATCTGCTAGATCACACAGCTCACCATGAGCTGCAGCCGCTATGTAGGACAATTGAAGATGGCTGAACAAAGGTTTTGCCTACCAGAGACTCAGCAATGCCTGGAGAGCTATCTCCAGAGACTAACCGAGGAACTGTCAGATGACAAATTTCAAGAGATGAAAGAAGAATCCTATAAACTAAGCAGTTGTAGAGGACTAGCTGTTTGGAATGAGACTTGGCTCAAATGTCAGGAAGCAAAGCAACTTATAGAAGAGACTTTAGAGAAGTGTAAAGATGATCAAACTGCAACCTTAGCTTGGCACAAGGACACCACATTGTCTTCTAGCGTTAGTAAAGGAGAAGACACTGCAGTCAACTTCTCAAGTGAAGTCACACAAACAAGTCGAAAGGAAGATGAATTTCGACCTCGGGGTAGCATGAGATCGGCAGAATCAACAGTTATTAACTGCTGTAGTTTTGGTCTCCATGCTGGTTCAATTGGTCTATTTCTTAAAGCTTCTAGGAATCAAAGAAATGTAAGACCAGCAAGAGAAAATATGATTTCCCAAGGATGTTCTACAAGTGAAGAAACCAAAACCAGCAATGGGTCTGACCCAGAGAGCACTGAACTGATGGCTCAGAACTCCAACAATGAAGCTCTAGAGATTTTACATACTCCCAGTCCAAAGCTTTCTAGGGCAGCCCAAGTACAGCCATCCTCTACAACAAATACAGACCATTTTACATGGGTACCCTATGGCAGGACCAATAGTGATGACTCGAGCATTCTGACTCAGAGTGACAGTGGTAAAATGAAGCAGTCAGGTAGAAGATGCCTCCTATCTAGGCATGCCAGCTTCTCCACAGGGGACTCTAGTTCCCAATATTCCTCCGAAAGTTCTTCAGCCATTTCTCCCTTACTACCAATGGAACCACTTTCCTCTCGCCTGCCTTGGATGAGAAGAGCCATGACTGAATCTTCTAGGGAAAATGATTGGACAGCAAAGTTCAACTTTGCGTAAGTGAGCATTGTGCAGTTTTTCTGGTCAAATACATGGCATCGATAGACATATTTAACCAAATTAGTTCACTTCTCAATCGAAGCAAAAAATTAAGTAGATTCCAAAATATGTTTTGTCACATTCAACTAAAACTGAAGTTTATTTTTGTGCTGTGGATAAAATGATGCTCAGACTTGTGCACATGGCGGTATTACAGATATTATATATTCTGTATCAATATATATTATATATGTATAATCGTTGAAGTTATCACACAACAAATATCATCAAGGTGTATGTGAATCATCCCATAAGGGATAATCTTTAATAACAAGTCATTGGTTCCAAAATTGTCTTCCAGTTGTCTTCTGTTGGATCTTTGGGCAATATCTTGGTTTTGTCCTGTGGTAGGTCAGTCCGACCCTTCTAAAGGAGAATAGGATGCCTCACAGAGTCATTATGCAGAGGGTACACTAAGTCACAAATTCGAATCTACATGATGTGACGCGAGTCACAACAGTAAATATTAGTCCCGAAGTGGAGAGAAAGACTACAATAACAGATAGTAATAATATATTCTACTTACCGGATAAGTAAAGGGAGGTCAAACAACCCGAGGTAAGGTCCAGGAAATGACGTAGTACAATAAGGGTAGTGTTGTGAATTCTCTTGATCTGACTTCTGAGTCAGGGCTCCCTCTGGTGGTTACTGCGGGAAGTGGAGCTGGCCGGGTTGACAGAAGTCTGCCACCTGACGATGATGATTGGAAGTCAGGGGTTACTGACTGGGAGGATATAAGTGAGCAGGCTTCCTTCAGTTGCTGCTGGTGATTGGTTTCTTCCTGTGCATTTTGAGGTCTGCTGCCTCCTGCCTGATCCTGCATTTTTCAGTTAAGTTGTTCATTTGCTAATCCTTTGCATCTGATCTGGTTTTGCCTCTTTCTGCTTTGCTGTGAGGGTTCATCGTGCTCCCTGCTGGGGCAGTGCTGGACCCCGCTCCATATGTTACAGCTTGTGTTAGTTTGTTCAGTCCCCTGTTATGTTAGTCTCTTTTGCTTTGCTGCCAGTTCACACCAGAATGCTGATATAGTGGTGGAGAGGTCGTGAGACCTCAGTGTTTTTTGTACATCAGACGTGTTGAATTTTTTAGGGATTAAGCGTGATTGCAGACAGTGTCTTTCCTTTCCTTTCCTATCCTATCTAGACAGTTTGGGCCCCATCATTTGCTCAGTCTATTTTCTGCCTGGGTTTGTGCTTCATCTTGTCTCACCGACAATATATGTTTGGGGGCTATCTATTTCTTTGGGGTTATACTCCAGGGCAGTTTAGATTTAACCTTTCTTGCTTCAGGCTTAGTTCTCCGGCTGTGCCGAGGCGTCTAGGGCATCATAGGTATGCCCCATGGCTACTGCTAGTTGTGTTGTTAGGATTAGGGGGTCTGCAATCCGCTAAGTTACCAACTTTTCTGGTTTCCTGGTGGCCTAGCCTATTCCTGCCATCCTCCTCGGTGACCTATTCATAACAGGGTAGTCAGAGACGAAATCCAATTCACGAGCCGAGGTCAGGAAAACCAGAAAGACAAGACAGTTTACAGGGAGCAGGCACAAGAGAAGTCAGGTCACAGGCAAAGCGTCTAAGTCCGGGAAGGAAATAAAGTCAGGCTGGGTGAGGGGCAGAGCACAGAGTGATCACACTTACACAGGCAACAGCAAGTGTACGATTGACACAGAGTGATGGAGCTAACATGCTTAAGTAGAAGACTAATCAAGGAAAGTGAACACAGATGATGCAGCACAGACCCAGAACAACCAAACAAACTGACAGCCTCCACACAATCGTAACTTAGCAGTCAAGAACAGCATGGAGATCGTGACACATGGGACCCCATTTTGAACAGAATCGGGTCCTACACCTGACTTTTCGGACTATACAATAGGTAGATATAGAGATGGCTATTTCCACAGTTGATTGTACTCCTATGATGATATTTGACCATAGTTATGGAGTAACTGTGAACATGTTTGTAATGTTTTCATGCCAATAAACTTGAAATTCTTTCTTTAATTCCTGACCAGTAAGCTTCATCGAATAATGGAAGAGCTGCTTGCCACAGAGAGAGACTATGTATGTTCCCTGGGTTATGTACTTTCCCACTACCTGAGTGAGATGGATCAACCAGATATCCCACCCACCCTACGTGGACAGCATGCTGCCATATTTGGAAACTTGGAAAAACTCTATGAATTCCATAGCCATATTTTCCTACAGGAACTTACAAGCTGCAGAAGAGACCCAAGTCACGTAGGGCGTTGTTTTCTGAAACATGTGCGTGTATTCCAGAAAGTATTTTATTTTACTGATTTTTTTTTTAAAGAAAAGCTGTCTTGCCACTGTTTAGTAAAAAGCCTTCTTCACTTCTTTACCATTAAGTAACAGACATCACTTTGGTCTGGTCTTCTGTATTCCTCCTGGAAGTTTATGAAGTTATGGTAAACAAGAGTTACCATTAATTTTGTCAAGGTTCTTCAATACTGTTAAATTAGTGCTGAAGTTGGTAGATTGTTTAACAACACGCCTTATTGACAAGAGTAATGGTAACACCCAGATGTCAATGTATCTGTACATATCCAGGCAGAATAACAGAGGAATGCAGTAACTCAACCTTCAAAGAAAAGATGCTGCATAGTTGTTACTTTAAAGCAATATGAATAGTTAGTAAGATGGATAACATCTCTGGGAGTTGAGATATCTGTGAAATCTTTCTTAATTCTACTTATTGATTTCTGAGATTTAATTTGAATCTAATTACTTGTATCTGTATTGTACTGTACATATATTTGTATACTGATTGATATATTGGGCATAAAATTGGTTTTACGCTTTCAACTGCAACTTAAAAGCGATCCATCACCAGGTAGAAAGTAGCCATTATTGCTATTATCTTGTTCTCTTAAATGTTCATTTTTTATCTTATGTTTATTTTTTTTTTTATTCATCAGCCATAGAGTTACCGAGCGGTGAGCTTTTTTTTTTATCTATATGCTCATTTTGATGGTCTTTGCCAAGGAGGCAGTGGTCTCACAGTAATTATGTAGAGCAGACTAAATACATGATCCCTTGAGCCACGCCACTTGATAAAAACTCTAAAAGCGCTAAATTAAAAAAATCTCTGAAAATGATTGGCTATGTTCCCACGATGAGTATGTAGTGAGTTACCTGCTACGTAAATTAGGTTACCTACTTTTTTTCATTGCATTTTTGAGTGCCTTTTTTACATGCGTTTTCTAGTGAGTTTTTGTCTTTTTTTTTTTTAATGTCCGTTGTAAATAAAGCTGCTTTGCTTCTGATACTTTGTGGTATTTGGCTTTGATAAAACTTTATCGATACAGTTTTATGTGAATTAGTGCGTTTTTACTGCGTAAATAAACTAAAAAACACATGCGTTTTTTACCTGAGGATTTTCTGAATTTAATGAAATTCTAAGGAGAAAATCCATACGTAAAACTCAGCGTTGCCACAATAGAAATTGAAATGTTGCCGATTTTAAACACGCTCCACAGGTCAGTTTATGCACACAAAATAAAAGCGTAGGGGGCATGAATTTTTTTTTTGCTCAGCAAAAATATGCAGCGCAAAACCCTTACCAAAAACGCATCGTGGGAATTTAACCTATGACGGATTTAAAACAAAAAAAAAAATAGAAAATGAATATTGAAGGGAGGAGCAGGAAAAAAGTAAGAGCAAAGATTAGCCATGTTTGACCTAATGTTGAGTTTTCTTTAGATATTCAGCTTTATACATAATTTAATCAACACCAGACTGTTCTATTGAAGAACATATTTGGTTATGCTTTAATACGAATAACAACATTTATGTTTTATATTTGAGTGTGTGCACATTTGTAAATTCCATTATTTCCTTTTAGAAGTAAATTGATCTGTTTTACTTTACAGAAGGAACAGTTTGGTCTTTATGCTTTTTATAGCAAGAACAAACCTCAGTCTGACCGACTACTACAAGAACACGGAGCAGCATTTTTTAAGGTAAAGGGAAGGCAAACTCATTGACAATATGGAAAAACAGAAATCTCAAGTAAACAGCAACAGATAAAAGAAAGGAGGATAAAATGTTGCTATGTTTTTTTTCCTTCTCTGATTGATAATTTGGCACTAAGAGGAAGAAATCTAGACTAGGTAAAGGTGCCCATACACCTTAGACAGCTGTAGGTTGAATTATTGCTTTTCCGGCAGCTATATATGTAGCAAGGCTTATCATGATTCACAAGACATCATCTTGATAACTTGTCACAGAAGTTTATTTCATTTAAGAAGATTAAGGCTAGTTTCACACTAGCGTTTCTGCCGTCTGCGCACGGCCGCCGATAAGCCCCGCCCCCTGCCGCGCGCCCTCCTGACATCACCGTCTATTATCGCACATGGCCGCATGCGATCTGCGCACCCTATCTTTAATATAGGGTGCGCAGACTGTGCGCTGACCGTACGCTAGTAGGATTTTTGAGTGCGCTGTGCACTTTTGTAGGTGCGCCGGTGTGTGCCGAACGCAGCATGTTGCATTTTGGCGCGCTCGGCGCACCTTCAAAAGTGCGCAGCGCACCCAAAAATCCTACTAGCACGCGGTCAGCGCACAGTCAGCGCACCCTATATTAAAGATAGGGTGCGCAGGTCGCATGCGGCCATGTGCGATAATAGGCGGTGATGTCAGGAGGGGGCGCGGCAGGGGCGGGGCTTATCGGCGGCCATGCGCAGATGGCAGAAACGCTAGTGTGAAACTAGCCTAAGAGAACTTAACAGTGCCCAAGCCATTGACAAATGACAAATTAGGTCTCAAAAGATCAGTCACAATCCATCAAAGTGTGCAAAAGAGGGATCCTGTGCATATTGAAAAAACTGATGCTCCGTTTTTATGACGGATCCGTTCTAGCAGCCTTGCTGTAGGAATTAAAAGAACAGAATTTGAGAGAGAGAGAGATGAAAAAACGCTGGATCCGTTTTTTACAAAAACAACGGATTGTGACTAATGGCAAAAGACTGGAGTGTGAAACACGCCTTAATTGGCACTGTTCAGTGAAGGAGAAAATAGCTTGGTAGCAGTCAAAGCATGTCAATTATGCCTGAGTCATTTATCAGGTTATTCTAAGAAAAAAAATATTTCTGGAATATAGCATTAATAATTTGTTACTAGGATAGTGCATCAATGTGCCATCAAAGGGGTCAGATTAGCAGAGAAAAGGGAGAACGGTGTTACCACTGCCCCGTCATCACTCTACTGTATAACTTCCATTCACAGTCTAGGATGGGAAGATATCCTAACTGCAAAAGCATACAATGGGATATATTGCCCATATTTTCCGAGTATAAAACATATACCAGCTGCCGGTATTCACTTTTTACCAGATTCTTTTGCAAAGAATAGTGTTATCTACTACAGCAAAAAAAAGAGGGATGATAACTGGATCTTTCCCAGTGCATTCAGTGAGCGTATTTTACAAAATGCAATGCAGCTATTCCTATATATGGATGTCGGTGACTAATGTAGGGTGGCCATGGAGGCTGTTGCTGCTGGCATTGAATACCTTAGAGGGGCAAAATTTCACCTCCAAAAGTTGATGCACAACCAGCCCCTACAGAAACTTCACTAACTACCCCTACTAATAGGGCACCAGGAACTCCACATACAAGAGCTTCATTAAAGGGATTTTCCCATGAACAAAGTTAATTTTAATCAATAGATCTTGGAATAATAAGTTTCACAATTGGATGTGTTTAAAATAAAATGTTCCTGTGCTGAGATAATCTTATAAATGTTCCCCTGCTGTGTACTGTGTAATGGCAGTGTCTGACCGTTCAGGGACATGGTCTGATCATATCACATCTTCTGGTCAGGGGAGGATGCAAAAAAGTAAATAGACATTATAGCACGGGATCACAAATTATTATTTCTTTGAGGTAAAACATTTAAAAAAAAAAAAGACAGGGAAATGCTTTATCTCACAAACAATTAGCTGTGATCTCATGCCGTGCTACAGTGGCATGTAAAAGTTTAGGCACCCCTGGTCAAAATTACTGTTATTGTGAACAGTTAAGCAAGTTGAAGATAAAATGATCTCTAAAAGGCCTAAAGTTAAAGATGACACATTTGTTTTGCATTTTAGGCTAAAAAGTAATACACATTGTCATTTTTTCACATTTTAAAAATTACAAAAAGAAAAATGGTCTGATGCTAAAGTTTGGGCACCTTTGGAGATTTGCATGCTCAGATAACTTTGACCAAGGTTTCAGACCTTACTTAGCCTGTAAGGGTTATGGCTTGTTCACCCTCAATGTTAGGAAAGGCCAGCTGATGCAGATTCCACAGGTTTAGAAACACATAGCCTCCTTTAACCTTGTGCGAAAAAACAGCCACCATGGGTTCTTTTAAGCAGCTGCCTAGCACTCTGAAAATGGTAGAAGCCCACAAAGCAGGAGAAGGCTATAAGAAGATGGCAAAGCGTTTTCAAGTTGTCCTTACCTCAGTTCAATATGTAATTCAGAAATGGCAGTTTACAGAAACAGTGGAGGTCAAGATAAGGTCTGGAAGGCCAAGCAAAATTTCAGAGAGAGCTGCTCGTAGGATTGCTAGAAAGGCATATTAGAACCCCCCACTTGATTGCAAAAGACCTTCAGAAAGATTTAGCAGATTCTGGAGATGTGGTAATTGTTCTACTGTTCAGAGACACCTTATCAAATATGGCCTTCATGGAAAAGTCATCAGAAGAAAACCTCTCCTGCACCCTCACCATAAAAATCAGCATCAGAGATATGCAAAAGAACATCTAAACAAGCCCAATTCATTTTAGAAACAAGTCCTGTGAATCTTTGAAGTTAAAATAAAATTCTTTGGTCGCAATGATCAAAGGTATGTGCAGAGAAAAAATTGCATAGAATTTCAGGAAAAGAACATCTCTCCAACCATTAAGCATGGGGATGGATCAATCATGCTTTGGAGTTGTGTTGCAGACAATGGCACAGGAAACATTTTATGGGTAGAGCGAAGAATGGATTCAATGAAATTTCAACAAATTCTTGATGCAAACATAACACCATGTGTAAAAAAGCTGAATTTGAAAACAGGATGGCTTCTACAAATGGATAATGATCACACACATCAAAATCCACAATAGACTACCTCAAAAGGCGATAGCTAAAGGTTTTTCAATCATCATTGAAAATCTGTGGCTAGTCCTCAAAATAGCAGTGCATGCAAGACGACCCAGGAATCTCACAGAAATGGAAGAATTTTCCAAGGAAGAATGGATGAAAATCCATCAAACAAGAATTGAAAGACTCTTGGCTGGCTACTAAAAGCATTTACAAGCTGTGATATTTTTAAAAGGGAGTGCTACTAGGTACTAACTATGCAGGGTGCCCAAACTTTGGCATTGGCCTATTTTCCTTATTGTAATTTTTAAAATGTAAAAAATGACAATATATAATTTTTTTGGCCTAAAATACAGAGAAAATGTGTCATCTTTAACTTTAGCCCTTTTAGAGATCATTCCATCTTCAACTTGCTTAACTGGTCACAACAGTAATTTTGACCAGGGGTGCCCAGACTTTTACATGCCACTGTATCTATATCCTCTCTTTTGCTTTCTCAATTGACCAGAAGATGTGGTATGATCAGACCATGTTCCTGCACAGACACATTGATTACACAGTACACAGCAGGGGCACATTTATAAGATTATCTCAGCACAGGGACATTTTTTTTAAACACATCCAGTTGTGGAAATTATTATTATTTCAATATGCATAGATTAAAATCAACTGTAAAATTAGCTATGTTTGTTGGAAAACCCCTTTAAGGCAGGCTGCTTACTGCAAAACCTACAGAGAAAACAACTATAAAGATGACTTTGCCTCTGAGTTCTAGTCATTATGAGCACTTTGTCATCTCGGTCACTGCTTACTGTATGTGGAGTGAAGAGGCTGATGACAAATTCATCTTGACTACTGCTGCACAAGAAGCAATTGAGATACTGTAAGACAGGGCATCTCAGTGGCTAAGTGGGTAGCACTGTTGCTTTTCAACGCTGGGGTCGTCGGTTCAAATCCCACCAAAGACAACACCTGCAAGTAGTTTGCATGTTCTCTCCATGTTTGCATGTGTTTCCTCCCACACTCCAAAGACATACTGATAGGGAATCTAGATTCTGAGCCCCAATGGGGACAGTGCCGCTAATGTCTGTAAATCGCTGTGGAATTAATGGCACTATGTAAGTGAGTAAAATAAATAAACAGGATGATCAGCTCATAATTAATTAAGACTTGAGGTGCATTTACATTTCAAAATGTTCATTTGTGAAATTATTCTTTAGGCTTATATTGAGCAAAGCAAATTTCAGCCATAGGTGTATAACCAAAATAAGGAAGAGATACATTAAATAAAATTAAATTGTCTTTATTAATCTTAAAACATAATTAAAAATGCAGAAATGCCAGATAGGGATGCTGCTGTGTCATTCATGTAATTGGTACAAGGTATTTCCAATTATTTTTATAATATAACAATACATGCAGTACCACATAAATATTGGGTTCCGTGACTGTCTATATTTTGCATTGTTATAAGATAGGACTATAAGGATATCGCTTTGAAAATGAAACCCAAATATCAAATGAAATAGAAGAAAATGATGGCAGAGTCTACTGACATTGATAAAAGGAGTAAAAAATCGGTATATAGTCAGAGTTGTTAAGGATTCAGTGATCAATACACAGCTAATGAGTTTCAATGAAAAAGGAAGGACATAAAGGGTATTTTAGATATGTGTAATACAGTGAGAAAACACTCTATTCGAGGTGCCAAATAAATGGAACCCCCCTTAGTAGTATACAATACTTTATAGAACCGAGGAGTATATACCCAGGAGTGGAGACAATGAATAACAGCACAATGTCTCCTCACCCCGACGCGCGTTTTGACAACTGCTTCTTCCGGGGTCATGTCACAGTTAGGGGTAGGATTGTTATTGTATGTACCACAATCCATTCAGAAATAGTGCTAGAGAGGTTGGGACCCATGACATATGTGTCAGATGACACGCCCGCACGCCTCAAATGTAAATATCTTCTAGGAAGCGTTCTCTGGCATGCAAGCGTGGAATGCATATGGGTCAGATGTAAGCGTCACTGGAAGAATCAGAGGTCGGGAAGGCTGTGTATGCACAGAGTTATGATTCCTCCGTGGAAAGAAAGGAAGAGGAGGCTTACTATGATATCAAAGAACAAACTCAAAAAATAAAAAGAATAGCCTAAGGGTGCCAAAGATGTGTATGCTTACTGCAAACTATTTTAAAAGTCAAACGGACAATGATATAAAAAAAAGTGCAAGAAGTTTAACGAAGGTAAAATGAAAGTGAGTGCATAGAAGGTATTTTCAAAACATCACCGCGCTTTGTCAAAGATAAGCCAAATACAAAGAGTTATGGTTTTTAAGCAGAAAAAAGAGAAATAAGTCAGCTCACCTGGCTAGTGCATGGATTCCTAAGGCCCAGGACTCACATGGATGAAGGCTGAGCAGCCGGTGCAGGAACAGAAGAATGGTAGGTAGGATCCAAGGAGAGATTGCGACCTTGTAGTAAAATATAGCTTTTAATGAGTACCAATTATGGTACCATGATTATGACGCAAGTCAAAACACGTTGGACCTAACGCTGCATTGTGTGCATTGTGCTAGTGTTGCATTTGGTGGATCACTATTCTGTGATGTTTACAATCAGAGCTATGGCAGTACCACAGTAGATTCCAAGACCCATGCATTTTGCTGAAGAAGTTCCTTTAAAGATACATAATGGAAAGCTTTGGAGAACATAATTTTATGTATTGCTATTTTGTAGTTTTGCATCATCTTTGTGTTGTTCCACAGAGAAAGCAGCAGGATTTGGGAGACAAGATGGATCTCTCTTCCTATCTACTAAAGCCCATCCAGCGAATCAGCAAGTACAGTCTGCTCCTGCAGGACATGGAGTGGGAGTGCAAAGGACAGAGTACCAGGGAAGCAGAGCTGAAGGCAGCACGCGAGGTTGTCAGATTTCAGCTACGTCACGGGAATGATCTCCTTGCCATGGATGACATTCAGGATTGTGATGTAAGAAATTAAAGAGAACCTCTTTCTATACTGATTTGATCCTGGGGGTGGGGTCTATCAGTGAGCACCTATTTATCAGCTACAGTTAAAAGCTTATGTCCAGCAGTTCGGTATGGATCTAGCATTTTGGCTGACTGAACAATAGGTAATATGGTACCACTTTCCTTCCCAAAATTAGAAACGGGCAATAGCAGCAATGAACTGTATAAATGCCAAATACAGTCAAACTGGGATGCTGCTGGTTCTCTCCCCAGCTCATAAAAGGAGCATCTATGCCAGCACTAGCCTATAGGTCCATGGCATCTATATACTTTTCTATGCAATGTTTTTTGGGACAATCCCAGCAAATTTGCCAACTATGCTAATATGGTGATAATGTGTTGGCTGCATAACAATGCTGCAGGCTTAATGGGCGGTGCACACTATATCTGTGATCTGGCTTCCTTGAAGTGCGGGGTTACAAACATCCTGTTTTCCTCTGCAGCCTGCTTGCAAGTATTCCTGTCTTGTGGTTAATTAAAATTTTTGTGTGAAAGTTTACTTATGCAGGATTTGCTCCTTACATCTCCTTGAAAGATGGCAGGGGAAAGGTGACAGACAGGTTTTAAATTCCCTGTGAAATGTAGCAGGGAAGATGTAATATCAAGAACGTCAAAGCATTTATGGCTATTAGAGTAAAAGTGGATTACCAGTACACGAGAGGAGACATTAGGGAGAGCTAGACGTATTGAGCAGTGAGAGTAACTGCTCGGAACACAGGGAGGGAAGACAGGAGGAGGAGTGAGATTAATCACATACATGCAGCAATGGACTGGGGCGCAGCGGAGACATCACACAGGGACAGAGACAAAGTACAGGATTAGATAGAGGCTGCTGTGGAAGAGTATCATTTACAATGGGAAGAATTCCCAGGCAGGAGATAGAGGGACCGAGGTCAACAGGGGGTAACCACGCTACTGATTCTAATACAAACAGCTCCGAGAGTCTCCTGTCCCTCAACAGACTGGACTACACGTGTCAAATATGCTACACCTATGCCCAGTGTGCCCCCGTCACTGACTTCATATCACTGTCACTAAATCTGAACATCAGCATCTTCTGCGGCTGAATGGGTTTTGTGTTAAGCGCGGTCCCATAAGCCCTGGCCTTTATCTCGGCAGCATGCTACCAGATCTGCTCTGCCTCCATGATATGAGATTGCAGATATATTGCTTTAATTTAGAAATGTAATAAGCAAAGCTCGGTGCATGAGCCGTTCTCCCCCTCCTCCTGTCAGACGGACAACTGGAAATTAATTATTGGGATGTTGTGAGCAATGCAGAGATGTTTTACTAGGGTAGGAACAACAAGAAAATGTTAGCTTCCAAGCAAAGCTCAGCTAAAATCTCCTTCCCATCATCACTTCCATACAAATGCACAGGGGTATAATTGTGAGAGGTGCAGGGGTTTTAGTCACACACAGGCCCTATAGCTTAGGAGGCCCAAAAACCTACAATAGTTTGGAGCACTTGTAGGAGATTTTGTATTGGGGCTCAAGAACTTCAAGTTACACCACCGATGCATGTACTTGTTAGTATATTTGACAGGTAATAGTCAAATCTGAAGCAAAAATCTTGCCACCCCCTCATCCAAATGTAAATCCTGTTTTCAGGTTGAGTAACTTCATCTTATACTTTACACCCTTCCTTTAACACAGCAGGAAGCATCTTTGCAACAATACTTTTTACACTTCAGAAATTCCTAACAGACAAATGACTGTACTGCCAAATGCCGTTGTATGGTCTTGACCCAAGGGAGAAGAATCTGTGGCATGCCTCTTACCATAGTGCTAACATCTCTAGCAATACTGTAACATCCATTTTATCATTGGTGAAGATGGTATCTACAGCTGAAGAGCCACAAAAGCTGACAAGCCCAACACAAACTAATTTTCTTACTTTTGGGGATCGATCACAAGGGTTTTGCTTCCCAATTTGAGGGCAGAACAAATAGGAATGGAGATTCGTGATTCCAGCAATGTTTCACTTACTAAGCTCCTTCTTGTAGACTTGATAAAATCACAGTTTTATTCTACAGCTCTGCTGGTTCTCTTAGTTATGAATTTTATCTATCATCACACACACACCACTGTGCATAGGCAGAAAGCAACCAAATGATGGTGGTGGTGAGTGTAGCCAGAGCATGGACAACTATATCAAACACTGTACCATCCCATGCAGCCTACATATCAGTATTCAAGAGAACCCAATCCATAAATTTCTGGAGTGTTTTCATGGAGCATGGAGTCAGGTTTAACCCCTTTCCGACATCGGACGTAATAGTACGCCAATGTCAGAATCCCTCCTTTTGATGTGGGCTCCGGTGGTGAGCCCACATCTTTCCCAGGACATGTCAGCTCTTTTGAACAGCTAAGTGCCCGGAACAGCCGTGGGTGGAATCGCGATCCACCCACGGCTATTAACCAGTTAAATGCCACAGTCAAACTCTGACAGCGGTATTTAACAAGCGCTTCCGGCAATCGCACCGGAAATACGCATATCGGTGACCAGCGACACGTGATCACGGGTCACTGGTGTGTCGGCATGACAACCAGAGGGCTTCTGCAGCCCTCTGTTGTTGTCAGTGTCGAATTTCTGTGAGCGCCACCCAGTGGTCGGCGCTCATAGGAAGTGAGCAATTCTACTACATAGAGGTGATCTGACCATCGCTTGTATGTAGCAGAGCCGATCGGGTTGTGGCAGCTTCTAGTCTCCGATGGAGATTATTGAAGCATGCCAAAAGTAACAAGAAAATGTTTTTAAAAAAAATAAAAGTTCAAATCACCCCCCTTTCGCCCCATTAAAAATAAAATCAAGCATACACATATTTGGTATCGCTGCATTCAGAATCTATCAAAGGATTAACCTGATCGCTAAACGGCATAGCGAGAAAAAATGTCAAAACGCCAAATTACATTTTTTTTTGTGGCCACTACATTGCATTAAAATGCAATAACGGGCGATCAAAAGATCATATCTGCACCATAATGGCATCATTAAAAACATCAGCTCGGCGCACAAAAAATAAGCCCTCACCCAACCCAAGATCCCGAAAACTGGAGACGCTACGGGTATCGGAGTATGGTGGGATTTTTGTTTTGTTTGTTTTTTTAGCAAAGTTTAGAATTTTTTTTGCCACTTAGATAAAAAAGAACCTAGACATGTTTGGTGTCTATGAACTCGTAATGACCTGGAGAATCATATTCACAGGTCAGTTTTAGCATTTAGCGAACCTAGTAAAAAAGCCAAAGAAAAAACAAATATGGAATTGCACTTTTTTTGCAATTTCTCCGCACTTGGAATTTCTTTCCTGTTTTCTAGTACACGACATGGTAAAACCAATGGTGTTTTTCAAAAGTACAACTCGTTCCGCAAAAAAAAACCCTCACACGGCCATATTGACAGAAAAATAAAAAAGTTATGGTTTTGGAAAGGAGGGCAGCGAAAAATGAAAACGCAAAACCGAAAAAAGCTCCGGGGGTTAAGATGTGAACATGCAGTTATGATTATAAGCCTTATCTAAATTTGGAGCAAAAATTTGATATCCTGTAAGGAGGAGAAGGACACTCAAGGTAACCAATAATGAACAGGCTAAACCCAAATCTGACGTGATGGTGTACATGGTGGGAGGGTTTTACGGTCTTTTTCAAATGTCATTTTGCTGTAGTTAACCAGTGATGCCAAAGCAAAGACAGGGTATGCATAAGAAATTCATGGTTTCCTATTAGTGGAACTTGCTTGCAGCATAGCTCTTGATACCATGTTTTATTAGAATGGCCCAAGTGCTGTCAGAAATGATGGGTAATTATATTCGTCCATCTCTTCCTAGTGGGTATGTATGGATATTTGCATGACATATTTGTGTATAATTATAATTTTTGGCATAACTCTGTCTACATAATTATCTGTCCATGGGCCAAACCAAAGCACATTGAAATTATTAGGATGATGCCAGTCCTTCAATATAAGTATGACGTAAGGTCAGTTTCTTGGAATACAGCTAAAGATGGGGCATATTTCCTATTTTTCTGAAATGTAATGTTCTTCCAGACCTTATTGTTGTAGTATATTAGTTGGACATTTACTTTCACTGCTTTTCATATTTACCACCTGTTCATCTTCTTCACATGTATTTCAGGTTAACCTAAAGGAACAAGGCCGACTACTGCGCCAAGCGGAGTTTGTGATCTCCTACAGAAAGAGAAAGTGCCTCAGAAGGGTTTTTCTGTTTGAGGATTTGGTTCTTTTCAGCAAAACCAAAAAGGCTGCTTCGGGAAAAGAGATTTATGTGTACAAGCAGTCCTTCAAGGTAATCTTAATTGTTCCTCATCATTAGATTCTGCCTTGACTGTATGTATCGCATATCATATGGCATACAAATCCCAGAAATCTCAAAGTTCATTTTCATAATACATAGAACTTAATTCTTCCATTATCTTAAATGGGAATATTTTAGCCATTGAGGTTAAAATCTGAAGAAGTAGCCGAGAATGATTTTAGACTAGTCTTGACCTCATTTTCACTAAACGCATAATGGCTGTCATTCTGAATTATCAACATCACTTTAACCCCCTTTCTACATTAAGAGGTGACAGCAGCATTTGACAGCACACTTCCATTGGCTCCCCTTACTGCAATTGCAGGGAACTATTGGTTATCATGGCAGATGGAGCCTGCTGAAGACCCATCATGGAACTTCTGTAAAACTAAGCCACAGAGACCATAATTTTCATTATTAAAGGGAATCTGTCATCCCTTTTTTGAGATATCATATGATATCATTCAATTGTGTGTCACATAAGGATTCTCTTAGTACTTTTGCTTCCCCCTGACCCCGCACCTTTCATGCATAAATACCTTTTTTATATCGGTTCAGATGTATGTAAACTGCCGCTGTCCGGTCCGCTGGGTGGGGCTTATTCAACTGCTCCCCCCCTCCCTGTCTTTCTCTACGCATTTCTTCTTGTGTAGAGCAAGACAGGGAGGGGGGGAGGAGTTGAATAAGCCCCGCCCAGCGGACCGGACAGCAGCAGTTTACATACATCTGAACCGATATAAAAAAGGTATTTATGCATGAAAGGTGCGGGGTCGGTGGGAAGCAAAAGTACTAAGAGAATCCTTATGCGACACACAATTGAATGATATCATTATATGATATCTCAAAAAAGGGATGACAGATTCCCTTAAACTGCAATACTGTGGATCTGCACTATGTAGCCAGGCGATCAAACAAGTTCAAGTCTCCTAAAGGATTAAAAAATATTGTAAAATCTAAAAAAAAAAATAGAAAAACTTCAAATCTTCCCCCTGTTTTCAATGTTAAAGAAGGAAAAAATAAACATATATGATATTGCCACTTTGGTTAATGTCCAATATTTGAATCATACTCTGCCATGCAAGTAAATGAGTGCATGGAAACGGTCTGACTGTACTCCGGTGACATCTGAGAGTAGTCCGATTTCCACGGACTGACAAAATTTTTTTTCTCCATCTTCTACATCAGAGTTTGATTGGAATGTGATTTGCATAATCGACTCGATTCCCTCAGATAGGAGAATATACGGTCACGTGCACCTGCCAAATAAAAATAAAATTGATGCAAGTTTAGTATCATTGTAGTCCCACTGCCTTGGACAATCATGTTTCCAGGTTATTTTTACCACACAATGAATGCCGTGAAAACAAAACCACCCAAAAAATGGTAGAATCACATTTTATTCATAATTACATGCCATTTGAAATTGTTTTCCATTTTTCAGTACATTGTATGATAAAATGAATGGTGTTATTCAAGATTACAGCTTGTCCGATGAAAAGCCCTCATGTGTCTATAATGGATAAATAAAAATTATAGCTCTTGGAAGAATGTGATGAAAAATTAAAGCGAAAAAACAATTCCCTGGTCCTTAAACATAATACCACAAACAAAATCAAAATTTATCATAAAAAATGTTTTGATTATTTTTTAGCACAAATTCCTTTATCTATTGCTGATTATAAAAGTTTCTCAAAACTGAAAGTTAGCTTTTATATGGCCTTCTATGAAGTCTCTTCTATTGTGTGTCAGTAAGTATAATTCCACCATAATAGTAGACCTTTCACTGCATCTAGGATGCTAGCGCCCATCTAGATCCTTTGGGATATTGTCCATCTAAAATTAACAGTGAGACCTCTGGGGAAGGAGTCATCAAGTTGCATTTACTGTTGAAATTAGATTAAACATATTTCTCCAGAAGGGATCCTGGAGGAATAGCAACCTTTCCAACATAGTGAAGAAGATTGATCGTTACATTTGATTATCTTCACTAACATGAGATATAGTAATGTATATGATTTTTTTTAATAGTGGATGTCCTTTTGTAACAGCAGGTATTTTGACTAGACCATCATATAGACCTATACCATCCTTCCTGAGTGAATTTTCCCCATGCCAGCATGTAAGATGTCCTTTCTTCTTCAGAAACTTATGAAAAGGCCACCTTTTATTACCTGTAGGGTTATCAGATACTTTGAGAGGCTGAATTCATCATTTCAGCAAGTAATTTATTGAATGGCTTGATTTGATCATGTTTGCTAATGCCTAGACTTCTGAGGTTGGCCTCACTCACAATTTGGGAGGCAGTGGACTCTGTTTTGAAATCTGGTTTCGAAGAAGAAAATTGGAGGACACATATACTTTTCAAGCGCCTTCTCCTGATGTTAAGGAGGCCTGGACTGAGGACCTACAGAAGATTCTTTGGGACCAGGCTATTAAAAATCGAGGTAATCAATGTAATGTGTATGTCATGTAGCCATAGTTGTTCGTACTTAAAATCCGAATAAAGATGGATCCCATCACCTCCATCCTTTCCCAAAGCAAAACTAGTCAAAGAACCTACTAGATTGTACAAATCCCTGCAACGGTGTTGAGCATTTCTTGTTAATCAGTATTGGCCATGCTATTTTGACTTAAAATGTCATTTCCTAATTTTTTTTTAACAAGGTGTCACTATTGCTCTTAGACGTTATTCTCCCAATTTTAGCAGAATTCTGATGAGCTGAGCTGCATCTACTCAGGAACACCTCAGCAACTTGTTTTAACAGTCCAGCTGGGCTTCAAGCTAGCAAATTATTTTGCTGTCAATGTAATTGGTCTGTTTTGGCTTATACTGGGGGTTGCTCTTTTATGGTTTGTGTTGCTTTCTCGAGTGCTCTGGGAGTTAGAGATTTTCATTGAAGACATTTGAAAGTACACAGTCCATCTAACTAGAATAAATATAACTTGTCAATTGAGCAAGTGGCACTAATGTCAGAAAACTACTACTTATCTTGTCAGAGTTGTATTTATCATATAAGAAAACCAAACCTATTGTACTGCAAAAGTGAATGGAAGGCAGCACAAAATTATGTTCTCTTCCTAGTGACGTAATGATAAGATGCGGACAAAGATTATTATTTGCTGATATTTATATTGTGTAATAATTTATGACAGTAAAAATATAACCTGCTCAAAGTTCAAAAAATCCTAGTGAATATTTTATACATATAGATTCCTTTCGCATCTTATTAGCACCGGGCAGGTATACCACCAGGGCAGCAAAGACATAACAATCCTTCACTGGATACTACCTGTACTGAACCCTTATAGTAACTAATGTGGTGATGTAATGTTGGTATGTTTTAGGAAATGTGACATGCCTGGTGGGAGTTGATATTCACATGAGAGAAGGACATGAGCCATCACAGCTCAACAAGCTGTTGCTATAAAAACCATTGTCATGTCTTGTGGTCTCCATGTGCTTAGTTCTTCTATAATTCTTCTACAGAAATGCGCAGGCAGGAAAGAGCATTCTCTGGTTTGGGATGCAAGCCATTCACTGACATCCAACCAAGTGAGGCTGCCATCAGCAGTAGAGCCATCCCTCTCACTGGCAATGGAGATAAAGAAATTAGTAAGGCTTTAGATTTTACCATTTGTGTGAATCTTATGTACAGTTGAAGCAGTGTAAAGTATAATGAAGATTAATTCATTGAATGTGGATTCCTTAAAGTATTAAGTTTTGAAGTTATACCCCCTACACATGAGATAGGAGATAACTTCCCAACCTCTGAGGGTCCAAACTGCTGGACCCTCCCTTCCATCAATGGTCCTGAGAACTATTGATCTCTGAAGAGCAAATGCCCTGCCGCTCCATTAATTCTTATTGGGACCTCTGGAAATAGCCGAGTGCTGCGTTTCCGTGTTCTTCATTACTCCCATAAGAATGAATGGTGAGACATTTCACATGATTGCCCACTGCTCCATTCACACGGGTTTCTTTAGAGCTCCGGTTCTCAGAACTGGTGGGGTACCAGTGGTTGGACCTCCAGTAATCACAAATTTATCCCATATCCCATTTATAAGAGATAGCTTCCAAACTTGAGAATACTCCTTTAATATCGCTTTCTCTTATTCTTTCTACACTAGATGGAAACCTTCATTCTTCACCTTCTGTTGCTCTGTCATTCCCAACGTCCCCTCCACCACTTCGTTCTATGTCAGTAGGCTCTCGAAGTAGTGCTAGCAGTGCTGTATCTCTTGGAGGTTGCTCTTCCACCTCTTCTGGTCGGGGTTCTCTCAGCCCTCTGCATGGATGTCCTGGAACTGAGCAGCAGTGGAGACGCTGTAGGACAGAACCCTCCCAGGATAAGGAACCTAGTGTTTTTCTGAGTAAGTCTAAACAACCCTTCTAGTTGAACTATCTAAACCTTATGGTATAAGAGAACCATTGTGTAACTCTACGGTAATTGGGTAAAAACTATACTGCTTTAGTATGCTGTTATACTATGTCAACTAATGACGGAAAAGTTTATGGCAAAACAGTAGGCCTACATGAGTAATTTTGTTGCCATGTTGCATTTTCGGCTAGAAAATAATAAATAGTGATGTAGGTTGACCCAGTGAAGGGGGAATGAAAAATTTGTAGCCATGCCATGTGACTACCGACTGCCAAATCGTGACCGTCTGCAGTGATCATACTGTCACAAGTCACGTCACATGTATTCCCTGTGTGCGTGGTCACGTGACCGCATTTAAGTGATTCCTATGCTTGCGCTCACTTGCCGATTAGTCTCACCCGACTTCTGTGAATTGATGAGAATTGAAAGAATCACATAAGTCTACTCAGCACGTAACTGAAAGTATGCAACTCGTAAAGGGTTCTTCTGAGGCTTGTCAGCCCGTTTAATTTTGATAAATCAGCAGCTTCCAATGCCGAAAGATGGATGGGAGATTCTACCCCAAAGCAAGTGATTGAAACACAATATAATAGTTAGTGGTCAAAAGTCACAATACACATACAAAAATAATGTCACCCCCCCCCCCCATTAGAGTAGATGATATGATTCTAATGTCACCTTGTTCTCTTTTTCATCTTCTACAGCTTTCACTTTTCTTCTTTCCTGTTTATTTCAGCTGCCAGTTCTGGTTCCTCCGAAGGAAGTGTCAGTGGATTTAGCTCCCCTGAGACAAGCCAAATACCTGTATCTCATATAAATACGTGTTATCCCCTGGAGTGCTGGCGCCCCCTACATGTTGCAGACAAGCCCCCAGAAAATGGCATCCCATGAAAATATTGGATACGGAATCTACACAAACCTGTCTACTGAATGAAATATCTATATTTATGTGCCATTTATATATGTAAATATATTACATTCTAGTGAACATTAAAATATTCTAATGCTGTTATACATTTATGTTTCAGAAAGGATGAAAGTGATAGGACCACTATGCCAAATATGCTTTATTGTGTTGGAGGACACTGATGGTCATTTATTAAAAGTAAACTGGAGACACAAATTGTATGTGTTTTATATGCCAATTTAACGATATGGGAGTGTATCTACATTTCTTTGTTTTGTTTATATTTGTCTAAGGACTAGAACTATGACTTGCTTTAGTCACATGAATCAGAAATGGGATTTCTGCAGGTATTATTAAATGTCTTGATAACAAGTACTCAAACTGTAAAAAGTACCAGTTGGTGCTGAAAAGTATATCTTAAGCCCCCTTTACATTTAGCTATGCACCAGCGATCCCGACCACGATATGACCCGGTCAGGATCGCTGGTGCATCACTAAATGGTCACTAGTGAGCTGCCAAACAGGCAGATCTCACAGCGATGCAGCAGCGGTTGTTACTTACCTTTCAGATGCGGCGATGAAGACGTCCTCCCGCCCGCGTCCACGCGTCGCTCGTCGGCAGGAAGCAGCCAACGAGAAATAGACGTGGACGATCTCGCGCCATCAGCGATAGCCAGCGGGGGAGCCGGTCGGAGGTAAGTATCACACATAGCGATATCGCTAGCAATATCGCTGCTGCTTCACAAAATCGGTGACGCTTTAGTGATATTGCTAGGGATATCGCTATGTGTAAAGCCCCCTTTAGAGACTATCAACTTCAATACCCATAAGCCATTCTTAGATCAAAAGAGGCCAGTTTTTTTATTTTATTCCTGTTGCTCCTCTGAGTATTCTGTAATTTGTTTTTCTTAAATCCACCATATGATTCCAGATATATGGACCTTTTTAATTAGTGGAAATTTTTAAGGTCTTTAAAAAGGTGTGTGGCTCATAAGGTAATAATACAGGGGAGCACAAAGACGCCACACCCCATTGATAACAGACCATTAAAATTAGCAGTCAATAAATAGGTCCATACCTCTATAACCATATGGCGGGTATAAAAAAATAATAATGGAATACTCTGGAGAGAAGTGGGAATAAAGTAAGAGCAGCAACTGGCCACTTTCTACCTGGAGACAAGTCCTCTTTAAATGGGCCAAAATATCCAGAAACTTTGCAGTGCAAGGTCAAAAACTGAACTTTGGCATGGTTCACTAAAGAAAATGTATCTGCTTTGCTGCTCAGGTTGATTTCTCAATAATACTAACAATTAACCTTTTTAGGATTGTTATTACAAGGTATATAGGTTACTTTAAGACTTAGGTTACATGAAGAGTGTCATAGATATTGAATAAAAAATGTACATGTGCCGTTTGGGTGCAATTTTATGTGATTTTTGTAGCACAAGTGTAAAATACTATCATCTCTGTGTAGACTTAGCTAGTACAGTTTGATGGCACTTTTTTGGTTTTAGTTTAATTTCTAAATGTACTGGTCATTAAAGTTAAGTTCCCATGCTAAGTTTCTGGTGAGTTTTTGACGCTACGTATTTTTGCTGCTGAAAAATTGCAGCGTTTTATAGTTCTCAGAGCCACTGTGCTTTCATATTTACGATATGTTAACTGACTAGTAGAGTGTCTTTTAACCCCTTTCCAATATCGGGCGTAATAGTACGCCGATATCCGACTCCCTCCCTTTGATGTGGGCTCCGGCGGTGAGCCCACATCTTTCCCGGGACATGTCAGCTGTTTTGCACAGCTGACATGTGCCCGCATTAGCCGCGGGTGGAATTGCGATCCACTCGCGGCTATTAACTAGTTAAATGTCACTGTCAAACGCTGACAGCGGCATTTAAATGGCGCTTCTGACAATCGCGCCCGAAATATGCACACCGGTGACCTGCGTCAGGTGATTGCGGGTCACCGGTGTGTCGGTATGCAACCTGAGGTCTACTGGAGACCTCTATGGTTGTCAATGCCAGATTGCTGTGAGCACTCAGCGCTCATAGCAACTCAACAATTCTACTACATAGAGGTGATCTGACATCGCCTCTATGTAGCAGAGTCAATCAGACTATGGCAGCTTCTAGTCTCCTATGGAGACTATTGAAACATGCCAAAGTAAAAAAAAAAATGTGTTTAAAAATATTAAAAAAATTATAAAAGTTCAAATCACCCCCTTTTCGCCCCATTCAAAATAAAGCAATAAAAATAAAATCAAACATACACAGATTTGGTATTGCCGCGTTCAGAATTGCCCAATCTATCAATAAAAAAAAAAAGGATTAACCTGATCGCTAAACGGCGTGGCAAGAAAAAAGCCAAAACGCCAGAATTACATTTTTTGGTTGCCGCGACATTGCATTAAAATGCAATAACGGGCGATCAAAATATCGTATCTGCACCAAAATGGTATAATTAAAAACGCCAGCTTGACACGCAAAAAATAAGACCTAACCCAACCAGAGATCACAAAAAATGAAGACGCTATGGGTCTCGGAAAATGGCGCAATTTTTTTTTAATCAAAATTTGGAATTTTTTTTAACCACTTAGATAAGAAAGAACCGAGACATGTTTGGTGTCTATGAACTCATAATGACCTGGAGAATTAAAATGGCAGGTCGGTTGGCTATGTGCACACGCTGTGTATAGGTCTGCGGATTTGTATCTGCGGAACCGCAGGTAAAATGACCTGCGGTTTTACCTGCGGATTTGCCTGCAGTTTATCACCTCTACAATGGAGGAGATGGTAAACCGCAGCAGAATCCGCAGAATAGAAGTGACATGTCATTTCTTTCTGCAGATTCAAAACCGCAGCTTTTCCGCAGTTACAAATCCGCAGCATGTGCACAGCAGACTGAAATCACATAGACTTACATTGTACTGTACACTGTCTGCAGAACTGCTGCAGATCCGCAGCGGCCAAAACCGCAGCGGATCCGCAGCAAAAACCGCAGCGTGTGCACATAGCCTTAGTAAAAAATCCAAACAAAAAACAAGTGTGAGATTGCACTTTTTTTTTTTGAAATTTCACCATATTTTTACCACATGGTGATATTGATGGAAAAATAAAAAAGTTATGGCTCTGGGAAGGAGGGGAGCGAAAAACGAAAATGCAAAAACCGAAAAAAACAGGGGTTAAATTCATAGCATGTTAATTTCTCTTGCGGGTACACTGAGTTTTATGTGCGTATTTTCCCCAAAGAATTGCATTAAATTCGGAAAATCCACAGGTAAAAACCAAATATGCATTTTTAGTGAGTTCCTGCTGCAAAAACGCCTTAACGCACATAATACGTCCATGATTGTATCAGTAAAGATTTTTCAAAGCCAAATATCACGAAGTAAATAAAGCAGAAAAACATGTCATACCAAAGAGAGACAAACTGCAGGGCCAAAACCACAATGAAAAACGCAAGTAACCGAATGAGTGCAGCAAATATGCAACATTAAAAACTCACCAAATACTTATCATGCGAACATAGTCCAAGATTGTATTGTTCAGGACAAGAAAAAAAAAATAATCGCAAAAAACTATTAGGCCGGGGTCACACTAGCGATTAAAACGGTCGAATGCAATGCGATAAAAAATCGCATTGCATTCGTCCCAATGTTATTCAATGGTGCTGCTCCCATCATGCGATTTTTTTATCGTATCCCATCCTCGGACCGAGACAATCGCAGCATGCTGCGATTGTCACCGATTTTCGGATCGGATTCCCCAATGCAAGTCTATGGATGCGATAAAAAAAAGCATGGAAAACGCACCAAACGTGTGACTTGCGATTAAATCGCACAACTTCTCCAGGTCTACAGGATAGGGCATCAGGCATTGGCATTGGATGTCAATTTGATGCTTAGATGCGATTAAAATTGGTTCCTTGCCGGAAAATGGGATGACAGACGGATATCTGGCCAAGAATTCTTTGTGCGATTTCGTACCGTTAAAATGGGACCGATTTTTTAATGGTTGTGTGTGACTCCAGCCTTAAAAGAAAATCCGCCAAATCCCAAAGATGTACAGTGTTTGAATAATATTTGATAATCACATTTTTAATCACAAAATTAGCCCAATAATAAATACCACCATTAACACCATTGGTGTGTACCACTAATGCAAACACAATAAATCACTGTATGGATACCACAAAATAGAATTAATAGGCTCCAAAAATTATGGTACAAAATAAAAATTCATTTTTTATTAAACAATATTCTTTAAAAAACACTTAGTACAAGAGGTGTGCAAATACATATAAGTATTGTATTTAAACCTATTGGTGGTTCTGGCTGGGTGTTGTAGTCCGCATACCATGACATGCATATGCTCTGATATGGATTGCTGGGAGCAGCCTTGTCAATATATTGCAGCCCAGGTCTGTGGACTCTTCACATACGGTCACAGCTACTCACAGTGCGTTTGGTACTGCTGAGTTATTTTAGATTTAGCCCTCCATGAACGCACTATATTTTATGCCTTTGGGCGTTATTTAGGGAATAGGCGTTTTTTCTCAAAAACGGGCAGCAATTATATATATGCGCAATTTGGTTGTCCATATTAATTTAGTTCATCAATATCATAGCTGCTGGCATTGGGTTCAGATACCATATTGGTATTTTTTGTCTCTCTTATAAGTATTTGCACACCTCTTGTACTAAGTGTTTTTAAAAGAATATTGTTTAATAAGAAATGAATTTCTATTTTATACTATAATTTTTGGAGCCTATTAATTCTATTTTGTGATATCCATATAGTGATTTATTGATAATCACATTGCAAAGTATAAAATTAAAAAAGAGCTTGTTTGTTCAACTTTCAGAATGTTTGTTTGAATATCAATCATCTTTACATTCCCCAAAATCCTCTTTGTAGGACCCAATATTACTGAACATTTAGAAATTCCTGGAGAGTCCATAAAAATGGGGAACTTTTCTCTATTATTCCAAAAAAAATTAAGTGATTCTTTGGAAGTTGCAATAGTTTCCACAGGTTATTTAGTCTAGCCCAGAATATCAATCTGCTCTGAACTGCTAAATAATGATAGACATTTACAGACACTTATCTTAAAATTAATCATGGTTTTTCTTTTGCCCAGGAAAAAAAATATTAAGTTGACAGCCCCAAACGCTCCTGTGGACCCCTTCATTGAGCTTAGAGATGCATTATTCTGCATTGATCTGCGCCTATACCTTGCAGAGATCGCTTAGTTGCTGCATATCCTATTGTATGTATGTCTAAATTCACATCAAAGTAAACACCAGATTTCCTTTAGATCATAAAATGTGCCTACTTTAGCTGCAGGAAAATTTCAATTACACATATGCATGATTGCAAAGATCCATAAATTCTCCACCATTATTCAGAATAATCTCCCCTCTTAACCATTAACCTGAATATTCTCCCTTCTTCACCATTCTCCCACACAATCCCCATTCTTCACAGTTGCCCTGAATAATCTCCACCATTATCCTGAATAATCTCCATCCTTTTACACAATCCTCATTCTTCAATGTTACCCTGACTAATCGCCATTATCTATTAACATAAATAATTCCCATTCTCTACTGAATAATCTCCATTACCCACCATTATCCTGAATAATTTCCTTTCTCCATCATTATCCAAAATAATCTTCATTCTTTACAATTATTCTAATCTCCAATATTCACCACTATCCTGAATAATCTCCATTCTCCACCACCATTATATATATATATATATATATATATATATATATATATATATATATATATATATATATACACTCACTGGCCACTTTATTAGGTACACCATGCTAGTAAGGGGTTGGACCCCCTTTTGCCTTCAGAACTGCCTCAATTCTTCGTGGCAGAGATTCAACAAGGTGCTGGAAGCATTCCTCAGAGATTTTGGACCATATTGACATGATGGCATCACACAGTTGGCGCAGATTTGTCGGCTGCACATCCCTGATGCGAATCTCCCGTTCCACCACATCCCAAAGATGCTCTATTGGATTGAGATCTAGTGACTGAGGAGGCCATTTGAGTACAGTAAACTCATTGTCATGTTCAAGAAACCAATCTGAGATGATTCGAGCTTTATGACATGGCGCATTATCCTGCTGAAAGTAGCCATCAGTTGTTGGGTACATTGTGGTCATAAAGGGATGGACATGGTCAGCAACAATACTCAGGTAGGCTGTGGCGTTGCAACGATGCTCAATTGGTACCAAGGGGCCCAAAGAGTGCCCAGAAAAAATTCCCCACACCATGACACCACCACCACCAGCCTGAACCGTTGATACAAGGCAGGATGGATCCATGCTTTCATGTTGTTTACGCCAAATTCTGACCCTACCATCCGAATGTCGCAGCAGAAATCGAGACTCATCAGACCAGGCAACGTTTTTCCAATCTTCTACTGTCCAATTTCGATGAGCTTGTGCAAATTGTAGCCTCAGTTTCCTGTTCTTAGCTGAGAGGAGTGGTACCCAGTGTGGTCTTCTGCTGCTGTAGCCCATCTGCCTCAAAGTTCGACGCACTGTGCGTTCAGAGATGCTCTTCTGCCTACCTTGGTTGTAACGGGTGGCAATTTGAGTCACTGTTGCCTTTCTATCAGCTCGAACCAGTCTGCCCATTCTCCTCTGACCTCTGGCATCAACATGGCATTTCCGGCCACAGAACTGCCGCTCACTGGATTTTTTTTCTTTTTCGGACCATTCTCTGTAAACCCTAGAGATGGTTGTGCGTGAAAATCCCAGTAGATCAGCAGTTTCTGAAATTCTCAGACCAGCCCTTCTGGCACCAACAATCATGCCACGTTCAAAGGCACTCAAATCACCTTTCTTCCCCATACTGATGCTCGGTTTGAACTGCAGGAGATTGTCTTGACCATGTCTACATGCCTAAATGCACTGAGTTGCCGCCATGTGATTGGCTAATTAGAAATTAAGTCTTAACACACAGTTGGACAGGTGTACCTAATAAAGTGGCCAGTGAGTGTATATATATAAAGCTGAGTGTATGTATGTGTGTGTGTGTGTGTGTGTGTGTGTGTATCAAACCATGCCCACTCCACAACACCTCAGCAGGCACTGACCAAGTGGGAGAAATCTAGCATTCCTGGGAACATAAGCTCCCAGCCATTATTTGCACCCCAGAAAGGAGCAGAGAGCACATGACAGAAATTAATCACCCCCTCCTCTAGTACTGCCAGGTTCTCTTGTTACCGGTATAGAAAATTGCATCATCAGCGGCCGCACACAGAGCTGCATTGCCAGGTTACATAACAGCACATCTCCAGGAACTCCCTGCTCAGTGCCACCCGGCTCGGGACTATGGGATGGAGGATGTGTCATGGGTATATAGGCATGGGACTATGGGATGGAGGATATGATGGGTATATGGGCTTGGGACTATGCGATAGAGGATGGGTATATGGGCACTGGACTTTGGGATGGAGGATGTGTGATGGGTATATGGGCATGGGACTATGGGATGGAGGATATGTATGATGGGTATATGGGCATGGGACTATGGGATGGAGGATATGTATGATGGGTATATGGGCACGGGACTATGGGAAGGAGGATGTTTATGATGGGTATATGGGCACGGGACTATGGGATGGAGGATGTGTATGATGGGTATATGGGCACGGGACTATGGGATGGAGGATGTGTGAGTATATGGGCCACAGGACTATGGGATGGAGGATATGTATGATGGGTATATGGGCACGGGACTATGGGATGGAGGATAATCATAATTTGTTATAACTAACTACAGTTACTATGCCCAGGCAACGTTGGGCTCTTCAGCTAGTCCTGAATAATCTCCGTCCTCTCATACAAGCCTTGTTCTCCACCGTTACCCTTAATATTCTCCATTCTCCACCATTATCTTTTATTATCTCCATCATTCTCCTATGTTATCTCCATTCTCCACTGTTATCTTGAAAAAACTCAATTCTTTCCAATTAGCCTGAAAACTCTCTCTTTTTCACAATTCTTTTGTATAACCTCTGCTCGTCACCATTTCCCCCAAAATCTCCTATTGTTCACTATTATCCTTACTAATCTCTTCACCATTACCATGAGTAATCTACATTCTTGACAATTATTTGAATAATCCACATTGTTCCCCATTAGCCTGAATAATCTCCACTTGTCGCCATTACTTAAAGTAATTTCCATTCTTCCCCATCATCATAATAATCTTTATTCTCCATTATTCCCTTGAATGGTGGATTGTTTTCCTTTTGCGTCATCTATAAAACTCCACAAGGAGGCAATCTATACATTACACTCTGTATCCTGACATGACAGAGAAGCTGCCTTTAGACCAATGTTAACATTTTTTTCTCTGGCAGTTCAGAGGCTGATCCATGACTTTAGTCTGTATGGACATTTAACAATGACATGAAGGACATAACATAATGAATTGCTGTAACAACAAAGCCAAGATTGTATACATCAGTTATTTTATTGCTTCAACCTTTTTCCCTGATGGAGAAGTGATTATTCTGTCAAGCATAATCCTATATATTATGATCTGTATCTTTTATGTATGACAGTGAAGCTTTCATGTACAGGAGTGATACTAATAAGGGGTGCAGAGATGACAGTAACACCCAGGCCCTGATGCGTTGGGACACACACATTTTTCTCTGCTATATAGGAAAACACTAGAATTAAAAATGACACATGGCTGGTAGAGACGTTTCAAGCCTCTGTATATTATGTGGAAATAAAATCCTTATATAATGTATTTAAGGAGAGCTTTAAACTAGAACAACATGGGAAGGGAAGCAAAAGACCAGAAAAAGCCATACACCTGACAAATGCTATTGAGAACTCTGCTATTAGAAGTGGAAAGGAAGAACAAAGACAAAAGAATCTAATTAATACAAATATTGGAGAAAGAGAAACCTATCACAATCTAAAATGTTTCTATACTAATGCACAAAGCATGGGCAACAAGCAAGGAGAATTGGAACTACTAACGCAGGAAAAGAAATATGATGTCATTGGAATCACTGAAACTTGGTGGGACAATACACATGATTGGAATACAAGGCTAGAAGAATACAACTTATTTGCAAGAAACAGACTTGATAAACGAGGAGGAGGTGTCGCATTGTATGTTAGAAACGTGTATATCTGCACAGAGATTGAAGCTTCAGAGACTGGGAGTTCTGTGGAAACTTTGGGTAAGAATACAAGGACAGAACAATGGAAAGGACACCATTGTAGGCATTTACTACAGGCCACCTGTGCAAACTGAAGATATGGATGAACTCTTTATGCATCAAATGGCCAAGTTCTCCAAAAAATATGACATAGTGGTCATGGGAGATTTCAACTATCCAGACATTTGTTGGGAATCTCTCTCAGGCAAAACTAACAGGTCAAGGAAATTCTTATCCTCTCTTGCTGACAACTTTATCTTCCAAAAGGTAGGGGAGAAAACAAGGGGAACTGCTACCTTGGATCTAATTCTTATAAACAGGGAGGAAATGGTTGAGGAGGTAAAAGTGGCTGGGACCCTAGGAGGTAGCGACCATGCTATTTTAGAATTTTGGATAACTAGAGGAGGAAGACCTGTGAAGACTCAGACATCAAGGTTAGATTTCAGAAAGGCAGATTTTAAGGGATTCAGAAAGAGAATTGGAGGGATCCAATGGCTGGATATCCTTAAAGACAAAAATGTCCAGGAAGGATGGGAAATCTTGAAAAATAAAATTCTCAAAGCACAATTGTTAACAATTCCAAAAACAGGGAAGAATAGGAAGCATTTAAGGAAGCCAGGATGGATGAACACAGAACTTAAGCACATGCTAAAAAGGAAGAAAAAAATGTTTATAAAATGGAAAGAGGGAGGCATATCTATAGAAGAATATAATGCTGTCTGCAGAACTTGCAGGGCACAAATCAGATTAACTAAAGCTGACAATGAATTGAGGCTTGCAAGAGATGTCAAAAGCAATAATAAAGGATTTTGGGGATATGTTAAAAGTAAAAGAAAAGTCAAAGATGCTATAGGATTTTTACAGGATGAAAATGATGAAATGGTAAGACAGGATGTTGAGAAGGCCGAACTTTTAAATTCCTATTTTGCATCTGTTTTCTCTCAGAAAGGAAATGTAACATCAACTGTTCTTCACTGTTCTATTACGGGAATAGAAGAATCCAGGATATCTATAAACAGAAAGATAGTGAGGAAACACTTAGCTAACCTAAATGAATTCAAGTCTCCAGGTCCAGATGAATTACACCCCAGAGTACTGAAGGAGATAGCAGAAGAAATTTTGGAACCCCTCTCCATAATCTTTGAAAATTCTTGGAGAACAGGAGAAGTCCCAGAAGACTGGAGAAGAGCAAATGTTGTTCCTATCTTCAAAAAGGGGAAGAAGGTGGACCCAGGCAACTATAGGCCGGTGAGTCTGACTTCTATACCAGGAAAGATCTTTGAACAAATTATTAAACAACATGTATGTCAGTACCTGGATAAGAATGAAGTGATTAAACAGAGTCAGCATGGGTTTGTAACTAATAAGTCATGTCAGACTAACTTAATTTCCTTCTATGATGGAATCACTGATTGGGTGGATCAAGGAAATGCTGTAGATATAGTATATCTTGACTTCAGCAAAGCATTTGACAAAGTATCTCATACAATCCTTATTGAAAAAATGACTAAGTATGGAATGGACAAGGCAACTGTTAGGTGGATTCATAACTGGCTTAGTGATCGGACCCAAAGAGTGGTCATAAATGGCTTCACATCCAGCTGGAAGAATGTCTCAAGTGGGGTACCACAGGGCTCTGTCCTGGGCCCTGTATTGTTCAACATCTTTATCAACGATTTAGATGAAGGAATTGAGGGTAAACTGATTAAATTTGCTGATGACACAAAGCTAGGAGGGATAGCTAATACTAGAGAAGAGAGAGAGAGGATTCAAAAAGATATAAATAAACTGGAGAAGTGGGCAGCAACTAACAGAATGGTTTTTAACAGGGAAAAATGCAAAGTACTACATCTGGGCAATAAAAATGAAAAGAGCATATACAGAATGGGAGGAATAGGCCTAAGCAACAGCACATGTGAAAAAGACTTGGGTATACTAATAGATCACAGACTGAATATGAGTCAACAGTGTGATGCAGCAGCAAAAAAGGCAAATGCAATTCTAGGATGTATTAACAGAAGCATACAGTCGAGATCACGTGAAGTCATTATTTCCCTCTACTCCTCTTTGGTCAGACCTCATCTGGAATATTGTGTCCAGTTTTGGGCACCACATTTTAAAAAAGACATCAACAAACTGGAGCAAGTTCAGAAAAGGGCGACCAGAATGGTGACCGGTCTGCAAACCCTGTCTTATGAGGAAAGGTTGCAGGATTTGGGAATGTTTAGTTTGCAAAAGAGAAGACTGAGAGGAGACTTAATAGCTGTCTACAAATATCTAAAGGGCTGTCACATTGTAGAAGGATCAACTTTATTCTCATTTGCACAAGGAAAGACTAGAAGCAATGGGATGAAACTGAATGGGAGGAGACACAGATTAGATATTAGAAAAAACTTTTTGACAGTTAGAGTGATCAATGAGTGGAACAAGCTGCCACGAGAAGTGGTGAGTTCTCCTTCAATGGAAGTCTTCAAACAGAGGCTGGACAGACATCTGACTGGAATGATTTAGCGAATCCTGCTTTGAGCAGGGGGTTGGACCAGATGGCCCAGGAGGTCCCTTCCAACTCTACAATTCTATGATTCTATGATTTCCTACAGTTTACATTTCCAAAACCATTGACATTTGTCTTTATTCAAAGAGAAAATGTATTGCATTTTGGCAAGATGAGAAAGGACTATGTAAAGGGAACCCAATAATGGATACATGTTGCCCGAACCACAGGCAGTATGTATAAGGCTCTGGTTGTATAATTTCAACCATGTATGTTTGACTCTGCAATGCTGCGGTGTTTCACAGAGAAACACCATTTTCAATACAAACCAAAGGAATGAGCTGGAACACATGTTGGTATTTCACCTCTCTATATGTCAAGAGGCCGCAATAGATGGGGGGGCAGAGCAGGACCAAGACCTGTTTTGCACCTGAACGTGGAAAGCTATACAGGCTAAATGCACAGGTGAAAAAGGAAGGCCACTCTTCTGTTATGTACATTGTACAAAAAAACCCCAAAGAAATTAGCCACAACTCATGTTGGTATAAGTGCATTATGGCAATGTGTATGTGCACATTCACACTGCGGCTACTAACAAACATAACCGGGCAGTACAGTGTCTCAGTGGTTAGCACTGCAGCCTTGCAGCACTGGGGTGTTGGGTTCAACTCCCACCAAGGACAACATCTGCAAGGAGTTTGTATATTCTCCCCATATTTGCGTGGGGGTCCTCCGGTTTCCTCCCACAATCCAAAGACATGATACTGATAGAGTTTCTAGATTGTGAACCCCATTGGGGACAGTGCCAATAATGTCTGTAAAGTGCTGTGGAATTAATGGCGCTATATAAATGAGTAAAATAAATAACCAAGGATAAAAACAATCAGTAAGTAAATAGTAATAAGACATGTAAATAACATAGGGGACTTAGTTGACACTATTTTCATCAAAAAAGCATAAAATACTTTAGAAGCCAGGGACTAAGTCGCATAAATGATTAGTTGAAAAGTCTGATCCCCCGTCCTGTTGCCTGTGACAGATAAGTATCTTCCTGTACCTGCGTGCAGAGGGAAATCCAACACTCAAGGGGAGCGGGTGGGGAGAAATTGCCAGGGAGCAACCTTTTCGACTAGTCACCAGCGTGTCTTGGTTCCCGGCGGTTTAAAAGTATGCTTCTCTCTGAAACGCTGCGTTGTTTCAAATATACATGGCTGAAATCATACATCCAGTGTCTGATGCATGCTGCCCATGGATATTTAGTTCCAAGAATGCAATTGCTTTTGTTTTGCAAGCAGAAGGTTGGTCAGTGTTTGTGAGTAGAGTTGCCAAGACAGAATGCCAGGGAGGAAGCCACAATTCCTCTAACCCTGCTCTATTCATGATGGTAAGGGTCACCTAAGAAATACACAGTGTTGGATAGAGACACAGTTGTAGGAGCTGCAGATGTACTGCAAGGGATAGTACAGTGGTCATGGGTTCAAATTTGACCAAGAGCGAATTCAGCACAAAATTAATGTTGGTGCTATATGACTAATGGATAATAAAATAAAAATCTTTTGTTTCAGAGTTAACTTTGGGTCATTTAAGCAGTCTTTTTTATACATTTTAATTGATAAATATATTGCTAGATTTACCAATCCCATAATCTTATCTTGAAAATGGCCCTCATAGGAAAAGCATCTGATGGGGCTGTCTTTGAATTTATTATTCTGGAATCATCCGCAATTTCTCATGGACTCCCCTTCTTGGAGCATGATTGTTAATTCAACAATTGAGTACATAAAATCCATTACTTCTGTGAAACCTGTGGAGGTGTACTGCAAGAGAGGCAGGAGAGGAGGCGTCCTGGCACGCCTTCGGAGGAGAGGGTTCAGAACAGCTCTTCCTTCACTCCACTTGGCTAATGTCCGTTCCTTATCTAACAAAATGGAGGATCTGAGCTTACTTTGTAACATGAGATCTGATATGGCCAATTCAGCTGCTCTTTGTTTTACTGAGACCTGGTTGAATGAGACCATCCCTGATTGCAGTCTGGATCTACCTGGTTTTGTTATCTACAGAGCTGACCGTGATTGTGTAGCTTCAGGTAAACAAAGGGGGGGAGGGGTATGTCTCTACATCAACACTAGCTGGTGCTGTGATGTTAACATACTGGGAAAAGGTTGCTCTCAAGATCTAGAGTACCTTGCACTCAATTGTAGACCATTTTACTCTCCAAGAGAGTTTTCATCTATGGTTCTGGTTGCAGTATATATTCCCCCTCAAGCATCTGTTAAAGCTGCTATTGGTGAATTAGCTTGCAAAATATCAGAATGGGAGAAAGGATCTCCAGAAGCATTTGTGATCGTAATGGGGGACTTTAACAAAGGAAAACTCAACCTGGATCTCCCCAAATTTACTCAACATATAAACTGCTTCACGAGAGAGAACAATACGCTTGATCACTGCTATACAGTCATAAAAGGGGCCTACAGGGCAGTGAGGAGAGCAGCAGTGGGCTTTTCAGATCATTGTCTAATTCATTTAATTCCAGCCTACAGGCAAAGGTTGAAAACATCCAAACCTACAGTTTATACAAAGAAGACATGGTCTGAGGAGGCAAAATTGCAACTACAAGCATGCTTTGAATGCACGGACTGGGAGGTATTCCAGGAAACATGCTCGGGTCTGGATGAATGGGTTGATGCAGTGTCCTCATATATCCGTTTTTGTGAAGACACGTTTATTCCATCCAAATCTGTCCACTTTCGGGGAAACAACAAGCCGTGGTTTACAAATAAAGTCAGGTTGATCCGTAAGAGAAAAGAGGAGGCTTATAAAGCAGGCGATATTACTGAATTCAAGAAACTTAGGAACCCACTATCTAAAGAGATCAAGTTAGCCAAACACGAGTATGCAAAGATTCTGGAGGAAAGGTTCTCATCAAAAGATACTAGATCTGCATGGAGAGGATTAAGAGAGGTCACCAATTATAAAAGCCACCCCACTATAGTGAACCCCAGCAGAAGTCTGGCAGCAGAGTTAAATGAATTCTACTGCAGATTTGAGGCAAGCTCTACACACAGTGGCTATTCATCTCTAAGCTCCTCAGTCTGTTCATATAAAGATCATTCATTGTGCAACACCCAAGTAGTGATCTCCGAAGAAGAGGTGATACGCATCCTGGAGGGACTTAAGGTCAAAAAGGCACCTGGCCCTGATGGTGTATCTCCAATGTGTCTGAAAGTATGTGCTACCCAGCTTGCCCCTATACTGACAAATATATACAATGTGTCACTGAAAGAGTGCGTTGTACCTCAGGGTTGGAAAAGTTCCACAATTATCCCTGTCCCCAAGAAAGTGGGATCCTCTGAGTTGAACGACTATAGACCAGTAGCACTCACATCGGTAGCTATGAAAATCTTCGAAAGAATTATGATGTCCCACCTGATAAAATTCACGCAGAAGCTATGGGACCCACTTCAGTTTGCCTATAAGGAGAATCGTTCGGCAAACGACACTGTCAATCTGGCACTGCAGTACATTTTGGATCATACAGATGAACTGCACTCATATGTCCGGATTCTTTTCATGGACTTTAGCTCAGCGTTCAATACCATTGATCCGAATTTACTTCATAAGAAAATGGTAGCTCTTGGAGTCCCTCTCAACTTATGCTTGTGGATTTATAACTTCCTGACAGCCAGGATACAGAGTGTAAAAGTTGGACCATTCACTTCGGACACCTTGGTCACAAACATCGGGGCACCTCAGGGGTGTGTTTTGTCCCCGTTACTGTTTTCTCTCTATACGAATGATTGCATCTCTTCAGCAGACTCAGTAAAAATCTTGAAATTTGCCAATGATATGACACTGATTGGTCTCATCAGGGGAAATGCTGAAGACTTGTATCGGAGTGAGGTGAAAAGAATATGTGACTGGTGTAAAGCCAATAATCTTGTACTCAACACTAAAAAAACTGCTGAGATGGTTGTGGATTTTAGGAAAGATCAACGTGAGATACTTCCAATCTACATCCATGACGAAGTGGTTCTTAGGGTCACAGAGACCAAATTCCCTGGTGTTAACATCTCTCATGATCTTAAATGGGGGAAAAACGTGGATGGTGTTATAAGAAAAGCACAACAGAGGATGTTCTTACTGCGTCAGCTGAAAAGATATGGTTTGTCTAAGAATCTGCTGATCTTATTCTTTAATGCTGTCATCAGATCTGTGATTTGTTCCTCTCTGATAGTCTGGTATGGGGGAGCCACTGCGCATGACAAACTCCGCTTGCAAAGGACTTTCAGAACAGCAGAGAGAATTATAGGTTCCATCCTGCCTAAAATCCAGGATCTTTATGATAAGAGTATTCGATCCCACGCATTGAAAATTTCATCCGATCCCTCTCACCCGGGACACTCCTCATTCCAACTACTCCCTTCAGGACGTCGCTTCAGAGTCCCCAAATGCAGCACCAACCGCCATATGAACAGCTTCTATCCACTCTCTGTTCAACAATTAAATCGTCATGTGTAGACTATATACTGTATCTGTCTTGTTAGATGTTACTCGTTGTATTTGTTGTTATATATTATGTTGCCTCTTTGCCACAAAGAATTCCTTGTATATATGTAATATGTACTTGGCGATAATAAATTTGATTGATTGATTGAACAGAAGTTTTACTTTTAAACAAATGGCAGTGACAAGATTGTGATCTTCTGGGGACAGATAAGAAATCTTACAAGGAAACTCAGAGCATTCCATGCGTATCATGGAGTCTGAACATACTGTATGTCTGCTCCAGTTGAAGCGCTATGAAATCTACATTTAGTCCGTGAGACACCCAGAGAAATCCAATTCACATTATGATCAGGATTACACCAATTGATGTCTATCTTGGCCCTAGCTAAAGATTTTCAAGTTGAAATATAATAAATAATACATGGAAGAATATAAAACAGAAACCAACCACATACTTGATTTCCTGCCCTTCTTTTAGGGAAAATCTCCAAATCTTGCAGATATTTATTTTACTCTATTTTAGAAATACTGTTTTTTTTTTTAAAAGGTTAATGCTTGCTTGATATATGAGCCCTTCTTCTATTATGTAGCCAAGATACACAACACATGGAGGCATTTGGCACATATCTGGATTCACTTGGTAATGCACTGGATTTTCTGAACAGTTTAGTTGAGTTTCCTTGGGCTTGCTAGTTCTACTGAACTCTTATAGCTGTCATGTACATATGGATAAAACAAATTTCCGTACTTTCGTAAATGTAATAATGTTGAAACATTCAGGAGCAATTTCTTAACCATAAAATCCCTAACCATTTAATTTTCTTTGTACCTTTCCATTAAGACAATTTGTAAAGTGATAACAAAAAGAAGCTGTTATGACTAGAGTTGAGCGATACCGTCCGATACTTCAAAATATCGGATCGGAATGGATCGGCCGATCTTTAAAAAAAGTATCGGGATCGCCGATGCCGATACCGGAAGTCCCATTCAAGTCTATGAGACTTCCGGTATCGGAATTGGAAAAACCCTTTCCTGCCCTTGTACAGCCTCTCGGGGGTCTGTACGGGCCTTCCGGGGGTCTCTGCCGGCCTGCCGGGGGTCTGTGCCGGCCTGCCGGTGGGCTGTGCGGACTGCCCGGGGTCTGTGCACCCTGTGGGGGTCTGTACCGGCCTGCCGGGGGGCTGTGCCGGCCTGCCGGGGGGCTGTGCCGGCCTGCCGGGGGGCTGTGCTGATGTCCGGGGGTCTGTGCACCCTGTGGGGGTCTGTACCGGCCTGCCGGGGGGCTGTGCCGGCCTGCCGGTGGTCTGTGCACCCTGTGGGGGTCTGTACCGGCCTGCCTGGGGGCTGTGCCGGCCTGCCGGGGGGCTGTGCTGATGTCCGGGGGTCTGTGCAGGCATCGTCCGATGGGACTACAAGTCCCATCGGGCGATGCCTGCTACCATGACAGTGATTGACACATTAGCCAATGATGGGACAGTAGTAGTCCCATCATCCGGCTAATGTGTTAAATGTAAAAAAAAAAAAAAAAAAAAAAATACTACATACATACATACTACATGCATGCTACATACATGCTACATGCTACATACATACTACATATATACTACATACATGCTACATGCTACATACATACTACATACATACTACATACATACTACATATATGCATCATACATACTACATGCTACATACATACTACATACATACTACATATATACTACATGCATGCTACATACATACTGCATGCATGCTACATACATACTACATGCATGCTACATACATACTACATGCTACATACATACTACATACATACTACATGCATGCTACATACATACTACATGCTACATACATGCTACATACATACTACATGCTACATACATACTACATATATACTACATGCATGCTACATACATACTACATACATACTACATACATACTACATGCATGCTACATACATACTACATGCTACATACATACCACATATATACTACATGCATGCTACATACATGCTACATACATACTACATACATACTACATGCATGCTACATACATACTACATGCTACATACATACCACATATATACTACATACATACTACATACATGCTACATGCATGCTACATACAATACATTCATACAATACATACATAGACATACAGTACATATAACATAGAGTAATATACTTACCAATACTTGTCACATTGTTCCCCGAAGCCATTGTCGTCTACGGAATAAATATTAACATAACAAACCACAAAAATACTCACCCATGATCCGAAGCAGTCCACGAGTGTGTCCCACGACGATCTTGGGTAGAGAACTGCAGCATCAGCTGATGCTGCCGCTCTCTACGGGCTGCAGGAATCCAATGACGGAAGGTAGGTATCCTTCCGCACTGTATTCCTCCGCCACTTAAAAAAAAAAAGTCCCTAGTCTCACTTTATGGTAAAAGCTGTGTGGGAATTGCTTTTACCATAAAGTGAGACTAGGGACTTTTTTTTTTTTAAGTGGCGGAGGAATACAGTGCGGAAGGATACCTACCTTCCGTCATTGGATTCCTGCAGCCCGTAGAGAGCGGCAGCATCAGCTGATGCTGTAGTTCTCTACCCAAGATCGTCGTGGGACACACTCGTGGACTGCTTCGGATCATGGGTGAGTATTTTTGTGGTTTGTTATGTTAATATTTATTCCTTAAAAGACAATGGCTTCGGGGAACAATGTGACAAGTATTGGTAAGTATGTTACTCTATGTTATATGTACTGTATGTCTATGTATGTATTGTATGAATGTATTGTATGTAGCATGCATGTAGTATGTATGTAGCATGTATGTAGTATGTATGTAGTATATATGTGGTATGTATGTAGCATGTAGTATGTATGTAGTATGTATGTAGCATGTAGCATGTATGTAGCATGCATGTAGTATATATGTGGTATGTATGTAGCATGTAGTATGTAGCATGCATGTAGTATGTATGTAGTATGTATGTATGTAGCATGTAGTATGTATGTAGCATGCATGTAGCATGTAGTATGTATGTAGCATGCATGTAGTATATATGTAGTATGTATGTAGCATGTAGTATGTATGTAGCATGCATGTAGTATGTATGTAGTATATATGTGGTATGTATGTAGCATGTAGTATGTATGTAGCATGCATGTAATATGTATGTAGTATGTATGTAGCATGCATGTAGTATGTATGTAGCATGCATGTAGTATGTATGTAGTATGTATGTAGCATGCATGTAGCATGTAGTATGTATGTAGCATGCATGTAGTATGTATGTAGCATGCATGTAGCATGTAGTATGTATGTAGCATGCATGTAGTATGTATGTAGTATGTATGTAGCATGTAGTATATGTAGCATGCATGTAGTATATATGTAGTATGTATGTAGCATGTAGTATGTATGTAGCATGCATGTAGTATATATGTAGTATGTATGTAGCATGCATGTAGTATATATGTGGTATGTATGTAGCATGTAGTATGCATGTAGTATGTATGTATGTAGTATTTTTTTTTTTTTTTTTACATTTAACACATTAGCCGGATGATGGGACTACTACTGTCCCATCATTGGCTAATGTGTCAATCACTGTCATGGTAGCAGGCATCGCCCGATGGGACTTGTAGTCCCATCGGACGATGCCTGCACAGACTCCCGGACATCAGCACAGCCCCCCGGCAGGCCGGTACAGACCCCCACAGGGTGCACAGACCACCGGCAGGCCGGCACAGCCCCCCGGCAGGCCGGTACAGACACCGGGCAGTCCACACAGCCCCCCGGCAGGCCGGCACAGCCCCCCGGCAGGCCGGCAGAGACCCCCGGAAGGCCCGAAATGACGGCGCATCATGATGCGCACACACCGCGCATCATGATGACGTCATTTCGGCTGTCAATCAACTTTGAACTTCCGATTCTGGAATCCGATATGACAAAAGTATCGGAAGTCAGTATCGGAATTCCGATACCGCTAATATCGGCCGATACCCGATTCTTGCGGTATCGGAATGCTCAACACTAGTTATGACTGTATTAGCACAGTCACACGGGTTACGTAAAAACTAGGAGAGACAAACACCTGAACCCAACAGGTCCCTGTTCAGACTAGGAATCTGACCCTGATTTGTCCCTGCCTGACCACAGAGGTTGGCACCTTAAGTATATGCAAAGGTGCCCCCACTTTACGATGACTTTACCCTGAATTTACTTTACTGCACCCTTTCTATAAACAATTTGCAACACTGGAGGAAAAGGCACAGGCTTATGAACATGTTCACACAAACACACAGGAATGAAAAAGAAATTAAGAAGTACCACACAACAAATGGAATATATGGAAAACATCCCAAACCTCAAATGTAAAAGAAATGAAAGAGTACTTGGGAGGAGGACACAAAAAACAAACTGTAGGAAAAGCAACAGAGATTAACCAGGTAAGATAATCCCTAAAGCCCCCGTCACACATAGCGATCTCGCTAGCGATATCGCTGATGAGTCACAAGTTTTGTGACGCAACAGCGATCTCACCAGCGAGATCGCTGTGTGTGACACTGACCAGCGACCGGCCCCCTGCCGGGTATCGCTAATTGTCCTGGAATGGCCAGGACATTTTTTTGATCGCTGATCTCCCGCTGGCCAGCACGCATCACTGCGTGTGACAGGCAGGAGACCAGCGATCAGCGCGCTGGTAATTAAGGTAAACGTAGGGTTTCTAAGCGGCGCGCAGCGCTTAGTAATCCGATGTGTACCTTAGTTACCAGCGCGCTGGTGCAGGGAGCTGATAACCAAGGTACACATCGGGTTTCTAAGTGTCGCGCGCCGCTTAGAAACCCGATGTGTACCTTGGTTACCAGCTCCATGCACCAGCGCGCTGGTAACTAAGGTACACAGTGGGTAACTAAGTGACGTGCGTCGCATGTTACCCTCCTGTTGCTGGTGCTGATCGCTGGTGAAACTGCCTGTTTGGCAGCTCACCAGCGATCCTGACAAGGTCATATCATTGTCGGGATCGCTGGTGCGTCGCTATGTGTGACGGGGCCCTTACTGAGGTGCTGGTTCTCCAAACATCATCTGTCTTAAAATATAGCCAGCAAAGATGCAGGTGCAAGGTAAGTATATGTGTGTGTGTGTATATATATATATATATATATATATGTGTGAAAAGGACCATCAACAGTTGGACAGAAGCCAAACTGACTGTGGCTCAGCAGAAAGGGAAAATGACCACGCAGCATGAGGTCACTGGATTCTCAACCAAGGCATGACAGAAGCCCTGCTACATAGTCCACAAATACTACACTTAAATGTTCAACCAGATCTGTACATTGCCTGATTTGTGTGCTCTATGCTCCTATAGTATGAATAAAAGGCTGACCCAACAAACTTCTGTGTCCGTAAGACAAAAATTACACATGTTACTTTAGGACTACTGTATTATTCACTTATAATGAAAATGTCTTTTTATCAAGTCTCATTTTTAATTCAAGTAATGTTCTCTAAACAAATAGGTAAAGTAGGTTTAAATGTTTCTACCATTGTTTGATTAGGGCACCAGAGAGCCATGTCATGGTTATTTTGTTGGTGCCCATTTAAAAGGGAATCGCTAACTAAGTTTTTAATATGACAGCTTGCTGATAATATCACTTTTAGCTACTGCAGATCTACCAGTTCCCTGAATTCTGAGCTCTGTATAATGCCATCATCTGCCTCTAACAGCCAGAGTGTTAGAGCAGCTTTATCATCATGCCAGCAGGGGGCCTATCATTCTATGTGCCCGTTGGTGCAGCCGTGACACGACTGCGGGGTGCTGATGGGTTGCCATGGCAGACGGGGGTCTGCTGAAGGCTAGAGTTGAGTGAATATGTTTGGTTCCCTGCATATTCGGCAAGCTATAGTGCCTGCCGTATAAGCTACAGCAGGAGCCCGGCTTCCTGGATCGCGGCGTCTGAACAGCTGATCGCTGCCGCAGCTTCGTGTATCCCGGCTGTGTGAAAGTCACAGCACATGCATGGAGAGCCTGTGTCTTGGGAATCTCCATGCATGCAGGGCCGACGTTAGGGGCAGGCAGACCAGGCAGCTGCCTAGGGCCCCTGCTCCCCCAGCGCCCGCCTGCCCCCAGCGCTGATGTGGCGCCCCTGCGGGTCCAGATGCCACAGAGGTACTGCACCTCAAAGAGAGGTGTGGTATCCCACTAATAGGTAAGGTGGATGCACCCGACCAGCTGACCAACACACAGGCAGTAGTGTAGCAGAGCACCCTTCATGGCTCCCTGCTTGGAACATGAAGTGTGCTGGGAGGTGGGCGGAGCGTAGCAAGGCAGGGGAATCTAGGCTGAGGTTAGGACAGATTCCCCTGAGAGGGAGAGAAGGAGAAGGACGTAGTCTGCACAGCTCCCAACTGCATGGGGAGTGCCAGACGGATTGGACTAAAGAAACAGCAGACTCTCCGAACGGAAGATTGGTTCTTCCAGGGACACGGTTGGAAAGTCATCCCGTGGGTCCTGTTCCACGCTGACGGCTGTCAGGTGGAGGAGGGAACCAGACTGGTCTCAAAGGGAATGGCCCCTAGCCTAGTTCGCATTCCTCTGGGTGCCACTAGCAAGCCGATAGCTTTGGTTGCTTTATGGACCATCGCCCCTTCCACAGTTAGTCCGACTGGAAAGGCGGCTATATAGAGTCACGGGAACGGTGGGTCATTGCCCGAACAGGATTCGCAGCTGCTGGCCCGGAACGCTAATTGTGAAGCGTTGGAGTGGAAGAAGGAGTTTAGGCAGCGTATAGGTTGGAGACGGCCAGGAAAGGGAACACACTGACAGGGAAGGCTGGAAAGGTGCATTTCATCTTATCTGGAAGTTATCTGGACCCCTCTTTGCTGGAGGACTCAGCATTGAAGCGGGCATCTGTGTGCACCAGACTGTGAGTAAAGCCTTTGGAACTACAAGCCCTTGCGTCCTCCACTTATTCCTGTGCCACTCATCCAGCACTGCTACATCCAACTCTCTCCACAACCTCACCATCTACCCCTCATCTTTACTGCCCTGGGACTACAGCTCTACCTGTGGAGGGCTTCTACATCTCAGCTGCACCACAACATCTGTCCCAGAGAAGCAACACTGCAGCGCTGGACAACCTGACCAGAAACCATAGGTGGCGTCACTAATCACTACAATAACTTTATCCCCATCAATCTACTCCTTTTACATGACCACCTGAGGCCATGGACCAGGTCGCCGCCACTGTGACATCTCCCATTGAAATCTACGGACCCGGCGCCGAGTACCCCAGGGCCTCCAGGGCGCGTCATTTTTGGCGTCATGAACAAGATGCCGTACCGAAGATTTATTGCCTTTAAACTATGGAAAATGTGCAAAAGAACCAAAATGACAGACTGTAAACTGGACTCTCAAAATGGCCGCCGGCGCGGTGAAGAAGGGCGTGACAACATGGTGGCCCTAAGAAAAGAGCGCAAACTGTCCTGGGCCTCCCCTGCCTGAACTTCTATGCAACAGCATCATGGACCACCCCCAGAGGGGTTCGTATACTGGCTTGGTATGGAGGAAAAGGAAGGAGACGCCGCCCCAAGAAGGAGGAGCAAAGTTGTGAGGCGGTAAGGAAGTCTAAAGAGAAGCCAGGACGCCATGATGGAAGGAGGACGGAGACCTGGAGAGCGCAGGGAAGAGGAGCTTTCCTTCCCCGGCGCACTAGTTGAAGGCTCCGACCCTGTTTCTGCAATGGACCGCCAGCAATTGGAGGACGAAATAGCTATGCTGAACCGCAGCCTGCAGTTGAGGCAGGAGGCCCTGCAGACCTTGGATCGGCAGTACACCCTGGAGGGGCCTGCAGAAATGGTACCTCCACCACCGGTACCCGCCGCCGCTGCACCAGTTCTCCCCCAGGCAGCACCTGAGACCCGCGGCCGCTGCGATGCCATCGGCAGCACCCGCCACCACCTCCATGCTGATACCGCCGCTGGGCGCTACCTGCCAGGAGGAGTTACCTGAGAGCCCGGGAGCCGACAGTGAAGCAGAGACCGTGTTCCTGCCCGGACCTGGCGTGGCCGCGCAAGTCCCACCAAAGGCCCCAGCAGGCACTGATCCAGTACCAGCTCCACCCCAGCTGCCGCCTGCTGACCAGGCAGCTCCAAAGATCACAGCTGCCACCAGCCGCCACCCTGTACCTGCACCGGAGCCGAAACATCATCGGGGAAGCGCAAGGCATGACCGCCACCCCTGCGACCAGGGAGGCCCCTGAGTTCCCGTCTGCCCCAATGTCCGGGCAGATTGTGCTAGATCTGGCCTGGGACCGGGACACTAGACCCTGGGGGGAAATACCGGAACCCCTGGCAGTGGTGCCTCTGTCCCCTGTTGGCAGAGGCCGGCCCCAAGAGGTGGAGGAAGAAGCTTACTGCCAGCAGCAGAATCGTAAGCTGGCAGAGGAACAGCGGGAGCGGGAGCAAAGGATACTGGCGGTGCTAGGCCCGGACCTGGAAAAGAAGCGGCAGACCCGCACAGGGAGGTACGCTCCCAAGGACTCAGCAGGGTGGGGTTGGATCCTCAATTTTAAATTGGAAAAGGGATTCGGCTTCATCCAGGATCCCCAGGGAATCTCTGACCTCTTTGTGAGCCGCAGGGATGTAGAGTCCCACCTCCGAAGGGGACACCCCGCTCGAGACCTACACCGGGAGGATTATGTAACATTCACCCGCCATGAGGGGGTACGCGGCTGGTATGCCCTGAATGTGTGCCGCATCCCGGAGGAGTTCATAGCGGTGTATGAAAAAGGAAATGCCTATATTCCTCCGGCGGAGGCAGTTCCTATAGTGGTGTATGTACCCACCAAAGCAAAGGACGCCACATCCACTGTGGTGAAGCATCCTCCTGTCCACGTTACTGCCCCTGCTGTGCCACAAGCAGTAGTCACACTGGCTGCCAGACCCAAAACCAGGGCAGCTACCATCCCACCGGAAGCTGCTGTGCTACCCCCGCAGGCAGCTACTGCTCTGCAACAGGCTGCCACCCCACCAGCACGGGCAGCCATCCCCCAAGCCCCACAGGAGGACTATAGACAGTATATTATGCCAGCAGGGAGCAGACACCCTGAAAATCTTCCCTGGAAGCAAAAGAAACCTGCCTCCACCACCCCAGGGGGGGAAAATCACTGAAGATTCTTTAAATAACTGTTACCCAGGAAGGTATGGGCACCGTTGTGCCCTCAATGTTTGCCTTTGTTTGCCTGTTGTTCTTTCTTGCCTCAGTTTGGCATTAATCTGCTCTGATACAGAGACTGAGAGATCATGGACAAGGAGTGATCCTAAAACTTATCTGTAAATAGTTGTGCCTCTTAAGGTGCCCCTTCTTGGTTTTACGCAAATCTTCATCAAACAAGGACTACCTCAGACCTGAAGTTCTACTTCAGCACCAGGGACACTGCAAGAAACCCCAGCTGGGAGCGGTGTCCAGCACTTTCAAGAATTATTACTGTTTTATTGTGAAGTCTTTTATATCGTACCTTATAGAAATGTTGGTAGCAATGTTTATCTGCAGTGTTAGAAATAGATGACTTGCAGAATCTAGCTTAGTAGTAATGTTTAATAAAAATGTGAAGTTCTTTGAATAAAAACCTGAATCAGGTGACGAACTAGGAGTCAGCGGTTGTCACCAGGCAGCACTTAGTAGTATAAATAGAATAGGCCCAGTTATTTTAGGTAACGTTTAAAAGAAAAGTGCCTCTCTTAGGAGAAACTTTATTAGATAGTATATAATGGTAATTATTGACAGATCTGTTGAAAATAAAATTTTGTATGTTCTGTATGTAAAATCTTTGTTTTACTTGCAGCCCGTGGATGTGCTGGGTTTAACGGGGGGATTGTGGCGCCCCTGCAGGTCCAGACGCCACAGAGGTACTGCACCTGAACCAGAGGTGTGGTATCCCACTAACAGGTAAGGTGGATGCACCCGACCAGTTGACCAACACTCACACACACAGTCGTGTAGCAGAGCACCCTTCATAGCTCCCTGCTTGGAACATGAAGTGTGCTGGGAAGTGGGCGGAGCGTAGCATTTCATCTTATCTTAAAGTTATCTGGACCCCTTTCCTGGAGGACTCAGCACTGAAGCAGGCATCTGTGTGCATCAGACTGTGAGTAAATCCTTTGGAACTACAAGCCCTTGTGTCCTCCACTTATTCATGCGCCACTCATCCAGCACTACTACATCCACCTCTCTCCACTACCTCACCATCTACCCCTCATCTTTACTGCCCTGGGACTACAGCTCTACCTGTGGAGGGCTTCTACATCTCAGCTGCACCACAACATCTGTCCCAGAGAAGCAACACTGCAGCGCTGGTCAACCTGACCAGAAACCACAGGTGGTGTCATGAATCACTACAATAACTTTATCCCCATCAATCTACCCCTTTTTCATGACCGCCTGATTCCACGGACCGGGTCGCCACCACTGTGACATCTCCCATTGAAATCTACGGGCCCGGCGCCGAGTACCCCACTGCATCTGGGGTGCGTCACTGACTCCCCCCGCCACTGCCACATTAAACTATACCAGCGTTTGCCGGTACAGTTCAAGGTAATGATGGAGGAAAGAGCGTCAGCTGACGCTCCCTCTCCCATCATTCCCCGCTCTGCCTCTGACACTGCGGGTGCGCGATGACATCATCGTGCACTCACTGTGTGCCAGGCAGTACAGCCACTGAGACAGGAGTCGGGAGCAGAGCGGAGGTGAGGGGGGAATGTGGTTTTTTTTATATAACAGTGAGTACCAGACTGTGGGGACATTCTCAGGGAGAGAGATGTTGGCTGTGCTATATACTATGTGGGCTGTGTTATATACTATGCGGGCTGTGCTATATGCTATGCGGGCTGTGCTATTTACTACATAGGCTGTGCTATATACTACATGGGCTTTGCTATTTACTACGTGGGCTGTGTTGTATACTACGAGGGCTGTGTTATATACTACGTGGGCTGTGTTATATACTACTTGGCTGTGCTATATACTATGTGGGCTGTGCTATATACTATGTGGGCTGTGTTATATACTATGAGCGCTGTGCTATATACTATGTGGGCTGTGCTATATACTATGTGGGCTGTGCTTTATACTATGTGGCTGTGTTATATACTATGTGGCTGTGTTATATACTATGGGGGCTACATTATATTCTATGGGGAAATGAGCTGTATTATATTCTATTCGGGACTACATTATATTCTATGGGGGGCTGAATTATATTTATTATATTCTATGAGGGGTGATTGCATCATACTCTATGAGGGGGCTACATTACACTATATGAGGGGGGCTGCATTATATTCTATGGGGAGGTTACATTATTGTGGCGCCCCTGAGGCTGAGTCGCCACAGAGGTACTGCACCTTCTCCTAAGGTGTGGTGCCCCACCATCCAGGTAAGTTGGGGGCTCCTGACTACACTCCAACACTCGCACCCCACACAATAAAGTAGTTCAGCAAAACCACATTGCGGTTCCTTGCTTAGAGAGAAGCAGAGCACCTTTGGTGGTTCCCTGCTTGGAACACTAGACGTGCTGGGAGGTGGGTGGAGTTGAGAATACATAAAGAGCGGGATGGTTTAGGATTACAGGTCAGTCGGTCAGTCAGTCAGACGGAGAGTCTGAGAGAGGAAGCCACTCGGAGAGGAGTGGGGATCCCTGGAAGAGGGATGGAGGAAGGAATGCTGCAGCTGCCTCAGTGATCTGAGCCAGCTGGCTCGGGAAAGGAAAGAAGGAGAAAGACATTGAACTGAAGCCTGAGCTTCCATAGGAGAGAAAGACTAGTAAGGAACATAGGAGTAAAAGGGAACACAGAGGACGTGGGTTAGAGGAAGAACTCTGCCTAGAAGTTCTAAGTGCAGGGCTGGGGCCAGGTCCCCGAGGTTGTATGGACACTAATGGTTCTGCAGCAGACATCGGTGGAGTAGTGGGCTGTAAATGCACTACTCCCATCTAAGACTTGGGGGCACAACAGCCACACGGATAGAGAGCCGGGACTTAGGAGTAGAGAGTCCCCGAAGAAGGCTACAGCTGTCTGCCGTACAAGTAGAGTTCTTGGGAACATCTGTTAGGAGGAACTCCAGTGTAACTCAGTACTAGGAGATCTTCACACTTAAAGACGCTATAGAGGAGACGTTCAGAAAAGGCACATAAGTTGGCGGAGCGTGGAAGGGAGCATTCCATCTTGCTTGGAGGTTGACTGAGTCCCTGACCCAGAGGACACGGCACAGAAGCAGGTACTACAGACTGTGAGTAAAGCTTTGGAACTATATGCCCTGGTGTCCTCCATTACTTCCTGCGTTCGTCCGCCTGGCACTGCTTCACCCCCTGCGCCAAAAACTACACCATCTAAGTGTCTCCACATCTACGCTGCCCTGGGACAACAGCCCTGCCTGTTGTGAGCTCATCTGTTCATTCACCTTTTGTGTCCGAGGATCTCCCTTTTCTGGTGAAGGAAGGTAGTGAGGCTTATTTGAGATGTTTTGTTTCTGCTGATCAGGATGATTGGGTCTCATTTTTACCCTTGGCCGAATTTGCTTTAAATAATAGAGCTAGTTCTGCCTCTTTGATGTCACCGTTTTTCTGTAACTTTGTAACTTTGGGTTTCATCCTCGATTTTCTTCAGGGCAGGTGGAGTCTTCTGCCTGTCCAGGGGTTGACACTGTGGTGGAAAGAATGCAGCAGATTTGGGACCAAGTGGTGGATAAGTTGTCTCTTTCCCAGGAAAAGGCCCAGCGGTTTTCTAACTGGCATAGGACCATTGGTCCCGGTGGGTGATATGGTCTGGTTGTCATCAAAAAATATCTCTATGAAGGTGGCTTCTCCAAAGTTTAAACCTAGATTTATTGGACCTTACAAGATTTTGGAGATTATTAATCCAGTCTCTTTTCGGTTGGCTCTTCCTGTCACATTTAAGATTCATAATGTGTTTCATAAGTCCTTTTTGAAGAGGTTTGATGAACCAGTGGTTCCTATGGCGGCACCTCCTGACCCTGTGTTGGTTGAAGGTAACATGGAATATGAGGTAGAGAAGATACTGGATTCCCGTCTGGCTAGACAGAGACTCCAGTATTTGGTTAAGTGGAAGGGTTATGGTCAGGAGGATAATTCCTGGGTCTCTGCCTCTGATATTCATGCCGAAAGATTGGTGCGTGCTTTTCATCGGGCTCATCCTGATCGGGTTCGGTGACCCCTCCTCAAGGGGGAGGTACTGTTGTGAGCTCATCTGTTCATTCACCTTTTGTGTCCGAGGATCTCCCTCTTCTGGTGAAGGAAGGTAGTGAGGCTGATTTGGATGAAAGAAACCAAACACCTGATCAGGTGGATTGTGACTGGGTAACAGGAACTTCAGACTGGATATAAGGCAGCCAACGCCCTTCTGAGTGGCTGGTGATTTCTCTGCTGGATTCTTGGAGACCAGTCTGATTCCTGCTTCCCAAAGATAAGTTTTTGCTCTGCTATTGAACTTATTAGTTTTGGTTTTGTTTACCTTGTTTTGGAGTTCAGCCATCCCCAGCTGGGGGTGTGCTGGATTCTTATTCCTTGATCAGTGTTCTCTTTTGCTCTGCTTTCAGAATATTCTGAGTGCTGATATAGGGTTTGAAGTCTAGTGACTTCAGGGTCCTTTTTGCTTATCAGTTGTGTTGGTAATATTTTTAGCAGGGTTTTCTCGGATTGCAGACAGCAGATTTTCTGTCCTGTCCTTTTTAGTTAGCTTGGGCCCCATCATTTGCTCATCCTATCTTTCTATCTGTGTTAGTGTTTTCATCTTGCTTCACCATCATTATATGTTGGGGGCTGCCTATTGCTTTGGGGTTTGCTCTGGGGCAGTCAGTTTTTCCCTTTTCTCTCTTTAGGCTTATTTAGATCTCCGGCTGTGACGAGGTGTCTAGGATCACCGTAGGAACACTCCACGGCTACTGCTAGTTGTGTGAATGGATTAGGGGTCTGCAATTCACTAGTTTCCAACCTCTCTGATTTTCTGAGCTGAGCTTGCATTTTTGTTTTTTCCTCCTCGGTGACTCAGTCTTAACAGAATCACCAGCCATACCGCAGATTCTAGGGTACTCAATAGCAGGAAAGAATTGTAAAAAAAAAAAAAAAAAAAGTGTCAGAATTTTTTTTTTTTTATTTTGTGTGTATATTTTTTCCTCTTTTTCTCTGAGGCCGTAGGAGGAATATTTTTTTTTTCTGATGGAGTTTAAGCAATTGTCTGATCGTGTGGAGCAGCTTGCTGCTGAAGTGCAAGGAATTTCTGCCTATCTTGCTCATTCACACACTGCTGAACCAAAAATCCCCACTCCTGATGTGTTTTTTGGGGATCGGTCTAAATTTTTGAATTTTAAGAATAATTGTAAATTATTTCTTGCCTTGAAGCCCAACTCATCGGGGAACTCTGCGCAGCAGGTTAAAATTGTCATCTCCTTGCTGCGCGGCGATCCCCAGGATTGGGCGTTTTCTTTAGTACCAGATGATCCTATTCTAACAAATGTGGGCGCATTTTTTCAGGCCTTGGGGTTGTTGTATGATGAACCTAATGCGATTGATCAAGCTGAAAAGACCCTGTTGGCATTGAGCCTCGGTCAAGATTCTGCAGAACTGTACTGTCAAAAATTCCGAAAGTGGGCGGTCCTCACCACTTGGAATGATGGTGCCTTGGCAGCTCTTTTTCGGAAAGGTTTGTCAGAAACTGTAAAAGATACTATGGTGGGATTTCCTGTTCCCTCTGGTCTTGACGATTCTATGTCATTAGCCATTCAGGTTGATCGGCGTTTACGTGAATGTAAAATTACACGGAAAATGCTGCCACCTGTTGAACAAATGTCTGAACCTATGCAATGTGATAGAGTTTTGTCTAGGGCGCAGCATCAGGAGTTTAGAAGACGTAATAAGCTGTGTTTTTTTCTGTGGAGATGCCTCTCATGTTATTTCTGTCTGCCCTAAACGAGAGAAACGTTTTGCACACACATTTGTTGTAGGTGGTGTGCAACCTAAGTTTCTTCTGGCAATTACTCTGATCTGCTCCCTGTCCACATTTTCCGCTAAAGCCTTTGTGGATTCAGGAGCGGCCTTGAACCTAATGGATTTGGATTTTGCTAAACGTTGTGGCTTCCCTATGACACCTCTGCGGACGCCTATTCCTTTGAGGGGTATTGATGCTATTCCGTTGGCGAAGAATAAACCTCAGTTTTGGACCCAGGTGGTAATGCGGGTCGCCCCAGACCATCAAGAAAATTGCAGATTTTTGGTGTTGCATAGTTTGCATGATACCATCGTTCTGGGGTTCCCCTGGTTGCAAATCCATAATCCAGTTTTGGATTGGAAATCTGTGCCTGTGGTGAGTTGGGGTTGTCGGTGTGCTCTTGGTGACACTCCTGTTTTCTCCACCTGTCCCCAGTCGCATGAGGTTCCTGACTATTTGGCCGATTTTTATGATGTGTTTAGTGACAGTAAGTCTGCGTCTTTGCCTCCTCATAGGCGTTATGACTGTGCAATTGAGCCGAGTCCGGGGTGTAAATTTCCCAAGGGTCGACTTTTTAATTTATCTGTACCCGAACATGAGGCTATGCGTTCTTATATTAAGGAGTCGTTGGAGAAGGATCATATTAGACCATCCTCTTCACCCTTGGGTGCTGGGTTTTTTTTTGTGGCCAAGAAGGATGGTTCATTAAGGCCCTGTATTGACTATCGCTCCCTTAACAAAATTACTGTTAAATATCAGTATCCATTACCCCTGATTTCTGAGCTATTTTCTAGAGTTGAAGGTGCTTGCTGGTTTACCAAGCTTGACCTCAGGGGGGCGTATAATTTAATTCGCATTAAGCATGGGGATGAATGGAAGACAGCGCTTAATACTCTGGAGGGACATTTTGAGTACCTGGTGATGCCTTTTGGGCTCACTAACGCCCCTTCAGTCTTCCAGTGCTTCATGAATGATATTTTCCGGGACTTTGTGGATAAGTTCTGATCATCTATTTGGATGATATTTTGATCTTTTCCAGGGATTGGGACTCTCATGTGGAACATGTTTGGACTGTGTTCCGGATTTTGAGGGAAAACTCCCTGTATGTTAAGGGATCGAAATGTCTTTTTGGTGTACAGAGGATTTCATTTTTGGGATTTATCTTGTCTCCGTCAACTATTGAAATGGACCCGGCCAAGGTACAGGCCATTTATGATTGGGTTCAGCCCACTTCTTTGAAGGCTCTCCAGAAGTTTTTGGGGTTTGCTAATTTTTATCGTAAGTTTATAGCCAATTTTTCTGTTATTGCCAAACCATTGACTGATTTGACTAAGAAGGGCGCTGATTTGCTGAATTGGTCTCCAGAGGCTGTTTCTTCTTTTCAGGAGCTGAAGTGGAGGTTCACTTCTTCTCCGGTTTTGCGAAAACCCAATGTCTCACTTCCATTTCAGGTGGAGGTGGATGCTTCAGAGACTGGTGCAGGAGCTGTTTTGTCCCAAAAGGATCCTGTAACATCTAAAATGAACCCCTGTGCCTTCTTTTCCCGAAAGTTCTCTCCTTCGGAGCGCAACTATGATGTGGGGAATCGAGAACTGTTGGCTATGAAGTGGGCATTTGAGGAGTGGAGACATTGGTTGGAGGGAGCTAGACATCAAGTTGTGGTCCTCACTGACCACAAGAATTTGATCTACCTTGAGTCGGCTAAACGCTTGAATCCGAGACAGGCCAGGTGGGCCTTGTTTTTCACGCGTTTTGATTTTGTGGTCTCCTTTCTTCCGGGCACTAAGAACGTTAAGGCTGATGCCCTCTCTAGGAGTTTTTTGGCTGATTCTCCTATTGTGACCAAGCCTGCTACCATCTTAGGTGAGGGGGTTGTTCTTTCTGCCATCTCGCCCGATTTGAGACGTGCGCTGGAGAAGTTTCTGGAGGATAAGCCTGAGCGTTGTCCCAGTGGTAGGTTGTATGTTCCTGACCAGTGGTGGAGGAAAGTGATGTCTGAGGTTCATTGCTCCGCGTTGGCTGGTCATCCAGGTATTTTTGGTACTAGAGATTTGGTGAGTCGGTCTTTTTGGTGGCCTGCCTTGTCTCGTGATGTCAGAAATTTTGTGCAGTCCTGTGGGACTTGCTCCCGATCTAAGCCTTGTTCTCGTTCTAGTGGGTTGTTGATGCCCTTGCCGGTGCCCAGGAGGCCATGGACCCATATTTCAATGGATTTTATTTCTGATCTGCCTGTCTCTCAGAGGATGACTGTTATCTGGGTGATTTGTGATAGATTCTCTAAGATGGTCCATCTTGTACCACTCCCTAAGTTGCCATCTTCCTCAGAGTTGGTGCCCTTGTTTTTGCAACAGGTGGTTGCACGGGAATCCTGAGAACATTGTATCGGACAGAGGAGTTCAGTTTGTCTCTAGATTCTGGAGAACCTTTTGTTCCAAGTTGGGAATTCAGTTGTCCATCTCCTCTGCATTTTACCCTCAGACCATTTGGCAGACGGAGAGAATAAACCAGACTTTGGAGGCTTATTTGAGATGTTTTGTTTCTGCTGATCAGGATGATTGGGTCTCATTTTTACCCTTGGCCGAATTTGCTTTAAATAATAGAGCTAGTTCTGCCACTTTGATGTCACCCTTTTTCTGTAACTTTGTAACTTTGGGTTTCATCCTCGATTTTCTTCAGGGCAGGTGGAGTCTTCTGCCTGTCCAGGGGTTGACACTGTTGTGGAAAGAATGCAGCAGATTTGGGACCAAGTGGTGGATAAGTTGTCTCTTTCCCAGGAAAAGGCCCAGCGGTTTTCTAACTGGCATAGGACCATTGGTCCCGGTGGGTGATATGGTCTGGTTGTCATCAAAGAATATCTCTATGAAGGTGGCTTCTCCAAAGTTTAAACCTAGATTTATTGGACCTTACAAGATTTTGGAGATTATTAATCCGGTCTCTTTTCGGTTGGCTCTTCCTGTCACATTTAAGATTCATAATGTGCTTCATAAGTCCTTGTTCAAGAGGTTTGATGAACCAGTGGTTCCTATGGCGGCACCTCCTGACCCTGTGTTGGTTGAAGGTAACATGGAATATGAGGTAGAGAAGATACTGGGTTCCCGTCTGGCTAGACGGAGACTCCAGTATTTGGTTAACTGGAAGGGTTATGGTCAGGAGGATAATTCCTGGGTCTCTGCCTCTGATATTCATGCCGAAAGATTGGTGCGTGCTTTTCATCGGGCTCATCCTGATCGGCCTGGTGGCTTGGAGGAGGGTTCGGTGACCCCTCCTCAAGGGGGAGGTACTGTTGTGAGCTCATCTGTTCATTCACCTTTTGTGTCCGAGGATCTCCCTCTTCTGGTGAAGGAAGGTAGTGAGGCTGATTTGGATGAAAGAAACCAAACACCTGATCAGGTGGATTGTGACTGGGTAACATGATCTTCAGACTGGATATAAGGCAGCCGACGCCCTTCTGAGTGGCTGGTGATTTCTCTGCTGGATTCTTGGAGACCAGTCTGATTCCTGCTTCCCAAAGATAAGTTCAATAGCAGAGCAAAAACTTATTAGTTTTGGTTTTGTTTACCTTGTTTTGGAGTTCAGCCATCCCCGGCTGGGGGTGTGCTGGATTCTTATTCCTTGATCAGTGTTCTCTTTTGCTCTGCTTTCAGAATATTCTGAGTGCTGATATAGGGTTTGAAGTCTAGTGACTTCAGGGTCCTTTTTGCTTATCAGTTGTGTTGGTAATATTTTTAGCAGGGTTTTCTTGGATTGCAGACAGCAGATTTTCTGTCCTGTCCTTTTTAGTTAGCTTGGGCCCCATCGTTTGCTCATCCTATCTTTCTATCTGTGTTAGTGTTTTCATCTTGCTTCACCGTCATTATATGTTGGGGGCTGCCTATTGCTTTGGGGTCTGCTCTGGGGCAGTCAGTTTTTCCCTTTTCTCTCTTTAGGCTTATTTAGATCTCCGTCTGTGACGAGGTGTCTAGGATCACCGTAGGAACACTCCACGGCTACTGCTAGTTGTGTGATAGGATTAGGGGTCTGCAATCCATTAGTTTCCAACCTCTCTGATTTTCTGGGCTGAGCTTGCATTTTTGTTTTTTCCTCCTCGGTGACTCAATCATAACACCTGCCTGTGGAGGGCTATAACATCGTTGCTGCACCACACCATCTGTCCTGGAGGATCTGTCTGCAGCGTCGGCTTAACACCTTCCTTGCCGAACACCACAGGTGGCGTCACGAACTATTCATCTAACTACATTCCACCATTCACATCTTCCTATTACTTGGGCGCCCAGGGCCACGGTCCGGGTCACCGCTGCTGTGACACATCCCACTGACACCGGCCCAGTACCGAGTACCCCACGGCCCTGGGAGGGCGTCCCATTATACTCTGTGTGGTGGTTGCATTATGCTCTATGGGGTGGCTGTAATAAATAATAAAATTATGAACTTGGCACTCAAATGCGTGAAAACAATTTTTCTTTTTTATTTGGCATCCAAATCACATGTATTCTGAACATTTTTGGTCCAGGATAGGACCTTCATCTGAGAATTATGATTTACTGTTTAACCCCTTCCTGACATGCGACGTACTATCCCGTCCACGGTACCCGGGCCCGTATGACCGTGGACGGGATAGTACGTCTACCGCGATCAGCGGCGCCAACGTGGTGAGCTCCGCTGATCGCGGCCGGGTGTCAGCTGATTATCACAGCTGACACCCGGCACTATGTGTCAGGGGCGGTCACGGACCGCCCCCGACACGTTAACCCCTTGCACACCGCGATCAAACATGATCGCGGTGTACCGGGAGTTAAAGGGAAGCATCGGCAGGGAGGGGGCTCCCTCCGTGCTTCCCTGAGCCCCCCACGGCAGCGCAATGTGTAACGCTGCTGCGGGGGGCTCCTATCCTCCAGGCCCCCGAATCCAAGATGGCGACGGGGGCCTTCGGGGACCTGAGGAAGCTGGCTTCCTCAGTGCCTGCAAAGCGCAGGCAAGAGGAAGTCTTCTTCAATGCCTGTGACAGATTGCTGATCTGTCACAGTGATCTGTGATGTGACAGATCAGCGATCTGTCACAGGACAGTGATGTCCCACCTGGGACTATGTAATAAAGTAAAAAAAAAATTAAAAAAATGTAAAAATAAATTTAAAAAAATCGCCAAATAAATTAGAAAAAAAAAAAAAATATTCCCTCAATAAATCCATTTTTTGGAAATAATAAAAAAAAAAACAATAAAAGTACACATATTAGGTATCGACGCGTACGTAATGACCCGCCCTATAAAACTGTCCCATTAGTTAACCCTTTTAGCGAACCCCTTAAAAAATAAAAATAAAAAATGAAGCAAAAAATAATGATTTATTATCATACCACCAAACAAAAAGTGTAATAACGCGCGATCAAAAAGACGCATATAAATATCCATGGTACCGCTGAAAACGTCATCTTGTCCCGCAAAAAACGAGCTGCCACACAGCATCATCAGCGAAAAAATAAAAAAGTTATAGCTCACAGAATAAAGCGATGCAAAAATAATTATTTTTTATATAAAATAGTTTTCATTGCATAAAACCGACAAAAACATAAAAAAACGACCTAAATGAGGTATCGCTGTAACCGTACTGACCCGAAGAATAAAACCGCTTTATCAATTTTACCGCACGCGGAACGGTGTAAACGCACCCCCCCAAAAGAAATTCATGAAACGCTGGTTTTTGTTCATTCTGCGTCCCAAAAATAGGAATAAAAAGCGATCAAAAAATGTCACATGCCCGAAAATGGTACCAATAAAAACGTCAACTCGTCCCGCAAAAAATAAGACCTCACATGACTCAGTGGGTCAAAATACGGAAAAATTATAGCTCTCAAAATGTGGTGATGCAAAAACTATTTTACAATAAAAAGCGTCTTTTAGCGTGTGACAGCCGCCAAACATAAAAACCGCCATAAATAGTAAGTCAAACCCCCCAATATCACCCCCTTAGTTAGGGAAAAATAATAAAACTAAAAAAAAAGTATTTATCTCCATTTTCCCGTTAGGGTAAGGCTGTGTGCACACGCTGCGGATTAGGTGCGGATTCATCCGCGCGGATTTTGTAAAATCCGCAGGTGAAACCGCAGGTCAAAAGACCTGCGGTTTTACCTGCGGATTGCTCTGCGGTTTTGTCCAATAGAGGAGATGGCAAACCGCAGGAGAATCCGCAGAAAGAATTGACATGTCAATTCTTTCTGCGGATTGAAAACCGCAGATAATCGCAGATAATCCGCGCTGAAAATTCCGCACTGTCTGCACTGCGGTTTTTGATTCCCATAGGGAATCATGGAACTGTACACCGCAGCAGAAACTGCTGCGGGTCCGCAGCAGCCAAAACCGCTGCGGAACCGCAGCAAAATCTGCAGCGTGTGCACACAGCCTTAGGGTTAGGGCTAGGGTTAGGGCTAGGGCTAGGGTTAGGGCTAGGGTTAGGGCTAGGGTTAGGGCTAGGGTTAGGGCTAGGGTTAGGGCTCAGATTAGGGTTAGGGGTGTGTTGGGGTTAGGGTTGGAGTTATAATTGGGGGTTTCCACTGTTTGGGCACATCAGGGGCTCTCCAAATGCAACATGGCGTCTGATCTCAATTCCAGCCAATTCTGAGTTGAAAAAGTCAAATGGTGCTCCTTCCCTTCCAAGCTCTGCCATGCACCCAAACAGTGTTTTACCCCCACATGTAGGGTATCAGCCTACTCAGAACAAATTGCAAAACAATTTTTGGGGTCCAATTTCTCCTGTTACCCTTAGGAAAATAAAAAATTGGGGGCAAAAATATCATTTTTGTGGAAAAAAATGATTTTTTTATTTTCACGTCCGAGTGTTATAAACTTCTGTGAAACACTTGGGGGTTCAAAGTGCTCACCACACATCTAGATAAGTTCCGTGGGGGGTCTAGTGTCCAAAATGGGGTCACTTGTGGGGAGTTTCAATAGTTTAGGTACATCAGGGGCTCTCCAAACGCACATGACACCCGCAGACCATTCCATCAAAGTCTGCATTCCAAAACGTCACTGCTTCCCTTCCGAGCCCCGACGTGTGTTCATACAGTAGTTTTCTCCCACATATGGGGTGTCAGCGTACTCAGGCCAAATTGGACAACAACTTTTGGGGGTCCAATTTCTCCTGTTACCCTTGGGAAAATGAAAAAATTGGGGACTAATTGATCATGTTTCTGGAAAAAATACGATTTTTTTATTTTCATGCCCTGGCATTATAAACTTCAGTGAAGCCCTTGGGGGTTCAAAGTGCTCACCTCACATCTAGATAAGTTCCTTAGTGGGTCTAGTTTTCAAAATGGGGTCATTTGTGGGGGGTTTCCACTGTTTAGGTACATTAGGGGCTCTCCAAAGGCAACATGACACCCGCAGACCATTCCATCAAAGTCTGCATTCCAAAACGTCACTACTTCCCTTCCGAGCCCTGACGTGTGCCCATACAGTAGTTTTCTCCCACATATGGGGTATCAGCATACTCAGGACAAATTGGACAACAACTTTGGGGTCCAATTTCTCCTGGTACCCTTGGGAAAATAAAAAAATGGTGACTAAAAGATCATGTTTGTGGAAAAAATACGAATTTTTTATTTTCACGCCCGGGCGTTATAAACTTCTGTGAAGCACTGGGGGGTTCAAAGTGCTCACCACACATCTAGATAAGTTCCTTGGGGGGTCTAGTTTACAAAATGGTGTCATTTGTGGGGGGTTTCCACTGTTTAGGTACATTAGGGGCTCTCCAAAGGCAACATGACACCCGCAGACCATTCCATCAAAGTCTGCATTCCAAAACGTCACTACTTCCCTTCCGAGCCCCGACGTGTGCCCATACAGTAGTTTTCTCCCACATATGGGGTATCAGCATACTCAGGACAAATTGGACAACAACTTTTGGGGTCCAATTTCTCCTGGTACCCTTGGGAAAATAAAAAAATGGTGACTAAAAGATCATGTTTGTGGAAAAAATACGAATTATTTATTTTCACGCCCGGGCATTATAAACTTCTGTGAAGCACTGGGGGGGTCAAAGTGCTCACCACACATCTAGATAAGTTCCTTAGGGGGTCTAGTTTCCAAAATGGTGTCATTTGTGGGGGGTTTCCACTGTTTTGGTACATCAGGAGTTTTCCAAACGCGACATGGTGTCCGATCTCAATTCCAGCCAAAAACGTCAAATGGCGCTGCTTCCCTTCCGAGCTTTGCCATGCGCCCAAATAGTGGTTTACCACCACATGTGGGGTATCAGCGTACTCAGAACAAATTGCACAATAACTTTTATGGTCCTGTTACCCTTGGAAAAATAAGAATTGAGGGTGAAAAGATCATTTTTGTGGAAAAAATATGATTTTTTAATTGTATGGCTTTATGTTATAAACTTCTGTGAAGCCCATGGGGGTTCAAAGTTCTCACCACACATCTAGATAAGTTCCTTAGGGGGTCTAGTTTCCAAAATGGTGTCATTTGTGGGGGGTTTCCACTGTTTTGGTACATCAGGGGTTTTCCAAACGCGACATGGTGTCCGATCTCAATTCCAGCCAAAAACGTCAAATGGCGCTGCTTCCCTTCCGAGCTCTGCCATGCGCCCAAATAGTGGTTTACCCCCACATGTGGGGTATCAGCGTACTCAGGACAAATTGCACAATAACTTTTAGGGTCCTGTTACCCTTGGAAAAATAAGAATTGAGAGTGAAAAGATCATTTTTGTGGAAAAAATATGATTTTTTAATTGTATGGCTTTATGTTATAAACTTCTGTGAAGCCCATGGGGGTTCAAAGTTCTCACCACACATCTAGATAAGTTCCTTAGGGGGTCTAGTTTCCAAAATGGTGTCATTTGTGGGGGGTTTCCACTGTTTTGGTACATCAGGGGTTTTCCAAACGCGACATGGTGTCCGATCTCAATTCCAGCCAAAAACGTCAAATGGCACTGCTTCCCTTCCGAGCTCTGCCATGCGCCCAAATAGTGGTTTACCCCCACATGTGGGGTATCAGCGTACTCAGAACAAATTGCACAATAACTTTTAGGGTCCTGTTACCCTTGGGAAAATAAAAATTGGGGTGAAAAGATCATTTTTGTGGAAAAAATATGATTTTTTAATTGTACCGCTGTACGTTATAAACTTCTGTAAAGCCCTTGTGGGTTCAAAGTTCTCACCACATATCTAGATAAGTTCCTTGGGGGGTCTAGTTTCCAAAATAGGGTCACTTGTAGGGGGTTTCCACTGTTTAGGTACATCATGGACTCTCCAAACGTGACATGGCGTCCGATCTGAATTCCAGCCAATTTTGCATTGAAAAAGTCAAACGGCGCTCCTTCCATTCTGAGCTCTGCCATGCGCCGAAACAGTCGTTCCCCCCCACAAATCAGGTATCAGCGTACTCAGGACAAATTGCACAATAACTTTTGCAGTCCAATTTCTCCTGTTACCCTTGGTAAAATAAAAAAAATTGAACCTGAAGTATTTTTTTTGTGAAAAAAAGTTAGATGTTCATTTCTTTTTAAATATTCAAAAAAATTCCTGTGACGCACCTAATGGGTTAATAAACTTCTTGAATGTGGTTTTGAGCACCTTAAGGGGTGCAGTTTTTAGAATGGTGTCACTTTTGGGTATTTTCTATCATATAGACCCCTCAAAGTGGCTTCAAATGTGATGTGGTCCTAAAAATAAAATGGTGTTGTAAAAATGAGAAATCGCTGGTCAACTTTTAACCCTTATAACTTCCTAACAAAAAAAATTTTGGTTCCAAAATTGTGCTGATGTAAAGTAAACATGTGGGAAATGTTACTTATCAAGTTTTTTGTGTGCCGTATCTCTGTGATTTAAGGGCATAAAAATTCAAAGTTGGAAAATTGCGAAATTTTCAACATTTTTGCCAAATTTCCATTTTTTTCACAAATAAACGCAAGTTATTTGAATGAAATTTTACCACTAACATGAAGTACAATATGTCACGAGAAAACAATGTCAGAATCACCGGGATCAATGGAAGCGTTCCAGAGTTATGACCTCATAAAGGTACAGTGGTCAGAATTGTAAAAATTGGCCCGGTCATGAACGTGCAAACCACCCTTGGGGGTGAAGGGGTTAAAATAAAGAAAACAGAAATAAATATACAACAGTTTCTTATGATGCTCAAAAGATAGAATTGGAAACGAGTACATAAACAGGTTATGTCGAATAAAGTACATATATAATCCTGTGCTGTGAAGATTGTCGCCCAAAGGCACGGTGTGTGATCCTTCTGCAGAGATATATGTTAATAAATGGTATTAAGGAAAAAAGGACCAACCATATTATCAATGGATATAGGGAAATAAAGTTTTCTGTGGTAGAAAAAAGGATACAAGTGCTCCAAAATGTTTGGGTGCAGGTAGTGACAAAGACAAAAGGAATATGCTCGTGCCTATATCAAGATGGTCCTCCTAGGAGGGAAAGGAATAATAAAATTAGACTATATACTAAAATGCCATGTATACAATCATATGTGTTCATTAACAACATAATGCATTTAGTTAGTACTGGAGTGTGGCGTATTGAGCCCTAATGTGCCTCATTTTTTACCTGGATGCTGGCTTAAAAGCGGGTATTTTGAGAAAAAAGTGCTATTTTTATGCGACTCACGTTGCTTTGGGATGGCGCTGAAAAAAGTTGGGAGAAAACATACTTAAACAAATACAGGTCACATAAAGTGTGGCATAAGTACCATTAGGCCCTGGACATACCTGCGTGGATGGTCCCTTCAGGTTTGCGGTACGTACCGCTGTGAGCGGGGGGACGCCAAGAACGCGTCTACTTCCGGGTATATAACCCGGAGGGAACGCCCCTACGACAGCTTCATAGTGGTCACGTGGAGCCGCGTCATCGCGGTCACATGGTACCGCTGTGTGTAACTTTGTTTACTGGAGCGCATCACAGCGGTCCCCTGACAACGCTGTGTGTGCATGCGCTGTATGTGTAGAGGCCAAAGCAGTGTTTAGCCTTGTGGGAACGCCCCCTGGATCGCGTCATATGTAAACATTGTATGGGCCTGCGCTCTGTATATATATATATGGTACATGTTAAAAAACACCGGTTACCCGGCTACGTCGGCCTTACATATGTTATGTGTATAGATATATATGCAAAATTATAGGAAAATATAGAAAAATATAGAAAAATGGGGGTGGCTGTGTTATACTATATGTGGGCTGCATTATACTGTATCGAGGACTATGGGGAATACATTGTACTATATGAAGAACTATGGGGTGCATTATACTATGGGAAGTGAATTGTACTACATGAATGACTCTGGTGGTGCATTATACTATATGGAGCACTATGAGGAGTGTATTATACTATGTGGAGGGCTGAGCAGTGTATTTTAATATATGGAGGACTGAGGAGTGTATTTTAATGTATGGAGGGCTATAGGGAGTGTATTATACTATATGGAGGACTATAGGGAGTGTATTATACTGTGTGGAGGACTATAGGGAGTGTATTATACTATATGGAGGACTATAGGGAGTGTATTACACTATATGGAGGACTATGGGGCATATTATATTATATGGAGGACTATGGGGTGTGCATTTTACAATATGGAGGACTATGGAGAGTGTATTATACTATATGGAGGACTATGGGGAGTGTATTATACTATATGGAGGACTATGGGGCATATTTTATGGAGGACTATGGAGTGTGCATTTTACAATATGGAGGACTGTGGTGCACAATATAATATATGGAGGACTATGGGGTGTATTATACTAAACAGGCAAAATGCTGCATATTCATCGAGTGACTGGATTGTTTATGTCGGAACAAAAATAGTTGTTCTCAGCAGCACATCGCCGATGTAAACTGTAGATGTGCTGCTGATAAAATGATACTGTATGGGGACACATCGATCTAATAGTGATTGTTCTGTCTCCATCATTCTATCTCAGACGGTGGAAAGAGGTCGGGAAACAAGTGTTGAACGATTTCAATATTGTCGATCACACTCATTTAGCGGCCTGAACTCAGCGCATGTAACAACAACCGAAATTCTTCTGTGTGATGTGCAATATGTTAGCATTTGGGGCCCCATTTTAAACTTTGCCCAGGGTCCCACGTTGCCTAAAACCGGCCCTGCATGCATGTTCTGTGACTGTGGACAACGCCGGGACACATGCAGCTGCGGAGCCGAACAGCTGATCAGCTGGAGCGATCCAGGAAGCCCGGGGTCCCTCTGTAGCTTATTCGGCAAGCGCTATAGCTTGCCGAATAAGTGGGGAACCGAAGATATTCACTCAACTCTACTGAAGACCTCTGTGCCTCTTATGACGGTATTCCTGTAAAAGCCAGCCTGTAGCTGTACAATTATAGCTGTAGCTATAATTCATAGATTCTGATTATGATTTTCACTATACATAGCAATACTATGCGCTGCTCGAGGTGTGCAGAGCGGCAGTGGAGAAAATCTCTCTTAGCAGAAGACTTCATCCACTATAAGTTCATGCTCAAAACCTATAACTCTGCCCTTCATCTGGCCAAACAATCCTACTTCACCACCCTCATCACCTCACTATCCAACAACCCAAGACGACTTTTTGAAACCTTAAACTCCCTCCTGAAACCTAAAGTACAGGCCCCCATCACCAACCTCAGCGGTGAGGATCTGGCCACTTATTTCCTAGAAAAAATCAACCACATACATCAGGATATCTCAGCCCTATCTCCTCAGTGCCTGGATCCCCTTCCCTGCCGCACCTCAAGCTCACTAGACATCTTTGAGCCTGTTTCAGAAGAAGAAGTTTCCAAGCTCCTCGCTTCTGCTAGGCCTACAACCTGCAACAGTGACCCTATTCCTTCACAGCTCCTGCAGTCTCTCTCACCAGTGGTCACCACTCACCTGACTAAAATATTTAACCTCTCTCTTTCTTCAGGTATATTTCCCTCCTCATTTAAACATGCCATCATAACCCCTTTACTTAAAAAGCCATCCCTGGACCAGAACTGCACTGCTAACTACAGACCTGTCTCTAACCTTCCCTTCATCTCTAAACTCCTGGAACGCCTGGTCCACTCCCGTCTAATCCGCTATCTCTCGGATAACTATCTTCTCGACCCCTTACAATCTGGTTTCCGCTCTTTACACTCTACTGAAACTGCCCTCACTAAAGTCTCTAATGATTTAATAACAGCTAAATCGAAAGGTCATTGCTCCCTGCTGATTCTACTGGATCTCTCTGCCGCATTTGACACTGTGGATCACCAGCTCCTCCTCACTATGCTCCGCTCTATAGGCCTCAAGGACACAGCCCTCTCCTGGTTCTCCTCCTACCTCTCTGACTGCTCCTTCACTGTATCTTTTTCCGGCTCCTCTTCCTCTTCTCGTCCCCTTACTGTCGGGGTCCCGCAGGGCTCAGTCCTAGGCCCCCTCCTCTTCTCTTTATACACTGCCCCTATTGGACAAACAATCAGCAGATTTGGGTTCCAGTATCATCTCTATGCTGATGACACCCAATTATACACTTCTTCCCCTGACATCACCCCTACCCTAATTCAAAATACCAAGGATTGTCTGTCTGCTGTCTCTAGCATCATGTCCTCCCTCTATCTGAAACTAAATCTCTCTAAAACTGAACTTCTTGTGTTTCTCCCCTCTACTAACCTCACTCTACCTAACATCGAAATAACCCTGGAGGGTTCAACCATAACTCCCAAGCAGCATGCCCGCTGTCTTGGGGTCATATTCGACACTGAACTTTCCTTTACTCCGTACATCCGATCACTCAGTCGCTCTTGTCACCTGCATCTTAAAAACATCTCCAGAATCCGACCTTTTCTCACCTTTGAAACTGCTAAGACTCTTACTGTCGCTCTTATTCATTCTCGTCTGGACTACTGCAACTCTCTTCTGATCGGTCTCCCTCTTACCAAACTTTCTCCTCTCCAATCCATCTTGAATGCGGCAGCCAGGGTCATATTTCTGTCCTGCCGCTTCACCGATGCCTCCATCTTGTGCCAGTCATTACACTGGCTACCTATTCGCTACAGGGTCCAGTATAAACTCATCTCTCTCACCCACAAAGCTCTCCACTGTTCTGCACCGCCTTATATCTCCTCTCTCGTCTCTGTCTATCGCCCTACACGTGCCCTCCGTTCTACAAATGACCTAAGACTAACATCCCCCGTAATCCGAACCTCGCACCTCCGTCTCCAAGACTTCTCTCGTGCTGCTCCAGCTCTCTGGAATGCACTTCCCCAGACGATCAGACTGATACCTAGCCCTGACCTATTCAAGCGCGCTTTGAAAACCCATCTCTTCAAACAAGCCTACCACATCAACTACTCAGCAAGCTAACTTTGCCCTGTTCCCTCCTTCCAAATATTATTCTGAATCTGCACCCTACTATTCATCTGTCTCCACACCCTTCATGCACATGATAACTGCATTTGATACTTGTCTATTGCACTTAAACACACGGGCTGATGACCGGATCATGCAGCTTTATATGAAAATCCCTATTATAATTGCCAGACCTGAATTAACAAGCATTTCTCACCTACTGTGTCCCCCCATTTCCTTGTAGATTGTAAGCTTGCGAGCAGGGACCTCACTCCTAATGTCACTGTTTGAATTGTCTTAACTTGTATTGAATTTATTGTCTGTACATGTCCCCGCTTAATTGTAAAGTGCTGCGGAATATGTTGGCGCTATATAAATAAAAATTATTATTATTATTATTATTATTATTATTATGGTATTGGTGTGTATAGTAGAAGCGATCAGACAATCACTGGTACAGTCGAAAATGTTTTGAAAAATATGAAAAAAATAAAAAATACAAGAAAGTTCAAATCACCCTCTTTTTCTCCCCGATAAAAATGAAGAAATAAAAAAATACACATATTTGGTATCGCTACAAGTCCGCTCTATCAAAGAGTAACATTGAAACACTGCAATAAAATGATCAATACATCATATCTACCCCAAAATGGTATCAATAAAATGTCAGCTCAGTGGGCAAAGATAAACCCTCACTCACCCCCATCGACTAACATTATGAGTCTCAAAAAATGGCAACACAAGCAATTTTTTTTTTTTTTACATATTGCTGAATTTTTTTTTAACCACCTAAATAAAAAAAAAATGGAATCTATGCATGTTTGCTCCCAGCGTAATAGTACTGACCTGGAGAATCATATTGCCAGGTCAGTCTTACCCTATAATGAACATGGTAAATAAAAGTTAAAAAATTGTTGAATTGCACTTTTCTTGCAATTTCGATACACTTTGAGTTTTTTCCCGCTTTCCAATGCATCACATGATAAAATGAATGATGTCATTCAAAAATCTCACGGAAAATAAGCCCTTAAACGGCTATCTAAACGCAAAAATTATGGCTCTTGGAAGAAGGGAAGGAAAAAAAATTGGCAGCTTCGGGAAGGGGTTAAACATTTGCCTGAAAAGAAAATGTATCACATAATTTAAAAAGTCTTCACTTGAATGCAATACTAACTAGAGTGAAGTACTAACTTGTACTTTTCATTGCCGCTGTGATAACATTATGATGTATACCATATTAAAAGCCTTGTGTATCTATAGGAACCTCTAAGAATGATTTCATGTTAAGGCATGATGTGCATTTTGCATGTAAAGTCATTTCAAACACCCACTCAAAACAGTGCTAAATCCTTGCCAAATAAAATACCCTTAAAAATGAAGGACTTTCATAAGTACTACAATGTTGGCTGTAAAAGATTTTAGCTGAAAATTGCCACCTGTGATTGCTTTGTAATTTTTTTTACTTTTAATGGTGAAAGAGTAAGTATGGCTACATACTGCTTTGTGGTAGTGCTCAGAGTCTCTGGATCCAGCTTACTCTACAGAGACTGAATTAGCTGGATAATGTCTGAACTGTCCGTTAATATAATTCAACATCACGTAACACTTACATACCTTGACATTGAACAACATACTGTAAGCTCTTATACATTAGGTCTGTGACTATAGGTAGAGACTAGTGTTGAGCGATACCATCCGATATCGTGAAGTATCGGATCGGATTGGATTGGACCGATACCCAAAAAGTATCGGGTATCGCCGATTCCGATACCGAAAACCCATGCAAGTCAATGGGGCACAAATATCGGAATTAAAAAAACCCCTTTCTTTACTTGCACATCCAGCTCGGGAGGGGGGAAGAGTGTGGGCGGTGCGTGGGCGGACACTGTGCGTGTCTGTGTGTGCGGGCGAGGTCTGCACGGGCCTCTCGGGGGTCTGTGCGGGCCTGCCAGGGGTCTGTGCGGGCTGCCAGGGGTCTGTGCAGGCCTGCCAGGGGTCTGTGCGGGCTGCCGGGGGTCTGTGCGAACCTGCCGGGGGTCTGTGGGACCTGCCGGGGGTCTGTGGGACTGCCGGGGGTCTGTGCGGGCTGCCGGGGGTCTGTGCAGGCCTGCCAGGGGTCTGTGCGGGCCTGCTGGGAGGTCTGTATGGGCCTGCCGGGGGTCTGTGTGGGTTGCCGGGGGGTCTGTGCGGGCCTGCCGGGGGTATGTGCGGGCTGCCGGGGGTCTGTACGGGCCTGCCGGGGGTTGTGTGTGTGTGCAGGCATCGTCCAATGACACATTAGCCAATGATGGGACAGTAGTAGTCCCATCATCCGGCTAATGTGTTGAATGTAAAAAAAAAAAACATACATACTACATACATATATTACATATATGCTACATTCATACAACATACATACATACTGCATACATACTACATATATACTACATTCATACAACATACATACATACATACATACTACATGCATACTACATATATACTACATTCATACAACATACACACATACTACATACATACTTCATATATACTACATTCATACAACATACATACTACATATATACTACATTCATACAACATACATACATACTACATACATACATACTACATACATACTTCACATATACTACATTCATACAACATACATACATACTACATAATACATACATACTACATATATACTACATTCATACAACATACATACATACTACATACATACTACATCTATACAACATACATACATACTACATACATACTACATATATACTACATTCATACAACGTGCATACTACATATATACTACATTCATACAACATACATACTACATACATACTACATACATACTACATATATACTACATTCATACAACATACATACATACTACATACATACTACATATATACTACATTCATACAACATACATACATACTACATGTGCGGGCCTGTCATTGTAGCAGGCATAGCCGCAGGCCCGCACAGACCCTCGGCAGGCCCGCACAGACCCTCGGCAGGCCCGTACAGACCCCCGGCAGGCCCGCACAGACCCCCGGCAGGCCCGCACAGACCCCCGGCAGGCCCGTACAGACCCCCGGCAGCCCGCACAGACCCCCGGCAGGCCCGTACAGACCCCCGACAGGCCCGCACAGACCCCCGGCAGGCCCGCACAGACCGCGCATCATGATGACATCATTTCAGCAGCCAATCACAGCCATGCCATTAGTTAACATGGCTAACACAACTGGCTGATTGCATTATGGGAACTTCCGATTCCGGTATTCGATATTGTAAAAATATCGGTACTCGGTATCGGAATTCCGATACCGCGAATATCGGCCGATACCCGATATTTGCGGTATCGGAATGCTCAACACTAGTAGAGACCTGTCTTCTCTTGTGCAGTTTCCAGTCGGCTTCTTCCTGCCCTGCTCCAGTTGATTGGTAGGTCTCTCCTATGTAAGTACACAATGAGAGACTTTCCAATTAAAGAGGTTTCCGACCCCAAAATTCAAAATGTTTTTAAGCTAATCTGTGCTGTATTGTAATATAATGTAATAAGAAGCAGTGATATCCCTGAAGAGCCCTTGCAGGTTCTGACATTAAAGAGGAGACTGCAATCTGATGACCATGCGAAATCAAGGAGAACCAAATTGTGCTGGAAGATTTGCAGGGGGAGGACTTCCTTGATATAAAAGCCCTGTGCTCTAAATTGCAGGCTGATTTGGCACCAGGGAAGAGAGTGGAGCAGACGTGCTACCGAGATGTCGCTGAGACCAGCGTGACAGGCCTCAGCGGAAAGTCTATGCCACCAAGGAGCTGCTCACCACTTGGCAAGGTGCAAATTCACATTAGAACTCCAAGTTCCACCTTCGTTGGTCAGTACCTCCAAGACCCGACGTCACCTGTCAAGAGTCGAGGCCTAGTTCTCTCCATCCCAAGCCTAAGAGACTTACACTGATGGATAAACCGAGATCCACAAGGAGACTGCAACAGGAGAGGCATGCCTGCAATTTCAGAGGAACAATGCAAGTCACTTCCAGCTACAACCTACAGTGTCAGAGTCAGCCAGGATTTTGGACAACTGGCTGGGAGGGGGCCGACTGGGGCTTGGGAGGCCCAACACAATCTAATAAACTACGTCAAAGAGAGACTTGCAGCCTAGCAGCAAAACCCAGTAACCCTTGCTAGGGCCAGAGCTGTAGCGAAAACTTACGTGGTGTCTCCTACTATGGACATACCACCTGTGTGAAAAGAACATTAATGTTATATAGTGAAAGACTTTCTTTGCTATTCCAAACTTATTGTTATTCATTTGAATGTTGATTTGTATTGTTATTAACACTAATTGTTTTGATTTACTTTATGTACTGTAAAGTTACTGTGGTATATAAATAGAACTATACCGATTCCTGACTGAATCATAGAATGGTAGAGTTGGAAGGAACCTCCTAGGTCATCTGGTCCAACCCCCTGCTCAAAGCAGGATTCACTAAATCATCCAAGACAGATGTCTGTCCAGCCTCTGTTTGAAGACTTCCATGGAAGGAGAACTCACCACACCACCTCACGTGGCTGCCTCTTCCAATCATTGATCACCCTAACTGTCAAAAAGTTTTTTCTAATATCTAATCTGTCTCCTCCCATTCAGTTTCATCCCAGTGCTTCTAGTCTTTCCTTGTGCAAATGAGAATAAAGATGATCCTTCTACAATGTGACAGCCCTTGAGATATTTTTAGACAGCTATTAAGTCTCGTCTCAGGCTTCTTTTTTTGCAAGCTAAAAATTCCCAAATCCTGTAACTGTTCCTCATAGGACATGGTTTGCAGACCGGTCTCCATTCTGGTCGCTCTTCTCTGAACTTTCTCCAGTTTGTTGGTGTTTTCTTTAAAATGTGGTGCCCAAAACTGAACACAGTATTCCAGATGAGGTCTGACCAAAGAGTAGAGGGCAATAATGACTTTACGTGATCTAGACTGTAATCTTATGTTAATACAACCCAGAATTGCATTTATTATTATTACTATACATTTTTATAGCGTCATTTATACAACGGCGCTTTACATGTGAAAGGGGCAAATATAGACAAGTACAATAAACATGAGCAAAACAAGGCACACAAAAGTACAGAAGGAGAAGGGATCCTGCCCACGAGGGCTCAGAGTCTACAGGGTTTTGCCTTTTTTGCTGCTGCATCACACTGTTGACTCATGTTCAGTTTATGATCTGTTAGTATACCCAAGTCTTTTTTACATGTGCTGTTGCTTAGCCCTATTCCCGGATTTCTGTATATGCTTTTATCATTTTTATTGGCCAAATGTAGTACTTTGCATTTTTCCCTGTTAAAAACCATTCTGTTAGTTGCTGCCCACTGCTCCAGTTTATTTATATCTTTTTGAATCCTCTCTCTCTTCTCTAGTATTAGCTATCATACAATCATAGAATCATAGAATCATAGAATCGTAGAGTTGGAAGGGACCTCCTGGGCCATCTGGTCCAACCCCCTGCTCAAAGCAGGATTCGCTAAATCATCCCAGTCAGATGTCTGTCCAGCCTCTGTTTGAAGACTTCCATTGAAGGAGAACTCACCACTTCTCGTGGCAGCCTGTTCCACTCATTGATCACTCTAACTGTCAAAAAGTTTTTTCTAATATCTAACCTGTGTCTCCTCCCATTCAGTTTCATCCCATTGCTTCTAGTCTTTCCTTGTGCAAATGAGAATAAAGTTGATCCTTCTACAATGTGACAGCCCTTTAGATATTTGTAGACAGCTATTAAGTCTCCTCTCAGTCTTCTCTTTTGCAAACTAAACATTCCCAAATCCTGCAACCTTTCCTCATAAGACAGGGTTTGCAGACCGGTCACCATTCTGGTCGCTCTTTTCTGAACTTGCTCCAGTTTGTTGATGTCTTTTTTAAAATGTGGTGCCCAAAACTGGACACAATATTCCAGATGAGGTCTGACCAAAGAGGAGTAGAGGGAAATAATGACTTCACGTGATCTAGACTGTATGCTTCTGTTAATACATCCTAGAATTGCATTTGCCTTTTTTGCTGCTGCATCACACTGTTGACTCATATTCAGTCTGTGATCTATTAGTATACCCAAGTCTTTTTCACATGTGCTGCCACTTAGCCCTATTCCTCCCATTCTATATTTGCTTTTTTCATTTTTATTGCCCAGATGTAGTACTTTGCATTTCTCCCTGTTAAAAACCATTCTGTTAGTTGCTGCCCACTTCTCCAGTTTATTTAAATCTTTTTGAATCCTCTCTCTCTCTTCTCTAGTATTAGCTATCCCTCCTAGCTTTGTGTCATCAGCAAATTTAATCAGTTTACCCTCAATTCCTTCATCTAAATCGTTGATAAAGATGTTGAACAATACAGGGCCCAGGACAGAGCCCTGTGGTACCCCACTTGAGACATTCTTCCAACTGGATGTGCAGCCATTTACGACCACTCTTTGGGTCCGATCACCATTCCATACTTAGTCATTTTTTCAATAAGGATTGTATGAGAGACTTTGTCAAATGCTTTGCTGAAGTCAAGATATACTATATCTACAGCATTTCCTTGATCCACCCAATCAGTGATACCGTCATAGAAGGAAATTAAGTTAGTCTGACATGACTTATTAGTTACAAACCCATGCTGACTCTGTTTAATCACTTCATTCTTATCCAGGTATTGACATACATGTTGTTTAATAATTTGTTCAAAGATCTTTCCTGGTATAGAAGTCAGACTCACCGGCCTATAGTTGCCTGGGTTCACCTTCTTCCCCTTTTTGAAGATAGGAACAACATTTGCTCTTCTCCAGTCTTCTGGCACTTCTCCCGTTCTCCAAGAATTTTCAAAGATTATAGAGAGGGGTTCAAAAATTTCTTCTGCTATCTCCTTCAGTACTCTGGGGTGTAATTCATCTGGACCTGGAGACTTGAATTCATTTAGGTTAGCTAAGTGTTTCCTCACTGTCTTTCTGTTTATAGATATCCTGGATATCCCTCCTAGCTTTGTGTCATCAGCAAATTTAATTAGTGTACACTCAATTCCTTCATCTAAATCAGTGGTCCCCAACCTTTTTTGCACCAGGGACCGGTTTCACGCAAGACCATTCTTCCATGTCCCGGCAGGGCAGGGATGGAGGTGTGGCAGGGGCGGGGCTTTGGTCATAAGGGGGCATGGCTATAGACATGGTTGTAGTTTAGCAGTGCATACTTATCATTTAATTATAACATTTATAATGTGACTCAACTCACCATAGGTTTTGAATGAGTGGGAGCACCTGGCTTGTTTCTCTGTTTCAGTGGGAGCACTGGGCTACTTCTACTCATGACCGTCACTGCTAAAGATGATTGGAACCTACAAGGAAATGGAGTATTGAGCACTTAGAAAAAATGTACTGGAGTACTGTACATGCTGATTATTTTCTAATCATCAGAAAAAGTATGTGTGGTTCCCCCCGTCCTGTCCAGCTCCCCCTGTTGTATGCATGGCTCCCCTGTCCCATCCTTGTATACATGGCTCTGTTCAAATGCTCCCATCCTTGTATACATGGCTCCGCTCCCACCCTCCCATCCTGTATACATGGCTCCGCTCCCACTCTCCCATCCTGTATACATGGCTCCACTCTCCCATCCTGTATGCATTGCTCCCTCCATAATTTATGACTCCGCTCCAACTCTCCATCCCATGTATTTATGGCTCCGCTCCCACTCTCCATCTCATGTATTTATGGCTCCGCTCCCAAGCTCCCTCCCATGTATTTATGGCTCCGCTCCCACTCTCCCTCCCTTATTTATGGCTCCGCTCCCACTCTCCATCCCATGTATTTATGGCTCTGCTCCCACTCTCCCTCCCTTATTTATGGCTCCGCTCCCACTCTCCGTCCCATGTATATATGGCTCCTCTCGGCTCCCCCATCCTCCCCCATCATACTTAACCCTCACGTCGCTGTCGCTGAACTTCCTTCCCGTCGCTGCACGTCCCTGCATCTCGCAGCGCTTCAGCTTCTTCCTGTGCGGAGCTGTCACGTGCTACCACTCATTAAGGTCCATGAATATGGACGCCACGTCTATGGGAGATGAGTGGCGTCAATATTCATGACCTTAAATGAGCGGTAGCACGTGACCGCTCAGCGCTGGATGAAGCCGCCGACAGGGACCGCGGCCAGTGGCGTAGCAACTGTTTGTGGCGCCCGGGGCGGTCGAAAAATTGCTGCCCCTTTGGTCATTGATAATCCGGAAGCATCTGAAGAGCACCGATCATTGCCTGCTCCGTCACCCCATCACTCCCATCATTGCCTGCTCCATCACCCCATCACTCCCATCACTGCATTCTCCCCATCACTGCCTGCTCCATCACCCCATCACTGCCTGCTCCATCACCCCATCACTGCCTTCTCCCCATCACTCCCATCATTGCATGCTCCATCACCCCATCACTCCCATCATTGCCTTCTCCCCATCACTCCCATCATTGCCTGTTCCATCACCCCCATCCTTGCCTGCTCCATCACCCCATCATTGCCTTCACCCCATCACTCCCTTCTCCCCATCATTGCCTTCTCCATCACCCCATCACTGCCGTCTCTCCATCACTCCCATCATTGCCTTCTCCCCATTACATGATCCCATCAATGCCTTCTCTCCATCACCCCCATCATGGCCTTCTCCCATTACCCCCTCATGACCTTCTCCCATCACCCCAGGTATCATGGCCTTCTCTCCCCATCACGGTCTTCTCCTCATGTCTCCATCTCCTCCAGGGCCAGGCTAACCTACACAAACACAGACAAACACACATACATACACACACACAGACATACATACACACACACACAGACATACATATACACACACAGACAGACATACATACACACACACACAGACAGACATACATACACACACAGACATACATACACACATTATATATACACACACACAGACACCACCTCTCTCCTCTCACCTGTCCGCAGCATTGCCCGCGCTTCCTCGCTCTGACACAGCAGCGGCCGCTGAATGAGGACGTCATTCAGCGGTGCGCTCCTCTCTGTGTCAGTCAGAGACAGGAAGCGCAGGCGGTGGGCAGGAAGCTGGACGGGTCCTTGCAGCTCCGCTCCTGCTATTCCCTCTTGCAGGCAGCGGAGCTGCTTGGATCGCTCCCTGGCTGCCGCTACACATGAGGGCAATCTAGGAATTGCTGCGCGCCGCCCCCACACACGTGCCGCCTGTGGCGGACCGCCCCCCCGCTATGCCACTGACAGCGGCTAGGAGAATCAGCTGCTGCCACGCCCCTGGCTCCCCTTGTGTCCGCGGACTGGCAAGGGCACTGCAGCGGCCCGATGCTGGGCCGCGGACCGGCGGTTGGGGACCCCTGATCTAAATCATTGATAAAGATGTTGAACAATACAGGGCCCTGAACAGAACCCTGTGGTACCCCATTTGAGACATTCTTCCAACTGGATGTGCTGCCATTTACGACCACTAGAGTTGAGCGAAACGGGTCGAAAAATTTCAAAAGTCGCCGACTTTTGGCAAAGTCGGGTTTCATGAAACGAAACCCGACCCTAGGATGAGGTCGGCCACGAGGTCGGCGATTTACACGCCAAAGTCGCGTTTCAAAAGTTTGTTTTGCGCTCTTTTTCAGCCAATCAGGATCCACGGACACTGTGGGCAACGTGATGACATAGGCAGGGGTCACCACCATCTTTCAGAAGGGCATGCAAGTGATTGGCTTGCTTTGGTGGGCGTCACAGGGGGTATAAAAGGGCGTGCACGCCGACCGCCATCTTACTTCTGCCGATCTCAGTATAGGGAGAGGTTGCTGCTGATTCTGTAGGGAGAGTGTTAGGCAGGGAAGAAGACAAAAAAACTGCTTCTGCTGCTAGCGATTTGGCCTGCACAACACACCAGTCACTGTGTGTGCAGTGCAAGGGGAGGCTATATAGTGGTGTATCAGTGGTGTTGGTTGTTGGGCTGCCTTCTAAGGCTTCCTGACATTCCTGCATTGCTGTTTACCCACTGCTCCGCAAACTGCTTTTTTAAAAGCAATCCCAATTTTTTTTTTTTGTCCTGCTGAGAAGAAAAAAAAACTGCTTCTGCTGCTAGCAATTTGGCCTGCACAACACACCAGTCACTGTGTGTGCAGTGCAAGGGGAGGCTATATTGTGGTGTATCAGTGGTGTTGGTTGTTGGGCTGCCTTTTAAGGCTTCCTGACAGGCTGGCATTGCTGTTTACCCACTGCTCTGCAAACTGCTTTTTTAAAAGCAATCCAATCTCCCTTATCCTCTAGTCCCTTTTGTCACAGCTGTGCCATCGAGCCTGTCACATAGCGCTCAGATATTCATTGGGCCTCACACAATCCAAAAGTGTCCAGTGTCCAAAAGTGTGTGCAGAGATTCAAAATCTCCCTTATCCTCTAGTCACTTTTGTCACAGCTGTGCCATCGAGCCTGTCACATAGCGCTCAGATATTCATTGGGCCTCACACAATCCAAAAGTGTCCAGTGTCCAAAAGTGTGTGCAGAGATTCAAAATCTCCCTTATCCTCTAGTCCCTTTTGTCACAGCTGTGCCATCGAGCCTGTCACATAGCGCTCAGATATTCATTGGGCCTCACACAATCCAAAAGTGTCCAGTGTCCAAAAGTGTGTGCAGAGATTCAAAATCTCCCTTATCCTCTAGTCACTTTTGTCACAGCTGTGCCATCGAGCCTGTCACATAGCGCTCAGATATTCATTGGGCCTCACACAATCCAAAAGTGTCCAGTGTCCAAAAGTGTGTGCAGAGATTCAAAATCTCCCTTATCCTAAAGGCACTTTGGTCACAGCTGTGCCATCGAGCCTGTCACATAGCGCTCAGATATTCATTGGGCCTCACACAATCCAAAAGTGTCCAGTGTCCAAAAGTGTGTGCAGAGATTCAAAATCTCCCTTATCCTCTAGTCACTTTTGTCACAGCTGTGCCATCGAGCCTGTCAGATAGCGCTCAGATATTCATTGGGCCTCACACAATCCAAAAGTGTCCAGTGTCCAAAAGTGTGTGCAGAGATTCAAAATCTCCCTTATCCTCTAGTCACTTTGGTCACAGCTGTGCCATCGAGCCTGTCACATAGCGCTCAGATATTCATTGCGCCTCACACAATCCAAAAGTGTCCAGTGTCCAAAAGTGTGTGCAGAGATTCAAAATCTCCCTTATCCTCTAGTCACTTTTGTCACAGCTGTGCCATCGAGCCTGTCACATAGCGCTCAGATATTAATTGGGCCTCACACAATCCAAAAGTGTCCAGTGTCCAAAAGTGTGTGCAGAGATTCAAAATCTCCCTTATCCTCTAGTCACTTTGGTCACAGCTGTGCCATCGAGCCTGTCACATAGCGCTCAGATATTCATTGGGCCTCACACAATCCAAAAGTGTCCAGTGTCCAAAAGTGTGTGCAGAGATTCAAAATCTCCCTTATCCTCTAGTCACTTTGGTCACAGCTGTGCCATCGAGCCTGTCACATAGCGCTCAGATATTCATTGCGCCTCACACAATCCAAAAGTGTCCAGTGTCCAAAAGTGTGTGCAGAGATTCAAAATCTCCCTTATCCTCTAGTCACTTTTGTCACAGCTGTGCCATCGAGCCTGTCACATAGCGCTCAGATATTCATTGGGCCTCACACAATCCAAAAGTGTCCAGTGTCCAAAAGTGTGTGCAGAGATTCAAAATCTCCCTTATCCTCTAGTCACTTTGGTCACAGCTGTGCCATCGAGCCTGTCACATAGCGCTCAGATATTCATTGGGCCTCACACAATCCAAAAGTGTCCAGTGTCCAAAAGTGTGTGCAGAGATTCAAAATCTCCCTTATCCTCTAGTCACTTTGGTCACAGCTGTGCCATCGAGCCTGTCACATAGCGCTCAGATATCAGTGGGCCTCACACAATCCAAAAGTGTCCACAAGTGTGTGCAGAAATTCAAAATCTCCCCTGTCCTATAGACACCTTGTACCTTGTTTTACATTACTATTACTATATAGTTTGTTGGATTTTGTCTACATTTCTACCAAAAATGAGGAAGGCTGGTGGAAGAGGCCGTGGAATTGGGCGGGGGTTGGCAGCTGGTAATGATGGTGTTGGTGGTGGATCTGATGGTAGTGGCAAGAGCAAAATAGGACCGAATGCAGGAGGTGTTGAGCCTGCGTCATCGTCTGGCTACATAAGGCCTCGAACGCTTAGTTTTCTAGGAGTTGGCAAACCGCTTTTAAAGCCAGAGCATCAGGAAAAAGTTTTGTCTTACATTGCTGACTCAGCCTCCAGCTCTATCGCCTCCTCTTCTTCAGTTGTAAAAAGTAAAAGCACTGAGTCGTCATTGGAGGCTCATGTTCATGAACCACACCTTTCCTTGTGTCCTTCACCCCAACCAAGATTGAAGGATGACGCAGGCCATACTACTGATTACTCCATGGAGCTGTTTTCACATACCATGCCTGGATTATCAAGTGAAATGGTGAATTACCCAGGCCAAGATGAATCTGACATGGAGTGCACTGATGCACAGCCGCTGATGGATGATTCTGCTGGTACATTCACTCCGAGCACTACATTGTCCTCGCAGTGTACAGAGCCAGATTCTGACCCTGATGAGACTCAGGTGCCCCTTCCCGCACACTATACCACCATACACGGTGACACAGAGGAAGGTGCACATGACATAGAAGAGGAGGTGATGGATGACCCAGTTGTTGACCCAGATTGGCATCCATTGGGGGAAGAGGGTGCTGCTTCCAATAGCTCAGATGAGGAGCATCCACAGCAGACATCGACATCGCAACAGCTGTTATCTGGCAGGCCCGGAGCACTCCAAAGACAGGTTCCAAACATCAAAAGAGTTGCTGGACAGCTTGTCCAGAGGGTCAAAAGATCACAGTGTGCTAGGCCGCAAAATGTCTTCCAAAGTAGGAAGAGTGCAGTGTGGCATTTTTTTGAACAAAATCCTCATGATCAGGCCAAGGTTATCTGTAAGAAGTGCGCAAAGACCTTTAGCCGAGGGAAAAATCTGAAAAATTTGAATACCAGTTGCATGCTTAGACATTTAACCAGCATGCACTTGCAAGCGTGGACACAACACCAAACCTCAAGTGCCACATGTGCAACTGATCACAACGAAGGTAGTCAGCAACGCTACATTGTTTCCCCCACTGTAAGCCCACCGGTTAGCACAGCAGCAAATGTTGAGGTGTCTTTGCAAGGCCACAGCAGTCAGGGAATCCCACTGTTATATCAACAAAAGACTGATTCTAGGCCATCAGAAAGAACACCGACTCCATCACCATCATCAACCCTCTCTCAGTCCGCCCTGTCCACCGCTACTTCCACCATATGCAGCTCTCAAGTCCAGCTCACCCTCCCAGACACTATGAGTAGGTCAAGAAAGTACCCAGTCTCTCATCCACGTACACTGGGTTTGAACGCCCACATTGCCAAACTAATCTCGTTTGAGATGATGCCCTTTCGGTTGGTGGAAAGCACAGCTTTCCGCGAACTCATGGCCTATGCAGTACCACGCTATGACCTACCCAGTCACCACTTCTTCTCTCGCAAAGCCATCCCAGCCCTCCACCATCATGTGAAAGACCGCATTGTCCATGCACTCAAGCAGTCAGTGAGCGGAAAGGTGCACCTCACAACTGATGCATGGTCCAGTCGGCATGGCCAGGGCCGTTACGTGTCCATCACTGCGCACTGGGTTAATGTGGTGGATGCAGGGTCCACAGGGGACAGCGGTGGTGGGACAGTGCTGCCTAGCCCACGGTATAGGAAACAGTTGGCTGTAGGCGTTCGACCCTCCTCCTCCTCCTCCTCCAGAAGCGAAAGCTCGTCCACAGAGCGCAGTCGTACGAGCACTCCGTCTGCAGCTGCCACTGTTGCACACGATGTGTCCCCCTATCGAGCAGCTAGTGGAAAGCGTCAGCAGGCTGTGTTGCAGATGATGTGTTTGGGCAACAGACACACCGCCGATGTGCTGGCCGAGTACTTGAAGCGACAAACTGAGTCATGGCTGGGCAGTGTACATCTTGAGGCAGGCAAGGTAGTTAGTGATAACGGCTGTAATTTTGTGGCAGCCATAGCCCTTTCAAAACTCAGCCATATACCTTGCTTGGCTCACACCTTGAACCTGGTGGTGCAGTGCTTCCTCAAAAATTATCCGGAGTTAACAGCCCTGCTCCAGAAGGTGCGAAGACTGTGCGCGCACATCCGCCGGTCGCCTGTACACTCCGTTCGTATGCAGAAGCTGCAGCGATTGCTCCACCTTCCCAACCACCGCCTCATTATCGACATTGCAACAAGGTGGAACTCCACCCTGCACATGGTGGAGCGGCTGTGCGAGCAGAGGCAGGCCATAATGCATTTGTGGGAGGATACACGGCCAGGCACTTTGAGAGCAGACATGGAGTTGACAGGTGTGCAGTGGTCGAAGCTGAAAGACCTCTGTAAAGTCCTTCAGTGTTTTGAGGAATGCACATGGCTGGTAAGCGCAGACGACGCCATCCTAAGCATGAGCATCCCACTTATGCGTCTGCTCATGCAAACTTTGACGCACCTTAAGGAGCAGGCGTCTGCAGCCAATGTTGATGAGGAGGAAGAGGAGGAGGGAATCCTTGATGACATTCAGCCATTGTCTGCTCAGGGACCTCTCCTGGACGAGGTGGAGGATGAAGAGGAGGAGGAGGAGGATGATGGGGATGATTACTTAGGGGAGGAGGATGCATCTCGTGGGGCAAGTGAAAATGTTGGAGTGGCAAGGTCTGGTACAGGGTTTGTGCGTGACTGGAGGGATGTGGATTTGCCAGAAAGTGCTCCTCCAACCAGCACTCGCAGTGCATCATTGACACAGGGAACATTGGCCCACATGTCAGATTATGCCTTGCAGATCCTAAAAAGGGACCCACGCATTGCCAAAATGATGAACGATGACGACTACTGGTTGGCCAGCATCCTGGATCCACGCTATAAAGGCAAATTACAAAACATCATGCCACAGGAGAACCTTGACCTAATATTGGCTAATAAACAAGCAACTCTGGTAAATCGGTTGCTTGAGGCATTCCCAGCACACAGCAGCGGTGATGGTTCTCACACGAGCCGTACGGGCCGGGGGCAGCTTGGCAGAGGTGTTCGTGGTGCACACAGCAGAAGTGGCGTTGGAGACAGGGGTTTCATGACAATGTTGTGGACTGATTTTTCAAATACCGCTCACACAACTGGTAATACTGCATCGATGGAAAGTGACAGGAGACAGCAGTTGTCAACTATGGTTACAAACTACTTTTCCTCCCATATCGATGTTCTCCCACACAGGTCATTCCCCTTTGACTATTGGGCCGCTAAACTGGACACCTGGCCTGAATTGGCACAATATGCCTTACAGGAGCTCGCTTGCCCAGCTGCAAGTGTGCTATCGAAAAGAGTCTTCAGTGCAGCTGGATCAATCCTGACAGAAAAAAGGACCCGTCTGTCAACCCAAAATGTGGATGATCTAACCTTCATTAAAATGAACCACGCATGGGTTTCCAATGATTTTGTCCCACCTTCCTCTGATGACACATAGGGTGACAGAAAAATGGCTTGCTTTGGTCCACCTCTTCCTGGGACTTGACCTATTTCACCTTTTGCATCAGCTGAATGTCCAACATCAACATATGCCACTTTCTAAAACTCCCTAACTGTGCTGCCTCCCCCCCCCCATGGCCGGGGTCACCACCTAGCGCACGACACCGTGCGAGTGCCATTGCCCTGGACAGGTGGGTAGGCCGACTCTTGGGCGCGGGCACTGGTACAGGGTCCTTCATAGTGCAATCAAGTGTCTCTGACGGTGGTGGTGCACACCCGCCGTCAGACACACCGCCGTACTATGAGGGGCCCAGTGCCAGTACCGACGCCCACGAGTGGGCCCCCCTTGCTTGGGCAGGGCCCCAGCATTTGCAATCTTTACCTCTCCCTGCTCCTCCGCTGTGTAGTCTGGGCCGTCAAATCCATACTGTGCCTGACACCGTCTGAGCCTGCCTCCTGAGACATATATTTTGAATGTGTACGCTATCCATACATGTTATCCAGGGATACGGTACCCTTTCTAACCTTTGTGCAATCACGTGCAATCCATACTGGGCCTAACACCGTCTGAGCCTGCCTCCTGAGACATATATTTTGAATGTGTACGCTATCCATACATGTTATCCGGGGAAACGGTACCGTTTCTAACCTTTGTGCAATCACGTGCAATCCATACTGGAGCTAACACCGTCTGAGCCTTCCTCCTGAGACATATATTTTGAATGTGTACGCTATCCATACATGTTATCCGGGGATACGGTACCCTTTCTAACCTTTGTGCAATCACGTGCAATCCATACTGGGCCTAACACCGTCTGAGCCTGCCTCCTGAGACATATATTTTGAATGTGTACGCTATCCATACATGTTATCTGGGGATACGGTACCCTTTCTCACCTTTGTGCAATCACGTGTAATCCATACTGGGCGTGAGAACGGCTGGCGAGCTGTTAAGCAAGCTAAAGCACCTGTGGTTTGCACACGTAAGTTTTTCATTTTTTCAGGAATGACGGTTAGGCCTAATTCCGGAACTGCGGTTGACCTGCACTTACTGGGAAATCATTGTTCGCGGGTAATAATTGTAATCAGTGATCCCCATCACTAACGTTGTTCAGCGGGTTATCTGCACCTGTAAGCGACAAACGCTGGCCTTTTCAGTGTAGCGCACATGCAGCCACGGACATGTAAGGGCATGACACACCAGTTATTGGCCAATCTCATGTGCCAGAGCCTCACGTGTCCCTCTAGTAAGCCGGACTCGGACCGCGGGGCATGACGGAGTCTCGTTCGTTAACGGAATTAAGCTTGCAATGTGTGCATCTGTTCTGTAGCTGGCATGGTTGAGGTTTCCCAGGTGGAGTCGAATTTAACCGTAGGATCCACTCCTGGTGGTGCCCTTCTGGACATTCCTTTAAGGTTCAGCTTTGCAACCATACTGCCCACGTAAAACAAACACTTTGCCTTCATGAACGCTGTTTGGAGGGTCATGACTCGTGGGAATAACGCCGCCCAATCAGTTAACCTGCTAGAGAGATCCTTCGTTGCTCCCAAGCATGACATCACACTCCCTAGGAAGAAGGTAATGCCACTGTGGCGACCGTACTCCTGGGGGCGACACAAGTGCACTGATGCCCAGCCACTGCTCGATGAATCTGCTGGTACATTGACCCAGACCACTACATTCCCCTCGCACGCTACACGACCTGAATCTGACCCTGATGAAACTCAGGTTACCCTTCCCATATACAGTTCCATCTTACACGATGACAAAGAGGAAGCTGCAGATGAAAGTGCAGGTTCGGCCCACCCGCCATCAGACACACCACTGTACTATCAGGGGCCCTGTGCCAGTGCCGTCACCAACGAGTGGGCCCCCCCCGCTTGCTCAGGATCACAGCACTTGCAAAGTTGAAATACTGTGCAGTGAGATGGAAGATGGGGACGACGAGGAATCCAGACAAGTACAGGGATTCCCTAGCGAGGAGACTTATTTGATTGTTTTCAATGTTGGGACAGCAATTTTTGGGGAGCACTATACTCTGGAGAATGATAGATGGGGCCCACCATACACCGGAACATTCCAGAGGTGGACATCAGACACTGGAGCAGCATTTACAGGGCCCATTATACACTAGAGCATTAGAAATGGGGCCCATTATGTTTGGAGCATTATTTGGGCCCATAAGACAGTGGAGCTTCATCCATGGGGACCAACATATACTGTAGCATTATGTGGAGCTCATCATATACTGTTTCAAACATTATATGGGACCAATGATTCTGTATGGAGAAATAGATGGGCCTCGTCATGAGATGTAAAAAGTGAGGTATTTTTCATTGTACTATACTGCTATTTCTCTGCCGTATCGGAGCATGATGAGTTGTGGTATGTGTTAAAGGGGCGCTCTTTCGCCCAGGGCACATGAAAACCTGGAGCCAGCCCCCCCCCCCACAACTTTAGCCAAATAACCCCCATTTTTCAGTGCGTAACTTGTATTATGAAGTTAATTAAGGTTGACAAGCTTAAGTAAGAAGAATTGATGCTTTTGGCATTCAAATGGGCACTGTAGGTGTGCTTCCTGTCCTCCTCTCACTGCCGACTTTTATTCCCCATTGACTTACATTGGGTTTCGTGTTTCGGGACGACCCCGACTTTTCCCTATAATCGGACGATCTTGCTAGACCTGACTTTTGGAAAAGTCGGGTTTCACAAAACGAAACGCGACCCTAAAAAACCAAAAGTCGCTCAACTCTAACGACCACTCTTTAGGTCCAATCACTAAGCCAGTTATGAATCCACCTAACATTTCCCTTATCCATTCCATACTTAGTCATTTTTTCAATAAGGATTGTGTGAGATAATTTGTCAAATGCTTTGCTAAAGTCAAGATATACTATATCTGCAGCATTTCCCTGATCCACCCAGTCAGTAATTCCGTCATAGAAGGAAATTAAGCTAGTCTGACATGACTAATTAGTTACAAAACCATGCTGACTCTGGTTAATCACTTCATTGTTATCCAGGTACTTACATTTGTGTTGTTTACTAATTTGTTCAAAGATCTTTTGGTGTAGAAGTCAGACTCACCAGTCAATAGTTGCCTGGGTCCACCTTCTTCCCCTTTTTGAAGATAGGAACAACATTTGCCCTTCTCCAGTCTTCTGGGACTTCTACTGTTCTCCAAGAATTTTCAAAGATTATGGAGAGTGGTTCAAAAATTTCTTCTGATATTTCCTTCAGTACTCTGGGGTGTAATTCATCTGGACCTGGAGACTTGAATTCATTTATGTTAGCTAAGTGTTTCCTCATTATCTTTCTGTTTATAGATATCCTGGATTCTAGAATTCCTTTAATAGGACAGTGAAGCTCATTTGATGTTACATTTCCTTTCTGAGAGAAAACAGATGCAAAATAGGAATTTAAAATTCCAGCCTTCACAACATCCTTTCTTACCATTTAATCATTTTCATCCTGTAAAAATCCTATAGCATCTTTGACTTTCATTTTACTTTTGACATATCCCCTGTCCTGACTTCTTCCACGTATGACTCTGTGTGGATTCCAGCAGATTCCAGGTCTGGCCATCTATGGACTCCACTTTGTATCCGGTTGCTTTTCTCCCCGCTGTCTCAACGGTACCTGAACACGTCCTCAGGGTGTAGGGAGAACCAGGGTCTACAATGCTGAAGTTGTCAAAGAAGATGGACCTGGCTAGAGACCTATTGCTTTGGTCATCCAGGATTGCATAAATCTTGAAGGCTTTGTCCTTGTGGCCTGCAGGCTGTCTTTTTAAGGCGTGATGGGAGCTGTTCCTTCTTTTCAGTGGAACGGTAGCTGTGGTCGACATCTCAGTGCTGGATTTCTCCTTGCCTATGGTAGTGAAGCTTGGGGTTGGATTGCTGGTAATCGGCATGGGTTGATCGATATGATGCTTCAGGGCTGTCATCCACGCCAGAATGTAGACGGATGTACTCTGTGACTCGTTGCGCTGGATCTTGCTGCTCTAGATCTCTTGCTGCGTCTCTCATAATCAGGATCTTTCATAGCTTCCAAATATTCTGCTTTAGCTATTGCAGCTGCTGTCTCTTTGTCTGCAGCAAGTCTTTCTAGTTCTGCCTGCAGACGTGCAGTTTCGGCCTCTCTCTGCCTGCAGACGTGCAGTTTTGGCCTCTTTCTCTGCTTGCAGACGTGCAGTTTCGGCCTCTCTCTCTGCTTGCAGACGTGCGGTTTCCGCCTCTCTCTCTGCCTGCAACCGTGCGGTTTCTGCATCTTGCTCTGAATGCAGACGTACTTTCGCTGCTTCGTGCTCTGCTTGTCTCAGCTTTAGATGCATCTCTCATTCTGTGAAGGAGGATCTCGCTTTGGCCGCTTCGACCTTGGCGCGAGCAACAGCAGCTAGCTCTGCTAATGACAATCTGCTGGAGCTTGCTCGTGACCTCATTTTGAGTGAGGATGTGCTTTTCGGAGACATTGTGTGTTTAGCTGAGTACTGCTGAGTATATTGGAGGGAAACTGAGTCTATGTGTGGCGGGCTTCCACGTGGGGGGAAAGATGTAGCACTTCTTGGCGTGCTGCAGTAGCGTCCTGCGGCTGTATGGCGGCTGATGTGATACCCGTATCCGGAGCAGTGTGGGTGTTAGCGGTCCCGTACAGTCTATGCAATCACCGCGTGTGACCATCGGTCCTTTACTGAGCCCTGGGCTCTAATTCCCTGCGGCTGTATGGCGGCTGCTGTAATACCCGTATGTGGAGCAGTCTAGGTGATAGCGGTCCTTTACAGTCCGTGTAACCACCATCTGCGACCGGCGGTTCCGTTTTTACTGATCCCTGTGCTCTTGTCTCTGCAGCTATATGGCGGCTGCTGTAGTACCCGTATGCGGAGCAGTTTGGGTGATAGCAGTCCCGTATAGCCTGGGTAACCACCGCGTGCGACCAGCGGTCCGTTTTTACTGTACTGCCTTCTTCCACGCATGACGCTGTGTGGATTCCAGCATATGGCTTAACCTTTCATCCACTCCCAGAAACAAGACGGTATGGGTGCTTAAGGGTACTGTTACACCTAGCGATGCACCAGCGATCCCGACTAGCGATATGGCGCAGTCAGGATCGCTGGTGCATCGCTAAGTGGTCGCTAGTGAGCTGCCACTCAGGCAGATCTCACCAGCGACATCGCTGGGGACGGGGATCGCTACTTACCTGTCATACGCGGCGATCCTGCGTCCTCCCGCCAGGCTCCACGCGTCGCTCGTCGTCACAGCAGGAAGCGCCGCAGGAAGTGGACGACGAGAAATGATCCAGCAGCTTCTCGCGCGATCAGCGATTACCAGCGGGGGAGCCGGTCGGAGGTAAGTATCACATGCAGTGATATCGCTAGCAATATCGCTGCAACGTCACAAAATTGGTGACTTTACAGCGATATTGATAGCGATATTGCAGTGTGTAATGGGGGCTTTAGTCTATTATTTATTGGGATGATATGGACAACGATGGGAGGTGATAACAGATGGTATAGTAGAACACAGTTATGGATGATTCAGTAGATTGTTGTACAAAATGTGGACGATTCAGGTAAAAACTACAAAAGACAGATAATACAGCATATCAGTACTAGACAGTATACAATACACGAATACTGGCAGGTAATAACAATGCAGGGTATTATCACAACAGTAGCAATGATACGGGATGCTGCTATCATGAATTATATAAGACCTGAGCAATACAACATACACAGCAGCAAAGAGAAAGAAATATCCAAACACAACTAGTGGCTGCCAGCCTCACACTCCCTGAACAGAGGATGCATAACTAGAGGATGCTTATAACGAATATGCAGTGAAATAACATCGCAGGAGCTGAGCATGCACTGCAAACATCATAGGGGCTGCATTATGGCTGCTAACAGAGATGCATAACTAATAATTGCATTATCCTTACCAGAATCCGCTTGTTATAGCAATGGTTTTGCAAAGAGCTGAGCTAAACACATGACAGCTGGAGAATGATTACATGTTGTTGACCAAGGCTAGAAGAAGGGGCGGTTTTGAACAATTAACCATTCGGGGAACAGAAAATTCCAAACACAGGAATAAAAGAGAAGGGGCAACTTATGACACCTACTGGCGATAGCTGGAACAGCACATGAAAATAACTAGCTGCACAAAATGGGCAGAGCATCCCCAAAATCCTTATTGCTTTTGACATTTCTTGCAAGCCTTAATTCATTGTCAGCTTTAGTAATCTGATTCGTGCCCTGCTGGTTCTGCATAAAGCATTATATTCTTCTTTAGATGTGCCTCCCTCTTTCCATTTGATAAACATTTCTTTCTTCCTTTTTGGCATGTTTAAGTCCTGTGTTCATCAATCCTTGTTTTCTTAAATGCTTTGAATTCTTCCCTCTTTTTGGAATTGTTAACAATTATGCTTTGAGAATTTCATTTTTCAAGATTTCACATCCTTCCTGGACATTTTTGTCCTTAAGGATATCCAGCCATTGGATCCCTCTGATTCTCTTTCTGAGTCCCCTAAAATCTGCCTTTCTGAAATCTAACCTTGAAGTCTGAGTCTTCACAGGTCTTCCTCCTCTAGTTATCCAAAATTCTATAATAGCATGGACCAGAGGCGTAGCTAGGGTTTTGGTTCAGGGGGGGCGAAACTTCTGAGTGGGCCCCTAACCAGAGAACCTCAACAGATGACCGCTCTGTTGCCAAAAATAATCTATATATAAAAAGACCAATATTGATATTACCGCCATATGGTCAGTGGTAAAAAATACCAGTCCTACAGAACATATAATAGATTACAGCAGAGTTACAGATAGTGTCTTACCGCTGACATTGTTTCTGATGGAATCCTTCACTTTTCACGTTTTTTCCATCTGGCCGAGACTGACATGACGACTCCTCCAGGCAGGACTCGGCTGCAGAGAATACAACAAAGACACGTTTCACTTCTCATATTTTCAGCACTGTCACCTATTGGACTATTCTCAACCTGCACAAACTGCTCATCCTGCTGATACCCCAATACTGAGCCGCTGCTGCCGTATGTGTCCCAATTACTGCACCTACTGTGTGGTTCTGTGTGACCTCTAAATTTTAAAGCAACCCTCTACAATATAGTGATGCCGGGTGTAGGTGCCCTAGAGAACAGTGCCCACATTTTGTCCCCTAGAATGTAATAGTGTCCTGTGTGTGCCCCTTTGACAGTCACAGTAACCCAAGTTCCCTTATAATAAGTGCCCACTTTACATTTAGTAATGTCCCGAGCCTCCCCCCTGTACAGCTCCTCTATACACAGTATGATGCTCTCTTATACACAATATAATGCCCCCTCACTGTATGATGGCCCCATCACTATAATCCCCACACTGTATGATGGCCCCCTAGATAGCATCCATATAGCACAGTGGTCTCCAACCTTTCTGACCTTGAGAGCCACATTCAGCTTAGACAGAGGGGCGCGAGCCACATTCAGCACTGAGAATCGCGAGCCACATCCAGCTCCCATCTCCTTCAAAGTAGTGTCAACCAAAGCCCCCATTCCCCCATTACAGGTATAAAGATAACCAAAGCTTTTCCACAGAAATCACTCCAAAGCAGTGCACTGAGATCCAGGGGTTCCCATAATACCCCCATTCAGTATTCTCCCATCAAGGACTCCCAACACACAGTCACATCCAGCTTTGAGCACCTCCTCTAACAGGTAGTATCATCCTCCAGCGTACCATACCTAAAATATCTCTAAACCCCTAAAACCAGTAAATGTGCATCCAGATCTGCTCTTCTGTGCAGGGCTACTCGCAAAGATCACCATTTTGAGATGCACTCTTCATACCTGTTTGCTAGACCTGGACTTAATGCACCAAGCTGGCAGACAGTCACGAGCCACAATTCATGGGACCGCGAGACACATGTGGCTCCCGAGCTACAGTTTGGGAACCCCTGATATAGTATAATACACCATATAGTCCTCAACATAGTATAATGCACCCCCATAGGCAGAGTCTATAGTATAATGCAGCCCCCATAGGCAGAGTCTATAGTATAATGCACCCCCATGGGCAGCCTCTGTATTATAATGCACTCCCCATATGCAGATTCTATATTATAATGTACCCCATAGACAGCCTCTGTATTATAATGCATCCCCATAGGCAGCCTCTATATTATAATGCACCCCCATAGGCAGCCTCTATATTATAATGCACCCCCATAGGCAGCCTCTATATTATAATGAACCCCCATAGGCAGCCTCTATATTATAATGCACCCCCCATAGGCAACCTCTGTAGCCCCATAGGCAGCCTCTGTATTATAATGTACCCCCATAGACAGCCTCTGTATTATAATGTACCCCCATATTCAGCCTCTGTACCCCCATAGACAGCCTCTGTATTATAACGTACCCCCATATTCAGCCTCTGTACCCCCATAGACAGCCTCTGTATTATAACGTTCCCCCATATTCAGCCTCTGTACCCCCATGGACAGCCTCTGTATTATAATGTACCCCCCATAGTCAGCCTCTGTACACCCATAGGCAACCTCTGTACTATAATAAAGTACCCCCATAGGCAGCCTCTGTACCCCCATAGGCAGCCTCTGTATTATGATGTACCCTCCATAGACAGCCTCTGTACCCCCATAGTCAGCCTGTATACACATATAGGCAGCCTATTATAATGCACACCGTTACAAAAATAAGTACATCTAATACTCACCTCTCTTCCTCCCAGCTCATGTGTGGCTCCTTGCTCTCCCGCTCATCTCCTGACAGCGGGTGCTGGGCAGTGAAGTCAGCGCGCCCGCTGTCAGGGAGAGGGGGATGATGGGAGTCTGGGAGAGGGAGCGTAAAGCTCCCTCTCTCAGCACTGCGGTCAGCTGTATGGGCTAGATGCCGATACAGCTGACCCTGCAATGACGGGCGGGGGGCCCCCTGCTGGCACAGGGCCCCCCGCCTGCTCAGGGGCCCCATAGCGGCCGGGCGGCAGAGCAGGGTGTCATGTCAGACACTGTTCGCACCAGGGTGTCCGTCAGACAGCAGTAATACCCCATCCTACCACATGGATCTCAGCGGCGCTGGTTGGTCTTCTGATCCGGCTTGGATTGGGTTAACCAGGCTGTCATTTTGGCTGAGGGCTTAGCCACGCCCTCTGTCTTTAAATTGCCCTGTGTGACTATGGGCGTCGCCGACTATAGCTCTTGCCTTGTGCTAAGCGATACTGGAGTGGTGGTCTAAGGAGCATACGGTTGCTGGTGTAGTGTATTCCATTGTTGCCATTTTGCCTCCCTGTGTTGTATTATTTGGTTGCCCTTGCACATTACTGTATTCCCCTGTGTGTACGCGGTGTGGTGCATTTCCGTTATCCCTGTCCATACTTATTTGTGGGGTCTGGTGCTTGGTCTCCTCACTGGGTGGAGGGTGGTGGGTTCAGCTTAGGGCTGGACAGGAGACAAGGACAGGGTGGAGGCCCAGGCAGGCACACCTTCAGTGTAAACCCTGGGTTGAGGGACAGACAGGGTTTCCCCTAGTCTGAGGGACACCGCAGGGGCCTCGGGGTTTCAGCCTAAAGTTACCTAGGCTTCCCATGACACAGGGAGATCGATTCTCTCTGCCCTGCTGCAGAGAATATAATTGTATTGGCGTGCGCAGTAGTGTAGCACCGGGTGGGCCCCCGCCCCCTCTGCCCCCCAGGTAGCTACACTACTGGCATGGACGCTACCTCCTAGGGTCCCAGCCACTTTTACCTCCTCAACCATTTCCTCCCTGTTTATAAGGATTAGATCCAAGGTAGCAGTTCCCCTTGTTTTCTCCCCTACCTTTTGCAAGATAAAGTTGTCAGCAAGAGAGGATAAGAATTTCCTTGACCTGTTAGTTTTGCCTGAGAGAGATTCCCAACAAATGTCTGGATAGTTGAAATCTCCCATGACAACTATGTCATATTTTTTGGAGAACTTGGCCATTTGATGCATAAAGAGTTCATCCATAGCTTCAGCTTGCACAGGCGGCCTGTAGTAAATGCCTACAATGGTGTCCTTTCCATTGTTCTGTCCTTGTATTCTTACCCAAACAGTTTCCACAGAACTCCCAGTCTCTGAAGCTTCAATCTCTGTGCAGATATACGCGTTTCTAACATACAATGCGACACCCCCTCCTCGTTTATCAAGTCTGTTTCTTGCAAATAAGTTGTATCCTTCTAGCCTTAAATAAGTTGTTCCTGCCTCGCGTTCTCTGTGCATTGCATTCAGATACCTGCATTACAACACTCATATACATTTTGTTTTTTGCTTCTCACATCCCTATACCCACTTTGTTTACCTGTGGTCTACCAAACATGACAGCTCTCTGTGCTTTATTTTATCTAACCTTACAGCCAGAGCTGGCATCACCCAGCCTCAGTGTCCGGCCTCGCCCTCTGCACACTCATTGGCTGCCAGTAATCTGTCTCTGTGCTGACCTCTGTCATCAGTACAGTATTCAAAATAACAGAGCAATGTCCTGTGTCCTCATCTGTGGAAAGCAGCACAATCACTCCTCTCCACAGTAGTGATAGAGAGTCACATGTCCCCATACTAAATCCACAGTGGTGTCAGAGAGTCACATGTCCCCACACCACATCCACAGTGGTGATAGAACTCCTCATGACTCCACACCACATCCAGAGAGGTGATAGAGCTTCTCATGTCTACACATGACATCCATAGTGGTGATAGAGCTTCACATGCCCTCACATCACATCCATAGTGATGATAAAGCTTCACATTATTATTATTATTTATTTATATAGCACCATTGATTCCATGGTGCTGTACATAAGAAGGGGTTACATACAAATACACATGTCTCCATATCACATCCACAGTGGTGATAGAGACTCATGTGAAGCTCTACACCACATCCACAGTGGTGATAGAGCTTCACATGTCTCCATGTCACATCCACAGCGGTGATAGCGCTTCACATGAGTCTCTACACCACATCCACAGTGGTGATAGAACTCCTCATGACTCCACACCACATCCAGAGAGGTGATAGAGCTTCTCATGTCTACACATGATATCCATAGTGGTGATAGAACTTCACATGTCCTCACATCACATCCATAGTGATGATAGAGCTTCACATTATTATTATTTATTTATATAGCACCATTGATTCCATGGTGCTGTACATAAGAAGGGGTTACATACAAATACACATGTCTCCATATCACATCCACAGTGGTGATAGAGACTCATGTGAAGCTCTACACCACATCCACAGTGGTGATAGAGCTTCACATGTCTCCATGTCACATCCACAGCGGTGATAGCGCTTCACATGAGTCTCTACACCACATCCACAGTGGTGATAGAACTCCTCATGACTCCACACCACATCCAGAGAGGTGATAGAGCTTCTCATGTCTACACATGATATCCATAGTGGTGATAGAACTTCACATGTCCTCACATCACATCCATAGTGATGATAGAGCTTCACATTATTATTATTTATTTATATAGCACCATTGATTCCATGGTGCTGTACATAAGAAGGGGTTACATACAAATACACATGTCTCCATATCACATCCACAGTGGTGATAGACTCATGTGAAGCTCTACACCACATCCACAGTGGTGATAGAGCTTCACATGAGTCTCTACACCACATCCACAGTGGTGATAGAGCTTCACATGTCTCCATATCACATCCACAGTGGTGATAGAGCTTCACATGTCTCCACATCACATCCACAGTAATGATAGAACTTCACATGTTCCCACATCACATCTACAGTGGGACAGAGCTTCACATGTCCCCACATCACATCCACAGTGGCGACATAGCTTCACATGTCTCCACATTACATCCACAGAGGTGATGGAGCATCACATGTCCCCATACCACATCCATAGTGGTGATAGAGCTTCACATGAGTCTCTACACCACATCCACAGTGGTGATAGAGCTTCACATGTCACCATATCACATCCACAGTGGTGATAGAGCTTCACATGTCTCCACATCACATCCACAGTAATGATAGAACTTCACATGTTCCCACATCACATCTACAGTGGGACAGAGCTTCACATGTCCCCACATCACATCCACAGTGGCGACATAGCTTCACATGTCTCCACATTACATCCACAGAGGTGATGGAGCATCACATGTCCCCATACCACATCCATAGTGGTGATAGAACATCACATGTCCCCACAACACATCCACAGTGGTGATAGAGCTTCTCATGTATTCACACCAAATCCATAGTTGGACAAAAACCAAGTGGACTTGTCAGATCTCTCGCTACAGTCCTCAGCAATCTGTGCACATTACATCACTTGTCCCCACTTTACATCAACAGTGTTGATAGAGCTCTACATGTCCCCACATCACATCCACAGTGGCGACATAGCTTCACATGTCTCCACATTACATCCACAGAGGTGATGGAGCATCACATGTCCTCATACCAAATCCATAGTGGTGACAACACATCCACAGTGGTGATAGAGCTTCTCATGTATTCACACCAAATCCATAGTTGGACAAAAACCAAGTGGACTTGTCAGATCTCTCGCTACAGTCCTCAGCAATCTGTGCACAGTACATCACATGACCCCACTTTACATCAACAGTGTTGATAGAGCTCTACATGTCCCCACATCACATACACAGTGATGCTAGAGCTTCACATGTTCCAACATCACATCTACAGTGGAATAGAGCTTCACATGTCTCCACATCACATCCACAGGGATGATAGAGCTTCACATGTTCCAACTTCACATCCACAGTGGTAATAGAGCTTCACATGTTTCCACACCACATCCACAGTGGTAATAGAACTCCTCATGTCTCCACCCCACATCCAGAGAGGTGATAGAGCTTCTCATGTCTCCACATCACATCCATAGAGGTGATAGAGCTTCACATGTCTCCACATCACATGTCTCCACATCACATATACAGTGCTGATAGAGCTTTACATGTCCCCACAGCACATTCACTGTGGTGATAGAGCTTCACATGTCCCCACAGCATATTCACAGTGGTGATAGAGCTTCACATGCCTCCACATCACATCTACAGTGCTGATAGAGCTTTACATGTCCGCACAGCACATTCACTGTGGTGATAGAGCTTCACATATCACCATATCACATCCACAGTAGTGATAGAACTTCACATGTTCCCACATCACATCTACAGTGGTGATAGAGCACCACATGTCCCCACATCATATCCACAGTGGTGATAGAGCTTCTCATGTATTCACACCAAATCCATAGTTGGCCAAAAATCTAGTGGACTTGTCAGATCTCTCGCTACAGTCCTCGGCCATCTGTGCAAACTATGTTTTCTTTCAACTGCCTCAGCGTTTCAGAGAAAGACATACCAGGTTGCAATAGCGCAGCCGTGCTCTGATTTATGCTAGCTGTGGTTTGGGCAGAATGAATATAATGATAGGTTCCCTTTAATTACTGATCAAGATTTCAAGAGTGAACTCAGTTACCCTATTTTGCCTCTTTCTCTCCCAAACATCATGGTGCAGTGCTGTTGTAACTGCCTAGTTCATACTTCCTAAGAATCTGTTTCCTCTGCCAAGAGCGAAACTTCATTTATAATCAAGAGTACAGGACTTTTCCTCTCCAAACCTCTCTGCTTACCAGCCCTAAGCACAAATTGGATTCATGCTAAACAGCAGTTGAAAGCAGATTTTTAGCGATCTTGAACTTGGCAGTTAAGGGGAACCTGTCATGTTAAATAACGCTATTAAACTGCAGATACAGTGCTGTGCAAATTAATTGGGACAAAGCATTTTTTCAAGTAAAATCGTAAGTTGGTTACCAGTCATTGATTCAAACCAGTTTTAACTGCTTTGACAAGGTGTGAATGCTTGTTCAAAGCAGTTAAAACTGGTTTGAATCACTGACTGGTAACCAACTTACGATTTTACTTAAAAAAATGCTTTGTCCCAATTAATTTGCACAGCACTGTATGGTGTTAATCTGCAGTTTAATAGTGTTCTGACACTGTGCGGGGCCAACTCAGAGAACATGCTGCCGGGAGGAAATGAACTGGAACTTTCACCCCTCATTGTATAGAAGGCGGTGGCTTTAACTCATGACACTGACTGATCGCTGCCTCTAATGATGTTCCTGCTGTCATTCAGCGTGCCGTGAGCATGGTTAAATCAACCAATTTTTATACACAGAGTAGTGATTGAAACCATGCCGGTGTAATAGGCCATAGTATATCCCGAGTCCAGACTACATTATAGCGAGGGTTAAAGCGGCATAGGCTTGATTATACCCAGGGTATGTTATGGCCTAGGTCAATTTATACTCTGGGATATAAATTGGCCTAGGCCATTTCATACTCCCTCATGCCAGATTATACCCCTCTTGATTTCAGCAGCGTTGAGTGATGGGACGCCCTCACACCAAGGGCTGTGGGGTACTCGGTACCGGTTCCGGCGAGCCTCAGGGGGGAGGTGTCACGGCAGCTGGGACCCGGCCCATGGCCCTGGGCGCCCAATGTAACAAGGCGAAATGTTCAGTGTGAATGAATAAGTAGTGACGCCACCTGTGGTGTTCGGCAATTAAGATGTTAAGTCGACGCTGCAGACAGATCCTCTGGGACAGATGGTGTGGTGCAGCAATGATGGTATAGCCCTCCACAGGCAGGGCTGTAGTCCCAGGGCAGAGTAGATGTAGTGACACGCAGATGGTGTAGTGTCGGGCGCAGGGGAGGTAGCAGTGCTAGGCGGGTTGATGCAGGAATAAGTGGAGGACACCGGGGCATGTAATTCCAAAGCTTTACTCACAGTCTGTTGTGGCCCAAGAGCCCGCATCAGTGCCGTGTCCTCCGAGTCAGGAGCTCAGCCAACTTCCAGGCAAGATGAAGTTCTCCTTTCCAACACTCCGCCAACATATGTGTCTTTCCTGAACGTCTCCCTCTTAGCAGGGCCGGCCCGAGAGAATACGGCGCCCTAGGCGAAACTATTTTGTTGCGCCCCTACTATTCTTGGCAGTAGATGAAAACTTATATAAATTTAGGAGCAAAATAAACCACAACAACAATGATTAATTAACTCTTTCCTAACTCTTTAATCTTCTGAGAAGTTGTATAGGACAAATATATACAAAGTAATCAATAACACAAAACAAAAACGACCATAGGTAATTAAAATTTTTGTTTCCTTGCCTTTTTTTTTTAAAAGGATGACACTAAGTTACCGAGATTAATTTGTTTAGCAACTTCAGATTCTATCGAAATTGTTGCCAACCCAACCAACCTCTCTTGCGTCATATTTGCCCTTAAATATGTACACTTTTCTTTCCATCCCTATAACTTTTTGCCTTTTGAAAAGATTTTTTATAATTTTTTCTATTTTTTCTCTGGCGCCCCCTTTGGGTCGGCGCCCTAGGCGGCCGCCTAGTTCGCCTATACGTTCGGGCCGGCCCTGCCTCTTAGCGCCTTTAATGAAGTACTCACAGTACTGAGTTACACTGGAGTTCCTCCTGTCAGATGTTCCTATTAATCCTACTTGTACGGCAGACAGCTGTAGCCTGCTTCGGGGACTCTCTGCTACCAAGGCCCGGCTCACTATCGTTGCTGTTGTGCCCCCAAGTCTTGCGTGGGAATAAAGTCGTGACAAACTTCTATTCCTCCGGTGTCTGTTGCAGGACCATTAGTATCCAAACAACCTCGGGGACCGGACCCCGGCCTTGCGCTTAGAACTTGGTAAGGGTTCTCCTCTAACCCTGGATCTTGGTTCTCTTCTCCTCACGTTCCATACTAATCCTTTCCTTCTTATGGAGAGTCAGGCTTTCTTTCTATATTCCTTTCCTGTGCCAGCAGACCCAGATCACTGAGGTCGGCTGCAGCACTTCCTTCATCCATCCCTCTCTGGGGATCTCCTTACACAGGTCCGACCTCGTCAGACTCCTGTGACTAACTCTCTTATCCTAACCTCTATCCCGCTCTTTTTGTGCAAACTAAACACCCGCCTCCCAGCACGCTTCGTGTTCCAAGCAGGGAGCCACCAAAGGGTGCTTTGCTACACTACTGTGTTGTGTGGGATGCAGGTGTTGGAGCGTGGTCAGGTGTCTCCACCTTACCTGGATGGTGGGGTACCACACCTCAGGAGGAGGTGCAGTACCTCTGTGGCGACTGAACACTCAGGGGCGCAACATACTCCCCCGTTAAACACAGCACGTCCGCGAGCTGCAAGAAAACAAAGTTGACAAAACACAGGAACATACAAAAATTTTTGTAATGCTTAGTAAACAATTCTTATCTAATCTTCTCAATATGAGAGGCACTGTTTCTTGAACGTTGCAAACAATTTTTAACTATCTATCTATATTTTAACACAGTTCCTAATTCAAAGTGCTATTAGCAGTAAACACACTACCACTTCAAGTATTATCATTATCATATTTCTTCATCATCTCTCTTTCACATTTTCTACTTTCTTTCATTAACTTTAAGTGACAATCGTTAATGCCTGGTTCGCCACCTACATTTTTCAAATCTTCATCTTTATTCAAATTTCTTTATTAAAACATTCCTATTGGTCATTATTATTAACTAGATTCTATCTAAAAGCTATTCTCTATTAATACTTTCATAAGGCATAATATAAAATACTTCACATCAATAATTCTTGTAAGTGCTGGACACCGCTCCCAGCCGGGATCTCTTGCAGTGTCCTTGGGTTGGAGCTTTGCTCCATGATGAGGCAGTCCTTATCTTCAAAAGAAGGCCTATGTAAAACCAAGAGAGGGCACCTAAAGAGGTGCAACTATTTACAAACACAGTTCTGGATCATTCAGTGTCCATGATCTCCACAGTTCAGTATGAAAGACGCTGCCAAAAATACTGGGCAACAAACTGGAACAATAAAAACATGATGACCAAGAAAAAATAGAAAAAAGGTAGCAAACTAGAAAAACAGGCACAATGGTGCAAATTCCCTCCTGGGCAACAAAGTTAGGTATTGACTATGTTCTGATTAGTGGTCCCCTCCTGGGGTACTGGAAGCTGTTGGCTTGGGCTGCTTCCAGGGGAGATGCTCTGGGTGTCTTCCTCTTGTTGCTGGCTGTCTACAAATTGCAGATATTCCCTCTCTCCAGGTGATGGGTGGGTTGCTACTGGTTCAGGTGGTATTTCTGCTGCCAACAAGTCAGCCAGGGCTGTAGCCGGTACCGACAGATGCTGCTCTGCAAACCCAATTGGTACCACAATTGGCGGTACCACTGCCGGTTGTTGCGGGCTGGATGCCATTGTAGTGCCACCACTCATGGTCTGGGTAATCACTGGACCATTCCGGTCCACAGGCACGGCTCCTAGTGCCAGGATCATGGCAGGGGCGGCGACCATACCTGGTGCCTCCCGATGCTGTTCTGGCTCCTGCTTAGGTACCGGGTGGCGAATGATGGCAGCCGCAACCCCTGGAGTCGATTGATGAACGGCCAGTAGCTGCATCCGTGTCGGCACAGGGCTGGGGCATACCGGTAAAAGCCTGTGCAGCCGCGCCAGAGCCGGGCTGGGACTCTGTTCCTGCCCCACAGCCTCCGGAACCCTCATGTACCTTCTTCTGGCAGGCCGCATCCAGTGGCAGCGTCGGCCTGGGGGTGGTAATGGACGCTGTGAAGGGTATCGCAGAGTTGCCTGGGGGAGGGTTGCTTCTCCCCACCATTTTCTCCTGGCCTCCGCGTTCCTATCATCATGACGTTCTCTCCTCCTTCTTCCTGTCTCGACTCTTTTCCCGCCACCGACTCTCGCTCCTCCTTCTGGTGGCGGCATCTTCTTCCTACTCCTCCATACCAGGCCAGTATACGAACCCCTCGGGGGGTGGGCCATGTTGCTGTCGCATAGAAGTTCAGACAGGGGAGGCCCAGGACAGTTCGCGGTCTCTTCCCAGGACCACCCATACTGTCACACCCTTCTTCCCCGCACCGGCAGCCATTTTTAGCGTTCATTTTACAGTCTATCAAATTGGGTCTTCTGCACATTTCCACAAATTTTTAAGTTCAATAAATCGTAGGCACACAGAGCCCGGTGACACCGGGCTTCGTCATCCTGTTCGTGACGCCAAGATGGGATGCCCCCACACCCAGGGCTGTGGGGTACTCGGTACCGGTCCCGGTGAACCTCAGGGGGGAGATGTCACGGCAGCTGGGACCCGGCCCATGGCCCTGGGCGCCCAATGTAACAAGGTGAAATGTTCAGTGTGAATGAATAAGTCGTGACGCCACCTGTAGTGTTCGGCAATTAAGATGTTAAGCCGACGCTACAGACAGATCCTCTGGGACAGATGGTGTGGTGCAGCAATGATGGTATAGCCCTCCATAGGCAGGGCTGTAGTCCCAGGGCAGAGTAGATGTAGTGACACGCAGATGGTGTAGTGTCGGGCGCAGGGGAGGTAGCAGTGCTAGGCGGGTTGACGCAGGAATAAGTGGAGGACACTGGGGCATGTAGTTTCAAAGCTTTACTCACAGTCTGTTGTGGCAAAAGAGCCCGCATCAGTGCTGTGTCCTCTGGGTCAGGAGCTCAGCCAACTTCCAGGCAAGATGAAGTTCTCCTTTCCAACACTCCGCCAACATATGTGCCTTTCCGGAACGTCTCCCTCTTAGCTCCTTTAATGAAGTACTCACAGTACTGAGTTACACTGGAGTTCCTCCTGTCAGATGTTCCTATTAATCCTACTTGTACGGCAGACAGCTGTAGCCTGCTTCGGGGACTCTCTGCTACCAAGGCACGGCTCACTATCGTTGCTGTTGTGCCCCCAAGTCTTGTGTGGGAATAAAGTGGTGACAAACTTCTATTCCTCCGGTGTCTGTTGCAGGACCATTAGTATCCAAACAACCTCGGGGACCGGACCCCGGCCTTGCGCTTAGAACTTGGTAAGGGTTCTCCTCTAACCCTGGTCCTTGGTTCTCTTCTTTTCCTCACGTTCTGTACTAATCCTTTCCTTCTTATGGAGAGTTGTTATGATTGAGTCACCGTAGGAGGCAAAAACAGAAATGCTAGCTAAGTCCTGAAAACCAGAGAAGTTGGCAACTATCAGATTGCAGACCCCTGAACCTATCAACACAACTAGCAGTAGCCGTGGGGGGTTCCTACGATGACCTAAACCCCTCGATCACAGCCGGAGAGATACATAGGCCTAAAGAAGGAAAGGGGAAATCTAACTGCCCCAGAGCAGACCCCAAAGCAATAGGCAGCCCCCCACATATAATGACGGTGAAGCAAGATGAAAACACTTAGGCCGGTTTCACACTAGCGCATTTTCAGCGCGCGCACGGCCGGGGGTAGCTCCGCCCCCGATCCGGCTCTCTGCCCGGCGTGCCCGCCCCTTCCTTGTAGCGCCGCCTCCTAGCGGACAGCGGCGCCTGCGATCGGCGCACCCTATCTTTAGCATAGGGTGCGCCGATCGTGCGCAGGCCGTGCGCTAGTTGCGCTTTGACCTGCGCTGCGCACTTTTGACGGTGCGCCGTGCGCGCCAAAATCAAACTTTTCGGATTTTGGCGCGCACGGCGCACCGTCAAAAGTGCGCAGCGCAGGTCAAAGCGCAACTAGCGCACGGCCTGCGCACGATCGGCGCACCCTATGCTAAAGATAGGGTGCGCCGATCGCAGGCGCCGCTGTCCGCTAGGAGGCGGCGCTACAAGGAAGGGGCGGGCACGCCGGGCAGAGAGCCGGATCGGGGGCGGAGCTACCCCCGGCCGTGCGCGCGCTGAAAATGCGCTAGTGTGAAACCGGCCTTACACAGACAGAAAGACAGGCTGAGCAAAGGCGGGGCCCAAAAACTACCTAGATAGGAACGGATAGGAAGGCTGCTGTCTGCAATCTGCCAAAACCCTATCAGAGACAAAAGCCAACAAGCTGATATAAAAATGGCCCTGAAGCAACTAAGCTTCAAAAACTAAATCAGCACTCAGGTACATTCAGAAGACAGAGCTCAAGGAACACTGCACACTCCAGCAGGGAGTGGCAGAATCCAAAAAGCAAGAAAAACAAAAACAAATCTTAGATGCAAAAAGGCAAAACAGAAAACTTAGCTTTAGGAGAGCAGGAATCAGACTGGTGTCCAAGAGTCCACAGAGAAATCACCCGCAGGGCAGAAAGGGCGTAGGCTGCCTTAAATCCAGTCAGTGACTCCACTCAGCCAATCGTCTTCATTAGTCCCAGGTGCCTGATAATCAGGCTCACTACCTTCCTTCACTAGAATAGGGAGTTCACCAGGCCTCAGTGACGGAGGGGAAAATGAACTCACAACAGTACCCCCCCCTTGAGGAGGGGTCACCGAACCCTCAACAACGCTACCAGGGCGATCAGGGTGAGCCCGATGAAAGGCACGCACCAATCTTTTGGCATGAATATCAGAGGCAGAGACCCAGGAATTATCCTACTGACCATAACCCTTCCACTTAACCAAATACTGGAGTCTCCGTCTAGCCAGATGGGAATCCAGAATTTTCTCTACCTCATATTCCAAGTTACCTTCAACCAATACAGGGTCCGGAAGTGCCACCTCAGGCACAACTGGCTCAACAAACCTCTTCAACAAGGACTTATGGAACACATTATGGATCTTAAATGTGACAGGAAGAGCCAAACGAAAAGAGACCGGATTAATAATCTCCAAAATCTTGTAAGGTCCAATAAATCTAGGCTTAAACTTAGGAGAAGCCACCTTCATAGCAATATTTTTTGATGATAACCACACCATATCACCAATCTTAAACTGGGGACCAATGGTCCTATGTCGATTGGAAAACCGCTGGGCCTTTTCCTGGGAGAGAGATAACTTATCCACCACTTGGTCCCAGATCTGGTGCATTCTCTCCACCACAGTGTCAACACCTGGGCAGGCAGAAGGCTCCACCTGCCCTGAAGAAAATTGAGGGTGAAAACCAAAGTTACAAAAAAAAGGTGACATCAAAGTGGCAGAACTAGCTCTATTATTGAAAGCAAATTCGGCCAAGGGCAAAAATGAAACCCAATCATCCTGATCAGCGGAAATAAAACATCTCAAATACGACTCCAAGGTCTGGTTTGTTCTCTCTGTCTGCCCATTGGTCTGAGGGTGAAAAGCAGAGGAGAAGGACAACTGAATTCCCAACTTGGAACAGAACGTCCTCCAAAATTTAGACACAAATTGAACTCCTCTGTCAGATACAATGTTCTCAGGAATCCCGTGCAAGCGAACCACCTGTTGCAAAAACAGAGGCACCAACTCAGAGGAAGATGGCAACTTAGGGAGTGGTACAAGATGAACCATCTTAGAGAACCTATCACAAATCACCCAAATAACAGTCATTCTTTGAGAGACCGGCATATCAGAAATGAAATCCATTGAAATATGGGTCCATGGCCTCCTGTGGACCGGCAAAGGCATCAACAACCCACTAGAGCGAGAACAAGATTTAGACCGGGAGCAAGTCCCACAGGACTGCACAAAATTCCTGACATCATGAGACAAGGTGGGCCACCAAAAAGAGCGACTCACCAGATCTCTAGTACCAAAAATACCTGGATGACCAGCCAATGCAGAGCAATGAACTTCAGACATCACTCTCTTTTCTTCCACTGGTCAGGAACATACAACTTTCCACTGGGGCAACGCTCAGGTTTGTCCTCCTGGAACTCTTGCAGAGCAAGTCTCAAATCGGGCGAGATGGCAGAAAGAACTACCCCTTCGCCTAAGATGGTGGCAGGCTTGGTCACCACAGGAGAATCAGCAAAGAAACTCCTAGAGAGGGCGTCTGCCTTGACATTCTTAGTTCCAGGAAGGAAAGAGACCACAAAATCAAAACGTGTAAAAAACAAGGCCCACCTAGCCTGTCTAGGGTTCAAGCGTTTAGCCGACTCTAGGTAAATCAAATTTTTGTGGTCAGTGAGGACCACAACTTGATGTTTGGCTCCCTCCAACCAATGTCTCCACTCCTCAAATGCCCATTTCATGGCCAACAGTTCCCGATTCCCCACATCATAGTTACGTTCAGATGAAGAGAACTTACGGGAAAAGAAAGCACAGGGATTCATTTTAGATGTTACCGGATCCTTTTGGGACAACACCGCTCCTGCACCAATCTCAGAAGCATCCACCTCTACCTGGAACGGGAGTGAGACATCAGGTTGCCGCAGAACCGGGGCAGAGGTAAATCTACGCTTCAGCTCCTGAAAGGAAGCAACCGCCTCCGGAGACCAATTCAACACATCCGCACCCTTCCTGGTCAGGTCAGTCAATGGTTTGGCAATACTAGAAAATTTTGCTATAAATTTCCGATAAAAATTAGCAAAACCCAAAAACTTCTGGAGGGCCTTCAAAGAAGTGGGCTGAACCCAATCATAAATGGCCTGTACCTTGGCCGGGTCCATTTCAATAGTTGACGGAGACAAAATAAATACCAAAAAAGAAATTCTCTGTACTCCAAAAAGGCATTTTGATCCTTTGACATACAGAGAATTCTCTCTCAAGATCCGGAACACAGTCCGAATATGTTCCACATGAGAATCCCAATCCTTGGAGAAGATCAAAATATCATCCAGATAGATAATCAAAAATTTATCGACAAAGTCTCGGAAAATATCGTTCATGAAGCACTGGAAGACAGAAGGGGCATTAGTGAGCCCAAAAGGCATCACCAGGTACTCAAAATGTCCCTCCGGAGTATTAAACGCCGTCTTCCATTCATCCCCCTGCTTAATGCGGATAAGATTATACGCCCCCCTGAGGTCAAGCTTGGTAAACCAGCAAGCACCTCTGACTCTAGAGAATAGATCCGAAATCAGGGGTAACGGATACTGATATTTAATAGTAATTTTATTGAGGGCACGATAATCAATACAAGGCCTTAAAGAACCATCCTTCTTGGCCACAAAAAAAAACCGGCACCTAAGGGTGAAGAGGATGGTCTAATATGACCCTTCTCCAACGCCTCCTTAATATAGGACCGCATAGCCTCGTGCTCGGGTACAGATAAATTGAAGAGCCGACCCTTAGGAAATTTACACCCCGGGTTTAGTTCAATTGCACAGTCATAACTCCTATGAGGAGGCAAGGACGCAGACTCATTCTCACTAAATACATCATAGTAGTCCGCCAAATAGTCAGGAACCTCATGCGACTGAGGAGAGGTGGAAAAAACCGGAGCCTCACTAAAGGTACACCGGCAACCCTAACTCACCACAGACACAGACTTCCAATCCAAAACTGGATTATGAATCTGCAACCAGGGAAACCCCAGAACAACGGCATCATGCAGACCATGCAACACCAAAAATCTGCAATTTTCTTGGTGGTCTGGGGCGACCCGCATGACCAACTGGGTCCAAAACTGAGGTTTATTTTTAGCCAGAGGGGTAGCATCAATCCCCCTCAAAGGGATAGGCGTCTGCAGGGGTGTCAACGGAAATCCACAACGTTTAGCAAAATCCAGGTCCATTAGGTTTAGCGCTGCTCCCGAATCCACAAAAGCCTTGGCGGAAAATGTGGACAGGGAACAGATCAGAGTAATCGCCAAAAGAAACTTAGGCTGAACCCCACCAACAGAAAACGTGTGTGCAAAGCTTTTCTCACGTTTAGGACAAACAGAAATAACATGTGAGGCATCTCCACAGAAAAAACACAGCTTATTACGCCTTCTGAATTCCTGACGTTGCGCCTTAGACAAAACTCTATCACATTGCATAGGTTCAGACGTCTGTTCAACCGGTGGCAACACCTCTCGTGTAATCCTGCGTTCACATAAACGCCGATCAACCTGAATGGCTAAAGACATAGAATCGTCCAGACCAGAGGGAACAGGAAATCCCACCATAGTATCTTTTACGGCTTCTGACAAACCCTTCCGAAAGAGAGCAGCCAAGGCACTATCATTCCAGGTAGTAAGGACCGCCCACTTTCAGAACTTTTGACAGTACAACTCTGCAGATTCTCGACCCTGGTTCAATGCTAACAGGGTCTTTTCAGCCTGATCAATAGCATTAGGTTCGTCGTACAGCAACCCCAAGGCTTGAAAAAATGCGTTCATATTAGTCAGAATAGGGTCATCTGGTTTCAAAGAAAACGCCCAATCCTGGGGATCGCCGCGCAGCAAAGAGATGACAATTTTAACCTGCTGCGCGGGGCTTCCTGACGAGTTAGGCTTCAAAGCAAAAAATAATTTACAATTATTTTTGAAACTCAAAAATTTAGATCGATCCCCAAAAAATACATCAGGTGTGGGGATCTTTGGTTCAACAGCATGTGAACGAGCAAGATAGGCGGAAATTCCTCGCACTTCAGCAGCGAGCTGCTCCACACGATCAGACACTTGCTTTATCTCCATTGAGAGAAAAAAAAATTCCCCCTACGGCCTCAGAGATATAGAGGAAAAAATATACACACTTTTTTTTTTTATACAGTTCTTTCCTGCTATTGAGTACCCTAGAATCTGCGGTATGGCGGGTGATTCTGTTATGATTGAGTCACCGTAGGAGGCAAAAACAGAAATGCTAGCTAAGTCCTGAAAACCAGAGAAGTTGGCAACTATCAGATTGCAGACCCCTGAACCTATCAACACAACTAGCAGTAGCCGTGGGGGGTTCCTACGATGACCTAGACTCCTCAATCACAGCCGGAGAGATACATAGGCCTAAAGAAGGAAAGGGGAAATCTAACTGCCCCAGAGCAGACCCCAAAGCAATAGGCAGCCCCCCACATATAATGACGGTGAAGCAAGATGAAAACACTTACACAGACAGAAAGACAGGCTGAGCAAAGGCGGGGCCCAAAAACTACCTAGATAGGAACGGATAGGAAGGCTGCTGTCTGCAATCTGCCAAAACCCTATCAGAGACAAAAGCCAACAAGCTGATATAAAAATGGCCCTGAAGCAACTAAGCTTCAAAAACTAAATCAGCACTCAGGTACATTCAGAAGACAGAGCTCAAGGAACACTGCACACTCCAGCAGGGAGTGGCAGAATCCAAAAAGCAAGAAAAACAAAAACAAATCTTAGATGCAAAAAGGCAAAACAGAAAACTTAGCTTTAGGAGAGCAGGAATCAGACTTGGTGTCCAAGAGTCCACAGAGAAATCACCCGCAGGGAAGAAAGGGCGTAGGCTGCCTTAAATCCAGTCAGTGACTCCACTCAGCCAATCGTCTTCATTAGTCCCAGGTGACTGATAATCAGGCTCACTACCTTCCTTCACTAGAATAGGGAGTTCACCAGGCCTCAGTGACGGAGGGGAAAATGAACTCACAACAGAGAGTCAGGCTTTCTTTCTATATTCCTTTCCTGTGCCAGCAGACCCAGATCACTGAGGTCGGCTGCAGCACTTCCTTCATCCATCCGTCTCTGGGGATCTCCTTACACAGGTCCGACCTCGTCGGACTCCTGTGACTAACTCTCTTATCCTAACCTCTTTCCCGCTCTTGTTGTGCAAACTAAACTCCACTCATCTCTCAACACGCTTCGTGTTCCAAGCAGGGAGCCACCAAAGGGTGCTTTGCTACACTACTGTGTTGTGTGGGATGCAGGTGTTGGAGCGTGGTCAGGTGTCTCCACCTTACCTGGATGGTGGGGTACCACACCTCAGGAGGAGGTGCAGTACCTCTGTGGCGACTGAACCCTCAGGGGCGCCACAGTGATATACACAAAAAATACTTAATTTCAGGTTAGTCAGGTAAGAGATGTGAGGAGATAACCGATTTAAATCTTAAAATTCTAAACACGTAGAATTTTATTACTTGAACCATAAAAACTTCAATCAGTAAAAATATTACACTTCCACAAAGATAATAATGAGGTAATAATTGTACCGCACTTCTTAGTAGTTACACATTGAAGGCAGATGTGGATCTGAGTATGATAAAAAGAGATATGCACACTTTTCAACCAATCAGAGAAAGGTGAGAAAAACAAAAAAGGGATAAGATCAAGTTACAATTGTATTCTAAGGGAAAAGCACTTATCTTAATGACAATGACAGTGTAATCTCAGATGTGATGACTGTTGTCCCTTACCAGTCACATTGTATTGTAAGATCAATCTTCATCATGTGATTAACAACACAAATACTGTACCTTCTGTAACGCTCGCGCCCATACTGGGTGGCACGAGCGCAGATTCTGGCCCGACTGTGCTACAAACCAGACTACCCTGGAGGGGCGTGACTAAGCAGCTACCTTGGTGTTCACTGGAGCCTCTAGTGCTGAAGTCAGGCTGGTGCGGCAGGTAGCTGCCAGGTACCACTCCAGGGCGGTGTCTGGCTGTAGCAGCTGATCCCACCAGGGGATGGAACAATAATGACAGGTGCAGTCAAGTACAGACGGGCACGACTGGTACTCTAATGGGCATGGCTGGCACTCTGGCAGGCGGGCATGGCTGGCACTCTGGCAGGCGGGCATGACTGGCACTCTGGCAGGCAGGCGGGCACAGCTGGCACTCTGACAGGCGGGTGCACGTAGGATAAGAGAACAGGTAGGAACCAGTTCAGACTGGAGTGATCTAAACCGTAGGATGCGGGATGGAAGCAGAGCAGACCCGCAAGGTGCGGAGCGGGAACGGAGCAGAACTGCAAGCTGTGTAACAGGAGCGGAGCAGAACCGCAAGGTGCGGAACGGGTGCGGAGCAGAGCCGCCGGTTGTGGAGCAAAGAGCAGAGCCGCAAGTTGCGGAGCAATGAGCAGAGCAGAGCCGCAGGGTGTGGAGCAAATAGCAGACCAGAGCCGCAGGGTGCAGAGCAAAGATCAGAGCCGCAGGGTGCGGAGCAAAGAGTAGAGCAGATCCACAGGGTGCAAAGCAAAGAGCAGAGCCGCAGGGTGCAGAGCAGAGCAGCAGGGTGCAGAGCAAAGAGCAGAGCCACAGGGTGCAGAGCAAAGAGTAGAGCAGATCCAAAGGAGTAGACAGAAGGCTACACACAGCTGAGTAGGGAAGAAAACAGGCAACGACAAAAACAGGTACAAGAAACGAACTTAGTACAGACAAGGATGAACACAGGAAAAATCTCAAGACACAGGATTCAGGCCTGAGTATGCACCCCTTAGGGAGGCGGAAAACAAGACACTAAGAGTAGAGATGAGCGACTTTGCCTTTTGTCGGGTCGAGTCGGGTTTCATGAAACCCGACTTTCTAAAAAGTCGGGTCGAACGAAATCGTCCGACTATAGGGAAAAGTCGGGGTCCGACTGAAACACGAAACCAATGCAAGTCAATGGGGAAGCAAAGTCGGCAGGGAGTGGAGGACAGTAAACACACCTACAGTGCCCATTTCAATGCCAACAACATCAATTCTTATTACTTAAGCTTGTCAACCTTAATTTACTTTATAATAATAGTTACGCATTGAAAACTGGGGGTTATTTGGCTAAAGTTGTGGGGGGTGAGGCTGGCGCCAGGTTTTCGTGTGCCCTTGGCCAAAGAGTGTCAGTGCGCCCTTTTAACACATACCACGATTCATAATGCTCCAATACGGCACAGAAATATAGGTATAGTACAATGAAAAATACTTCACTGCTTACATGACATGATTGATATCTATTTTAAATTCTACAATAGCTAAAAAAACGGACAGTATATTACTCCATACAGTATTATGGCCACCACCTAGTGCACCATACAGAATAATGAGCCCCATATATTTCTCCATACAGAATAATTGGTCCCATATAATGTTCCATACAGTATATAATGAGCTCCACATAATGCTACAGTATATGTTGGTCCCCATGGATGATGCTCCACTATCTTATGGGCCCAAATAATGCTCCATAGAGTCCATATATAATGGGCCCCATTTCTAATGCTCCAGTGTATAATGGGCCCAGTAAATGCTGCTCCAGTGTCTGATGTCCCCCATTTGGAATGCTCCAGTATATGTTGGTCCCCATGGATGATGATCCAGTGTGTTATGGGCCCAAATTATGCTCCATATATAATGGGCCCCATTTCTAATTATCTAGTGTATAATGGGCCCCGTAAATGCTGCTCCAGTGTCTGATGTCCCCCATTTGGAATGCTCCAGTATATGATGGGCCAAATGGATGATGCTCCAGTGTATGATGGGCCCCATATATCATTCTCCAGTGTATATTGCTCCCCAAAAAATGCTCCCAACATTTAAAAAAATTAAATACCTCTCCTCGCTGGGCACTGCTCTACTCTGGACTCCTCAGCTTTGCCATTTTAAAGCTCTCTGCACTTGTACTGTTTTGGTAGAGGGCATACAGACGTGATGTCATCGCACTCTGTAATCTGAATGTCACTGTCAGGAAAGGCGGAAGACGTCACGGCGGTGGAGCAGGGAGAGGTAAGTATTGCAAGTGCTGTGGCCCTGAGCAAGCATGGGGGCCCCAATCGTGGGCGACGGCACTGGCACAGGGCCCCTCATAGTACGACGGTATGTCTGACGGCGAGTGGGCCCTCCCACCGGCAGAGACACTTTTGCACACTATGAGGGGCCCTATGCCACTGCCGTCGCTCACGAGTAGGACCCCTCCACCTGTTCAGGGAACCGGCACTTTCATCTGCACCTTCCTCTGTGTCACCATGTAAGGTGGGATAGTATGCGGGAAGGGGCACCTGAGTTTCATCAGTGTCACATTCTGGCTCTGTAGAGTGCGAGGGGAATGTAGTACTGTGGGTCAATGTACCAGTAGAATCATCTAGCACTGGCTGTGCATCAGTGCACTCCATCTCCGATTCATGTTGGACTGGGGAATTCAAAATTTCACTTGATAACACAGGCATGGTCTGTGAAAAGAGCTCCATGGAGTAATCTGAAGTGTGGGCTGCCGCATCCTTCACTTTTAGTCGGGGTGAAGGAGAAAAGGAAAGGGGTGGTTCCTGACCAAAAGCCTGCACTGACGACTCAGTGCTTGCAATTTTTAATCTTCAGAAGAGGAGGCGATAGAGCTGGAGGTTTTTTCGGCAATGTAAAGAAAAACCAGTTCCTGATGTTCCAGCTGTAAAAGCAGTTTACCTACTCCCAGAAAAGGGAGCCTTAAAGGCCTTCTTGTGCCAGCTGATGACGCAGGCTCAACACCTCCTGCCTTAGCTGGAAATCGGCAGTAACACATGGCAGTTAGTCAGGGCAGGACTCTGAGTCTAAGAGCACTTGTGCTCGAAACGCGTACAGAGACCTGGAGAATATCCCCATGCGGTGAACTTTGCTGCCGTGACTTGATCACAAGCAGCCATGAATGTATTTTAAACATGATACAATAAAAATCCTGGATTTTAAATTTCTGGAGCTGGACCTTTCTTCTTTTTCTTGGAGTCATTATACGTCCTGGCAGAGACGTGTCCGCGCTCAGAGCTTTTCAATAGTTCTTACGAATCTACAAGAGGTGAGCTGAAATTTATCTTTTTCAGGAGTCAGGTAACCCACACTTTGCTCTCCCCTTTAACCATGTGCTTTATTTTTATCCTCCTGTGTTCCCTTACCATCCACATTCACCACCCTATCCCCCCTCCATCACGACTCATACACATCAGTCCCTCTATACTTCCCTTTCCCATGTACAGCTCCCATGCACTCCTCACCTTCCTGAGAAACCTCATCCCATCTTGCCCAAACACATCGCAGAAAAAAACCTACTTACAATTCCAACAACTATTTGCTCTTTATCTTCCTACTCCTACTGATTTCAGGGGACATCTCCCCCAACCCTGTTCCACCATCCCCCAACCTTAACCCCTACCTTACCTCATATCGAAACCATAATAATCTTATTAATATTACTGCAGTCCCTCATCTCCATCTTTTAATTGTGCCCTCTGGAATCCACGGTCTGCTTGTAACAAGCTTCTTTCCTACACAACTACTTTCTGAACAACTCTCTTAATCTGTTGGCCCTCACTGAAACCTGGATTCAGGATTCTGACACTGTCTCTCCTGCTGCCATTTCCTACGGTGGCTTACAATTCTCTCTCTCCCTGAGACCCACAAACAGACATGGTGATGGAGTCGGCATACTCCTGTCCCCACAATGCACTTTCCTGGTCATCCCTCCCGTTCCATCACTCTTATTCCCTTCTTTTGAGGTCCACACCATCAGGCTCTTCCGTCCCCTCTCCCTCAGAGTAGCGGTCATATACCAGCCCCCAGGCTCACCCACCCACTTCCTTGATAACTTTTCAGCCTGGCTGCCGCACTTCATGTCCTCAGAACTTCCAACCCTTATCCTAGGAGACTTCAACATTCCCATTAACAGCCCTACTTCCACATCTGCATCCCAGCTTCTATCACTAACCACCTCTCTAGGCCTCTCGCAGCTTTCAACCTCTGAGACACAAAAGGATGGTAACACCCTTGATCTGGTCTTCGGCCGGATCTGTTCAATCTCCCACCTAAATAACTCACCGCTTCCACTCTCTGACCACAACATTCTCTCCTTCACGCTCACAAATCCTCGCCCACCCCAGCTCACTCCTACCTACCACACAGTCAGAAATCTACAAGCCATTAACCCTCAGACACTTTCAGATTCCCAACACTCATCACTGTCACCAATCTCCTCTTTTTCCTGTCCTAATCTGGCTGTTCTTCACTACAATGACACTTTTAGAAGCACCCTTGACCAAGTAGCTCCCCTCACCCTCAGAACCTCCAAGCACAGAGTAAAACAGCCCTGGCTCACATCGCAAACTCAACTTCTTCAGTGATGCTCTAGGAGTGCTGAACGCCTATGGAGGAAAACCCGCACACCAGAAGACTTCGTCCACTTCAAATTTATGTTAAGAAACTATAACGCTGCCCTTCACCTCGCCAAACAGACCTACTTCACCACCCTGATCTCCTCACTAGCCAACAACCCCAAGAAACTTTTTAACACTTTTCGCTCCCTCCTCAGGCCAAAAGCACAAGCTCCTATCACAGACATTTGTGCTGATGACCTGGCCTCCCACTTTACAGAAAAAATAGATAATATCCGTCAGGAAATCTGCTCCCAACCACCAAGTGCTGTGACTCCCATCCCTTCCTGCATCTCCACTGTCTGACTTTCCACATTTGATCCCATCACAGAAGAAGAAGTCTACAGACTCCTCTCTTCTTCTCATCCGACTGCATGCACTACCGAACCCATTCCCTCACATATCCTCCAGTCTCTCTCTCCAGTCGTCACAACCCACCTAACTACAATCTTTAATCTCTCCCTCTCCTCCGGCATTTTCCCATCCTCCTTCAAACATATCATTGTTACCTCATTACTAAAGAAACCCGCTCTCGACCCATCCTGCACAAACAACTACTGACCAGTCTCCAATCTCCCCTTCATCTTTAAACTTTTGGAGTGCCTAGTTTACTCCCGCCTTACCCGTTACCTCTCCACTCACTCCCTTCTAGACCCTTCACAGTCCGGCTTCCGCCCCCTACATTCGACTGAAACTGCACTCATCAAAGTGACCAATGACCTTCTGACAGCAAAACGTAACGGTGACCACTCTCTGCTCATTCTTCTTGACCTATCTGCAGCTTTCGATACTGTTGACAACCATCTCCTACTCTCTAGGCTCCATTCACTAGGCATTAAGGACACTGCTCTCTCCTGGTTCTCTTCCTACCTCTCTGACCGCTCCTTCAGTGTTTTGTTCTCTGGCTCCACGTCATCTTCTCTTCCTCTTGCTGTCGGGGTACCTCAGGGCTAAGTCCTTGGCCCCCTTCTTTTCTCTCTCTACACGGCCCCAATTGGACATACCATCAGCAGATTTGGCTTTCGGCACCATCTTTATGCTGATGACACACAACTATATACGTCGTCCCCCGAACTTACCCCCGCTGTACTACAGAACGCCAGTGACTGTCTGTCCGTAGTCTCCAATATCATGTCCACTCTCTATCTGAAACTCAACCTCTCCAAAACTGAACTTCTTCTGCTCCCACCATCTACTAACCTCCCTAAATCTGACATTTCCCTCTCCGTGGGTGGTACCACAATAACACCCCGGCAGCAGGCGCGCTGTCTGGGTCTTATGTTTGACACCAATCTCTCCTTCACATCCCATGTACAATCTCTTGCCCGCTCTTGCCGCTTACACCTAAAGAACATCTCTAGAATCCGCCCTTTTCTCACCATGGAAACAACAAAAACCCTCACTGTAGCATTGATCCACTCCCGCCTGGATTACTGCAAAGCTCTTTTAATTGGCCTCCCCATCACTCGACTATCCCCTCTCCAGTCCATACTTAATGCAGCAGCCAGGGTCGTCCATCTGGCTAATCGGTACTCGGACGTGTCCGCTCTTCGTCAGTCATTACACTGGCTGCCCATTCATTATAGGATCCAATTCAAAGTACTTATTCTCACCCACAAAGCTCTCCAAAGTGAGGCACCCCTACATCTCCTCCCTCATTTCTGTCTATCAGCCTAGCCAATCGCTGCGCTCTGCAAACGACTTTTGACTAACCTCTGCACTAATCCGTACCTCCAACTCCCGACTCCAAGACTTCTCCCGTGCTGCTCCTATCCTCTGGAATGCTCTACCCCAAGAAATTAGGACTAACCACAATTTGCATACATAGTTTTAGGAGCTCCCTCAAAACACATTTGTTCAGAGTGACCTATCACATTCACTAATCAAAGTCATTCTATGTGTAAGTGTGTGTGTAGCCCATTCACTATCTCCATCCATCCTTCACTCCCTCAAGATGTCTGAACCTTCATTGTAAATACACAATTGTAAATACACACCTGCACTTTGTATCTTCCTCGCCTCATTGTAGATTGTAAGCTCTCATGAGCAGGGTCATCTTATTTCGTCTTATTTTGCTTTAATTATTGTATTGTTGTTAACGTTGTTCCTTATGACTTGTGTTTTGAAGCTATTAAACTGCAAAGCGCTGCGGAATATGTTGGCGCTATATAAGTAAAGATTATTATTATTATTATTAGCTGCTATTGTGCTTTTGGCAATACCAGCAGATGCACCACCACCACCATCAGTACCAGCTGGCCCCCCCACACCCACATCTGCAGCCTCTTCCACCATACGTAATAATTTTTGTGAAAATGGATTAAAAATACCAGCAGATATATGGTACTGTTTCAGAAGCAGACAGCTCTGTACAGTCTAGGGATAATTGTAAATCTCCATATATATTTCATGAGTAAGACACAGACGGTCACAGGCTCAGTATGGATTAGACAATAATATAAAAATTTGCAAAAGGGTACAGTATCACTAGCTACAAGGTATATATAGTATAGTTTAAACATACTGAATCTCCGTATACATTTCAGGAGGCAAACACAGACGCTCTCAGGCCCACTATGGATCAGACAACAATATAGAAAGTTGAGAAAGGGTACTATGGTGCCACTGAGGGTACGGTCGCCACAGAGGTACTGCACTTCATCCAAAGGTGTGGATTCCACCCTCAGGTAAGGAGGGATCACCACTGAGGACTCCTAACCCTGCACTCTAAACACACACTAGTTAGTCAGTGCTTTCTGGGTGTACCCGGCGGGAGGAGGATGGCCTCATCCCAGACTGACTAGGAAAGGGTGTTGGGGGTTAGTGTGGAAGGTAGGTACAGTGGGAGGAACTTAGGTAGTGGAGTGATTGTGGGCATCCAATCAGAGAGAGCAAGCTGACAGTTGATGGGTGGAGCTAGTCTGAGGTAAATGGATCTTTCTAGAGAGTTGTCAGTCGGTGACAGGACAGAGTAAGAGCAGGATTGCTGTGAGAGGGCTGAGGGTCAGAGAAGAGAGAAAAATCTTGTCCAAGCTCCTAGACTGGAAGGAAGGGGTCCTTGGGACACGGGAAGTGCAATAAGCCACCTGTGAGGCCCGTTTCTGGAGAAGGAAGGACCAGGCCTCGTTGGGGAAGGTGGCTCCTGAAGGTAGTGGAGAAATACAGGGCTCAGCTAGAAAAACGGAGGCTGAGGTAACTTTAAGTGCCTCAGTCGCAGCTGCATTTAATACTCAAAAAGGCAGCAGTTGGAATAAAGGACCCGGGAGCCTGACCCACGTCACCCGGTGTGATCCGTGGCTGCCGGCTTGGGATACTGTTTGCGAAGGCGCACAGCAGGAAGGAAGGGAGAGATCAGCGCAGAGACACGGCCTAGAAAGGATACACAAGGAGGAGTCTTGAACAGGTGTTCCTGATCTACCTTGGAGTTTGCCGGATCCCTCCCTCGGATGACACAGTACCAATTGGGTCATCTTGTGCACAAAACTTTAGAGGAAAACTCAGAAACTGCACCCAACTGTGTCCTTGGTGGCTTTTACAACTCGCCTGCTACACACGCTACACTCACCATCCCCGTCAATGGCTCACAAACACCAACTTAACTGCCCTGGGACACAGCTCTGCCCGTGGAGAGCTTCATCATCTTGTCTGCTTTAACACCGGCCCAGAGGATCTGCATTGCAGCATCGGCTACCCTAGCCGAGTACCACGGGTGGCGTCACGATCCCCCTTTTCCAAATTAATTATCATACTATCTTCCCCCTCATCTGAACTGTCATCTCCTTTATTGGACACCCAGGGCCACGGATCGGGTCCCAATCACCACCGTGACATTCTTCCCCCTTAAAAGAGCCTGAAAGGCCCGGTACTGAGTAACCCCCAGCACTGCGTGGTGTTTCATTTTAACAACAGATAACGGATATATTGTATAGTTTCAACATTATAAATCTACGTATATATTTGAGGAGGCAGACACAGACGCTGTCGTGGCCAGTATGGATTCAACAACAATCTAAAAAGTAGAAAAAGGGTACAGTATCATCAGATCCAAGGTATATATAGTATAGTTTCAACATTCAAAATCTCTGTATTTATTTCAGGAGGCAGACACAGACGCTCTGAGGCCCAGTATGGATTACACAACAATATAAAAAGCAGTAAAAGGGGAATGGATCCCAAGCGTACTGCTGTATACAGTGTTGGGGTCATTTGGCAATCTACATATGTATTTCAAGAGTAACACACAGCCTCTCACAGGCTCAGTATGGATCACACCATAATATAAAAAGAAGATCCGCAAGAAATAATCACACATGTGTGCCAATGTTCCAGGTGTCAATGATGCACTTTGAGTGGTGGGTGGAGGATGAATTTCGGGCACAAAGGGTACTGGATCAACAGATACAAGATATATATAGTATACTTAAAATACAAAAAATATCGGTATGTATTTCAGGAGGCAGACACATATGCTCACATGCTCTGTATGGATTTGACAATAATGTAACAAGTTGAAAAAGGGTACAGTATGACCAGATACAAGGTATATATAGTATAGTTTAAACATTCTAAATCTCTGTAGATATTTCATGAGGCAGACACAGACGCTCTCAGTCCCAGTATGCATTAGCCAAGAATATAAAAAGTATAAAAAGGTTACTGTATCACCAGATACAAGGTACATATAGTATTGTTTAAACATTATAAATCTCCTTATTTTTTTCAGGAGGCAGGCACAGACGCTCTCATGGTCAGTATGGATTGCACAATATAAAAAGCAGTAAAAGGGTAATGGATAAGAAGCGTACAGCTGCATACAGTGTTGGGGTAATTGTAAATCTCAGTAGATATTTCCAGAGTCAGAAACAGACTCTCACTGGCTCAGTATGGATTAGACCACTATATAAAAAAGCAGTAAATGGGTAAGGTATCACAAGCGTACAGCTGTATACAGTGTTGGGTTAATCTTAAATCTACAAGTATATTTCTGGAGTTACAGACAGACGTTCACAGGCTCAGTTTGGATTACACCAGAATCTAAATAGCAAAAAAGGGTACTGTATCATTAGCGTACAGCTTTTTCCAGTGCTGGGCAAATTTTACATCTTGGGATCGATTTCCGTCGTCACCCTCAGACGCTCACTCACTTTGGATTTGACCGTAATACAAAATGTTTGAAAAAGGTACTGTATCAGCAGATCCCATGTGTTTCCAGTCTAGGGTGTCATGAACTCATTTTCTGTTCCACCAGTTGAGAGTTCCCCTTCCGTTCTCCCTCTGGTGGTGACAGGAGGTAGTGCGGTTGGTTTAAGTGGTAGTGATCTGCCACCTGATGAGGAAGATAACGATTGGATCTCTGGAGTATCAGACTGGATATAAGACAGCCGACGCCCTCTCCGGGTGCTGGTGATTCAGTCTGCTTCTCAGGTCCTGGACTTCAGCTCTCTTCCAGTCTTCTCAAGTTAGGTTTGTTTTTTGCTAATGTTCACACTTGCGCTTGTTGGTCAATTCAGTTTTTTGTGTAATCAGCCTGCCCCTACTGGGGCTATGCTGAAATTCCACTCCTATTAATCAGTATTTGCCAATCTGCTTTTTGTCCCTTATTAGATTGGCCTCTTTTTTGCTCTGTCTCAGAATATTTCAGAGTGCTGATATAGGTTTTAAAGTCTAGTGACTTCAGGGTTAATTTTGCTATCAGAAGTGTTGGACATTATTTTTGTTGGTTGTTTTTGGCAGATTGCAGACAGTGTCTTTCCTTTTCTGTCCTTTTTAGTTAGCCGGGCCCCATCGTTTGCTCAGCCTATTTTCCTGCCTTTGTTTGTATTTTCATCTTGCTTCACCGTCAATACATGTGGGGGGCTGTCTTTCCTTTGGGGTCTGCTCTGGGGCAGTTAGTTTTCCTCTTTTCCTGCTTTAGTCTTATGTAGTTCTCCGGTTGTGACGAGGTGTCTAGGACCAATGTAGGAACGCTCCACGACTGCTGCTAGTTGTGCGGGTAAGATCAGGGATCTGCAATCTGCATAGTTACCAACTTCTCTGGTTTTCTGAGACTTAGCTTGTTGTCTTTTTTTTTTTTTTTCCTCCTCGGTTTCTCATTCATAACAGAATCACCAGCCATACCGCAAATTCTCGGGTACTCAAAAGCAGGAAAGAATTGTTAGAGAGAAAAAAAGATAAAGTGTCAGAATTTTTTTTTTTTTCTCTTGGGCTGTAGGAGGATTTTTTTCCTAATGGAGATTAAGCAACTGTCTGATCGTGTGGAGCAGCTTGCTGCTGAAGTACAGGGAATTTCCACCTACCTTATTCAGTCACATGCTGTTGAACCAAGGATTCCTACTCCTGATGTGTTTTCTGGGGATCGGTCTAAATTTCTGAATTTTAAGAATAATTGTAAATTATTTCTTGCTTTGAAGCCTAACTCATCGGGGAGCTCTGTGCAGCAGGTTAAAATTGTCATCTCCTTGCTGCGCGGCGATCCCCAAGATTGGGCTTTTTCTCTGACACCTGAAAATCCTATTCTGACTATTGTGGATGCATTTTTTCAGGCCTTGAGGTTGTTGTATGATGAACCTAATGCCGTTGATCAAGCTGAGAGAACCCTGTTGGCATTAAACCAGGGTCAGGATCCTGTAGAGTTGTACTGTCAAAAATTCCGAAAGTGGGTAGTCCTTACTACATGGAATGATAGTGCATTGGAAGCTCTCTTTCGGAAAGGTTTGTCAGAGACCGCAAAAGATGTTATGGTGGGATTTCCTGTTCCCTCTGGTCTGGATGGCTCTATGTCATTAGCCATTCAAGTTGATCGGCGTTTACGTGAATGTAAAACTAGACGGGTGGTGCTGCCACCTTTTGAACAAATGTCTGAACCTATGCAATGTGACGGGGTTTTGTCTAGGGCGCAACGTCGGGAGTTTAGAAGGCGTAATAAGCTGTGTTTTTTCTGTGGAGACACCTCTCATACTATTTTTGTCTGCCCTAAACAAGAGAAACGTTTTGCACACACATTTGCTGTGGGCAGTATACAACCTAAGTTTCTTTTGGCAATTACTCTGATCTGCTCCTTGTCCACATTTTCCACTAAGGCTTTTGTGGATTCAGGAGCAGCTCTGAGTCTGATGGATTTGGACTTTGCTAAACGTTGTGGTTTGTCCATGACGCCTCTGCAAACGCCCATTGTTATGAATGAGTCACCGTAGGAGGCAAAAACAGAAATACTAGCTAAGTCCAGAAAACCAGAGAAGTTGGCAGCTATCGGATTGCAGACCCCTGAACCTAACAACAACAACAAGCAGTAGCCGTGGGGGGTTCCTTCGGTGCCCTAGACCCCTCGATCACAGCAGGAGAACTACATAGCCTAAAGACAGAAAGGGAAATCTAAACTGCCCCAGAGCAGACCCCATAGCAATAGACTGCCCCCAGCATATAATGACGGTGAAGCAAGATGAAAAAACACTCACACAGATAGAAAGATAGGCTGAGCAAATGATGGGGCCCAAGCTAACTAAATAGGACAGAATAGAAAATCTGCTGTCTGCAATCCGCCAAAACCCTCTCAAAAACAAGAGCCAACAGACTGATAGGGAAAAAAAAACCCTGAAGACGCTAGGCTTCAAAAGACTATATCAGTACTCAGGTATTATCTGAAGACAGAGCAAAAAGGAATTCAGCTCACCCAGCAGGGAAAGGCAGAAACCCAGAAAAACAAGGCAAAACAAAACCAAAGCACAAATGCAAAAAGTAGAGCAGAAAACTTAGCTTTTGAGGAGCAGGAATCAGACTGGTCTCCAAGAATCCCTCAGAGTAATCACCCGCAAGGCAGAAGGGCGTCGGCTGCCTTATATCCAGTCAGCAATCCCAGTTACCCAGTCATCATCATTCTGCTCAGGTGCTTTGTAATCAGCCTCACTACCTTCCTTCACCAGAAGAGGGAGTTCATCAGACCTCAATGGTGAAGGGGAAAATTAACTCACAACAGTACCTCCCCCTTGAGGAGGGGTCACCGAACCCTCATCCACGCCACCAGGGCGATCAGGGTGAGCCCGATGAAAGGCACGCACCAATCTTTTGGCATGAATATCAGAGGCAGAGATCCAGGAATTATCCTCCTGACCATAACCCTTCCACTTAACCAAATGCTGGAGTCTCTGTCTAGCCAGACAGGAATACAGTATCTTCTCTACCTCATATTCCATGTTACCTTCAACTAGAGTTGAGCAACTTTTGGTTTTTTAGGGTCGCGTTTCGTGAAACCCGACTTTTCCAAAAGTCGGGTCGAGCAAGATCGTCCGATTATAGGGAAAAGTCGGGGTCGTCCCGAAACACGAAACCCAATGTAAGTCAATGGGGAATAAAAGTCGGCAGTGACAGGAGGACAGGATACACACCTACAGTGCCCATTTGAATGCCAAAAGCATAAATTCTTCTTACTTAAGCTTGTCAACCTTAATTAACTTCATAATACAAGTTACGCACTGAAAAATGCGGGTTATTTGGCTAAAGTTGTGGGGGGGGTGAGGGCTGGCTGCAGGTTTTCATGTGCCCTGGGCGAAAGAGCGCCCCATTAACACATACCACAACTCATCATGCTCCGATAAATAGCGGTATAGTACAATGAAAAATACCTCACTTTTTACATCTCATGACGAGGCCCATCTATTTCTCCATACAGAATCATTGGTCCCATATAATGTTTGAAACAGTATATGATGAGCTCCACATAATGCTACAGTATATGTTGGTCCCCATGGATGAAGCTCCACTGTCTTATGGGCCCAAATAATGCTCCAAACATAATGGGCCCCATTTCTAATGCTCTAGTGTATAATGGGCCCTGTAAATGCTGCTCCAGTGTCTGATGTCCACCTTTGAAATGTTCCAGTGTATGGTGGGCCCCATCTATCATTCTCCAGAGTATAGTGCTCCCCAAAAATTGCTGTCCCAACATTGAAAACAATCAAATAAGTCTCCTCGCTAGGGAATCCCTGTACTTGTCTGGACAGGTGCTGTAGCTTGCTTAACAGCTCGCCAGCCGTTCTCACGCCCAGTATGGATTGCACTTGATTGCACAAAGGTTAGAAAGGGTACCGTATCCCTGGATAACATGTATGGATAGCGTACACATTCAAAATATATGTCTCATGAGGCAGGCTCAGACGGTGTCAGGCCCAGTATGGATTGCACGTGATTGCACAAAGGTTAGAAAGGGTACTGTATCCCCGGATAACATGTATGGATAGCGTACACATTCAAAATATATGTCTCAGGAGGCAGGCTCAGACGGTGTTAGGCCCAGTATGGATTGCACGTGATTGCACAAAGGTTAGAAAGGGTACCGTATCCCCGGATAACATGTATGGATAGCGTACACATTCAAAATATATGTCTCAGGAGGCAGGCTCAGACGGTGTTAGGCCCAGTATGGATTGCACGTGATTGCACAAAGGTTAGAAAGGGTACCGTATCCCCGGATAACATGTATGGATAGCGTACACATTCAAAATATATGTCTCAGGAGGCAGGCTCAGACGGTGTCAGGCACAGTATGGATTGCACGTGATTGCACAAAGGTTAGAAAGGGTACCGTATCCCTGGATAACATGTATGGATAGCGTACACATTCAAAATATATGTCTCAGGAGGCAGGCTCAGACGGTGTTAGGCCCAGTATGGATTGCACGTGATTGCACAAAGGTTAGAAAGGGTACCGTATCCCCGGATAACATGTATGGATAGCGTACACATTCAAAATATATGTCTCAGGAGGCAGGCTCAGACAGTGTCAGGCCCAGTATGGATTGCACGTGATTGCACAAAGGTTAGAAAGGGTACCGTATCCCTGGATAACATGTATGGATAGCGTACACATTCAAAATATATGTCTCAGGAGGCAGGCTCAGACGGTGTTAGGCCCAGTATGGATTGCACGTGATTGCACAAAGGTTAGAAAGGGTACCGTATCCCTGGATAACATGTATGGATAGCGTACACATTCAAAATATATGTCTCAGGAGGCAGGCTCAGACGGTGTCAGGCCCAGTATGGATTGCACGTGATTGCACAAAGGTTAGAAAGGGTACCGTATCCCTGGATAACATGTATGGATAGCGTACACATTCAAAATATATGTCTCAGGAGGCAGGCTCAGACGGTGTTAGGCCCAGTATGGATTGCACGTGATTGCACAAAGGTTAGAAAGGGTACCGTATCCCTGGATAACATGTATGGATAGCGTACACATTCAAAATATATGTCTCAGGAGGCAGGCTCAGACGGTGTCAGGCCCAGTATGGATTGCACGTGATTGCACAAAGGTTAGAAAGGGTACCGTATCCCTGGATAACATGTATGGATAGCGTACACATTCAAAATATATGTCTCAGGAGGCAGGCTCAGACGGTGTTAGGCCCAGTATGGATTGCACGTGATTGCACAAAGGTTAGAAAGGGTACCGTATCCCCGGATAACATGTATGGATAGCGTACACATTCAAAATATATGTCTCAGGAGGCAGGCTCAGACAGTGTCAGGCCCAGTATGGATTGCACGTGATTGCACAAAGGTTAGAAAGGGTACCGTATCCCTGGATAACATGTATGGATAGCGTACACATTCAAAATATATGTCTCAGGAGGCAGGCTCAGACGGTGTTAGGCCCAGTATGGATTGCACGTGATTGCACAAAGGTTAGAAAGGGTACCGTATCCCTGGATAACATGTATGGATAGCGTACACATTCAAAATATATGTCTCAGGAGGCAGGCTCAGACGGTGTCAGGCCCAGTATGGATTGCACGTGATTGCACAAAGGTTAGAAAGGGTACCGTATCCCTGGATAACATGTATGGATAGCGTACACATTCAAAATATATGTCTCAGGAGGCAGGCTCAGACGGTGTTAGGCCCAGTATGGATTGCACGTGATTGCACAAAGGTTAGAAAGGGTACCGTATCCCTGGATAACATGTATGGATAGCGTACACATTCAAAATATATGTCTATACAGCATGAGGCAGGCTCAGACGGTGTTAGGCCCAGTATGGATTGCACGTGATTGCACAAAGGTTAGAAAGGGTACCGTATCCCTGGATAACATGTATGGATAGCGTACACATTCAAAATATATGTCTCAGGAGGCAGGCTCAGACGGTGTCAGGCACAGTATGGATTTGACGGCCCAGATTACACAGCGGAGGAGCAGGGAGAGGTAAAGATTGCAAATGCTGGGGCCCTGCCCAAGCAAGGGGGGCCCACTCATGGGCGTCGGTACTGGCACTGGGCCCCTCATAGTACAGCGGTGTGTCTGACGGCGGGTGTGCACCACCACCGTCAGAGACACTTGATTGCACTATGAGGGACCCTGTGCCAGTGCCCGCGCCCAAGAGTCGGCCTACCCACCTGTCCAGGGCAACGGCACTCGCACGGTGTCGTGCAGTAGGTGGTGACCCCGGCTATGGGGGGGAGGCAGCACAGTTAGGGAGTTTTAGAAAGTGGCATATGTTGATGTTGGACATTCAGCTGATGCAAAAGGTGAAATAGGTGAAGTACCAGGAAGAGGTGGACCAAAGCAAGCCATTTTTCTGTCACCCTATGTGTCATCAGGGGAAGGTGGGACAAAATCCTTGGAAACCCATGCGTGGTTCATTTTAATGAAGGTTAGATCATCCACATTTTGGGTTGACAGACGGGTCCTTTTTTCTGTCAGGATTGATCCAGCTGCACTGAAGACTCTTTCCGATAGCACACTTGCAGCTGGGCAAGCGAGCTCCTGTAAGGCATATTGGGCCAATTCAGGCCAGGTGTCCAGTTTAGCGGCATCGATATGGGAGGAAAAGTAGTTTGTAACCATAGTTGACAACTGCTGTCTCCTGTCACTTTCCATCGATGCAGTATTACCAGTTGTGTGAGCGGTATTTGAAAAATCAGTCCACAACATTGTCATGAAACCCCTGTCTCCAACGCCACTTCTGCTGTGTGCACCACGAACACCTCTGCCAAGCTGCCCCCGGCCCGTACGGCTCGTGTGAGAACCATCACCGCTGCTGTGTGCTGGGAATGCCTCAAGCAACCGATTTACCAGAGTTGCTTGTTTATTAGCCAATATTAGGTCAAGGTTCTCCTGTGGCATGATGTTTTGTAATTTGCCTTTATAGCGTGGATCCAGGATGCTGGCCAACCAGTAGTCGTCATCGTTCATCATTTTGGCAATGCGGGGGTCCCTTTTTAGGATCCGCAAGGCATAATCTGACATGTGGGCCAATGTTCCCGGTGTCAATGATGCACTGCGAGTGCTGGGTGGAGGAGCACTTTCTGGCAAATCCACATCCCTCCAGTCACGCACAAACCCTGTACCAGACCTTGCCACGCCAACATTTTCACTTGCCCCACGAGATGCATCCTCGTCCCCTAAGTAATCATCCCCATCATCCTCCTCCTCCTCCTCCTCTTCTTCCTCCACCTCGTCCAGGAGAGGTCCCTGAGCAGACAATGGCTGAATGTCATCAAGGATTCCCTCCTCCTCTTCCTCCTCATCAACATTGGCTGCAGACGCCTGCTCCTTAAGGTGCGTCAAAGTTTGCATGAGCAGACGCATAAGTGGGATGCTCATGCTTAGGATGGCGTCGTCTGCGCTTACCAGCCGTGTGCATTCCTCAAAACACTGAAGGACTTTACAAAGGTCTTTCAGCTTCGACCACTGCACGCCTGTCAACTCCATGTCTGCTCTCAAAGTGCCTGGCCGTGTATCCTCCCACAAATGCATTATGGCCTGCCTCTACTCGCACAGCCGCTCCACCATGTGCAGGGTGGAGTTCCACCTTGTTGCAATGTCGATAATGAGGCGGTGGTTGGGAAGGTGGAGCAATCGCTGCAGCTTCTGCATACGAACGGAGTGTACAGGCGACCGGCGGATGTGCGCGCACAGTCTTCGCACCTTCTGGAGCAGGGCTGTTAACTCCGGATAATTTTTGAGGAAGCACTGCACCACCAGGTTCAAGGTGTGAGCCAAGCAAGGTATGTGGCTGAGTTTTGAAAGGGCTATGGCTGCCACAAAATTACGGCCGTTATCACTAACTACCTTGCCTGCCTCAAGATGTACACTGCCCAGCCATGACTCAGTTTGTCGCTTCAAGTACTCGGCCAGCACCTCGGCGGTGTGTCTGTCGCCCAAACACATCATCTGCAACACAGCCTGCTGACGCTTTCCACTAGCTGCTCGATAGGGGGACACATCGTGTGCAACAGTGGCAGCTGCAGATGGAGTGCTCGTACGACTGCGCTCTGTGGACGAGCTTTCGCTTCTGGAGGAGGAGGAGGAGGAGGAGGGTCGAACACCTACAGCCAACTGTTTCCTATACCGTGGGCTAGGCAGCACTGTCCCACCACCGCTGTCCCCTGTGGACCCTGCATCCACCACATTAACCCAGTGCGCAGTGATGGACACGTAACGGCCCTGGCCATGCCGACTGGACCATGCATCAGTTGTGAGGTGCACCTTTCCGCTCACTGACTGCTTGAGTGCATGGACAATGCGGTCTTTCACATGATGGTGGAGGGCTGGGATGGCTTTGCGAGAGAAGAAGTGGCGACTGGGTAGGTCATAGCGTGGTACTGCATAGGCCATGAGTTCGCGGAAAGCTGTGCTTTCCACCAACCGAAAGGGCATCATCTCAAAGGAGATTAGTTTGGCAATGTGGGCGTTCAAACCCAGTGTACGCGGATGAGAGACTGAGTACTTTCTTGACCTACTCATAGTGTCTGGGAGGGTGAGCTGGACTTGAGAGCTGCATATGGTGGAAGTAGCGGTGGACAGGGCGGACTGAGAGAGGGTTGATGATGGTGATGGAGTTGGTGTTCTTTCTGATGGCCTAGAATCAGTCTTTCATTGATATAACAGTGGGATTCCCTGACTGCTGTGGTCTTGCAACGACACCTCAACATTTGCTGCTGTGCTAACCGGTGGGCTTACAGTGGGGGAAACAATGTAGCGTTGCTGACTACCTTCGTTGTGATCAGTTGCACATGTGGCACTTGAGGTTTGGTGTTGTGTCCACGCTTGCAAGTGCATGCTGGTTAAATGTCTAAGCATGCAACTGGTATTCAAATTTTTCAGATTTTTCCCTCGGCTAAAGGTCTTTGCGCACTTCTTACAGATAACCTTGGCCTGATCATGAGGATTTTGTTCAAAAAAGTGCCACACTGCACTCTTCCTACTTTGGCAGACATTTTGCGGCCTAGCACGCTGTGATCTTTTGACCCTCTGGACAAGCTGTCCAGCAACTCTTTTGATGTTTGGAACCTGTCTTTGGAGTGCTCCGGGCCTGCCAGATAACAGCTGTTGCGATGTCGATGTCTGCTGTGGATGCTCCTCATCTGAGCTATTGGAAGCAGCACCCTCTTCCCCCAATGGATGCCAATCTGGGTCAACAACTGGGTCATCCATCACCTCCTCTTCTATGTCATGTGCACCTTTCTCTGTGTCACCATGTATGGTGGTATAGTGTGCGGGAAGGGGCACCTGAGTCTCATCAGGGTCAAAATCTGGCTCTGTACACTGCGAGGACAATGTAGTGCTCTGAGTGAATGTACCAGCAGAATCATCCATCAGCGGCTGTGCATCAGTGCACTCCATGTCAGATTCATCTTGGCCTGGGTAATTCACCATTTCACTTGATAACCAGGCATGGTATGTGAAAACAGCTCCATGGAGTAATCAGTAGTATGGCCTGCGTCATCCTTCAATCTTGGTTGGGGTGAAGGACACAAGGAAAGGTGTGGTTCATGAACATGAGCCTCCAATGACGACTCAGTGCTTTTACTTTTTACAACTGAAGAAGAGGAGGCGATAGAGCTGGAGGCTGAGTCAGCAATGTAAGACAAAACTTTTTCCTGATGCTCTGCCTTTAAAAGCGGTTTGCCAACTCCTAGAAAACTAAGCGTTCGAGGCCTTATGTAGCCAGACGATGACGCAGGGTCAGCACCTCCTGCATTCGGTCCTATTTTGCTCTTGCCACTACCATCAGATCCACCACCAACACCATCATTACCAGCTGCCAACCCCCGCCCAATTCCACAGCCTCTTCCACCAGCCTTCCTCATTTTTGGTAGAAATGTAGACAAAATCCAACAAACTATATAGTAATGTAAAACAAGGTACAAGGTGTCTATAGGACATGGGAGATTTAGAATTTCTGCACACACTTGTGGACGGTGGACACTTGTGGATTGTGGTGAGGCCCACTGATATCTGAGCGCTATGTGACAGGCTCGATGGCACAGCTGCCTGTGACCAAAGTGACGAGAGGATAATGGAGATTTTGAATCTCTGCGCACACTTTTGGACACTGGACACTTGTGGATTGTGTGAGGCCCACTGATATCTGAGCGCTATGTGACACGCTCGATGGCACAGCTGCCTGTGACCAAAGTGACGAGAGGATAATGGAGATTTTGAATCTCTGCGCACACTTTTGGACACTGGACACTTGTGGATTGTGTGAGGCCCACTGATATCTGAGCGCTATGTGACACGCTCGATGGCACAGCTGCCTGTGACCAAAGTGACGAGAGGATAATGGAGATTTTGAATCTCTGCGCACACTTTTGGACACTGGACACTTGTGGATTGTGTGAGGCCCACTGATATCTGAGCGCTATGTGACACGCTCGATGGCACAGCTGCCTGTGACCAAAGTGACGAGAGGATAATGGAGATTTTGAATCTCTGCGCACACTTTTGGACACTGGACACTTGTGGATTGTGTGAGGCCCACTGATATCTGAGCGCTATGTGACATGCTCGATGGCACAGCTGCCTGTGACCAAAGTGACGAGAGGATAATGGAGATTTTGAATCTCTGCGCACACTTTTGGACACTGGACACTTGTGGATTGTGTGAGGCCCACTGATATCTGAGCGCTATGTGACACGCTCGATGGCACAGCTGCCTGTGACCAAAGTGACGAGAGGATAATGGAGATTTTGAATCTCTGCGCACACTTTTGGACACTGGACACTTGTGGATTGTGTGAGGCCCACTGATATCTGAGCGCTATGTGACACGCCCGATGGCACAGCTGCCTGTGACCAAAGTGACGAGAGGATAATGGAGATTTTGAATCTCTGCGCACACTTTTGGACACTGGACACTTGTGGATTGTGTGAGGCCCACTGATATCTGAGCGCTATGTGACACGCTCGATGGCACAGCTGCCTGTGACCAAAGTGACGAGAGGATAATGGAGATTTTGAATCTCTGCGCACACTTTTGGACACTGGACACTTGTGGATTGTGTGAGGCCCACTGATATCTGAGCGCTATGTGACACGCTCGATGGCACAGCTGCCTGTGACCAAAGTGACGAGAGGATAATGGAGATTTTGAATCTCTGCGCACACTTTTGGACACTGGACACTTGTGGATTGTGTGAGGCCCACTGATATCTGAGCGCTATGTGACACGCTCGATGGCACAGCTGCCTGTGACCAAAGTGACGAGAGGATAATGGAGATTTTGAATCTCTGCGCACACTTTTGGACACTGGACACTTGTGGATTGTGTGAGGCCCACTGATATCTGAGCGCTATGTGACACGCTCGATGGCACAGCTGCCTGTGACCAAAGTGACGAGAGGATAATGGAGATTTTGAATCTCTGCGCACACTTTTGGACACTGGACACTTGTGGATTGTGTGAGGCCCACTGATATCTGAGCGCTATGTGACACGCTCGATGGCACAGCTGCCTGTGACCAAAGTGACGAGAGGATAATGGAGATTTTGAATCTCTGCGCACACTTTTGGACACTGGACACTTGTGGATTGTGTGAGGCCCACTGATATCTGAGCGCTATGTGACACGCTCGATGGCACAGCTGCCTGTGACCAAAGTGACGAGAGGATAATGGAGATTTTGAATCTCTGCGCACACTTTTGGACACTGGACACTTGTGGATTGTGTGAGGCCCACTGATATCTGAGCGCTATGTGACACGCCCGATGGCACAGCTGCCTGTGACCAAAGTGACGAGAGGATAATGGAGATTTTGAATCTCTGCGCACACTTTTGGACACTGGACACTTGTGGATTGTGTGAGGCCCACTGATATCTGAGCGCTATGTGACACGCTCGATGGCACAGCTGCCTGTGACCAAAGTGACGAGAGGATAATGGAGATTTTGAATCTCTGCGCACACTTTTGGACACTGGACACTTGTGGATTGTGTGAGGCCCACTGATATCTGAGCGCTATGTGACACGCTCGATGGCTGCCTGTGACCAAAGTGACGAGAGGATAATGGAGATTTTGAATCTCTGCGCACACTTTTGGACACTGGACACTTGTGGATTGTGTGAGGCCCACTGATATCTGAGCGCTATGTGACACGCTCGATGGCACAGCTGCCTGTGACCAAAGTGACGAGAGGATAATGGAGATTTTGAATCTCTGCGCACACTTTTGGACACTGGACACTTGTGGATTGTGTGAGGCCCACTGATATCTGAGCGCTATGTGACACGCTCGATGGCACAGCTGCCTGTGACCAAAGTGACGAGAGGATAATGGAGATTTTGAATCTCTGCGCACACTTTTGGACACTGGACACTTGTGGATTGTGTGAGGCCCACTGATATCTGAGCGCTATGTGACACGCTCGATGGCACAGCTGCCTGTGACCAAAGTGACGAGAGGATAATGGAGATTTTGAATCTCTGCGCACACTTTTGGACACTGGACACTTGTGGATTGTGTGAGGCCCACTGATATCTGAGCGCTATGTGACACGCTCGATGGCACAGCTGCCTGTGACCAAAGTGACGAGAGGATAATGGAGATTTTGAATCTCTGCGCACACTTTTGGACACTGGACACTTGTGGATTGTGTGAGGCCCACTGATATCTGAGCGCTATGTGACACGCTCGATGGCACAGCTGCCTGTGACCAAAGTGACGAGAGGATAATGGAGATTTTGAATCTCTGCGCACACTTTTGGACACTGGACACTTGTGGATTGTGTGAGGCCCACTGATATCTGAGCGCTATGTGACATGCTCGATGGCACAGCTGCCTGTGACCAAAGTGACGAGAGGATAATGGAGATTTTGAATCTCTGCGCACACTTTTGGACACTGGACACTTGTGGATTGTGTGAGGCCCACTGATATCTGAGCGCTATGTGAGACGCTCGATGGCACAGCTGCCTGTGACCAAAGTGACGAGAGGATAATGGAGATTTTGAATCTCTGCGCACACTTTTGGACACTGGACACTTGTGGATTGTGTGAGGCCCACTGATATCTGAGCGCTATGTGACAGGCTCGATGGCACAGCTGCCTGTGACCAAAGTGACGAGAGGATAATGGAGATTTTGAATCTCTGCGCACACTTTTGGACACTGGACACTTGTGGATTGTGTGAGGCCCACTGATATCTGAGCGCTATGTGACACGCTCGATGGCACAGCTGCCTGTGACCAAAGTGACGAGAGGATAATGGAGATTTTGAATCTCTGCGCACACTTTTGGACACTGGACACTTGTGGATTGTGTGAGGCCCACTGATATCTGAGCGCTATGTGACACGCTCGATGGCACAGCTGCCTGTGACCAAAGTGACGAGAGGATAATGGAGATTTTGAATCTCTGCGCACACTTTTGGACACTGGACACTTGTGGATTGTGTGAGGCCCACTGATATCTGAGCGCTATGTGACACGCTCGATGGCACAGCTGCCTGTGACCAAAGTGACGAGAGGATAATGGAGATTTTGAATCTCTGCGCACACTTTTGGACACTGGACACTTGTGGATTGTGTGAGGCCCACTGATATCTGAGCGCTATGTGACACGCTCGATGGCACAGCTGCCTGTGACCAAAGTGACGAGAGGATAATGGAGATTTTGAATCTCTGCGCACACTTTTGGACACTGGACACTTGTGGATTGTGTGAGGCCCACTGATATCTGAGCGCTATGTGACACGCTCGATGGCACAGCTGCCTGTGACCAAAGTGACGAGAGGATAATGGAGATTTTGAATCTCTGCGCACACTTTTGGACACTGGACACTTGTGGATTGTGTGAGGCCCACTGATATCTGAGCGCTATGTGACACGCTCGATGGCACAGCTGCCTGTGACCAAAGTGACGAGAGGATAATGGAGATTTTGAATCTCTGCGCACACTTTTGGACACTGGACACTTGTGGATTGTGTGAGGCCCACTGATATCTGAGCGCTATGTGACACGCTCGATGGCTGCCTGTGACCAAAGTGACGAGAGGATAATGGAGATTTTGAATCTCTGCGCACACTTTTGGACACTGGACACTTGTGGATTGTGTGAGGCCCACTGATATCTGAGCGCTATGTGACACGCTCGATGGCACAGCTGCCTGTGACCAAAGTGACGAGAGGATAATGGAGATTTTGAATCTCTGCGCACACTTTTGGACACTGGACACTTGTGGATTGTGTGAGGCCCACTGATATCTGAGCGCTATGTGACACGCTCGATGGCACAGCTGCCTGTGACCAAAGTGACGAGAGGATAATGGAGATTTTGAATCTCTGCGCACACTTTTGGACACTGGACACTTGTGGATTGTGTGAGGCCCACTGATATCTGAGCGCTATGTGACACGCTCGATGGCACAGCTGCCTGTGACCAAAGTGACGAGAGGATAATGGAGATTTTGAATCTCTGCGCACACTTTTGGACACTGGACACTTGTGGATTGTGTGAGGCCCACTGATATCTGAGCGCTATGTGACACGCTCGATGGCACAGCTGCCTGTGACCAAAGTGACGAGAGGATAATGGAGATTTTGAATCTCTGCGCACACTTTTGGACACTGGACACTTGTGGATTGTGTGAGGCCCACTGATATCTGAGCGCTATGTGACACGCTCGATGGCACAGCTGCCTGTGACCAAAGTGACGAGAGGATAATGGAGATTTTGAATCTCTGCGCACACTTTTGGACACTGGACACTTGTGGATTGTGTGAGGCCCACTGATATCTGAGCGCTATGTGACATGCTCGATGGCACAGCTGCCTGTGACCAAAGTGACGAGAGGATAATGGAGATTTTGAATCTCTGCGCACACTTTTGGACACTGGACACTTGTGGATTGTGTGAGGCCCACTGATATCTGAGCGCTATGTGACACGCTCGATGGCACAGCTGCCTGTGACCAAAGTGACGAGAGGATAATGGAGATTTTGAATCTCTGCGCACACTTTTGGACACTGGACACTTGTGGATTGTGTGAGGCCCACTGATATCTGAGCGCTATGTGACAGGCTCGATGGCACAGCTGCCTGTGACCAAAGTGACGAGAGGATAATGGAGATTTTGAATCTCTGCGCACACTTTTGGACACTGGACACTTGTGGATTGTGTGAGGCCCACTGATATCTGAGCGCTATGTGACACGCTCGATGGCACAGCTGCCTGTGACCAAAGTGACGAGAGGATAATGGAGATTTTGAATCTCTGCGCACACTTTTGGACACTGGACACTTGTGGATTGTGTGAGGCCCACTGATATCTGAGCGCTATGTGACACGCTCGATGGCACAGCTGCCTGTGACCAAAGTGACGAGAGGATAATGGAGATTTTGAATCTCTGCGCACACTTTTGGACACTGGACACTTGTGGATTGTGTGAGGCCCACTGATATCTGAGCGCTATGTGACACGCTCGATGGCACAGCTGCCTGTGACCAAAGTGACGAGAGGATAATGGAGATTTTGAATCTCTGCGCACACTTTTGGACACTGGACACTTGTGGATTGTGTGAGGCCCACTGATATCTGAGCGCTATGTGACACGCTCGATGGCACAGCTGCCTGTGACCAAAGTGACGAGAGGATAATGGAGATTTTGAATCTCTGCGCACACTTTTGGACACTGGACACTTGTGGATTGTGTGAGGCCCACTGATATCTGAGCGCTATGTGACACGCTCGATGGCACAGCTGCCTGTGACCAAAGTGACGAGAGGATAATGGAGATTTTGAATCTCTGCGCACACTTTTGGACACTGGACACTTGTGGATTGTGTGAGGCCCACTGATATCTGAGCGCTATGTGACACACTCGATGGCACAGCTGCCTGTGACCAAAGTGACGAGAGGATAATGGAGATTTTGAATCTCTGCGCACACTTTTGGACACTGGACACTTGTGGATTGTGTGAGGCCCACTGATATCTGAGCGCTATGTGACACGCTCGATGGCTGCCTGTGACCAAAGTGACGAGAGGATAATGGAGATTTTGAATCTCTGCGCACACTTTTGGACACTGGACACTTGTGGATTGTGTGAGGCCCACTGATATCTGAGCGCTATGTGACACGCTCGATGGCACAGCTGCCTGTGACCAAAGTGACGAGAGGATAATGGAGATTTTGAATCTCTGCGCACACTTTTGGACACTGGACACTTGTGGATTGTGTGAGGCCCACTGATATCTGAGCGCTATGTGACACGCTCGATGGCACAGCTGCCTGTGACCAAAGTGACGAGAGGATAATGGAGATTTTGAATCTCTGCGCACACTTTTGGACACTGGACACTTGTGGATTGTGTGAGGCCCACTGATATCTGAGCGCTATGTGACACGCTCGATGGCACAGCTGCCTGTGACCAAAGTGATGAGAGGATAATGGAGATTTTGAATCTCTGCGCACACTTTTGGACACTGGACACTTGTGGATTGTGTGAGGCCCACTGATATCTGAGCGCTTTGTGACACGCTCGATGGCACAGCTGCCTGTGACCAAAGTGACGAGAGGATAATGGAGATTTTGAATCTCTGCGCACACTTTTGGACACTGGACACTTGTGGATTGTGTGAGGCCCACTGATATCTGAGCGCTATGTGACACGCTCGATGGCACAGCTGCCTGTGACCAAAGTGATGAGAGGATAATGGAGATTTTGAATCTCTGTGCACACTTTTGGACACTGGACACTTGTGGATTGTGTGAGGCCCACTGATATCTGAGCGCTATGTGACACGCTCGATGGCACAGCTGCCTGTGACCAAAGTGACGAGAGGATAATGGAGATTTTGAATCTCTGCGCACACTTTTGGACACTGGACACTTGTGGATTGTGTGAGGCCCACTGATATCTGAGCGCTATGTGACAGGCTCGATGGCACAGCTGTGACAAAAGTGACTAGAGGATAAGGGAGATTGGATTGCTTTTAAAAAAGCAGTTTGCGGAGCAGTGGGTAAACAGCAATGCCAGCGTGTCAGGAAGCCTTAAAAGGCAGCCCAACAACCAACACCACTGATACACCACAATATAGCCTCCCCTTGCACTGCACACACAGTGACTTGTGTGTTGTGCAGGCCAAATCGCTAGCAGCAGAAGCAGTTTTTTTGTCTTCTTCCCTGCCTAACGCTCTCCCTACAGAATCAGCAGCAACCTCTCCCTATACTAAGATCGGCAGAAGTAAGATGGCGGTCGGCGTGCACGCCCTTTTATACCCCCTGTGACGCCCACCAAAGCAAGCCAATCACTTGCATGCCCTTCTGAAAGATGGTGGTGACCCGTGCCTAGGTCATCACGTTGCCCACAGTGTCCGTGGATCCTGATTGGCTGAAAAAGAGCGCAAAACAAACTTTTGAAACGCGACTTTGGCGCGTAAGTCGCCGACCTCGTGGCCGACCTCATCCTAGGGTCGGGTTTCGTTTCATGAAACCCGACTTTGCCAAAAGTCGGCGACTTTTGAATTTTTTCGACCCGTTTCGCTCAACTCTACCTTCAACTAATACAGGGTCCGGAGGTGCCACCCCAGGAACAACTGGTTCAACAAACCTCTTCAACAAGGACTTAGGAAACACATTATGAATTTTAAATGTGACAGGAAGAGCCAAATGAAAAGAGACCGGATTAATAATCTCCAAAATCTTGTAAGGTCCAATAAATCTAGGCTTAAACTTAGGAGAAGCCACCTTCATAGCGATATTTTTTGATGATAACCAAACCATATCACCAACCTTAAACTGGGGACCAATGGTCCTATGTCGGTTGGAAAGCCGCTGGGCCTTTTCCTGGGAGAGAGATAACTTATCCACCACTTGGTCCCAGATCTGGTGCATTCTCTCCACCACAGTGTCAACACCTGGGCAGGCAGAAGGCTCCACCTGCCCTGAAGAAAATCGAGGATGAAACCCAAAGTTACAAAAAAATGGTGACATCAAAGTGGCAGAACTAGCTCTATTATTTAAAGCAAATTCGTCCAAGGGCAAAAATGAAACCCAATCATCCTGATCAGCGGAAATAAAACATCTCAAATACGACTCCAAGGTCTGGTTTGTTCTCTCCGTCTGCCCATTGGTCTGAGGGTGAAAAGCAGAGGAGAAGGACAACTGAATTCCCAGCTTGGAACAGAAAGTTCTCCGAAATCTAGACACAAATTGAACTCCTCTGTCAGACACAATGTTCTCAGGAATCCCGTGCAAGCGAACCACCTGTTGCAAAAACAGGGGCACCAACTCAAAGGAAGATGGCAACTTAGGGAGTGGTACAAGATGAACTATCTTAGAGAACCTATCACAAATCACCCAAATAACAGTCATTCTCTGAGAGACCGGCATATCAGAGATGAAATCCATTGAAATATGGGTCCATGGCCTCCTGTGGACCGGCAAAGGCATCAACGACCCACTAGAGTGAGAACAAGGTTTAGACCGGGAGCAAGTCCCACAGGACTGCACAAAATTCCTGACATCACGAGACAAGGCGGGCCACCAAAAAGACCGACTCACCAGATCTCTAGTACCAAAAATACCTGGATGACCAGCCAATGCAGAGCAATGAACTTCAGACATCACTCTCTTCCACTGGTCAGGAACATACAACTTTATACTGGGACAACGCTCAGGTTTGTACTCCGGGAACTCTTCCAGAGCACGTCTCAAATCGGGCGAGATGGCAGAAAGAACTACACATTCGCCTAAGATGGTAGCAGGCTTTGTCACCACAGGAGAATCAGCAAAGAAGCTCCTAGAGAGGGCGTCTGCCTTGACATTCTTAGTGCCAGGAAGAAAAGAGACCACAAAATCAAAACGTGTAAAAAAACAAGGCCCACCTAGCCTGTCTAGGGTTCAAGCGTTTGGCTGACTCCAGGTAAATCAAATTCTTGTGGTCAGTGAGGACCACGACTTGGTGTTTAGCTCCCTCCAACTAATGTCTCCACTCCTCAAATGCCCATTTCATGGCTAACAGTTCCCGATTCCCCACATCATAGTTACGTTCAGATGGAGAGAACTTTCAGGAAAAGAAAGCACAGGGATTCATTTTAGATGTTACAGGATCCTTTTGGGACAAAACAGCTCCTGCATCAATCTCAGAAGCGTCCACCTCTACCCGGAACGGGGGTGAGACATCAGGTTGCCGCAAAACCGGGGCAGAAGTGAATCTTTGCTTCAGCTCCTGAAAGGAAGAAACAGCCTCTGGAGACCAATTCAACACATCAGCACCCTTTTTAGTCAGATCAATCAATGGCTTGGCAATACTAGAAAATTTTGCCATAAATTTCCGATAAAAATTAGCAAAACCCAAAAACTTCTGGAGGGCCTTCAAAGAAGTGGGCTGTACCCAATCATAAATGGCCTGTACCTTGGCTGGGTCCATTTCAATAGTTAAAGGAGACAAAATAAATCCCAAAAATGAAATCCTCTGTACCCCAAAAAGGCATTTCGATCCTTTGACATACAGGGAATTCTCCCTCAAGATCCGGGACACAGTCCGAACATGTTCCACATGAGAATCCCAATCCTTGGAGAAGATCAAAATATCATCCAGATAGATAATCAAAAATTTATCCACAAAGTCTCGGAAAATGTCGTTCATGAAGCACTGGAAGACAGAAGGGGCATTAGTGAGCCCAAAAGGCATCACCAGGTACTCAAAATGTCCCTCCGGAGTATTAAACGCCGTCTTCCTTTCATCCCCATGCTTAATGCGGATAAGATTATACGCCCCCCTGAGGTCAAGCTTGGTAAACCAGCAAGCACCTTTAACTCTGGAGAATAGATCCGAAATCAGGGGTAACGGATACTGATATTTAATAGTAATTTTGTTGAGGACACGATAATCAATACAAGGCCTTAATGAACCATCCTTTTTGGCCACGAAAAAAAACCCGGCACCTAAGGGTGAAGAGGATGGTCTAATATGACCCTTCTCCAACGCCTCCTTAATATAGGATCACATAGCCTCGTGCTCGGGTACAGATAAATTGAAGAGCCGACCCTTAGGAAATTTACACCCCGGGCACAGTTCAATTGCTCAGTCATAACTCCTATGAGGAGGCAAAGACGCAGACTCATTCTCACTAAATACATCATAAAAGTCCGCCAAATAGCGACTGAGGAGAGGTGGAAAAAACCGGAGCCTCACTAAGGGCACACCGACAACCCCAACTCACCACAGACACAGATTTTCAATCCAAAACTGGATTATGAATTTGCAACCAGGGAAACCCCAGAACAATGGTATCATGCAAATTATGCAACACCAAAAATCTGCAATTTTCTTGATGGTCTGGGGCGACCCGCATTACCACCTTGGTCCAAAACTGAGGTTTATTTTTCGCCAAAGGAGTAGCATCAATCCCCCTCAAAGGGATAGGCGTCCGCAGAGGTGTCATCGGAAATCCACAACGTTTAGCAAAATCCAAGTCCATTAGATTCAGGGCTGCTCCTGAATCCAAAAAAAAGCCTTGGCGGAAAATGTGGACAGGGAGCAGATCAGAGTAATTGCCAGAAGAAACTTAGGTTGAACACCACCCACAGAAAACGTGTGTGCTAAACGTTTCTCTCGTTTAGGACAGACAGAAATAATATGTGAGGCATCTCCACAAAAAAAACACAGCTTATTACGCCTTCTGAACTCCTGACGTTGCTCCCTGGACAAAACTCTATCACATTGCATAGGTTCAGATACTTGTTCAACAGGTGGCAACACCTCTTGTGCAGTCCTGCGTTCACGTAAACGCCGATCAACCTGAATAGCTAATGACATAGAATCGTCAAGACCAGAGGGAACAGGAAATCCCACCATAGTATCTTTTACGGCTTCTGACAAACCCTTCCGAAAGAGAGCTGCCAAGTAGTGATGGGCGAGTCCTAAATTACTCGGAATCGCTTGACTCTAGCGAGTCCGAGCCCGGGACTCGCTACTCGTTGCGAGTCTAGCGAGTCCAATGTTAATGAATGGGGAAGCGAGTCTTAGCGAGTAATGTGTGATTTACAAATTACAAAGGAACATAACAGATTCTATATTTGCGAGTCCCGAATCCAGTATACAGGACTCGGGATTCGTAGACTCGCTCAGACTCGCTCTCACTGTTCTGTCCCCACTTAATGGCGATTAAAGGTATGCAGACATGTAAGTGAGAGAAGTTCCTACCTTTGTGTATCCAATAAGCGAGGCAGACATGACCCTTAGCAGCTTCTCAGATAAGCATACACGCGTTGTGATGAAGAACAATGTTGGTTTATTCCGTAGATAACGATTCAAACATTACACTGAGTCTCTTGCATGGAGCTTGTCTCTGGAGTCGCTACTTGCGGGTCAAAAGACTTTGCTTCCTCAGCTCATGAGGGAGAACAGTTCTCTCAGGTAAGATGTCTGCCGATGACTGAGCAAACAGGAAGAGAAGAGGCTGAAGAGAAGCCCCTCCCCATAGGCTGAACAAGGAAAGACCGAGGAACTAAATGGTCTGGCCAGTAGATGGCAGCAGAGACAAGCGAAAAAACATAAATACATTTCTTTAACTAGAAACATGCATGGAACAGCACACTCCCTGTCTGGAATTCACTATGGGGATTCCACTATTGTCCATAATAATAATAAACCTAAAAGAAAGGGCATGTTAAATGCAACAATTAAAGTTCAAAAAATCAGAAAAACGGCCAAACTTCGGGTGCAGAACGCTCATCCCGTAGTGGCGCTCTCGATAGGCAGTAAGAGGACGAGTTCATGGATTGGCCTCGCAAAGATCTTCGTCTCACCCTTCCTAAAGACCCTCAGCTCCACCTTCCGCACGTTGCCGTCCTGGCTAGGCAGTGTCCTGGTAACAAGTCCCAGAGGCCAGTCAGTCCTTTCAGTGGTCTGGTCTTTCATGAGGACCAGATCTCCTTCCTTGATATTCGGCTTGGGATGTCGCCACTTCCTTCTCCCTTGAAGAATGGTAAGGTATTCCTTCCTCCATCGGTTCCAGAAGTAGTCGGCCAAATATTGGACTCGTTTCCAGTGTCTTTGGTAGGTGTTGGCATGAGTGAAATCTCCGCTGGGAATTACCGCGTTGTCGATCTTCTGAGTAAGAAGGATGTTGGGAGTCAACATGGTTGGTACCTCTGGATCCATTGACACCGGCACAAGGGGTCTCGAGTTGATGATGGCTGAGACTTCGGCTAAAAGAGTCACTAGAGTCTCGTGCGTGAGTCTCGAGGAGTTGACGTCCTTTAGCATGGAGTTCAGGATGTTGCGTGAGATTCCGATCATCCTCTCCCAGGAGCCTCCCATGTGAGAACTGTGAGGAGAATTGAAGATCCAGGTGCAACCCTTGTCTGCCAGCTGGTCTTGGATTGGCTTGGTGTCGATGTTCAGCTCTCTACATGCACCGACGAAGTTGCTGCCGCGGTCGGACCTCAGCTGCTTTACTGGTCCTCTGATGGCGAGGAATCTTCTCAAGGCGTTAATCAGGCAGGAGGTATCCATGGACTCTAACACCTCGATGTGAACGGCTCGGATGCTCAAGCAGGTGAATAGCACAGCCCACCGCTTACTGTCCGCACGGCTGCTACGAGTTCTGCGTGTGGATACCATCCATGGTCCGAAAACGTCTAGGCCCACATAGGTGAAAGGTGGTTCCATGGAAAGTCTATCTGTAGGTAGGTCGGCCATTTGTTGGCACAGTTGCTTTCCTCTCACTTTGCGACAGTGCACACAATCGTGAAGTATTTGTGCTACACGTCTCTTCATCCCGACAATCCAGAGGCCTGCAGACCGTAGAGTGCCCTCTGTAATTTGCCTGCCTTGGTGTTCAGCCCTTTCATGATGATGACGGATCAGTAAGACTGTAACGTGGTGTTTGTTGGGAATGATGAGAGGATTTTGCTCTGCGACACCGAAACGAGCCTGGCTTAAACGACCGCCAACCCTCAGTAAGCCGAAGCTGTCCATTACTGGGTTTAAATTGGCGAGGGGGCTTCTTAATGGAATCTGCTGTTTGTTATTTAAGCACTTCCATTCGGTGGCGAATTCGCTCTGTTGGAGGTGGCGTATAATGAGGGACTCACTACGGGAGATGTCCTCAGCAGAAAGAGGTCTGTGGCATACATGCCAGCGATGACAGTCCTTGTCTTTAAAGTCTGCACGATAACATCTGGCGATGTGCACTAACCTGGCAACAGTCCTGACGAGTCTTAACCAGCTGGAGAAACGTTCAAAACGTTGGCAGCCGAGGTAGGATGTTTTCTCAGCACTGGTGGTCAGGGTATGGACCTCAGTTCGGACATCTGGATCGTTGTCTGGATCTAGGATGCTGAAGTCTTCCTGGACACCTTCTTCTGACCGTCTCAGCAGGAACTCTGGACCTGTAAGCCAAGAAGAGTTAACGAAAGAAGATATAGACATGGGTCTGGTTGCGAGATCTGCTGGATTCAGCTCCGATGGTACGTAACGCCATAGTTCCGGTTTGGAGGATCTCCTGATCCTTTCGATGCGGTTACTGACATACACGTAGAATCGTCTCGATGTATTGTAGATGTAACCCAAAACGACCTTGCTGTCGGTGTAGAATTGGACCTCATCTATTTCGATACACAGTTCTTGTAGTATGAAGTCAGCAATTTCCACTGCCAAGACGGCTCCACAGAGTTCGAGTCTGGGGATGGTGTGGTCGGGCTTCGGGGCTAGCTTCGCCTTGCCGAACACCAATCCGACGTAGCTTTGCCCGCTGGCGTCCATCACCTTCAGGTATGCAACCGCCGCTATGGCTTCTGTGGAGGCGTCTGAAAAGACGTGGAGTTCTTTCCTTCCGCTAGAGGCAAGGGAGATTTTGGTGTAGCATCTCGGGATGTGAATATTGTTCAATCCGCACAACGACTGTTTCAAAGTTTCCCATTTTTTCCTCTTTGTCGGAGGGGAGCGGGGTATCCCAATCCTTGACAGTTTCAGATAGTTGTCTCAACAAGGATTTGCCTTGTATGGTGATGGGCGCCACGAACCCCAGCGGGTCAAATAAGCTGTTCACTATGGAGAGGACACCACGTTTTGTGAACGGTTTGTCCGAGCAATTCACTTGAAACCCGAAGGAGTCGGCTGCGAGATCCCATCTGATGCCTAGGCTCCTCTGCACGGGTGGGCTGTCTAGCCCCAAGTCAATGTCCTTGAATCCAGGGGCGTGATCACCCGAATCAAAGGCTCTCATTACGGTCGGGCTGTTTGAAGCGATTTTATGAAGCCTGAGCCTTGCCTGGGCCAGCATACCTTGGGTCCTCTTGAGCAAATCAATGGCTGCTTCTTCAGTGGGCAGTGATTTGAGCCCGTCGTCTACATAGAAGTCTCTTTCAACGAAGTCTCTTGCGTCTGTGCCATACTCAGACTCTCCCTCTGATGCGGTCCTTCGGAGACCGTAGGTTGCTACTGCGGGTGAAGGGCTGTTCCCGAAGACATGGACTCTCATACGGTATTCCACCATCTCTTTGTTGGTGTCGTTGTCCTTGAACCACAGGAATCTGAGGAAGTTCCGGTGGTCCTCCCTGACTAGGAAACAGTGGAACATCTGTTCGATATCGGCAGTGATGGCGACGAGTTCTTTCCTGAACCTCAGCAACACTCCTACTAAGTTGTTCGTCAGGTTGGGACCTGTGAGGAGGACATCGTTGAGTGATACGCCTCCATGTTTGGCGCTGGAGTCAAAGACAACCCTGATTTGGTTCGGTTTCCGTGGGTGGTAGACACCAAATGAAGGCAGATACCAGCACTCTTCGTTCTTCTTCACGGGAGGAGCGGGTTCCGCGTGGTTGTTGCGAAATATTCTGTCCATAAAGGCGACAATGTGCTCCCTCATTTCAGGTTTGTGGTTCATTGAACGTTGAAGAGAGTTGAATCTGTTCTGAGCTTGGTCTCGGTTGTTTGGCAGTCTTACCCTGGTGGATCGGAAGGGTAATGGAGAGACCCAGTGGTCGGTTTTGTCCTTAGAGAACTCACGGTCCATTATGTCGATGAATTCTCTGTCCTCCACTGACAAGGCTACTTTATCGTCGCCCTTGGTGATGTGAAAGACTGATCTTCCCAAGTTGTCGGTACGCAGAGAAGAAGCGATGTCAGGCAGCTGTATTGAGTCTGGGGGCTTCTCTTTCACTTCATAGTGATGAGGACATGGCCTTAGGCAGGTTGTGCGTCCGTCTCCATGGTCGTAGGTCCTGAAGGAGTCGATTTCTGATCGATCAACGCACACGTTTCCTATGACTACCCATCCGAGGTCCAGTCTCTGGGCGTATGGTGCGTAGTCAGGTCCGTTGCACTGTTGTCGCACCTTGTGTACCCTCAGGTTGTCTCTGCCGAGCAGGAGTAGAATCTCCGCGTTGTTGTCCATAGGTGGGATGACGCTTGCGAGGTGCTTCAGGTGCGGCTGATGAAGTACAGCTTCTGGGGTAGGAATTTCACTCCTATGGCTGGGTATTTGGTTACATTCAACTAGCGTTGGCAGAGGTATTTCAGTCTTCCCGTTGATAGGAGAAGCGATTAATCCCTGGGCTCTTCTGCCGCTAGTCTCTATGCGGCCTGAGCAGGTGTTCAAGGTGTAGGGCTCTGATGGTCCACTAATTCCGAAGGCTTCAAAGAATTTGGCTCCTGCCAGGGACCGGTTGCTTTGGTCGTCTATGATGGCATACACCTTCATTGCCTTTTCTGGATGTCCTTCGGGGTAAACCTTGATGAGGCATATTCGGGCGCAACATTTCTCCATGCGGCCCTCTCCACATACTTCTGAGCATGAGCAGGAGACAGTTGTGGCGGTGTCGGTCTGATTCTGTGGCTCCCCGCCATGACTTGGAGCGGGAGCAGTGGTGACTGCAGCCGGTGTGTCTCTAGCTATTCGGGTTGAGTGCATGGCTGAAACATGCTTTTCGCTGTGGCACTCCCCACACTTGACTGTGGATTTGCAGTCCTTGGCCATGTGCTCAAGTGATGCGCAGCATTTGAAGCAAACCCCGAGCTCTGTGAGGATCTCCTTGCGCTCCTGTAGGGTTTTGGATCTAAACCCTTTGCACTTGGTCAACGAGTGTGGCTTCTTGTGGATGGGACATTCACGATTAAAGGATTTATCTCGTGTTGAGACGATGTTCTGTTCGTCTGTGGGCGTTGCAGGTGACGGTAGCTCGGTCTTCCTAACGCTCACAGCTCTCTTAGTGTCTCTGCGTTTGTATGTGGTGTTTTCATACCTTGGTGCAGGAGTTGGTGCGGCTGTCGAAGCGTTGGACTCTAGGAAGTCGAGGCTGGGGTCATTCCTCATCTGGGCCTGTTCATCGATGAACCTGCAGAAGTGGATGAATGGAGGGAAGGTAACGTCGTTCACTCCTTTGTATCTTGATACTGACATTGCCCACTTTTCCTGCAGGCTGTATGGCAGCTTCACCACGATCGGGTTTACTCCATGGGCTGAATCCAGATAGCACAGCCCAGACAGACGAGGGTCTCTTTTGGCGAGCTCCAGCTCCATTAGCAGGTCACTTAGGTCTTGCAGCTTGTGGACGTCTTTAAGGTTGATCTTTTGGAAATCCTGCAGTCTCTTGAATAGGGCTTTCTCTATTGCCTCTGCGCTGCCAAAGGTGCGTTCCAGCCTTTGCCATGCGGCAGCGAGACCTGCTTCTGCTTGTCCCACGTGGACCGCTCTGAGGCTCCTGACGCGGGTTGAAGAGCTTGGACCTAACCACTTTATCAGGAGGTCAAGTTCCTGTTCTTCAGTTAGGTTGAGATTGGCGATGGCTGCCTTAAAGGTTGCTTTCCAGGCCCTGTAGCTCTCTGCACGATCATCAAACTTCGTAAGACTGGTGTTGATTAGCTCTCTGCTCACCATGAACCTGGCGAACTCGGACATATCCGACTTCTCACCACTCGTTGCCACGACGACTCGTGATGCCCCTGGGGCGTATGGGCCGCCTGGTGTGAATGGATGAGCTGTTCCCGGATAGAATGATGTTGCTGCAGGGTTGAGCTGTGGTTTAGCCCTTGAAGAATCTGACGAATACCGCTTGAGCTGTAAAGGTGGGTCAGGAAACACTTGGTTGCCATCTTGTGGTGACTGTGTTTGAGAAGGTATCTCTGGGAGTACGTTGGAGGTTTTGGTGTCGTCGACTTGGACGGTACTGTAGACCGGGGTTGCTACAGGTAGCTGGTTTAGTACATAGTCTTTCGTGCGATTGACTGGATTGTCTGATTCCAGTGGTGGCAAGTTAGCTGCATCAGGACCTTGGATCAACGCCTGCTCAAGTAGTCTCACTTTAGCTAGTGCGACCTCCTCTTCCATCTGTGACCGAAGAATCTTCAGCTGAGCCTCCGCTTCTGCTTCTGCTCTCTTGGCTTCCACTTCTGCCCTTTTTGCTTCCATGTCTGCTTCTGCCCTTTTTGCCTCTGCCTTAGCTTCTCTCTCAGTGAAAGAACGTCTCACTCTGGATTCCTCTGCCTTTATGCGGGCCTCTAGTATCCTGTCGCTCATGGTTGAACTTCTTGAGGACGATGCCCTGGATGACCGAGAGGAACGTTTAGATGAGGTCGATCGGTGTGACCTGGTTTCTTGCAGGTGAGAGATACGGTGTTCAGCCTTGTTTATGGCATGTTGGACCTTGGCGTCTCTCTCCTTGTCCGTCTCTAGCGCCTCACTGAGGTCTGGAAGAGCTTCATCAGAATTAAAATCTTTTAGAAGAGCGATGTACTTTGCTGATAGTCTCTTGTACCTTTCACGGGCGGTGTTCAGCCGCTCCATGACGGATTGCAAGCTTGCGGCGTTGCCTGATGAGGATTCGAGTCTTGACATATAAGAGGTGACGCATTCCCACTGTTCTTCCAGGTGATCACATAGCTCATCTTTCATATTGTGATAGTTTTCAAGCACCTTTATAGTTGGTTTGGCAGAACGTTTTGGTCGGGTGACTTGGTCTGCTTGAGATGTGGGGTCTGCCTCCTGGGCTTCATCGTGGACGGTATCAGGTTGTATTTGCACTGTTTCATCAGTAGGGACCTGTCCGAGGTCTTTTTCGGCCATTTTGAATACAGGTGTACTGTCTCTTTAAAAAATTCAACTTTTGAATCGGGGTCCGAAAATCGCTGTGCGGCTCTGCGGGAGGTCCCGGATGAGATTCCCAGAGTGGCTTTGGCGAAACTTGGGGGTTCGCGGATCGCTGATGCGCGGTAATGAGGTATGGAGTACTGCAGGCCTTTAGGAGCGATGTGGCCAGAAGGAAACAGCAGGTGCATAGACAGTCCTCATTAACAGTACGAGCAGAGTTATTGCAAGATGTGGCAGGTGGTGGAGCTACTTCTAGGCTTGTCCAGACGTGCACTGCTGCAGGCAGACTGGTGTGCGAGGCTTGTTGCTGGGCAGATTACACATAGGGAGACGGGGCAGATGGAGATCTGTAGCTGGGGTGCTGGGCTATAAGGAGGTTTTCTAGCTGCTTATGAGCTTTAAAGGTAGTCTTCTGACTTGTATGGGCCGACAAGCTAGTCTTTTGACTTGTATGGGCCGACAAGCTAGTCTTTTGACTGTTCTGTCCCCACTTAATGGCGATTAAAGGTATGCAGACATGTAAGTGAGAGAAGTTCCTACCTTTGTGTATCCAATAAGCGAGGCAGACATGACCCTTAGCAGCTTCTCAGATAAGCATACACGCGTTGTGATGAAGAACAATGTTGGTTTATTCCGTAGATAACGATTCAAACATTACACTGAGTCTCTTGCATGGAGCTTGTCTCTGGAGTCGCTACTTGCGGGTCAAAAGACTTTGCTTCCTCAGCTCATGAGGGAGAACAGTTCTCTCAGGTAAGATGTCTGCCGATGACTGAGCAAACAGGAAGAGAAGAGGCTGAAGAGAAGCCCCTCCCCATAGGCTGAACAAGGAAAGACCGAGGAACTAAATGGTCTGGCCAGTAGATGGCAGCAGAGACAAGCGAAAAAACATAAATACATTTCTTTAACTAGAAACATGCATGGAACAGCACACTCACAATCGCTGTGTGTTGACATAGGCTGTCTTGGAAAATTGTAGGAACATAGCAGATTCTGTATAAGCGAGTCCCGAATCCAGTATACAGGACTCGGAATCGTAGACTCGCTCAGACTCGCTGTTGACAGCGATGTGATATAGCGAGTCTAGCGAGTGAGAAAAAAAAACTCTGACAAAACTAGGATTGCCATTGACTTGCATTGGACTCGTTACTGTGCGAGTAATCACTGGGAGACTCGCCGAGTAACGAGTCCAGCGAGTCCCTTACTATTCGCCGAGTAACGAGTCCTAGCGAGTAGACTCGCCCATCCCTACTGCCAAGGCATTATCATTCCAGGTAGTAAGGACCGCCCACTTTCAGAATTTTTGACAGTACAATTCTGCAGAATCTCGACCCTGGCTCAATACCAACAGGGTCTTTTCTGCCTGGTCAATAGCATTAGGTTCGTCATACAACAACCCCAAGACTTGAAAAAATGCATTCACATTAGTCTGAATAGGATCATCTGGTTTCAAAGAAAACGCCCAATCCTGGGGATCGTCACGCAGCAAAGAGATGACAATTTTAACCTGCTGAGCGGAGCTCCCTGATGAGTTAGGCTTCAAGGCAAAAAATAATTTACAATTATTTTTGAAATTCAAAAATTTAGGCCGATCACCAAAAAACACATCAGGAGTAGGGATCTTTGGTTCAGCAGCATGTGAATGAGCAAGGTAGGCTGAAATTCCCTGCACTTCCGCAGCGAGCTGCTCCACACGATCAGACAATTGCTTTATCTCCATTGAGAGGAAAAAAAATTCCCCCTACGGCCTCAGAGATATACACACTTTTTTTTTTTTTTTTTTACAATTCTTTCCTGCTATTGAGTACCCTAGGATCTGTGGTATGGCGGGTGATTCTGTTATGAATGAGTCACCTTAGGAGGCAAAAACAGAAATACTAGCTAAGACCAGAAAAACAGAGAAGTTGTCAGCTATCGGATTGCAGACCCCTGAACCTAACAACAACAACTAGCAGTAGCCGTGGGGGGTTCCTACGGTGCCCTAGACCCCTCGATGAGACACCTCTCATACTATTTTTGTCTGCCCTAAACAAGAGAAACGTTTTGCACACACATTTGCTGTGGGCAGTATACAACCTAAGTTTCTTTTGGCAATTACTCTGATCTGCTCCTTGTCCACATTTTCCACTAAGGCTTTTGTGGATTCAGGAGCAGCTCTGAGTCTGATGGATTTGGACTTTGCTAAACGTTGTGGTTTGTCCATGACGCCTCTGCAAACGCCCATTGTTATGAATGAGTCACCGTAGGAGGCAAAAACAGAAATACTAGCTAAGTCCAGAAAACCAGAGAAGTTGGCAGCTATCGGATTGCAGACCCCTGAACCTAACAACAACAACAAGCAGTAGCCGTGGGGGGTTCCTTCGGTGCCCTAGACCCCTCGATCACAGCAGGAGAACTACATAGCCTAAAGACAGAAAGGGAAATCTAAACTGCCCCAGAGCAGACCCCATAGCAATAGACTGCCCCCAGCATATAATGACGGTGAAGCAAGATGAAAAAACACTCACACAGATAGAAAGATAGGCTGAGCAAATGATGGGGCCCAAGCTAACTAAATAGGACAGAATAGAAAATCTGCTGTCTGCAATCCACCAAAACCCTCTCAAAAACAAGAGCCAACAGACTGATAGGGAAAAAAAAACCCTGAAGACGCTAGGCTTCAAAAGACTATATCAGTACTCAGGTATTATCTGAAGACAGAGCAAAAAGGAATTCAGCTCACCCAGCAGGGAAAGGCAGAAACCCAGAAAAACAAGGCAAAACCAAACCAAAACACAAATGCAAAAAGTAGAGCAGAAAACTTAGCTTTTGAGGAGCAGGAATCAGACTGGTCTCCAAGAATCCCTCAGAGTAATTACCCACAAGGCAGAAGGGCGTCAGCTGCCTTATATCCAGTCAGCAATCCCAGTCACCCAGTCATCATCATTCTGCTCAGGTGCTTTGTAATCAGCCTCACTACCTTCCTTCACCAGTAGAGGGAGTTCATCAGACCTCAATGGTGAAGGGGAAAATGAACTCACAACAGCCCATTCCTTTGAGGGGTATTGATGCCACTCCTTTGGCGGAGAATAAACCTCAGTTTTGGACCCAGGTGATAATGCGAGTTGGCTCAGACCACCAAGAAAATTGTAAATTTTTGGTGCTGCATAATTTGCATGATTCTATTGTTCTGGGGTTCCCCTGGTTGCAAACTCATAACCCAGTTTTGGATTGGAAATCTGTGTCTGTGGTGAGTTGGGGTTGTCATTGTGTTCTTAGGGACGCTCCTGTTTTCTCCACCTCTCCTCAGTCTCATGATATCCCTGATTATCTGGCTGATTTCTCTGATGTTTTTAGTGAGAGTAAGTCTGCGTTTTTGCCTCCTCATAGGAGTTATGACTGTGCAATTGAGTTGAAGCCTGGGTGTAAATTTCCCAAGAGTCGGCTTTTCAACTTGTCTGTACCCGAACATGATGCTATGCGATCCTATATTAAGGAATCGTTGGAGAAGGGTCATATTAGACCATCCTTGTCACCGTTAGGCGCTGGTTTTTTTTTGTGGCCAAGAAAGATGGTTCTTTAAGACCGTGTATTGATTATCGTTCCCTTAACAAGATGACGGTTAAATATCAGTACCCGTTACCTCTGATGTCTGATTTATTCTCCAGAGTTAAGAGTGCCTGCTGGTTTACTAAGCTTGACCTCAGGGGGGCGTATAATCTTATTCGCATCAAGCATGAGGATGAATGGAAGACGGCGTTTAATACTCCGGAGGGACATTTTGAGTACCTGGTGATGCCTTTTGGGCTCTCTAATGCCCCTTCTGTCTTCCAATCCTTTATGAATGATATTTTCCAAGACTTTGTGGATAAGTTTTTGATCATCTATCTGGATGATATTTTGATCTTTTCTAGTGATTGGGATTCCCATGTGGAACATGTCCGGACTGTGTTCCGGATTTTGAGGGAGAATTCCCTGTTTGTTAAGGGATCGAAGTGCCTCTTTGGTGTACAGAGATTTTCATTTTTGGGATTTATCTTGTCTCCATCGACTATTGAAATGGACCCGGCCAAGGTACAGGCCATTTATGATTGGGTTCAGCCTACTTCTTTGAAGGCTCTACAGAAGTTTTTGGGTTTTTCTAATTTCTATCGTAAATTTATAGGTAATTTTTCTAGTATTGTCAAACCACTGACTGATCTGACCAAGAAGGGAGCTGATGTGCTGAATTGGTCTCCTGAGGCTGTCTCAGCATTTCAGGAGCTTAAGCAGAGATTTAATTCAGCTCCAGTTTTACGGCAACCTGATGTCTCACTTCCATTTCAAGTGGAGGTGGACGCTTCTGAGATTGGTGCAGTAGCTGTGTTGTCCCAAAAAGACCCTGTGACTTCTAAGATGAATCCCTGTGCCTTCTTTTCTCGAAAGTTTTCCCCATCTGAACGCAACTATGACGTGGGGAATCAGGAATTGTTGGCCATGAAATGGGCATTTGAGGAGTGGAGACATTGGTTGGAGGGAGCTAGACATCAATTTGTAGTCCTCACCGATCACAAGAATCTGATTTATCTGGAGTCGGCCAAACGCTTGAATCCTAGACAGACTAGATGGGCCTTGTTTTTCACGCGTTTTAATTTTGTGGTCTCTTTTCTTCCGGGCACTAAGAATGTTAAGGCAGACGCCCTTTCTAGGAGTTTCTTTGCTGATTCTCTTAATGTGACCGAGCCTACTACTATCCTAGGTGAGGGGGTAGTTCTTTCTGCCATTTCGCCCGATTTGAGACGCGCCCTGGAGGAATTTCAGGAGGATAAACCTGAGCGTTGCCCTATGGGAAGATTGTATGTTCCTGACCAGTGGAGAAAGAGAGTGATGTCTGAAGTCCATTGCTCCTACATTGGCTGGTCATCCGGGTATTTTTGGTACCAGAGATTTGGTGAGTCGGTCGTTTTGGTAGCCTGCCTTATCTCGTGATGTCAGGAATTTTGTACAGTCCTGTGGGACTTGTTCTCGGTCTAAACCCTGTTCTCGTTCTAGTGGGTTGCTGATGCCCCTGCCGGTGCCCAAGAGGCCATGGACCCATATCTCAATGGATTTTATTTCTGATCTTCCTGTCTCTCAGAGAATGACTGTTATCTGAGTGATTTGTGATAGATTTTCGAAGATGGTCCATCTTGTACCACTCCCAAAGTTGCCATCTTCCGCTGAGTTGGTGCCCTTGTTTTTACAACAAGTGGTTCGGTTACACGGGATTCCTGAGAACATTGTGTCCGATAGAGGGGTCCAGTTTGTTTCCAGATTCTGGAAAGCCTTTTGTTCCAATCTGGGAATTCAGTTATCCTTCCCTCCGCGTTTCATCCCCAGACCAATGGGCAGACTGAGAGAACAAACCAGACCCTGGAGTCTTATTTAAGATGTTTTATATCTGCTGATCAAGATGACTGGGTCTCATTTTTGCCCTTGGCCGAATTTGCGCTGAACAATAGAGCTAGTTCTGCCACTCTGATGTCACCCTTTTTCTGTAATTTTGGGTTTCATCCTCGATTCTCTTCAGGGCAAGTGGAATCTTCGTCCTGCCCAGGTGTAGACACTGTGGTTGTGAGAATGCAGCAGATATGGGACCAAGTGGTGGATAAGTTGTCACTCTCTCAGGAAAAGGCCCAGTGTTTTTCCAACCGGCGTAGGACCATTGGTCCCCGGTTTAAAGTGGGTGATATGGTTTAGCTGTCATCTAAGAATATTCCTATGAAGGTTGCCTCTCCAAAATTTAAGCCCAGATTTATTGGACCTTATAAGATTTTGGAGATTCTTAATCCTGTTCCTTTTCGATTGGCTCTTCCAGTTATGTTCAAAATCCATAACGTATTTCACAAGTCACTGTTGAAGAGGTTTGTTGAGCCAGTAGTTCCTGTGGCGGCACCTCCTGATCCTGTATTGGTTAAAGGCAATGTGGAATATGAGGTAGAGAAAATATTGGATTCTCGTTTGGTTAGACGGAGACTCCAGTATTTGGTCAAATGGAAGGGTTATGGCCAGGAGGACAATTCTTGGCTCTCTGCCTCTGATATTCATGCCAATTCGTGCTTTTCACCGGGCCCATCCTGATCAGCCTGGTGGCATGGATGAGGGTTCGGTGACCCCTCCTCAAGGGAGGGGGTACTGTCATGAACTCATTTTCTGCTCCACCAGTTGAGAGTTCCCCTTCCGTTCTCCCTCTGGTGGTGACAGGAGGTAGTGCGGTTGGTTTAATTGGTAGTGATCTGCCACCTGATGAGGAAGATAACGATTGGATCTCTGGAGTATCAGACTGGATATAAGACAGCCGACGCCCTCTCCGGGTGCTGGTGATTCAGTCTGCTTCTCAGGTCCTGGACTTCAGCTCTCTTCCAGTCTTCTCAAGTTAAGTTTGCTTTTTGCTAATGATCACACTTGCGCTTGTTGGTCAATTCATTTTTTTGTGTAATCAGCCTGCCCCTGCTGGGGCTATGCTGAAATTCCACTCCTATTAATCAGTATTTGCCAATCTGCTTTTTGTCCCTTATTAGATTGGCCTCTTTTTTGCTCTGTCTCAGAATATTGTGTGCTGATATATGTTTTGAAGTCTAGTGACTTCAGGGTTAATTTTGCTATCAGAAGTGTTGGACATTATTTTTGTAGGTTGTTTTTGGCAGATTGCAGACAGTGTCTTTCCTTTTCTGTCCTTTTTAGTTAGCCGGGCCCCATTGTTTGCTCAGCCTATTTTCCTGCCTTTGTTTGTATTTTCATCTGGCTTCACTGTCAATACATGTGGGGGGCTGTCTTTCCTTTGGGGACTGCTCTGGGGCAGTTAGTTTTCCTCTTTTCCTGCTTTAGGCTTATGTAGTTCTCCGGTTGTGACGAGGCGTCTAGGACCAACGTAGGAAAGCTCCACGACTGCTGCTAGTTGTTTGGGTAAGATCAGGGATCTGCAATCTGCATAGTTACCAACTTCTCTGGTTTTCTGAGACTTAGCTTGTTGTATTTTCTTTTTCCTCCTCGGTTTCCCATTCATAACACTAGGGGTAATTGTAAATCTCCATCTATACTTCAGGCTTCAGGCAAAGACAATCATAGGCTTAGTATGGATTACACAAGAATATAAAAACTTGAAAAAGGGTAATGTTTTACAATCGTTCAGCTGCATACAGTGTTGGTGTCATTTTAAATCTCCTTATATTTTACCAGAGTAAGACACAAACTCTCACAGGCTCAGTACGAATTACACCCGAATATAAAAATGAGAAAAAGAGAAATGTATTCCAAACGTACACCAGTATACAGTGTTGGAGTAATTTGAAATCTTCGTTTATATGTCAGTGTCAGTCTGCCAGTCTAGACTCTCCAATAGAGGAAGGTAGATGGATAAAAGTACAGACGTAAAGTCGAGTGATTTTAGATGTTTTTGAATTAGTAATCAAGGGAAAACCTCCCGGGAGAATTCGCAGAGGCGATCATGACCCTCAATAACTTTAACTGTGGATACATCTAAAATGCAAATTAGTGAAGAAAGGGTTGCTGTATCGCAGTAGCGTCGATCCCATCACCGTAACTCGTCGCCATCTGTGATCACAGGGGGAGCTGTAGACATGGTCCTCACTGCCTAACATGATCTGTCTGGACACTTTGGAGTGCAAAACACACAAGCTACAGGCCGTAGTGGATTCTATTGGATTGCCATGAGAGGAGACATTGAAAAATGGTGGCAGGAATGTCACACGTCTGTGACTATGAAAAATGTGAAAGGTGATCATAAATCACCAATGCATCCGATTGGGAATTGACGTCCATTACAAATGGTAGCCATTGGTAATCTGAAGGTAGTGGCCAGCAGGACAGGACATAACCATCATCGATCAGTACACCAAATTTGTAGTGGCAGTCCTTGTGACGGATTTAACTGGCCAGACTACACAGCGGTGGAGCATGGAGAGGTAAGTATTGCAAGTGCTGTGTCCCTGAACAAGCAGGGGGGACCCACTTGTGGGTGCCGGTACAGGCACAGGGCCCCTCATAGTACGCCAGTGTGTCTGATAGCGAGTGGGCCCCCCCACCGTCAGAGACACTTTATTGTACTATGACAGGCCCTGTGCCAGTCCCGTCACCCAAGGGTCAGGTCACACACCTGTTCAGGGCAACAGCACTTGCCTGGGTGTGGCAAGTGTTGACCCCGGGCCTGGGGTGGGGGGGCAGCCCATTTCGGGTGGTTTAAAAAATGACATACATTGATGTGTAGGCTGGACTTTCAGCTGCTGCAAATGGAGGAATTGGAGAAGTCAGAGGAAGAGGAGGACAAAAGCGAGCCTTTTTTCTGGCAACCTATGTGTTATTAGGAAGGGGTGGGTGGGTGGGACAAATTCTTTTGAAACCCATGCATGGTTCATTTTAATGAAGGTTAGATCATCAACATTTTAGGTCGACAGCCGTGTCCTTCTTTCTGTCAGGATTGATCCAGCAGCACTGAAGACTCTTTCAGATAGCACACTACCAGCAGGGCAAGCGAGCTCCCGTAAGGCATATTGTGCCAATTCAGGCCATGTGTCCAGTTTTGAGGCCCAGTAATCAAAGGGGAATGACCTGTGAGGGAGAACCTCGATATGGGAGGAGAAGTAGTTTGTAACGATAGTTGACAACTGCTGTCTCCTGTCACTTGCAATCGATTCTGTATTAGCTGTCGTGTTCACGGGACTTGACAAATCAGACCACAACATGGTCAGGAAACCCCTGTCTCCAACGCCAGTTCGGCTGTGTGCACCACAAACACCTCTTCCATTTTTACCACTACGGCTTGTGGGAGAACCAGCTCCGCTGCTGTGTACTGGGAATGCCTCAAACAACCTGTTTACCAGAGTTGCTTGCTTGTTAGCCAATATTAGCTCTAGGTTTTCCTGTGGCATGATGTTGTGTAATTTGCCCTTATAGCGTGGATCGAGGATGCTGGCCGACCAGTAGTATTCCTCATCATTTTGGCAATGCGGGGGTCCCTTTTTAGGATCTGCAAGGCATAGTCACACATGTGGGCCAGTGTTCCAGGTGTCAATGCTACACTACCAGTGGTGGGTGGAAGAGCACTTTCTGGCAAATCC